>NC_142616.1:5654113-6309947 GCF_059453375.1 Lepisosteus platostomus
TTGTTGGACTGAGTCAGTCTGTGTGTCCGGCGGTCCGTCTGTAATAATGTCTCCCTGTCCGTCCTCTTCCTTGTAGATCCGTCTGTCCTGTAGGTCTGTCTGTCCTCTTGTT
Source organism: Lepisosteus platostomus (assembly GCF_059453375.1). NCBI lineage: Eukaryota > Metazoa > Chordata > Actinopteri > Semionotiformes > Lepisosteidae > Lepisosteus > Lepisosteus platostomus. The sequence continues at coordinate 5,654,226 of NC_142616.1, forward strand.
GGACTGAGTCAGTCTGTGTGTCCGGCGGTCCGTCTGTAATAATGTCTCCCTGTCCGTCCTCTTCCTTGTAGATCCGTCTGTCCTGTAGGTCTGTCTGTCCTCTTGTTGGACTGAGTCAGTCTGTGTGTCCAGTGGTCCGTCTGTAATAATGTCTCCCTTCTGTCAGTACCCATGCATTCAGATATCCTAATACAAACCTGGTCAACTCTGTTTCTTAGTCTGTCTCACATCGCACCTGTCTGTCTGTTCACTGATTGGCTGTTGCTCCTTGCAGTCAATGTTCCGGACCAATCGGGGAACAGTGGGGGGGTATTTCCTAGCAGGACGGACTATGGTCTGGTGGCCAGTGAGTAAAAATAATTATTTAATTCAGTGCTGTGTTAATGTACTATAGTGTCCAGTGTGTCTGTATTAACCCCTCTCTCTCAGTGCAGTGTTAATGTACTGGAGTGTCCAGTCAGTGTGTCTGTATTAACCCCTCTCTCTCAGTGCAGTGTTAATGTACTGGAGTGTCCAGTCAGTGTGTCTGTATTAACCCCTCTCTCTCTCAGTGCAGTGTTCATGTACTGGAGTGTCCAGTCAGTGTGTCTGTATTAACCCCTCTCTCTCAGTGCAGTGTTAATGTACTGGAGTGTCCAGTCAGTGTGTCTGTATTAACCCCTCTCACTCTCAGTGCAGTGTTAATGTACTGTAGTGTCCAGTCAGTGTGTCTGTATTAACCCCCCTCTCTCAGTGCAGTGTTAATGTACTGGAGTGTCCAGTCAGTGTGTCTGTATTAACCCCTCTCTCTCAGTGCAGTGTTAATGTACTGGAGTGTCCAGTCAGTGTGTCTGTATTAACCCCTCTCTCTCAGTGCAGTGTTAATGTACTGGAGTGTCCAGTCAGTGTGTCTGTATTAACCCCTCTCTCTCTCAGTGCAGTGTTAATGTACTGCAGTGTCCAGTGTGTCTGTATTAACCCCTCTCTCTCAGTGCAGTGTTAATGTACTGGAGTGTCCAGTCAGTGTGTCTGTATTGACCTCTCTCTCTCTTTGAGGTGGGAGCCTCTCTCTTTGCCAGCAATATCGGAAGTGGACACTTCGTGGGCTTGGCCGGCACTGGTGCAGCCAGTGGGATCGCGGTTGGAGGATTTGAGTGGAACGTAAGTCATCTCCTTTCAAGACCGTAGTTCTTCCATATCGTGACAGAGTCTCGTTTCTGACAGTGACAGCCGTTATAGATGCACTTGTGAATTTGACTTCACTGCACAGGGCCTGGAGTCTGCCAGAGTGAAACCCATCTACTTCACAAGACATGCACACGCTGGCCAAAATATTAGATACCCCAGTCGAATGAAGGGGCTCTTTCAGGGGGGCAGGCAATGAGAGGTTGGGTTGAGGAGCAGGAGACAGACCAGTCCCGATCTCAGCCCTTCTGAAGCCTAGGGGCAGGAGTGGACCTGCAGGTCCAGCCCACAGCCTTGCTTGGAAGAGATCAGAGCTCTGAACTGTCCAGAACCTGCTGGAGTGCATAGTCACCGGTCCAGTCCAAGATATCCGCATTTTGTTTAAAGAAAAGCCCATGTTATTCCCGATGTGCGTGTCGGGTGTGGGGGGTAAGATCTGGGTGTTTGTCGTGTGGACTGGATGTGTGTCGGATGTGTGTGTGTGACTGGGTGGATAGGGTATTTCTGGATGTAGTGTGTCTCTGTAACAGTGAGGTGAAAAGAAATGAATTTTCAACCCAGCTGTAGAAGGGAGATGGGTCGATAACCTTTCCTTTTCTTGCAGGCTCTGTTTATTGTGCTGCTGTTAGGGTGGTTGTTTGTTCCTGTCTACCTCACTGCCGGGGTAAGTTACTTAGAGAGACTGATGAACATGGACAGATTGATGTTAAAAGAGACCAGTTAATTGTCTATCTATCTCTCATCCATCATTTATTTCACTCTCAGTGCAGTGTTGTTGTACTGTAGTGTCCAGTGTGTCTGTCTGTATTAACCCCTCTCTCTCAGTGCAGTGTTAATGTACTGGAGTGTCCAGTGTGTCTGTATTAACCCCTCTCTCTCAGTGCAGTGTTAATGTACTGGAGTGTCCAGTCAGTGTGTCTGTATTAACCCCTCTCTCTCAGTGCAGTGTTAATGTACTGGAGTGTCCAGTCAGTGTGTCTGTATTAACCCCTCTCTCTCAGTGCAGTGTTAATGTACTGGAGTGTCCAGTGTGTCTGTATTAACCCCCCTCTCTCAGTGCAGTGTTAATGTACTGGAGTGTCCAGTCAGTGTGTCTGTATTAACCCCTCTCTCTCTCAGTGCAGTGTTAATGTACTGGAGTGTCCAGTCAGTGTGTCTGTATTAACCCTTCCCCCTTCTGTCTTAGGTGATCACTATGCCTCAGTACCTAAAGAAGAGGTTTGGTGGAGGAAGGATCAGTCTCTATTTGTCCATAATATCTCTCTTCCTGTACATCTTCACCAAGATCTCAGTAAGTGTCTCTGTATTTTTGTCCTCCAAATCTGTTCCTCCACAGTGTTAATGTACTTTAATGTCCAGTCATTGTGTCTGTATTAACCCCTCTCTCTCTATTAGGTAGACATGTTTTCAGGAGCAGTATTCATCCAGCAGGCTCTGGGCTGGAATATTTATGTGGCTGTGATTGCCCTGCTGTCCATCACTGCTCTCTACACTGTCACAGGTAACTCGTTCCCAGCCTGCTCTGTGGGCGGAGGGGGCAGTATGAGCCGTGTGCTGGGGGTGTGGCCCACGTGCACTAGAGCAACTTGTTTTTGTCCCTGATGAACATGATGTGTGCCAGCTGTTAAAGGCTGATGTATTGAAGCGTGTTCTGTGAGTTATTAACTGCCTGCTTTTGCGCTCGCTGGTCACCAGGAGGGCTGGCCGCACTGATGTACACAGACACCGTCCAGACCTTCGTCATCATCGCGGGGGCCTTCGTCCTCATGGGCTTCGGTGAGGAAGCAGCTGAGAGGCGTCGCTCTCAAAACGACAGTTCTTAGCGCCCTGAAAATCCATAACCGTCAGCTCTGATATCGCTGCCGTGTGAATTTGGACAGTCTTTTCCAATTGTATTTAAATTTAATCTGAAAATTTAATCCAGATGAGAATCCTATCTTGATTTAGACTGATGTATTTTAACCTTAATCATTCTTACACTTTACTGTAATCTAATTGTGAACCATAAATCTTGAAATGAATCCTAATACTTACATTTTAAACCTGAAATCTTATTTAAGAATCATGCTCCTCATGTTATCCTCCTTAAATTTATTTTTATTCTTTATTCAATTCTTAATCTTCTTCCTGTTGTCAATCATATTCTATTTATTCTGAACCTTTATTGTTTTATTCTTCTTCTTAATCTTTTTATTCTCAATCTTAATATTTATAATCCTCTTATTCTTATTTGTAACCATATTGTTCTTTTGTTCTCATGAATCTTATTCCCGATCATGTTCTTATTATTCTTAGTCTTAATCTTAGTGTTTTTGTTCTCATGAATCTTATTCACGATCATGTTCTTATTATTCTTAGTCTGAATCTTAGTCTTTTTGTTCTCATGAATCTTATTCATGATCATGTTCTTATTATTCTTAGTCTTAATCTTAGTGTTTTTGTTCTCATGAATCTTGTTCATGATCATGTTCTTATTATTCTTAGTCTGAATCTTAGTGTTTTTGTTCTCATGAATCTTGTTCATGATCATGTTCTTATTATTCTTAGTCTTAGTCTTAGTGTTTTTGTTCTTCTGAATCTTCTTCTTGTTCTGATTCTAACTGGGATGCGGATCCGCTCCTCTCCCCCTCTCTCCCAGCGTTCGCGGAGGTGGGGGGGTACAGCGCTCTGCTGGACAGGTACAGCTCGGCCCTGCCCTCGCTGGTCCAGTCGCCCGACCCGGCCCGCTACAACATCAGCGCCAGCTGCTACACCCCCCGGGCCGACGCCTTCAACCTGCTGAGAGACCCGCTGACCGGAGACCTGCCCTGGCCTGGGGTCCTACTGGGCATCGCCATCGTCGGGGCCTGGTACTGGTGCACTGACCAGGTAGGGCACTGGGGATACTGGGGTTATCCTGCTGCACTGACCAGGTAGGGCACTGGGGATACTGGGCTTATACTGGTGCACTGACCAGGTAGGGCACTGGGGATACTGGTGCACTGACCAGGCAGGGCACTGGGGATACTGGGCTTATACTGGTGCACTGACCAGGTAGGGCACTGGGGATACTGGGGTTATCCTGCTGCACTGACCAGGTAGGGCACTGGGGATACTGGTGCACTGACCAGGCAGGGCACTGGGGATACTGGGCTTATACTGGTGCACTGACCAGGTAGGGCACTGGGGATACTGGTGCACTGACCAGGCAGGGCACTGGGGATACTGGGGTTATACTGCTGCACTGACCAGGTAGGGCACTGGGGATACTGGTGCACTGACCAGGTAGGTCACTGGGGATACTGGTGCACTGACCAGGCAGGGCACAGGGGATACTGGGCTTATACTGGTGCACTGACCAGGTAGGGCACTGGGGATACTGGGCTTATACTGGTGCACTGACCAGGTAGGGCACTGGGGATACTGGTGCACTGACCAGGCAGGGCACAGGGGATACTGGTGCACTGACCAGGCAGGGCACAGGGGATACTGGTGCACTCACCAGGTAGGGCACTGGGGATACTGGGCTTATACTGGTGCACTGACCAGGTAGGGCACTGGGGATACTGGGGTTATCCTGCTGCACTGACCAGGTAGGGCACTGGGGATACTGGGCTTATACTGGTGCACTGACCAGGTAGGGCACTGGGGATACTGGTGCACTGACCAGGTAGGTCACTGGGGATACTGGTGCACTGACCAGTTAGGGCACTGGTGATAGTGGGGTAATACTGCTGCACTGACCAGGTAGGGCACTGGGGATACTGGGGTTATCCTGCTGCACTGACCAGGTAGGACACTGGGGATACTGGGCTTATACTGGTGCACTGACCAGGCAGGGCACAGGGGATACTGGTGCACTCACCAGGCAGGGCACTGGGGATACTGGTGCACTGACCAGGCAGGGCACAGGGGATACTGGGCTTATACTGGTGCACTGACCAGGTAGGGCACTGGGGATACTGGTGCACTGACCAGGCAGGGCACTGGGGATACTGGGGTTATCCTGCTGCACTGACCATGCAGGGCACAGGGGATACTGGTGCACTGACCAGGTGGGTCACTGGGGATACTGGTGCACTGACCAGTTAGGGCACTGGTGATAGTGGGGTGATACTGCTGCACTGACCAAGTAGGGCACTGCGATACTGGGGTTATACTGGTGCATTGACCAGGTAGGGCAATGGTTATACTGGGTTTATACTTGTGCACAAACCAGGTAAAGCACTGGATTAATTTGAGATTATTCTGGATATGCATTGGTTAAACTGTCATTGTCCACGGATCAGACATTGTACTGGTTGTACTGGAGTTTACTGAGATCATTCTGATTATAAATGATTGATACTGCTGAACAGAACAGATACAGAACAGATAAGATAGTGGCCATATAATGGCTGATTTTTGCAGTGCACCGTTAATGCTACTTGGTGACCATGAATTATATTAGTGCACTGACCAGGTAACAGAACTGGGGCACTAGGATTACACTGGAGTTGAAGAAACACCTGTCATTACCAACATCACATTGGCTGCCCTGGAGTCATATTGATACCACACTGCAGAAGGGTATACAGAGGGCAGACTGTGAATACCCTTCTGCACTTTGGAAGAGGACAGCAGGTCCAGACAAGATGGAGGTCTGACGTTCCTCAGAACAGCTTGGGGAATGAGCTGCTGCCCTCAGTCACCTGAACACTTCTGAGAAGGTGATTGGTCAGGTGACCCTTCAAGAGCTGGCCTGGTCTGTGATCTGCTGTCTGGAAGCAGAGTTGAAGCAGACTCTCAGATCCAATGTGCATTAAGCACCAGAGGAAGAATGAAAGAGAGAGAGAGAGAGAAAGAGAAAAGAGCATCTGGCTTTCACAACCAATGAGCTGAGCAGCAGGGGGCACCAATCTAAGAACAGACACTTGAGACTGGGGAAGAGACTCAGGCATCTAGGGAGGGCTGTGCAAAAGTCAATTTTCCTCATTCTGCTGGTAAAATTAATCTTTACCTTACGGGTGTTTTAGGTGTTTGTCTCCCCTTGACCTGTCTCTCGACTTTCCAGTTACTGATAGCTTGATTGCGGGTGTGCCATGCACTGCTCAAGTATCTGCTCTACTGGTCTCGGGAATGAGGATGCATTAGGGATATATTTCTCATGCGTTGTTAAACTGGAAATATATGCCACTCACACCACGCCTCCAGTGTTCAGTCACAGGAGGAGCATTGCCGGTATCTGCACCCTGTCTGCAGGGCACATGAGTGCACTTGGGGCTGGAGGTCACTGGCAGAGGTGCTCATACCTCCCCCCCTCCTTCTCCTCTCGTTGCGCAGGTGATCGTCCAGCGCTGCTTGGCCGCCCGGAGCCTGACCCACGTCAAAGCGGGCTGTATCATGTGCGGGTACCTCAAGCTGCTGCCCATGTTCCTCATGGTGTTCCCTGGCATGATCAGCCGGGTGCTGTACCCCGGTGAGTGACGGGACCCCCCCCAGGATCCGCCCCCAAAACCGGTCCCAGTATCTGCAGGTCACACCAGCTCTCCTCATGCCTGAAGGCACCCCACCTAACATCCTTGAGCTCATGCCAAAGCACCTCCAATAGCCCAGGGCACCCCAAAGTTCCTGATCAGCACTATATCCAAGTGAGTGAGGGACCTCCGGTACCCCCATGCATGATGCCTCCAAACCCACGATAAGCCTTCCACTGTGCTTCAGAAAGAGAGCCACTGTATTCCAACTGACACCCCACTCTCCTGACCCCAGTGCAGTGTTAATTCATTGGATGGACATGCACGACATGTTTGTATTGACCACAGCCTCTCTCTTGCTGGATTTCTTGTCTGCCTTCTAAAGAGACATTGTCATTTGATAGTAAAATACTGTGTCTACATAAACCCCTCCTCCTACCTGTGGTCCATTATTATCCATATTTAGTGGAGAAACAGGTCAACTCCGCTGGTCAGATGGTCTACATAAACTTCTATTATTGCCCTTTGTAATCTGTGTTTAGTAGAGAAATAGGTCAACTCGACAGTTCAAATACTGTCCATACAAAACCATTCTCCTAGCTGGGTTGTCCCATTCTAATCACTGTTTAGTAGAGAAATAGGTTGACTCTACAAGACTGTCTCCCTCTCTCTCCACAGATGAGGTGGCCTGTGTGGTGCCGGAGGTGTGTAAGCAGGTGTGTGGGACGGAGGTGGGCTGCTCCAACATCGCCTATCCCAAGCTCGTGGTGTCAGTCATGCCCAACGGTGAGACTACCTGTCGGGTCTGAATCTATTCCAGTCTGTGTACTGATCGTTGCTTCTGAGTTCACAACTGATGGTGTTCCTCCTCTTCTGCGCCACTGAATCTCTTGAAATATCTCTCTTTCTGTGTTAATGCATAGGTGTTTTAACCTCTAGACCTCTATATAATAATAATAATAATAAAATTATATAGCGCTCTTCTGGACACTCCACACAAAGCGCTTTACAGATTAAGGGGATCCCCTCCACCCCCAGCAGTGTGTCCCCCCACCTGGATGATGCTTCAGTATGCTCACACACATCAGCTCTCAGTGGGGAGGAGAGCAGAGTGATGAAGCAAGTTCAGAGATGGGGGTTATTAGCAGGCCATGATGGGTAAAGACCAGGGGAAATTTGACCAGGAAATTTTAAAGTCTACACGGAATTTGACGGGAAGCCAGTGCAAGGACTCCAGGACAGGAGTAATGTGAACACTTGCACTAGACCTGGTCAGGATTCAGGCTGCTGAATTTTGGACGTACTGCAGTTTGTTCAGAGTAGATTTTGATACCCCTGCGAGTAGAGCATTACAGTAGTAAATTCGAGAGAATACAAATGTGTTGATCAGCTTTTCAGCCACAGTTAATGATAGAACTGGGGCATTAGGACCCCCACAGACCGCAGGGTGAGCGCCCCCTACTGGCCCCACTAACACCCCTTCCAGAAGCAACCTTAATTTTTCCCAGGAGTCTCCCCTCCAGGTACTGACCAGGCTCACACCTGCTGAGCTCCAGTGGGGCTGCCAGTGCTGAGCTGCAGGGTGATATGTCAGCTGGCTATGATATGGTCTTAACCTCTGTTCTTCTGCTTTCTGCTGCCTCTCTCTTCCTCTCTCCCCCGTCTGGGCCCCAGGACTGCGGGGGCTGATGCTGGCCGTGATGCTGGCAGCCCTGATGAGCTCTCTGGCGTCCATCTTCAACAGCAGCAGCACCCTGTTCACCATGGACATCTGGACGAGACTGCGGCCGCAGGCCCGAGACAGGGAGCTGATGATCGTGGGCCGGTCAGACTCCCCCACCTCCCCTTCGCCGTCTCAGATTCCATCCCGGAGTCAGATTGCGTTTCATTTCAATTCGATTAACTGGCAGGACCAGTCCATTAGCGTACTGCCAGAACAACTACAAGAAGCCATTAACCACAGCAGTGTAAAACTGCAGACCAATCCGCAAAACACAGGGGAAAGAGCAGCTCTGTCTGCTGATCAGCCACAACGAGATGATCCATCAGTAGATATTCGCATAACTAACACAATATGGTGAAACCGATATTTCCGTCTTAAACACATTTCCCTGGGGAAAGGGACTCAAAATATAAAACACACACACACTGCCATCCCACCCTTCTCAGAACTACAGTCAAAATCAAGAGATATTTAACAGGTAAACCACGAGGTTAAGCACAGTCGCTGGTGGCCCGTGGGTGCAGGAGGGGGCCTGGGATCGATTGGCATCCCAAACTGGGTATATCCAGCCCCCTCTTGCTTGTGTAGGGATACAGGGAGTCACAGCGCAGTCCAGTGAAGGTTTGGTAGGAGTTAAATTGTGATGAAAATGGCCACTTCATGAGACAGTGGGAGAAGAGTCACAGAAGGAATACTTCTCCCAGTGTCCTGAATCCCTGTAGTGTTCCATGAAGTATACTTTTATATTTTTATATAAGTTTACTTTTATAGTTTTATAGTCCGTGTCCAGCTATGGTCACTGTGTTATTACCATGAAGGGGTGTTTATGAGCGACCATTACCGTCGTATTGGAACCATAGAAAACAGTTATAGCCAGCAGCTATATAGCAACTTCACCCTGCAGCTCAGCACTGACAGCCCCACTGGAGCTCCGCAGTGTGAGCCTGGTCAGTACCTGGAGGGGAGACTCCTGGGAGAGCTGAGGCTGCTGCTGGAAGAGGTGTTAGTGGGGCCAGTAGGGGGCGCTCACCCTGCAGTCTGTGTTGGTCCTAATGACCCAGTATAGTGACGGGGACACTAGACTGTAAAAAGGCGCTGTCCTTCGGATGAGACGTAAAACCGAGGTCCTGACTCTCTGTGGTCATTAAAAATCCCAGGGCGTCTCTCGAAAAGAGTAGGGGTGTCACCCCGGTGTCCTGGCCAAATTTCCCCCTGGTCTTTTCCCATCATGGCCTCCTAATAACCCCCCTCTCTGAACTGGCTCCATCACTCTGCTCTCCTCCCCACTGAGAGCTGCTGTGTGTGAGCAGACTGGAGCTTCATCCAGGTGGGGGGACACACTGGTGGGGGTGGAGGGGATCCCCAAGGCCTGTAAAGAGCTCTGAGTGGAGAGTCCAGAAGAACGCCATGAATTCTTATCACCTCCACTGGCCCAGAGGCTGTCCCTGAGATCCCACCTATCCCACCTTTCAGTTCCTCCTGAGGTGTCCCATACAGCAGTCCAACAGTATGAGGTGTCTGTTTAAGGTCAAGGTGTCTGACCAGGCCAGGTCAGGAGGAACGATCCCAGGCCGGAGGCAGATTTCGACACTCGTCCGGCTTCGGCCACGGCTCTGTGCTGGACCAGGCAGCCGGTCAGCGGAGAAGTCACCCCTGCTCTCCCCCTCTCGCCGTCTCTCTCAGGGTCTGGGTGCTGGTCATCGTGTCGGTCAGTATCGCCTGGATCCCCGTGGTCCAGGCGGCCCAGAGCGGCCAGCTCTTCGACTACATCCAGTCCATCACCAGCTACCTGGCGCCGCCCATCGCCGCCGTCTTCTTCCTGGCCGTCTTCGTCAAGAGGGTCAACGAGCCGGTGAGCGGGGGCAGCGGAGCGCGCTCGGGCCTGGTGACGTCATCGCCCCTCCCACCCCGCGCGTAGCAGGGACCTCACCGGCCCGGGCTGGGGGAGGTCTCCTTGAGCTCGCGCAGCTGGCTCCCTGTGGCGTGACGCGGGAGACCGCGGGTTCACGCCCCAGGTGTGGCGGGACGAACCGGCGGGGTGGGGCGGGGGAAGGGCACGAGACCCGCGCGGAGCCGCGACGGTCACAGGGGGATGCTGGGAGAAGAGGCTAGGACACGGCGGGGGGCTGAGATCGCAGCGCAGCCAACGCCTCAGGGGTCAAAGAGGAGCCGCAGCGCTCACTCTGTATCTCAGGGTTAGAAAGATCGCCTGCGTTTCGAACCACAGGGAAAGGAAAATGTACACAGGAAGCGGGAAAACCTGAAACTTCCATCACAAAAGAGAAGACATGTCCAGGTATAATAATAATAATCAACTTTATTTTATATAGCGCCTTTAAAGGTGGCTTCTCAAAGTGCTTTACAGGATGACAACAACAATAAATAAGAAGAATACACAAGATAAAAACACAATTACAACACACAGAGGAGACCGTGGATGGTGGTACTAGGAAAAGCAGAGGGGTGAAGAGTGGAACAGTTCAGTAAAGGCTTTTCTAAAGAAGGTTTTGAGTCTGGATTTGAAGGAGTTTAGAGAAGGTGACCCTCTGATATCCTTGGGGAGAGAGTTCCAGAGCTTGGGGGCATAACACGAGAAGGCCCCGTCACCCATACAATGTAGACGGGCCTGGGGGACAGTAAGGAGAGCAGAATTTGAAGAGCGGAGGTTGCGAGGTGGGGAGTAGGGCGATAAAAGTTCAGACAGGTACTGAGGTGCCAAGCCATGCAGAGCCTTATAGGTGAGCAGGAGGATTTTAAAGTCCACACGGAATTTGACCAGAAGCCAGTGCAAGGACTCCAGGACAGGAGTGATGTGATCACTTGCACTAGACCTAGTATGCAGATGGTATGCAGATGTCCTGCGATTCAAAACAAAGCAACGAGACTTCCGTTGAGGGGAAGCAGTCCTCTGACACTGTAAACAAGCAGGCCTGTGAATCCAGCTCCTTTAATCCAACAGAAATGCCACTCGCGATTCTGAGTCGGTGAAATAATAGCGTGGATAAATGGCGGATAAATGGAACTTGCTTGTTAACTCTGCCTGCAGATCACGCTGGGACATTACTGCAGTGAGATATCTGCCACACAGCCTGTACTTACTCGCTCATAAATCACAGTACGTGAGTCAGGACAGGGACTAGTGAGCAGGAAGGGCTGCTTCACGTCGCAGTTCCCCCAAATTTGTGACTAGAATGGCAGCTTACGCCACTTTCACAAAGTTCACGGTTGTGTGCTGCATTTGACACTTGGAAGTTTTTTTCTATGACGTCAATGAATGTATTTTGGACCCGAGGTTAAAGAACCGAGAAACTGGGACGGCAGTGTGCCCTGTTAATGAGAAGACTATGGTGGTGTTAACCCCTGCCTTTGTTTCTCTATCCCCCACCCCAGGGTGCCTTCTGGGGCCTGCTGGGGGGTCTGGGCATGGGCCTGTGCCGCATGGTGCCGGAGTTTGTGTTCGGGACGGGCAGCTGCCTCTTCCCCTCACACTGCCCCCCGGTGGTGTGCGGGGTGCACTACCTCTACTTCGCCGTGCTGCTGTTCTTCGCTACCGCTACCCTGGTGCTCACTATCAGTTACTGCACACAGGCCATCCCTGACAAACATGTGAGTCCAGACTGACGCCCTCTCTCTCAGTGCAGTGTTAATGTACTGGAGTGTCCAGTCAGTGTGTCTGTATTAACCCCCCTCTCTCTCAGTGCAGTGTTAATGTACTGTAGTTTCCAGTCAGTGTGTCTGTATTAACCCCTCTCTCTCTCAGTGCAGTGTTAATGTACTGGAGTGTCCAGTCAGTGTCTGTATTAACCCCTCTCTCTCAGTGCAGTGTTAATGTACTGGAGTGTCCAGTCAGTGTGTCTGTATTAACCCCTCTCTCTCTCAGTGCAGTGTTAATGTACTGGAGTGTCAGTCAGTGTGTGTGTATTAACCCCTCTCTCTGTCTCTCAGCTCTACAGGCTGGTGTTCAGTCTGCGTCACTCCACTGAAATCAGGGATGACCTGGACCGCGAGGAGGAGGAGCGAGGGAGGAAGGCGCGCAGGGAGGCAGCAGAGCAGAGCGCAGACAAGGCCCAGCAGGATGAAGGTGAGAGCAGCTCGTCAGCCTGTCCCTCCTCTTCCTCTCTGCTCTCTTTTTCTTCTGGGATCTTCCATTTCCCTTTTTCCTTCTTGCCCTCTGTACAATGTAATCCCGTGTAGTGATTCGCTGGGGGTGTGATCCTAGAGGTTTGACTGCTAATGTTTGCCCTTGTCCTGCCCCTCCCTCCCCCTCCCTCTGTCAAAACCCAATCCCATCACCTCTCAGTCCCTGAGGCAGAAGGGGGCGTGTCCCGGTCGCCGGCGTGCCGCCTGATTGGCTGGTTCTGCGGCGTCGGCTCCGCCCAGGCCCCCGAGCCAACCGAGGAGGAAGTGGCCGAGGCGTCCAAGCAGCTGCCCGACATTCACGAGGACCCCACCTGGAAGTACGTCGTCAACGGCAACGCCATCATCATGATGGCGGTGGCCATCTTCCTCTGGGGCTTCTACGCCTAGACTTACCGAAGACTGACCGCGCGCACCCGTCCCCCCCCCCATCATCCATCCAGCTTCTAACCACTTCATCCAATCCGGAGTCGCGGGGTCGCCGGAGTCTATCCCAGCATGCACCGGCAATGGAACACCATGTCTCCTGGTCTGCACTCCAGCCTGGGCTCGTACTGACTTTATCTCAGAGGATCTCAGTCCTGATCCAGGAGGAACACTGTGTCTCCTGGTCTTCACTCCAGCCTGGGCTCTTACTGACTTTATCTCAGAGGATCTCAGTCCTGATCCAGGAGGAACACTGTGTCTAAGATAGTCAATAAGGCTCTTATTGACTATCTTAGAAGATCTCAGTCCTGATCCAGGAGGAACACTGTGTCTCCTGCTCTTCACTCCAGCCTGGGCCCCTAATGACTATTTAAATCCATCCCTTCTCTGTCTGCTTCTCCCAGTCCAGAGTCTCGGGGGAACCAGAGCCTATCCCAGCAGGTACTGGCGCAAGGCGGGGTACACCCCGGACGCGCTGACAGTCCGCCACAGGGCACACAGACACACACGCACACCAGGGCCAGTTTACCCACCAGTGTGCCTTTGGCCCACACACACGTGAGGAGAACATGCAAACTCCACACAGCTGGTTGCACATCACAGGGTTTTAAAGACCTTGCGATCCCGATACTGTCCCGTACTGACCCAGAGCCGGTCCTCATCGCTGCCACCCCGCTAAATACCGGCCCATAGCTGTCACAGTTTCCCGGAAACTTGGAAAAACTGACCCAGTCTCTCTGCCAAATACTGCCACTGTCTCTTCCAAGTATCGATCGCACTGCACTCAGCATTAGTGACCCCCGGCTCTGCCAAATACTGACCTCAGTGCGCTCGCCCGGTACGGACGCACACCCCGCCAAATAGTGATCTCATCTCGCTGGGCTTGGCTCTGCCCCTGTCAGGAACAGACTGCGACACTGCAAAAGAAAACCAGCCCTCCCTTCCGCTGTGAGCCTCAGCCTGCGCTGCACCCTGGCAGACCTGCCAGGACCTGTGACTCAGCATTTCCAGGTGGGGCACGGAGCTCAGCAGGACCAGCGGAGATCGAGTCAGCTGTGCTGGGGCACGACCAGACACACACACACACACGCACACACCAACCCCACTGAGCACGTCTGGGATCAACTCGCCCGTCCCTGTACAACACAGAGCCTGAGAGGGTCAGGGCCTGACCAGTCACACACACACCAACCCCACTGAGCACGTCTGGGATCAACTCGCCCGTCCCTGTACAACACAGAGCCTGAGAGGGTCAGGGCCTGACCAGTCACACACACACACCAGCCCCACTGAGCACGTCTGGGATCAACTCGCCCGCCCCTGTACAACACAGAGCCTGAGAGGGTCAGGGCCTGACCAGTCACACACACACACCAGCCCCACTGAGCACGTCTGGGATCAACTCGCCCGTCCCTGTACAACACAGAGCCTGAGAGGGTCAGGGCCTGACCAGTCACACACACACCAGCCCCACTGAGCACGTCTGGGATCAACTCACCTGTCCCTGTGCAACACAGAACCTGAGAGGGTCAGGGCCTGACCAGTCACACACACACACCAGCCCCACTGAGCACGTCTGGGATCAACTCGCCCGTCCCGATACAAGAAGAACCAACAGAGACTGACCAGTCAACACACCCCAACTCATTTTCCCAGAATTCCCTTTCCTCCTGCCTTTTAAATGAAGCTTTAATCTCACAGAGCGTGGTTGGAACACAAACGCCTTGTTCAAGCACGTAGAAACCTTGTTGCTGGGCATGGGGCACGAGGTAACAATAAATCTTTTGTTTCCAGACGTTGGGCGAGTAATCTCTCTCTTTCCTTCTGGCCCTGTCGAGGGTGTTATAAACAGGTGGATCTGACTGACAGGAAACGTGTTTCTGCGTTTCCAGCGCCGGTTTGGCCGCTGTGCGCGATGGGAACGCATATTTATTAGCAGAACCCCACAGACTCTTGGACTTGTAGTTTCGCGTCGTAAGTATCTAATCGGCCAGCGATGTGAGGGGGCAAGAGACAGAGACAGAAATCATCTTGATTTGGCCTGCCGTCCCCAGGAGCTGAGCGGTTTTAGGGCGTTTATTAACTCCTAAATATACAGGTGGTTTGAGCTCTTGGGCCTGATAAGCGGCTATTGTCAAAGCCGGAAAACCCGGTGGGAGTGTGGCCCCTGCGGACTGGAGTTACCCCCCCGCCACCCCAGCCGTAAGCCTTGATCAGGGGGTTGGCAATCCTGATCCTGAAAAGTCCAGCGGGTTTTGCGGGTCACCCCGAAATCGGCAGGTTGCGGAGACGGGCGGGCTCTGCGGGACCTACAGCCGGCCGTGCCGGGTTCATGAAGACCCAGCTCGCTCGCCTCCTTCAGGAGTTCGCGGGCCTGTCCGTGCAAACTGCCCGTGCAAGTGTGTCCCGTCTGGCGGAAACAGCTCTCCGCCGAGGAGGAAGGAAAAAAAAAGAAGGACGTTTCTCTCGTCTTTCAGAGGTTGGCACGGCGATTCGAGCCGTATTTCGAAATAAACACGGGAGGGCAGCGCCCGCAGGAGAGAATGTCAGTTGTTTTTTTTCTTATTTTTACCGTGGCGACTGTACACAGAGTTCCCCTTATTTCTTTCCGACTACGGTTTGATGACTGGAGCGCAACAACAACAGAAAATGTTTACCTCAGCGACTTAGCCGAGAAGCGCCTGTTTGATGTTTTGTGTGTGTTTGCCTGTTATCCGGCACACTCGGCCGAGCGAGGCGAGAGGAGAAATCTGCGCCCGGGGCTCTTGAGGAGAGGCGGAGAAGGCTCCGGGCTGGGGCCGCTTGTTTCACGCTCCCACCACTCTCCGTGTACAGACGGCGGCCCTGCTGTGCACACGTGTCCTGGGAGCGCTCCGTGCCTCCTCTAGTTACTGTTTTAATAACTATAATAATTCCTTACACTTCTATAGCGCCCTTCTGAAATCTCCACTCCAAGCTCTTCACAGGTCAGGGGGATCCCCTCCACCCCCACCAGTGTGTCCCCCCACCTGGGTGAAGCTCCAGTCTGCTCACACACAGCAGCTCTCAGTGGGAGGAGAGCAGAGTGATGAAGCCAGTTCAGAGAGGGGGGTTATTAGGAGGCCATGATGGGTAAAGACCAGGGGGAAATTTGGCCAGGACACCGGGGTGACACCCCTACTCTTTTCGAGAGACGCCCTGGGATTTTTAATGACCACAGAGAGTCAGGACCTCGGTTTTACGTCTCATCCGAAGGACGGCGCCTTTTTACAGTAGAGTGTCCCCGTCACTATACTGGGGCATTAGGACCCACACAGACTGCAGGGTGAGTGTACCCTACTGGTCCCACTAGCATGCTGACGCAGCTACCCACCTGAACTACTACCACTAACACCTCTCCCAGCAGCAGCCTCAGCTCTCCCAGGAGTCTCCCCTCCAGATACTGACCAGGCTCACACTGCGGAGCTCCAGTGGGGCTGCCAGCGCTGAGCTGAGAGTTACAGAGCTCGTCCTGTACTGGTCTGCCTCAAGGCCACGGCTGTAAACCCGCGTCTTCTTGCTGCAAATGTGCGGCTCCTGGTGCGAGTCAGGCCCGTGTTCTTCCTCGGAGGTGAACGGCGCCGGAGAGCCCGAACTGCAGTTCTGCCTGCTCGCCGCCAGGAGGAGCCCATACTCTCACTCACACACCCACAAGCCCAGAGCTCTCCCCCGTCTGATCTGCAGAACACGCCTGCTTTAACCCGCGGCAGTCAACCACGTCAACAACAACAACAACAACAACAAAAAAAAAATTGCTTAGATTCACGCTTCATCTAGCTGCCCCTCGTGTGACCCCCGGTCGCAGAAACCTCCACTGCGCTCCACGCGTGGAGAAGGGGCGTGCGGTGGGCGCCGGGCTCCCCCTGGCGGCGAGCAGGCGGAACTGCAGCTCGGGCTCTCCAGCGCCGTTCACCGCCGGTGACTCGACGAAGTGACCGGCTGTATCGATATGGGGTCTTTCTGTTCAGAATTTAATAAACCAAACCCCCCCTCCAGCCCCCGCAAACACACACACACACCACTCCCGCTATGGTATTTTTTCATGAAAATAAATCTTGTTACACCAAGGTATGCAGTGCTTACAAGCCACACAATTCTACCATTCAAGCTCTCCAAGGTTTAATATGTCTTGAAGGGTGATCGTGAGGATCATTGGTCGTTCTGTTCGGCCAGAGCACGCTGAGACCGGACCGGTTTGGGGTAAGCAGGCAGCCCGGGGAGACGAGAGAGAGACCAGAATCGGCGCCTGATCGCCGCCGGACAGGCCGGGTTCAAGGAACTGAGTCTCTTTAATAATAATAATAATTATAATAATAATTGCTTACACTTATATAGCGCTTTTCTGGACACTCCACTCAAAGCACTTTACAGGTAATGGGGACTCCCCTCCACCACCACCAATGTGCAGCATCCACCTGGATGATGCGACGGCAGCCATAGTGCGCCAGAACGCTCACCACACATCAGCTCTCAGTGGGGAGGAGAGCAGAGTAATGTAGCCAATTCATAGAAGGGGATTATTAGGAGGCCATGATTGGTAAGGGCCAATTGGAAATTTGGCCAGGACACCGGGGTTACACCCCTACTCTTTTCGAGAAGCGCCCTGGGATTTTTAATGACCACAGAGAGTCAGGACCTCGGTTTTACGTCTCATCCGAAGGACGGCGCCTGTTTACAGTATAGTGTCCCCATCACTATACTGGGGCATTAGGACCCACATGGACCACAGGGTGAGCGCCCCCTGCTGGCCCCACTAACACCTCTTCCAGCAGCAACCTTAGTTTTTCCCAGGAGGTCTCCCATCCAGGTACTGACCAGGCTCACACCTGCTGAGCTTCAGTGGGTTGCCAGTTGTGAGTTGCAGGGTGATATGGCTGCCAGATCTTTAGTCCCGAACGGAGTGGATAATGTTGGGGGCCTATAAGAGAACGCCCCGCCCCCCCACAGCCGGGGCCCATTAACTCCTGTGAAAACAAGAAAGAAGAAGGGGAGAGAGGCAGGCTGTGCGGACTGGGCTCGGCTCGGCTCCTGTCGTGGTGCGGGCGCTGGGGTGTGGAGGCGAGGCCAGGGGGGCCTCCGGCGATATCGGTGGTGTCAGCGCTTTTCTAACCCCCCTCCCCCGCGGGCCGGTGGTGGAGTCCCTAATGCGCCGCGGTGCGAGTTCCTGCTGGCCGGGCTGTCCGGGAGAGAGTTTGCGGTCACCGGCGCTCGGGCCCGCGGCCGAACTCCGAGACGTCCTTCCCGGCAGAGCGCCCCCCCCCCCGGAGCTCCGGGGCCCGCTCCTTCCCACGGACGACTGTCGTGAGGGAAGACGAGGGCTTTTCTTTTGAAGTTTTAAGCCATGTTTCCTTTTAATACGCAGAAAAATGACCGGCCGGTTCTGGACAGCGCAGCGCTGACACAAAATCACCGCGCTCAGCGGAGGAGGAAGAGGAAGAGGAGGAGGAGGAGGAGGCGGCGGCGGCGGTCGCAGGCCCAGCCTGGAGCCGTGCAGGGCCTGACGCAGACTCCTCGCCGGGCTGGCGGCAGAAAGCGTTGTGTGTGTGTGTGTGAGTGTGGTGAGGGTAAACTCCATTATCTCTGATCAGTGCTCTCTATCTCTCTCTCTCTCTCCGAGATGCGCTATCGCGGGCCAAAAAGCAAATGGAACATTAATACAGACGCAGACTCTCGGGGCCCTGAGCCAGCAGAAAGAAAACGCTCAAGCGTGAGTTTTTTTTTAATATACGTATTTACCCAGCTTTGCAGAGGACATAATTCAAGTTGCTGATTGTAAACGCGGGGTTGTCAGGATGTGGGGGAAAAAAAAAAACAACATCACAAGACTCGAAGATAATCAGAGGAAACGGAGCTCGTCAGTTTGCTCTTTCAGGCTCCGAGTCCGACCGGAAGAGCGAGATCGCGAGGACGAACCAAGGCTGAAAACAGCTCCCAGAATCCCCAGAGCAACGCTCGCCGCGTGGAGTCAGGCGGTATTGGGGACCAGCCTGCTGGCCTTCGGCCGAGGTGGGGGAGGCTGGATGGAGCGAGCTCTGCTCCCCTAGATGGAGAACGTTCCTCGAGTAGCACCCAAGGGTCACGGACTTGCCGTCAGATGATAGAGGCTGCGAAACGAGATGGCTATCAGTCGGGGCTTGCATATGTGGGTACAGCCAGGGGTGTCAACCCTCTCGTAGAGACGCTGCCATGTTTCAGGCGGAATGGATGATGTCCATCATGGATGGACACTGTCACAGGTGTCGGAAGGGACGAGCCGTGGAATGGCAGGAGAGCGAAAAGAGCCTATGCGTAGCGGCGAGACGGGGGTTAGCCCTGGCTCAGCTGTTCAGGAATGCCGTATAGAAACCTGTGCCCTCAGGTAGCGGATGTGGGACGACCTGGTACTAGGCGGGTCTCAGGACATCCGAACGTCAATGATGAGCGAAGGAGCAGAGCAGAAGCAGGAAGTAAATAGGCTACACAACAAGACACGCCAGAAAGACATGAATAATCACAGGGAACTAGGAACAGGAGTGAAGTAGAGCGCCCTCTAGGAGTACAGGGCGTGACAAATACGCTACAAGGAGGAACACAAGGTCTCCTTCCCCCTCCGTCTCTGTCTTTTCAGAGTTTGAGCACAGAGCAGGCAAAGCACGCCGTGACCCAAGCTTCGGTCTCGGCTCATACACCATAACCCACGGGAGAAAAGATCCGTTCGCCGAGAACCGCAGCAGAAAACGGATCCCGATCTCCGTGCACAAAACCGACGTCTCATCCCCTCCAGGCTGTGAGCAGTGCAGCAGCAGACCCAGACAGACGGTGTCCAGCACATCGCCAGCCCCCATCCACTGAAGAAGCGTAGGGGCTCTAGAGAAATCCCACTGAGGAGTGCGAGAGGCTTCTCAAAGAGTTCTCCATCCCTGAACTGTTTTCATTACTCTGCTCTCCTCCCCACTGATAGCTGATGTGTGGGGAGCGTTCTGGCACACTATGGCTGCCGTCACATCATCCAGGTGGGGCTGCACACTGGTGGTGCTGTGACTCTGGACCCTGATACAGCTCACTGTGAGCTCAGCCTGTCTGAGGATGGGAAGAGAGTGAGACTGGGAGAGGAGGGACCGTCAAGGTCAACGTGTAACTGGGCCTGTGGAAGACTCGCACGCTGACTCTCATGGGGAAAGTGAGGGTGCTGAAGGCAGACACCCTGCTGGCTTTAGCTGACCTGGTCGTGGTGGATCCCCATTGCCTGTAAAGCACTTTGAGTGGAGTGTCCAGAAAAGCGCTATATAAGTGTAAGCAAGTATTATTATTATTATTTTTATTTATTTATTTATTTATTTATTATTGAGAGACAGACTCACTGTTGCTCAGGCTGTGACAGGAGATCACACACTGTATTATTATTATTATTATTATTATTATTATTATTATTATTATTAAGTGCTGTGCCTCTTCCGGACACATGGCCAAGAACTGTGAAGTGACCGCTGAGTGTTCAGAGAGGGATAGTGACCGACGTGTAGCTGCTCTGTGTCCAGGCCCGACTGCGTCGCTCTCGGGGCACAAGCCTGCAGACGCGCACACCGCCAGCGGGAGGGGGCTTCAGCCGGAGACCGTGTCCCTGTCGCGATCGCAAGCCCCTCCTCGTCAGCCTCATTCCCCGCACCTGTTCCTGGTTCAGTTCCCCCTTAAAAGCCGGACGCTCACTTCACTCGAGGCTCTGCGTCGGTTTCCACATCGCGCGAGCCCGGGACCTGGATTCGTCTGGCTCCGTTATGCTTTTAGCTTCCTGCTCCTGTTCCTGTTCTTCCCTGCCGGGCCGACCCGGCAGCTGTTTTTAATCCCTGTTTTTTGGATGGATCACCCGGCCATGGCAGATTCAGAAGTAGAACTACAGGAGAAAGTGTTCAAATGGCAGAGGAGTCTGGAAAAGGGTGGACTGAAAACGAATGCAGAACAATCTGAAATAATGGTAATGGAGAGAAGAGGAGATACTATGACCAATGTTGAGGAGACAAATGGAGGAAAACTGAAACAAGCTGATGGCTTTAAATACCTTGGATCGAAACTGGTAAAGGGAGGAGAAACACTGGAGGCAGTAAAACAAAGAGTGAAAGCTGGATGGAACAAGTGGAGAGAAATAACTGGAATAATCTGTGACAGGAAAATTCCTAGAAAGTTAAAGTGCAAAATGTACAAGACTGTGATTAGACCTGTCCTACTATATGGAGCTAAAGCTTGGCAGTTGGAAAGAGGGAAGAGAACTTGATGAGAAGAACTGAAATGAGGATGTTGAGATGGATTCTGCAGATTTCAATGAAGGATAAGATCAGAAATGAAGAAATCCGTAGACGATGGAGGGTGGTGGATGTGGTTGAGAAGATGCGAGAGGCGAGGTTACGGTGGCAGCTCACCCCAGGACTGTCTGGGACTAAGGCTGTGGAAAAGAAGAAGAAGAAGAAGAAGAAGAAGTGGTGGGCTATTAAGATCACATAAACTGAATTCTGATTTCAATGCTGATATGACTTAAATCTATATTCACACTAAACCTGACACTGATGTGGCTGTCTCTGCACTCTGTAATTACAGCGCTGACATTAAAACCCTGGCTGACTCAAAATGTCCTTCATCTAATCTGCGACAACACTGTGGTCATGCTTCTCAGCTCAGCATGCTTCTGCCATCAGCTTCGTAAAGCTGGTGCAGTGATCTTATCTGCGGATGGCTCTGTACTTGATTTTCAAACTCAATTAAAGAACTTGGGCATGATATGTGATCCAGGCCTGACGAGCTCAGCCTACTTCCTCGTGGTCTTGCGGTTGTGTTGAGAGTTACTCATTATCACTCTCGCAACGATGACGTGTCTCTTTCGCGATCAGATCTGATAAGCCGCTCGCTCTGATGAAGAGCAGACTGATGATCTGATTATCTGAGCAGCACTGCAGTGTGGTCTGAGCACACAGCTCTGTGGGACTCAAAGTGTTCCTGAAAGATCCAACATCTGCAGCTCATCTGTCTGCAATCACTCAAACAGTCCAGGTCAGGGCTGTCCAGTCCTGGTCCTGGAGGGGTCAGTCGGTGTGTCTGCAGCAGGGTTGTCCAGTCCTGGTCCTGGAGGGGTCAGTCGGCGTGTCTGCAGCAGGGCTGTCCAGTCCTGGTCCTGGAGGGGTCAGTGTGTCTGCAGCAGGGCTGTCCAATCCTGGTCCTGGAGGGGTCAGTGTGTCTGCAGCAGGGCTGTCCAATCCTGGTCCTGGAGGGGTCAGTCAGTGTGTCTGCAGCAGGGTTGTCCAGTCCTGGTCCTGGAGGGGTCAGTCAGTGTGTCTGCAGCAGGGCTGTCCAGTCCTGGTCCTGGAGGGGTCAGTGTGTGTCTGCAGCAGGGCTGTCCAGTCCTGGTCCTGGAGGGGTCAGTGTCTCTGCAGCAGGGCTGTCCAGTCCTGGTCCTGGAGGGGTCAGTGTGTGTCTGCAGCAGGGCTGTCCAATCCTGGTCCTGGAGGGGTCAGTCGGCGTGTCTGCAGCAGGGCTGTCCAGTCCTGGTCCTGGAGGGGTCAGTCAGCGTGTCTGCAGCAGGGCTGTCCAGTTCTGGTCCTGGAGGGGTCAGTGTCTCTGCAGCAGGGCTGTCCAGTCCTGGTCCTGGAGGGGTCAGTGTCTCTGCAGCAGGGCTGTCCAGTCCTGGTCCTGGAGGGGTCAGTGTCTCTGCAGCAGGGCTGTCCAGTCCTGGTCCTGGAGGGGTCAGTGTCTCTGCAGCAGGGCTGTCCAGTCCTGGTCCTGGAGGGGACTTTTGCTTGGTTTTGGTTTCTCCGCTGGACTTCTTCTAGGATTGTCCGCCTCGGCCACACCAGCACGGCATGGACACGCCCCCCTGTTTTCATCCCCGTATTCCTGCATGACTTTTCTTCCCAGTGTTTCCTCTCGATTCTGGATTGTGTCGTCTGCAGAGGGTCCGGAAAGAACTGTTCGCTACAGTCCCGGGATACACTTGGTAGAGGCTGCCGCAGAGACGCAAGACAGATGTCCAGTACGCCGTATTAGACGGAGCCAAGCAGACCCGAGTTCTTCCACACGTTCGGTATAAAGAGTCCCGCGGCCCCGTACGTGCTGAAGACCTGTGCTGGAGTAACGGAGAGCCACAGGCTTCGTCGTGGAGTCTGCCAGGGGCGGGACTAGGCTGAATCAAATCAAATCCAAGTTTATTGATCAAATGCACAACAATACAGCGTGCACCAGTAGCTGCTGGCAATGAAATGTCTGTTCTGCGAGCTCACAAAATCACAAGAATCACAGAGATCACAAAAATCACAAAATTGGGGTTATGAAAATAAGGTTACATAAGAATAGATGTAATAGAAATGGAATAAAACTCAATATGAGTAATGCTGCTGAGTGTCCATGGTGTATGCAATATATACAAATAGTGCAGTTTTGCTGAATACAGTGAAAACTGTGTGTCCATGTAGTCATTACAGGTAAATTTGCTAAAGGAGCTGCAGGCTGGCTGTTTAGCAGTCTAGCTATTTAGCTAACACTTCCTACACGCATTGAGTGCAACACGGCCCCCAGCAGCAGAGGTGAGACACCCTCACCTGCAGCGGCTCTCAACCAGACCCACTGGGTGAAATCCCTCCTATTGAGGTATCCGGATGCTGAGATCGGCCTGCTGTTAGGGAGAGACGTTTTGAGGGCGCCCCAAGCCCGGACGCAGCTCGGTGGCCCTGCCGGTGCTCCGTACGCCCGACAGCTGGACATGGGACGGGTCGTTATCGGAGGTGTTGGCCTGGGAGGCGCTCACAGGCCGGCGGAGGTGAGCGGTGTGAAGGCGCACGTCTTGGAGCCACTTCAGCCCGCGCGGGAATCGCATGAAGGCGAGAGAGGAGTTTGGAGAAGCCGCTCTGGGAAAGCAACGGACGAGAGCCGCGGAGGAACAGCTTTTCAGCCAGCCAGAGAAGACTTGCTCCTTCGGCGGAAGACATCGCGGGTCTCAGAATGACGGAAGATGAGATCTTCAAGGACTCCACAAACAGCTGGGTAGCACCACTCATATTTCGAGCACCACTCACACGTCTGCCCAACAGCAGAGGGTGCGCCCCGGTTTGCCCTCAGGTCTCTCGAGAGAGAGACGGCGGAGATGAGGGCGCACTTCACAGAAGCCACGCAGAAGACGATCGATAACTGTCTCCCCTGCAGGTGTCACGATCGTAGTCCCTCCTACGATCTCCGGTGAAAGAGCTCCGGCTCTTTCACGTTGCACTTGATCTCCTGCACCTGCCTCCAATCCAGCCCCTCCTTAAAAACACTCACTCTATTCCGGGCTCTGCATTGGAAGACGCACGCCCCCAGGCCCGCCTACCACCAAGTCGCCCCACGCCCGCGGCTCGAGGGCACAGGCCTCCTATCAGCATCCTGGCCCGACCCAGCTGAGTCCGGGGCTCGGAGCGCCTGGTCCCGTCAATCCCCAGTTCTATTCCCTCTCCCCGCACCGGATCCCGTTCCGGTTTTGAACCGTGTCTTGTTTCCGTCTCGGCTGGATATCCCGGTTTTTGGACTCTTGGACTTCGCCCCGGATTTCCCCCCCCTGGACTCCCTTCGGACTTGTTCGCCTGGACCGCGCTCCCCTGTTCGTCTACCAGCCCAGTCCCTCGCCGGCTCCTCCCCGGGTCTGTTCACTCCCTTCCGGATTGTGCCACCTGCGTCGGGTCCTGATCTACGGTGCGTGACAGCAGGAAGAGTACAGGTCGGTACTGACCCGTTTTTGGCGTGACAAAAGCCCGGGCAAACCCGGGTGGTGTTTGACTCCAGTGCACACAGTTCAAGGGCGTCTCCCTCAGTGCTGTACGGCTCTCGGGACCTGATCTCAATGATATAGCCTCCCTGGTGTTCTCCTGAGATCCAGGAAAGATCCAGTAGCCCTCACTGCGGACGTACGGCAACAGTCCCCTTGCTTCCTGGTGCATGAGGGCCGCAGAGATGCCTTGCGTTTCCTGTGGCACCGTGACCCTGACCTTGGCCTGGAGCTTGTCGACTGGAGGATGAGCGTGCCTGTCACAGTTGTCACCGGGGACTTGTGGAAGAGGTGGTCGGACCCTAAGCAGTGCCGAGAGGATAAATGTCCAGAAATCCAAAGGGCAAAAGATGGAATACGAGGTCGGGTAGGCAGGCTAGGTCGGGTATCCAGTAGTCAGGCCAGTACGGTATCCAAATCCAAAAGCCACTGAGAGAGAAACGAGGGTGGAGCCGGAGACGAAGCAGGGTCGGGTATCCAGTAGTCAGGTCGGTAAGGAATCCAAATCCGAGAGCCGCGAGAAAGAGACGTGCGCGGGTCCTTGGTGCGCAGGTGTCCAGGGGGAGTGAGTCCGGGGCGAACAATCCAGGAAGAAGTCCAAACGGGGAATCCAAACCACAAGCATAGGTCCACGGCCAGGCGATCCATCCAGGAGATTAAAAACGGGAACCGGGTCGGGACCGGCGGGGGGAACAGGAACAGAAAGTTAAAAACATAACGGAGCCAGACGCATCAGGACCTGGGCTCACATGAAGCCCCGATTATCGTCTGCGTCTGGCTTTTAAGGGGGAACTGAAGAGAGGCTGGAATAAGGAACAGGTGCGGGGAAGGAAGGGCTGGAGCGCCCTTAAGAGGAGGGGTGGCGATCGTGACACTCCAAAGCCCAACGCGCAGAAGGATGGGTCTTCTCCGATGCCCCGGGCTCGTCTGAAAGTCCCGGGTCAAGAAGGACGCTGTGAGGCAGGCTCCACCCTTGCTACGCCAGACTGGCTCCGCGACCAGGTGCAGCCCGCGCCCTGCTGGTCTGCCTGTCGAGGCGGAGACCCGGACTTGAAGGCAAACGCAGTCAGGTTCTAGACCGGCAGCAAGGGTGGTGCTAGGCTATATCCGCAGCCGGTCGCGATGTCAGTAACGGAGTCGAGCGCATTGGGCAGCCCGGGAGTCACGTGCCCACACCGCAGAATCCAGCCCGTCACTGGCCTACAGGACCCCCCCCCCCCATCAGTACGGCCCACCTGAGCAGCTGCCAGACCCGTCCGGAGGTGCTGTAACAACCCCGTCTGCTCCGATATCTGGGAGCGCAGCAGGATCGGAGAGATTCCACCGTTTCTCCGGCTGGAAGTCCCTGGCTGGAGCCGTCGCCCGTCTGTCTCGGATGGCCCGCGGTTCCACTCGCGTGTCTGCGTGTCTGCAGGAAGAGCTTCTCAAACGATGCTGTACAGACGGCTGAGGCCATCGTCCTCGGGAATGAGCAACATGATGTGTTCTCTGATGAATTGAAATGCATCACTACAAAGCAGAGTCTTCGCTTACACAGCCCTTTAATTCATTAATGGCTTACACTTCTATAGCGCTCTTCTGGACTCTCCACTCCGAGCTCTTCACAGGTCAGGGGGATCCCCTCCACCCCCACCAGTGTGCCCCCCCACCTGGGTGAAGCTCCAGTCTGCTCACACACAGCAGCTCTCAGTGGGGAGGAGAGCAGAGTGATGGAGCCAGTTCAGAGAGGGGGGTTATTAGGAGGCCATGATGGGTAAAGACCAGGGGGAAATTTGGCCAGGACACCGGGGTGACACCCCTACTCTTTTCGAGAGACGCCCTGGGATTTTTAATGACCACAGAGAGTCAGGACCTCGGTTTTACGTCTCATCCGAAGGACAGCGCCTTTTTACAGTAGAGTGTCCCCCGTCACTATACTGGGGCATTAGGACCCACACAGACCGCAGGGTGAGCGCCCCCTACTGGCCCCACTAACACCTCTTCCAGCAGCAGCCTCAGCTTTCCCAGGAGTCTCCCCTCCAGGTACTGACCAGGCTCACACTGCTGAGCTCCAGTAGGGCTGCCAGTGCTGAGTTGAGAGTTACGGAGCTCATCCTGTTTGTTAAACCACACCCACCACCCCACACAGCAGTGAATTTCTCATGTCAGCAAGTTCCTTGGCGATGTTCTTGTTTGTATCGTAATTTAGATACTGTTATGTTGGCCGCTAGCGTCTGCTAATGTAATGTAAACCGTTCGCATTCGCTTATTCATCCAGTATGTAGTTGAGCATTGTGTTAGCAAAGTTTATGCGCAGCTTAGTCCTACTAGAATCATCTTTGTCATTCGTGCCTGACATTGCACAGTCTGTTAGACTGTTATCTAGTGCTGTAACTATGCTCAGCTCCCTGAGATTCGTGTTTGATTCTACAAGCCTCTTTTCTTCGCCATTGTACAGTTTCGCTCAACGAGACATCAGCCTGTTTCCTGAGAGTTATTTGGATGACAGTTTTGTTTAGCTGATGGGATAACTGGATAAGAGTACGTTTGGTGAGGCCAGGACAACACCCCAGTCGGGACAGAAGGCTCTTCTTTACACAGAGGGGGGTGGGGGGGTGGAACAAGCTGCCCAGCCCTGTTGCTGAAGCCGATACCCTGGCTTCTCTCAGGACACAGCTGGGTGAGACGGTCAGGGGCAGTACCAGCCCTTTCCAGGAGAGCTGAGACTGGGGGTCGGCCTTGCCAGGGGAGGGCGACAGCCTGTCTCCACAACCCCAGCCTCGCAGTGCAGGGTCCTACGTCTCTCTATTCCTTTGGGGGGGTCCTAATATTTTGGCCAGTGGGTGCATGTATCTTTAAGCAGACTTGTTTCCCCCGTGGGGGAAAGCTCCACGCAGTTTCATCAGGCGCACGATCGCAGCGGTGACCCGTCGTGACAAACGAGACCCTGAAGAAATGAAGTCCTCCGATCTTGCGCCTGACGGGGGATTAAATTAGTTTCAACCCCGGACTGTGTAAACATGCCGACGCCTGCTGATGACGTCCACTGTCTGGGACTCTTCGTAAGTGCGGACTTCACACGGTCCGGGCAAGACGAGCGCTGTTTCAGAAATAAAGGAGGGCAAAAATATCATCATTTTTTTTTCTTTTAACAGGGAGCTCCGTGCCGATCACCCCGTGAGTGTGAAGTAAAGTAATGACGTCACCGTCGTCGTCGTCGTCGTCGTCACAATTCGTCATCGTCACAATTAATCATCATCACGTCATCGTCATCGTCACAATTCCAGTCCGAGAGCTGTTCGCCTTTTCGCCTCCGCAGCCCGTCACTGTGACGAGAGTCGCTCGTTATCCAGGGGTCGCCGGCTGAGAGCAGAGAGTCTCTTCAAGGTGATTACGACAGCCTCACGGCCGCAGACCGCTGACGGGGACGCGCGGTGTCGCATCAGCCTGGGAGCTGCAGGGGCGCCGGCCCGGACGGGGAGACACCCGAGTGAGAGGAGCTCCGTCACCGTGGCAGGGGGTCCCGCAACAGCCCCGGCACGCACAACATCCTACACCCGACACACAATAGCCTACACACAACATCCTACACCCTATACACAACACACCATTCACAACACACTATTCAAAACACCCGACACACAACACCCTACACATTATACACAACACACAACACCTGACACACAGCATCCTACACACTATACACAACACACCATTCACAACACACAACACACTATTCAAAACACCCGACACACAACACCCTACACATTATACACAACACACAACACCTGACACACAGCATCCTACACACTATACACAATGTCCCTACACACTGTACACAATACTCTACACACGACACACAACACATCTGCACACTACACACTACATCCTACACTCTACACACACCATACACACAACATATCGCATACCTGCACACTACATCCCTGCACACACCGCACCTGCACACTACACACTTGCTGTCATTATAAAAACACACTCCACACTCACACACTGTACATCCACACTCGCACTCGTACACACGCGCCCCTCTCCCATGTCCCGCTGCCTCCAGGGGGCCGAGCTGATGCCGGACCGGGGCGGACGGATCACGAATATTCGCTGTGGCCCGAAGAAAATGCGGCGCCTTGTCGGGTGACGGTTTGCTGGGGATGGGAATGTGCGTCTGTTCGGAGAAGAATCCGGTTTTATTCGCCGCGCCCGCTTGTACAGACTGAGGGCTCGGGGGGGGGGGACATACAGACACACAGACAGGGCCGCGGTTTTTATTGGGGTGGCTTTTAATTGAGCTGGGCGCTGCCCGGTCCGCGGTGGGTCCGGGCTCGGTTCTGGCCCTGCTGGTTTCCGAGCCGCCTTCCAGATTCCAGACTCCTGATTCCAGAGAGAGAGAGAGCGAGCGAGCGTGCCCTCTCCCCCCTCTCTCTCACTCGCGTCGCTCACAACCGAGCGTCTGCTGTCCCTGTTTACCGGAATGGTACGGGCCAAATCGTATTAAACCCCCCCCTCCTCCTCCTCTCACCCCCCCTCCCCGCCGTGCGCTCGACTTCTCCTTTCGTCTTTCAGCTGGTCTGTTTCTGCGGCAGTGCAGCGGCGGGAGAGAGAGAGAGAGAGAGGAGGAGGAGGACGCCAGCCAGTCACCCAGCCAGCCAGCCAGCGAGCGGAGAGAGAGAGAGAGAGATCCAGGAGAGACGGCAGAGAGACACAGCCCGCTTGACATTAACGGGAACAGCAGGACCGCCGCCGGGACAGCTCCGCCGTACGTGTCCGACATCCCCGCGCCTCGCATCGGTCTGTCCTCCTTCTTCTTCCCCGTCCTTCCCCTGGCTGCTGGACAGCGCCGTGTCAGGGCAGCACCCGGAGGAGGCGAGCCGCGTTTCGGAACCCGACCGACACCCCTCGAGCGCGGCGCAAGGTGGGAGCGGAGCGCTCGCGGCAGGCGCCCCCGTGGGGCCGAGGGGGTCTGCGTGGCGTGTGTGCGTGTGTGTTGGGGGGGGTGATATACCTGTTTATCGGCCGCAATCTGCTCTCATTCCCCGGTATGTCTGAGCAGCACCGCTGTTTTCTTCTTTCTCTCTCTCCTTCCTGGCGATCTCCAGCTCCGCAGTTTCTAGGCGGGCGCTACCTGCTCTTCTCGTGCGTCCGCTTGGATCGCTTTTGGGGAGGTGACGGACGGTTATTGTGATTTGGGGGGTGAGGGGGGAGGAAAGGGTACCCCCAAAACGCCAAGGAGGGCACGGTCCCCACCTCCGATGGCACGTCGCATCTCGCAGGCGTGTCGCGGAGAGAGTCCCGCAGGTGGCGGCGCGGTGTGTCTCTCTCTCTCTCTTTCTCTCTCTCTCTCTCTCTGTGTGTGTGTCTGTCTGTCTTCCTCCGTCCCACCCGAGCGCGGCGGCGGCGGCTCCCACGGCCACGGCTCGGTCCTCGCGGCGGGGGTGACGGGCTAGGTTGTCCGCTGGCGCGTGCGTTCGGGGGACAGGAGGCGCCCTCGCGCGAGGACGAGATGGGGGGGGGGGAGGGTGGGATACAGCGCGAGGTGTCATCTGGAGATGGAGACAGATGAGCGAGCCTTCGCCTTGCTGGTTTATATATCTATCTGTCTTTTTGGGGGGGCTCCCGTCCAGCTGAAGCGACACAGCGCCCCCTCGGCCCCTGGGGCTCCCCCGCTCTCGGACCCGGGGTCAGTGCGTCGCTACGCGGGGCGGGGGTGATCTACCGACAGCCTGAGAACCCGGAGCGCCGGTTTCTGTTTGTGCTGTGCGTGTGTGTGTGTGCGTGTCTCAGTGTCACGGGGGCCGGCGGGGCGACCCCAGCGGCCGGGGGTGGAGCTGTTCGCTGTCCCCGTGTCTGCGCCCGTGTGCGTGTCCGGTGTGTGCGTGTTTGTGTGTGCGTGTCCGGGGCGTGTGCGGGGCGCCGGGGCTCCAGACCGTCACAGCAATGGCACCGAGGTCTCGATGAGGACCAGGACGCGCCTGGAGGGGAGTGGGCCGTGGGGTGTGGTGGTGGTGGGGGGGGGGCGCCTTTGCCTTCAGCTCCTCCGTTGCGGGTGGGGGGGGCGGCGGAGGCGGAGGGTACAATCTGGCGCAAACTCCAGGAGAGCGACACTGTGGAGAGAGGAGGTGCCCCCGCCTTGATCAGGAGGATGATGATGGTGTTGTTGTTGTTGTTGTTGTTGTTGATGTTTCGCTCGTCCTCTTGACCCCGCGCTCGCTGTTCCCCGACCCCCGCAGGTCCGTGGAGGAGGAGGAGGGGGTGTGTCACCGCGCGGGGAGGCCGCTGTGGGAGCGAAGACGCGCGGAGGAAGAGTGAGAGACGCGGAGCGCCGAGCCATGGCCGCCCTGCGCTGGGCCGCGCTGGCGTACTGCAGCTCCCTGGCCGTCCTGCTGGCCAGCGGCAACTTCGTGCTGGACGGTAGGAGGCCGGGGCCCCGTCCGTCCTGACAGGCAGCTGTTGCCTCGGGTCTGTGGAGAGCGGGGGGGGGCGTGGGATCGGGTCCCGGGAGCCTGTGATATCGAGAATCCTGTGAAAGGACAAAAAAAAAAACTCGGCCGTCGGGCTCGTTTTTGGAAGTGATTCGGAGCGACGTGAACCGACGCTCCCGCGCAAAAGTAATAATTATCGTTATGCGACTTTTGCCCCCTTTTTTTAAGACTTAACGAGATGGTTTCGCACACACACACACACACATATATGTTTATATGCTGTTTTAGGTGTATGGGTATTCACGTAGAGGTTTCTAGGGTTTTGTGTATTTCTTTGTGAAAAGGGAAATACAGTCGTTAAAAATCGCGGCAGGGTGCGGCGTGCGACCGCGGCGCGGTTGAATCTGTGTGTGTGTGTTGGTGTGTGTGTGTGCGTGCTCCGCGTCTTATGACAGCGTCCACACGCGGGGGATGTATCGTGGGGACCGAATGCGAAGCGTAGCCCGCCGTCCTGAGCTTTGTTCTCCACCCTACGGGGGGGGAATCTACTGTATACAGTATATATCCAAGATGTCGATGTCTGCAGGCCCAGCGCTTTGTCCGCAGGGAGTTGTGAGTTCTGACTCAGCACTTCCGTGACGGTGTCTCCTGTCGTGGGTCTCGGGAGCTCGGCAGGGCTGTGACTGGGCTGGGCAGGCCCGGGAAACATTTTGGGAAAATCAGGTCGCTGCTGTTGGCAGTAGGGGGTGATCTTCCCTTTGGACCAGGAACTAATGCCCCAGTGTGGTGACAGAGGAAACTGTGACTAACCCCTGTGTCCTGGCTACTGGTCAGTACAGATCCCAGGACACTGTCAGTAAGAGTAGGAGTGTCCAGTCCGCTGGTCAGTACAGATCCCAGGACACTGTCAGTAAGAGTAGGGGTGTCCTGACTGCTGGTCAGTACAGATCCCAGGACACTGTCAGTAAGAGTAGAGGTGTCCAGTCCGCTGGTCAGTACAGATCCCAGGACACTGTCAGTAAGAGTAGAGGTGTCCAGTCCGCTGGTCAGTACAGATCCCAGGACACTGTCAGTAAGAGTAGGAGTGTCCAGTCCGCTGGTCAGTACAGATCCCAGGACACTGTCAGTAAGAGTAGGGCTGTCCTGACTGCTGGTCAGTACAGATCCCAGGACACTGTCAGTAAGAGTAGGGGTGTCCTGACTGCTGGTCAGTACAGATCCCAGGACACTGTCAGTAAGAGTAGAGGTGTCCAGTCCGCTGGTCAGTACAGATCCCAGGACACTGTCAGTAAGAGTAGAGGTGTCCAGTCCGCTGGTCAGTACAGATCCCAGGACACTGTCAGTAAGAGTAGGGCTGTCCTGACTGCTGGTCAGTACAGATCCCAGGACACTGTCAGTAAGAGTAGAGGTGTCCAGTCCGCTGGTCAGTACAGATCCCAGGACACTGTCAGTAAGAGTAGGGGTGTCGGTCCTGGTGGCTAAACTGCACTGTGGGATGGACAGTCTGGAGTTTCTCTCTCCTCCACCTGATCTGCAGTGCAGTGGGGCTGTTGTGTGTCACTCAGAAGGAGCTGAGTTCTGCTGTGTGAAGCACATTGGGGTGAAAACCACTTTATAAAAGCCATTAAGTATGAAATATTCTTATAATCAGCTTTCTTGCATGTGTCCATCTCCGACCTGCGGTCAAGCTGATAAAGTCACATGGTACCACAGAGTTTTTGCCTCCTCCCCTTTGTGGTCAGTGTTGTGCCCTTTTTGTGAGCTCTGGAGGTCTGCTGGAGACGTCCATGCTGTCAGTGTTAATAATCCTGGGCTGTAATGAGGTTTGTAGGTCTGCCAAAGGAGTTTTGAAGTAGTTTTATGGTAGCATACAAGGGTGAAATCACAGTAAATTATGAAAATCAATACGTGTTTTAATTGCAATCATGGTAAAAGCATATTGCAGTAAAGCCCAGTGAGATCATGGTAAAAACACAGTCCAGTGCAGTAAAGCCCAGTGAGATCAGGGTAAAAACACAGTCCAGTGCAGTAAAGCCCAGTGAGATCAGGGTAAAAAAACAGTCCAGTGCAGTAAAGCCCAGGGAGATCAGGGTAAAAACACAGTCCAGTGCAGTAAAGCCCAGGGAGATCAGGGTAAAAACACAGTCCAGTGCAGTAAAGCCCAGTGAGATCAGGGTAAAAACACAGTCCAGTGCAGTAAAGCCCAGTGAGATCAGGGTAAAAACACAGTCCAGTGCAGTAAAGCCCAGGGAGATCAGGGTAAAAACAGAGTACACTGCAGTAAAGCCCGGGGAGATCAGGGGAAGAGCAGTGAGGACCTGGGACAGAGTGTGGTTTAACTCTGGTCACAGCTGTGGAAAAGCAGCGAAGTTCCCTGTGATCCTCACGAGATGCAGCTGTGCGAGTCTGCGGGTTTGTGGGTACCCCTGGGGGGGGTGTTGAGCCCCCTCCCGTCACTCCGAGCCCCGCTGGGCTGAGCGCCCGGACCGGCCGGCCGCCCTGATCACTTCCCGAGAGTCCGCAAACCGGGCCGGACACCTGGTTCCGAGTCGGCAGGATGGGTCACGTCGTGTCGGGGGGCAGGGAGGAGGGGGTGACCTCGGGGAGCCAGGCTTAGTTTCGCCACCGTTTCCCACTCCGTTCTGAAAGTCGCCCTCCTGACTCCATCACCGTTACTGCCTAGTTTCCCTGACCAGCCCGTACCGCTGTACGCCCCTTCATCGATAACGCTTCTATAGCGCTCTTCTGGACTCTCCACTCCAAGCTCTTCACAGGTCATGGGGATCCCCTCCACCCCCACCAGTGTGTCCCCCCACCTGGGTGAAGCTCCAGTCTGCTCACACACAGCAGCTCTCAGTGGGGAGGAGAGCAGAGTGATGGAGCCAGTTCAGAGAGGGGGGTTATTAGGGGGCCATGATGGGTAAAGACCAGGGGGAAATTTGGCCAGGACACCGGGGTGACACCCCTACTCTTTTCGAGAGACACCCTGGGATTTTTAATGACCACAGAGAGTCAGGACCTCGGTTTTACGTCTCATCTGAAGAATGGCGCCTTTTTTACAGTAGAGTGTCCCCGTCACTATACTGGGGCATCAGGACCCACACAGACCACAGGGTGAGCGCCCCCTACTGGCCCCACTAACACCTCTTCCAGCAGCAGCCTCAGCTCTCCCAGGAGTCTCCCCTCCAGGTACTGACCAGGCTCACACTGCTGAGCTCCAGTGGGGCTGCCAGCGCTGAGCTGCAGGGGGACACAGTAGTTTCTGGATCGTTTGCCCACCTTCTGTAAAGCAGTCGGAATGTAGCAAGCGCTCCCCCCACTCTCTCTCTCTCTCTCTCTCTCTCTCTCTCTCTCGGTTCGGGAGGCGTCCCAGGAGACCTGCCTCTGTGGGTGCTCTGCTCCAGACCCCCGCCACTCTTCGAGTAAAGCCCTGCCCTCCAGCTCTCAGCCTGAACCCCCTCCCATTCGTTTCCGCTGGCGGCTCTGTTGGCCAGCAGGCGGAAGCCCATCAGACCCAGCGAATGAGCTGACTCGAGACGCCGAGACGCCCTTTTCTAACCTCTTCGTCCAGCGCAGCGCCAGGGGGCAGCCCGACCGACTCGGCACATCTTACACCCTACAGACAGATAGCCAGGAGTCAGTCATGAACAGCTCAGGGGCCCCTTTGTCTCCCTGACAGTCGTGTAATCGCTTACGGCACCTAATGACAATGTTCAGCGTATCCCAGCAAGCAGTGGGCGCAAGGCGGGGTACGCCCTGGACGGGACGCCAGTCCACCGCAGGGCACACATGCACGGCGCACACACACACACACACTCGGACCACGTATCTTAGGACAGGAGGAGGAAACTCATGCACGCAAAGGGAGAACATGCAAACTCCACACAGACAGCACCCCAGGAATCGCTCCCAGGGTGACCTGGATAATGTGAAGGTTATTGTCCGTAGGCGGGTTCCACTCCGAGGTTTACAGGGAGGGTTAAATGCTCACCGAGTCGAGAGCCCAAGCAGTCGTACTAATTGGAACGGCTCATTGGTTAACGAAATCAATGAGACATCAGCTGCTTTGTTCTTTTAAGAATATAAAATCCTGTGAACGCAACAGGGATCAAGGATACTCCCAAAGGTGCATGACACCTTCCCCAAGGCACTGTTGTCCCAAGGTAACAGGAAACTTGAGGGTCTCGTTAACCAATCTGAGAGTCTCGTTAAGCAATCTGAGAATCTCGTTAACTAATCTGAGAGTCCCATTAATACAATGAATGGACTGAGTGAGGGACTGGGCAAGAGCCTCAGTGGAGTGATGGGGAGGAGCAGGGGCTTGATACTCTGGCTTTTTTGGGGAACACAAGCTGGACAAAATTCTCCCATTGAGGACAGACAGCACTTCTTTACACGGAGGGTGGCAGGGGTGTGGAACAAGCTAACCCAGCCACGCTGCTGAAGCCGATACCCTGCCTTCTCTCAAGACAGAGCTGGATGAGCCCCCTCCCCCCCTCCCCCAGTCAGCACAGGAGAACGTCTTTACACAGAGGGTGGTGGGAGTGTGGAACAAGCTGCCCAGGCCTCTTGTGGAAGACACACTAGCTTCTTCTGAAAAAACAGCCGGGTGAGATACTCCGATCAGAACAGGAGGTGCGCTGCTTTACGCAAAGGTTGGTGGGAGCGTGGAACAAGTTGCCCAAACACTCCCCCCCACAACCCCCCTCACTCCCCCCGGCTCCACTGGACTCCGGATGGAATCTGCCAGTTCAATCGGGGTGGACGCACGGGTAAAAAAGTTCTTACAAAAAAGGCCCGAGCTCCCACTGGTCCGGCTCTTGGCGGAGTTTAAATTGCCTTTTTGTTCTGGGCCGTTGAAATGCGTCCGGCTGAGGCTGCTGGAAGGACTGGGAGTCTGAAGAGCGGGCTTTGATGTGTCGCTGCCCTCCGTGCCAAGACTCTGGGGCATTCAGGAAGCTGACTTCCTGCTTTTCTCCTCGGGAGGGGGTATGGCATGGGGGGGTGTGTGGGGTCCCCTGCAGCTGGGAGCCGAGCTGGCTGAGGAAGACGAGGAGGGAGGGGTCTGTACACGCGGGGATGAAGATCATGCACCAGCTGCAGCCCCCGCCGGACCCCTGCTCTTACTGCTCTTGTATTTATCGCTGGTCACTTTTACCCAGAGAGAGCTGGATTTGTGTTCCTGATATAGCTGGGTGTTTCACTGGTACAGTTCGGGCAGAGTACCGTGGGCAAGGGTAGACCCCACAGCCCTGCAGTCACCAGTCCAGAACTCTACCCACTGAGGTCTGTGTCCCGGCTGAGGGACAGGATCTGCTGTATTTAACACTGTCTGTGTCCTGGCTGAGGGACAGGATCTGCTGTATTTAACACTGAGGTCTGTGTCCCGGCTGAGGGACAGGATCTGCTGTATTTAACACTGAGGTCTGTGTCCTGGCTGAGGGACAGGATCTGCTGTATTTAACACTGTCTGTGTCCTGGCTGAGGGACAGGATCTGCTGTATTTAACACTGAGGTCTGTGTCCTGGTTGAGGGACAGGATCTGCTGTATTTAACACTGAGGTCTGTGTCCTGGCTGAGGGACAGGATCTGCTGTATTTACCACTGAGGTCTGTGTCCCGGCTGAGGGACAGGATCTGCTGTATTTAACACTGAGGTCTGTGTCCCGGCTGAGGGACAGGATCTGTTGTATTTAACACTGAGGTCTGTGTGCTAGCTGAGGGACAGGATCTGCTGTATTTAACACTGAGGTCTGTGTCCCGGCTGAGGGACAGGATCTGCTGTATTTAACACTGAGGTCTGTGTCCTGGCTGAGGGACAGGATCTGCTGTATTTAACACTGAGGTCTGTGTCCTGGCTGAGGGACAGGATCTGCTGTATTTAACACTGAGGTCTGTGTCCTGGCTGAGGGACAGGATCTGCTGTATTTAACACTGTCTGTGTCCTGGCTGAGGGACAGGATCTGCTGTATTTAGCACTGTCTGTGTCCCGGCTGAGGGACAGGATCTGCTGTATTTAACACTGAGGTCTGTGTCCTGGCTGAGGGACAGGATCTGCTGTATTTAACACTGTCTGTGTCCTGGCTGAGGGACAGGATCTGCTGTATTTAACACTGTCTGTGTCCTGGTTGAGGGACAGGATCTGCTGTATTTAGCACTGAGGTCTGTGTCCCGGCTGAGGGACAGGATCTGCTGTATTTAACACTGAGGTCTGTGTCCCGGCTGAGGGACAGGATCTGCTGTATTTAACACTGAGGTCTATGTCCTGGCTGAGGGACAGGATCTGCTGTATTTAACACTGTCTGTGTCCTGGCTGAGGGACAGGATCTGCTGTATTTAACACTGTCTGTGTCCTGGCTGAGGGACAGGATCTGCTGTATTTAACACTGAGGTCTGTGTCCTAGCTGAGCGACAGAATCTGCTGTATTTAACACTGAGGTCTGTGTCCTGGTTGAGGGACAGGATCTGCTGTATTTAGCACTGAGGTCTGTGTCCTAGCTGAGGGACAGGATCTGCTGTATTTAGCACTGAGGTCTGTGTCCTAGCTGAGGGACAGAATCTGCTGTATTTAACACTGAGGTCTGTGTCCTGGTTGAGGGACAGGATCTGCTGTATTTAGCACTGAGGTCTGTGTCCTAGCTGAGGGACAGGATCTGCTGTATTTAACACTGAGGTCTGTGTCCTGGTTGAGGGACCGGATCTGCTGTATTTAACACTGAGGTCTGTGTCCCGGCTGAGGGACAGGATCTGCTGTATTTAACACTGAGGTCTGTGTCCTAGCTGAGGGACAGGTCTGTGTCCTGGTTGAGGGACCGGATCTGCTGTATTTAACACTGAGGTCTGTGTCCTGGCTGAGGGACAGGATGTGCTGTATTTAACACCGAGGTCAGAGCCCTAGTTGAGGGGGATAGCATCTGTTTTTAATGTACAGTATGCACTAATTAACTTATGCCCCCAGAACACGACCAATATTTCTATAACCAGCCCTAATTCTTCAGACCTCATTCACGATGTTCTCGAAGTGCTGGGGAGCCTCTGTCTCTTCCTGCTCATAATAATTTCATTCATTGAGCCCTGCAACTGTCGAGTCTCTTGAAGCAGGGTCTTTGGCTTGTTTTATTTCTGGGAAGCCAAGCTCCTCGGATCTCTGGTGTAAGACAGTAGCTCTTGCTCGGTTTTCTCTTCAAGTAATTGCTTCTCAGCTGGTGATGGGTATACGCTCTTGGGAAGGGTGTTGTGTCAGACGCTGGGATCGCAGGGGTCTCCTGCTGCTTTCCTGAGCTGTCTCCTGGTTTGTGCAATGCCCGATTGCGGCAGGTGGAATTAATTAACAGCAGCCCTGATAAAACCTCTAACGAGCCTGGAAGGTGTTTCATTGGTAAATGTAGTTTTACTGCAGGGCATCTTTTCAGAAATCAGCTGTAGAGAAGAAAACAAAACAACATCCTTCATGTGACCAATTAAGAAACCGATTAAGCTTAATTGTTTAATTGATTGCTTTGGGTCGCCCCCCCCCCCCTCCAATTAACAACACCAAACAAGATCCCAGGCCCAACTGGAGCCGAGTGGGAGACTCCTAGACTGAACCCAGTGGATCCATTTCCTAGGACCTCAAGACAATAACGGGAGGAATTCGGAAATGGGAGTGTCTCCTGTTCTCCTGGAATTTGGGAGATGGACTTGGGCCAGTTTTCCCAGAAGCCACTTAACCTACCAGCATGTATAGACTGCAGGAGGAAGCCTGAGCACCTGGATAAAACCCATGTGAATGTGGGGAGAACATGCAGACTCCACACAGACAGCCCATCCCGGAATTGAACCCGGCACCCCAGCCGTGCTAACCGCTGTGCCACTGTGCTGCCCAATCAAGGGCTCAATTAAACGTAATGAATGAGGCTCCCAGCTGGAGGGAACCCCCAGAGGCCAGGGCCCCGCAGGGCTGGGGACTGATGAGACAGAGCTTCCCTGGCAGGGATTCTCGCGCCTGTGCTTGCTGACGCGCTTGGTGCAATTCTTACTCCTGGCCGTCCGGGAGAACTTCCCGGATCTGCTCGCGCTGGAATGCAGGCCGGAGGTCCGGGATCCTGCGTGTGCGCGCGCGGCCGTCTGCCCCGGTGGAGGAGCGGCCCTCGTGTTCTTCGGTTTCGCTGCTCCTCCTGCATGTTTACCGTCGAGACAGACCTTCTGATTCTGGACGCCTCTCAAAGCCAAACCCAGACTGGACCGTTGATCTCTGGACTGTGGGGGTACAGTGTGACCCAGACTGGACCGTTGATCTCTGGACTGTGGGGGTACAGTGTGACCCAGACCGGACCTGTGATCTCTGGAATGTAGGGGTACAGTGTGACCCAGACCGGACCTGTGATCTCTGGAATGTAGGGGTACAGTGTGACCCAGACCGGACCTGTGATCTCTGGACTGTAGGGGTACAGTGTGACCCAGACCGGACCTGTGATCTCTGGACTGTAGGGTTACAGTGTGACCCAGACCAGACCTGTGATCTCTGGACTGTAGGGTTACAGTGTGACCCAGACCGGACCTGTGATCTCTGGAATGTAGGGGTACAGTGTGACCCAGACCGGACTGGCGATCTCTGGACTGTGGGGGTACAGTGTGACCCAGACTGGACCTGTGATCTCTGGACTGTGGGGGTACAGTGTGACCCAGACCGGACCGGCGATGTCTGGACTGTAGGGGTACAGTGTGACCCAGACCGGACCTGTGATCTCTGGACTGTGGGGGTACAGTGTGACCCAGACCGGACTGGCGATCTCTGGACTGTGGGGGTACAGTGTGACCCAGACCGGACCGGCGATGTCTGGACTGTAGGGGTACAGTGTGACCCAGACTGGACCGTTGATCTCTGGACTGTGGGGGTACAGTGTGACCCAGACCGGACCGGCGATGTCTGGACTGTAGGGGTACAGTGTGACCCAGACCGGACCGGTGATCTCTGGATAATGAAAGTCTTATTTAGAGTTTCTGCTTTGTGGTCGCGGTTCTCTAAAGATGATAACGGGATTACTGATGAGTCAGGGGCTCATTAAAACTGCATGGAGCTAGAAAATCAATACTTTTACTGCAAGCTAGAAGCTTCAAAACACAGACGGATACCTCAGATTAATATTTGGAATGAACCGCTTTCAAACGCAGAAGTTATGTTAGTCTAGTATGTATGTAGTATGTTTGTGATTGAATTATCCGGTCTATATCGCATGTTGATGCATGAGTTGATATGTGTTTATTGATGTGTGAGTGAATGTGTTCAGTATGGATCTGATATTGCAG
Organism: Lepisosteus platostomus; assembly: GCF_059453375.1. Lineage (NCBI taxonomy): Eukaryota > Metazoa > Chordata > Actinopteri > Semionotiformes > Lepisosteidae > Lepisosteus > Lepisosteus platostomus. Next base: position 5,694,587 of record NC_142616.1, read on the forward strand.
TAAATCGTATGAGAGATGAGGAGCATTAGAAAGCTCAGACCAGGCCATCTGTACAGAACCATCTGTACATCAGTCTCTCCAGTTGAGTGACCATCTGTCTCTGTTTGTGTCGCTGTGTACTTTGAGCTGTCCGGCATGCGCTGTCTTCCCTTCTCCTCCTGGACAGACCACCTGCCCGCGGCCCCCACTACAGTACACTACAGGTTAATACAGACACACTGACTGGACACTCCAGTACATTAACACTGCACTGAGAGAGAGGGGGGTTAATACAGACACACTGACTGGACACTCCAGTACATTAACACTGCACTGAGAGAGAGGGTTAATACAGACACACTGACTGGACACTCCAGTACATTAACACTGCACTGAGAGAGAGAGGGGTTCATACAGACACACTGACTGGACACTCCAGTACATTAACACTGCACTGAGAGAGAGGGGTTAATACAGACACACTGACTGGACACTCCAGTACATTAACACTGCACTGAGAGAGAGGGGTTAATACAGACACACTGACTGGACACTCCAGTACATTAACACTGCACTGAGAGAGAGGGGTTAATACAGGACACTACACTGACTGGACACTCCAGTACATTAACACTGCACTGAGAGAGAGGGGTTAATACAGACACACTGACTGGACACTCCAGTACATTAACACTGCACTGAGAGAGAGGGGTTAATACAGACACACTGACTGGACACTCCAGTACATTCACACTGCACTGAGAGAGAGGGGTTAATACAGACACACTGACTGGACACTCCAGTACATTAACACTGCACTGAGAGAGGGGGGACATCTTGCTGTCCAGCTGGGAGATTTTTAATGGCCCACTGGGTGACAAGAATTCCTTTCATTGTGCTTCCCTGGCACCGATGCCCGTTAGTCCGCTGGGAAGAGAAGCATCCCTGTGGCTGTGGAGAGTCTCCCCCTCTTCCTTGTGCTCTGTGCTGCCAGCTCGCTGTCTGTGCTGCAAGCAGGCCAGGTCCCAGCGGAGACCTGCAGGAGCTGGGAGGGGGGCGACAGAGGGGGGGAGAGAGAGAGGCGGGGGGGCAGGAGGGGGGGTGCTGACAGGCTGCAGATTCTGCTCTTCAGTCCCACAGCTGGAGCTGAGCTCACGTGACTGAAGGCTTGCGTCTTCCTCTCCTTCCTCCCTCTCCTCTTCCTCCTGCTGTCTTTGTCCTCCCTCTCTCTCCCCCCCCCCCCCCACCAATCTCCGCGCTGTTACCAGGAGACCGGGCAGCGGGAGGAGCAGGAGTCCCAGTCCTCATCTCTCTCGTCTCCCTGCTTTCCCTGTGGGTCTATAGTAACGCTCCGCTGCCTGGACACATTCACACACACACGCAACACAGACACACACACGCAGCACAGACAGAGATACACACACACACATGCATTCATACACACACAGATTCCTCCACCTCCCTGCAAAATGAAATCCCAGATCCATCCACATTTTTCTTAAACATCCGAATATATTCCTGCCACAGAAGACGAGATCCCATCGGAACACCGAGACCTCCAGCTGCGCCGTTGACACACACGCAACACAGACACACGCAGACAGACATGTACACACACACACACAAAAACACACATGCAAAACAGACACACATACACAGACACGCACCACTCACACAGACACACACGCAACACAGACACACACGACACGACACACAGACTCAGCACTTACACAGACACGCACACACACACAACAGACACGCCCACACACAGACTCACAATCACATGCACGCATGCACACCACCGTGCGTACATGTGCACACACGCACACATTCTCACGCATACACACGCGCTCATACACACACGCACACACACAGACGCGCATATTCACTCATGCGCACACTCTCACGCATACACACACGCTCATTCACACTCATACACACACAGATTCCTCCACCTCCCTGCAAACCGGAAACCCAGATCCGCCCACATCTTTCTAAAACATCCGAATACATTCCTGCCTTAGAAAACGAGATCCCGTCGGACCACCGAGTCCTCCGGCTGCGCCGCGCAGGAAGTCCTGGGGGATTGTGGGAGCCTGAAATCCCCATGGACTTCCTGCTGGTGTCGCTGCCGGGACGGACCTGTACGTGCTTGAGCTCCCCCAGATCCCCTGTCCGCAATGGTGCGGACCCCTCCTCAGCGCGCCGGAGAGACCAGCCACTGGCCTCCTGTCTGGGGTCAGCGCTGGTGGGCTGTCTGCAGGGAATTTCAAACACACCACCTGAAATACAGGGATGACATCATCAGGAATGGTCACTCACAGGCATTACCCCTTCATGGGTAATAACGCCACGTCTGGACTGGGACTATAAACCCTCTGTGCTCCAGGACACTGGGGGAAACTCTCCTTGTGTGGCTCCTTCAGTGTTCTCTGGAAGTGGCCGTTTTCATCACAATCGAAGTGCCCTCAAACCTTGGCCGGACTGCGCTGGGACTCCCGGCACCCCCACAGCACCGATGTCCCGTCCCACAGCAGCGGCACTGTGTTCAGTAATGTGGTCTTCATCTCATCTGGGTGCCCACTGGTCATACCAGAACGAGGAGGAGGATGAGGTGGATGAAGGGGGATGCTGGGGGGTTGGCACGGAGGCGCAGCGCTGGTGCCCTGGAATCAATCAATCAATCAATCAAGACCCGTGGCACTGTCTGGGTGGAGTTTGCATGTTCTCCCTGGGTTGGCGTGGGCTTTCTCCTGCAGATCCAAAGACATGCTGCTGGGTTAACTGGCTTCTGGGAAAACTGGCCCTGGTGTGAGGGTGTGTGTGTGTGTGTGTGTGTCTGCCCTCCGATGGACTGGCGTCCCATCCAGGGCGTGCCCCGCCTTGTGCCCATTGCTTGCCAGGATAGACTCTACCCCCCTGTTCTCTTTAGTCTGATGAAACAGTTAAAAAATGGATGAACAGATCATTAACCATTGTGCCAATGAAGCAGGTTAATGGTCAGCGGAAGAATCGGCTCTTTTGCGCTTGAATCTGGCGCCCGCTGCTTGCTGGGATAGAAAATGGACAGATGATGGTGATGATGATGAAGAGTCGGTAGCTGCAGATCTCCCAGGTCCAAGTGGCGATTCTGCGCGGGAGAGCTGTTTAATTTTCCGAAAACATCAGAATCGCCGATATTTCTGGCACTCCTGTTTTGCTCCCGCCTGTCGGACAGTCCCAGTCTCCCAGTGACACGACCTGGGCTCGAACCCGTGACCGTGGGATCAGGAGGAAGTTGCTTTCTCTGTGTTCTGTGTGTCTTGGGAAGGTTCAGGTTTCTCGCTGCTCGGAGGGGCTTGACAGAAACTCCCACTGGCAACGAGCTGCAGATAATTAAAAGTGTTAATTAATCAGATTATTAATTCAATTTAATAATCAGGAGCCGAGGCAGAACAGAGGGCAGGAGACTGCAAGGGTCTGGAGACTCAGAACAGGGAAGAGGTTATTCTGGATAGAGGAATGATCTCACTGTACTACACTTTACTGCACTGTACTGTGTTTTTACCCTGATCTCACTGGGCTGTACTGCACTGTACTATGCTTTTTACCCTGATCTCACTGGACTGTACTGCACTGTACCGAATTTTTACCCTGATCTCACTGGACTTTACTGTGCTGTACTGTGTTTTTACCCTGATCTCACTGGACTGTACTGCACTGTACTGTGTTTTTACCGTGATCTCACTGGGCTCTACTGCACTGTCCTGTGCTTTTTACCCTGATCTCACTGGACTGTACTGCACTGTACCGTATTTTTACCCTGATCTCACTGGACTTTACTGTGTTGTACTGTGTTTTTACCCTGATCTCACTGGACTGTACTGCACTGTACCGTGTTTTTACCCTGATCTCACTGGACTTTACTGCACTGGACTGTGTTTTTACCCTGATCTCACTGAGCTTTACAGCGCTGGACTGTGTTTTTACCCTGATCTCGCTGGGCCGTACTGCACTGTACTGTGTTTTTACCCTGATCTCCCTGGGCTTTACTGCACTGTACTGTGTTTTTACCCTGATCTCACTGGGCTTTACTGCACTGTGTTTTTACCCTGATCTCACTGGGCTTAACTGCACTGGACTGTGCTTTTACCCTGATCTCACTGGGCTGTACTGCACTGCACTGTGTTTTTACCCTGATCTCACTGGGCTTAACTGCACTGGACTGCGCTTTTACCCTGAACTCACTGGGCTTTACTGCACTGCACTGTGTTTTTACCCTGATCTCCCTGGGCTTTACTGCACTGCACTGTGTTTTTACCCTGATCTCCCTGGACTTTACTGTGCTGTACTGTGTTTTTACCCTGATCTCCCTGGGCTTTACTGCACTGCACTGTGTTTTTACCCTGATCTCCCTGGGCTTTACTGCACTGCACTGTGTTTTTACCCTGATCTCCCTGGGCTGTCCTGCGCTGTCCTGGGCTTCCGGCCCTTCGGTGCTTCGTTCCTTGTGGGTTTTACTGCAGTGCTCTCCGTGCTGTCAGCGTGATCCCTCTGGCAGCCGCCTGCTGTCTCAGCAGGTGCGGAAAGTGTTTTCACAGCAGAGCTGTCTCACACAATCCCCCTCAAACACGTCGGGATGCAGGTCAGCAGTCAGCCATCGAAGGGTTAACAGCGCCGGCGCTGAATTGCCTGCCGCCCATCAGGGGGGGTGCATCTTGACCCTAATGAGCCAATTAGCGAGCGGGGCGGGCTCACTGCGCGCCCGGTCGTGGGGGGAGGTGGAGGAGAGGATGTGGCTGTGACTCTGGCTCTGCCACTCGATGGGCGTTCGTGTCCGTTCCCTCCCGCCGTCGGCTGCGGCTCGGCCGCGCGCTGGGCTCATCCCACTCGGCGCGGATTGTGCGTGGCTCTTGAATAGGTCTTTTTTTCTGGGGATTAGCCCCGAGTGTCTGGGTGCTGAGCGCCGGCGTGCGTCTTCGAGCGTCAGGGAGAGCTCGTGCTGCAGCCAGCAGCCGCAGGACTGGGCCGGTTTACTGGCGCAGTGACACGCTCGCTGATGTCGGTGCTCCGAGACGGAGACAGGAGGGACACAGCCAGAGCATCAGCACAGAACAGCAGCAGCAGCAGCACGTTAAATAACACACAACTTAAACAAAGGGCAGACAAGCAGAAAACAAACAGAAAGCAAACATCAGTGTGGTAGGAGTAGGAGTAACAGCTGCAGTAGGAGTAGGAGTAACAGCTGCAGTAGGAGTAGGAGTAACAGCTGCAGTAGGACTGGGAGTAACAGCAGCAGTAGGAGTAGGAGTAACAGCTGCAGTAGGAGTAGGAGTAACAGCTGCAGTAGGACTGGGAGTAACAGCTGCAGTAGGACTGGGAGTAACAGCTGCAGTAGGAGTAGGAGTAACAGCTGCAGTAGGAGTAGGAGTAACAGCAGCAGTAGGAGCAGGAGTAACAGCTGCAGTAGGACTGGGAGTAACAGCTGCAGTAGGAGTAGGAGTAACAGCTGCAGTAGGAGCAGGAGTAACAGCTGCAGTAGGACTGGGAGTAACAGCTGCAGTAGGAGCAGGAGTAACAGCTGCAGTAGGACTGGGAGTAACAGCTGCAGTAGGAGCAGGAGTAACAGCTGCAGTAGGAGCAGGAGTAACAGCTGCAGTAGGAGCAGGAGTAACAGCTGCAGTAGGACTGGGAGTAACAGCTGCAGTAGGAGCAGGAGTAACAGCTGCAGTAGGACTGGGAGTAACAGCTGCAGTAGGACTGGGAGTAACAGCTGCAGTAGGAGCAGGAGTAACAGCTGCAGTAGGAGTAGGAGTAACAGCTGCAGTAGGAGTAGGAGTAACAGCTGTAGCAGGACTGGGAGTAACAGCTGCAGTAGGAGCAGGAGTAACAGCTGCAGTAGGACTGGGAGTAACAGCTGCAGTAGGAGCGGGAGTAACAGCTGCAGTAGGACTGGGAGTAACAGCTGCAGTAGGACTGGGAGTAACAGCTGCAGTAGGAGCAGGAGTAACAGCAGCAGTAGGACTGGGAGTAACAGCTGCAGTAGGAGCAGGAGTAACAGCAGCAGTAGTAGCAGGAGTGACAGCTTCATGAGGACTAGGAGTAAGACAGTATTAGTAGCAACAGCTATAGCAGCAGAAGCGGCAGTAGCAGCAGCAGCAGTAAGAACCACTGGCAGCAGTCGTGTGCAGGAGTAGTCTCTTTCTTCTGCAGTAGCAGTAGGAGTAGCAGTAGCAGTAGTAGTGTCTTTCTTCTTCTGCAGCAGCAGCAGCAGTAGCAGCAGTAGAAGTAGTAGTGTCTTTCTTCTGCAGCAGTAGCAGTAGCAGTAGAAGCAGCAGTAGCAGTAGTAGTGTCTTCTACAGTAGCAGTAGGAGCAGCAGTAGCAGTAGTAGTGTCTTTCTTCTTCTGCAGCAGTAGTAGTAGCAGTAGAAGCAGCAGTAGCAGTAGCAGTAGTAGTGTCTTCTACAGTAGCAGTAGGAGCAGCAGTAGCAGTAGTAGTGTCTTTCTTCTTCTGCAGCAGCAGCAGTAGCAGCAGCAGTGTCTTTCGTCTGCAGGGCAGGAGCAGCTCACAGAGAGGGAACAGCATGTTGCTCAGGCCTTGATGTGAGATTGGTTTGTTAACAGGTGTCTCCTGGGAGCTGGTTCGTCAGGAACAGTTTAAAAAGGGCCGTGAATTTTGGGGTTATGAGGTATTTTGTTTGTTTACTGCAAAGAATGAAACGAGGTTTGTAGATTTAGCGAGTGATGGTTTCAAATTTAGCAAGGCAGCTAAATAAAACTCCATTCCTCAGGAAAAGAAAGAGACAGGAGTCCTGCACAGTCCCACAGGATGATATTTGCGGAGTTAGGAATTGGACCACGTTTCTAAATTCAGTGAGGTGCACAGACATGAGCAGGGAACCAAGAGCAGTAATTAAGACAAACTGGCACACAACAGCACTAGACCCGAGGTCTGAAACATGCTCAAGTGCAAATGTATTGAGAGTAATGATCTCGTTGTTAAAGGGATTAAATTCACTAGTTTAAGGCACATGGGGAGTCACTAATTGTGAAGAGGCCTGTCAAATCAAATGATTCTACAGTCCAGAGATCACAGGTCCGGTCTGCGTCACACTGTACCCCCACAGTCCAGAGATCACAGGTCCAGTCTAGGTCACACTGTACCCCCACAGTCCAGAGATCACAGGTCCAGTCTAGGTCACACTGTACCCCCACAGTCCAGAGATCACAGGTCCAGTCTAGGTCACACTGTACCCCCACAGTCCAGAGATCACAGGTCCAGTCTAGGTCACACTGTACCCCCACAGTCCAGAGATCACAGGTCCAGTCTAGGTCACACTGTACCCCTACAGTCCAGAGATCACAGGTCCGGTCTGGGTCACACTGTACCCCTACAGTCCAGAGATCGCCGGTCCAGTCTGGGTCACACTGTACCCCTACAGTCCAGAGATCACAGGTCCGGTCTGGGTCACACTGTACCCCTACAGTCCAGAGATCGCTGGTCTGGTCTGGGTCACACTGTACCCCCACAGTCCAGAGATCACAGGTCCAGTCTGGGTCACACTGTACCCCCACAGTCCAGAGATCACAGGTCCAGTCTGGGTCACACTGTACCCCAACAGTCCAGAGATCGCCGGTCCGGTCTGGGTCACACTGTACCCCTACAGTCCAGAGATCACAGGTCCGGTCTGGGTCACACTGTACCCCTACAGTCCAGAGATCGCTGGTCTGGTCTGGGTCACACTGTACCCCTACAGTCCAGAGATCACAGGTCCGGTCTGGGTCACACTGTACCCCCACAGTCCAGAGATCACAGGTCCGGTCTGGGTCACACTGTACCCCAACAGTCCAGAGATCGCCGGTCCGGTCTGGGTCACACTGTACCCCTACAGTCCAGAGATCACAGGTCCGGTCTGGGTCACACTGTACCCCCACAGTCCAGAGATCGCTGGTCCGGTCTGGGTCACACTGTACCCCAACAGTCCAGAGATCACCGGTCCGGTCTGGGTCACACTGTACCCCCACAGTCCAGAGATCACAGGTCCAGTCCGGGTCACACTGTACCCCCACAGTCCAGAGATCGCCGGTCCGGTCTGGGTCACACTGTACCCCTACAGTCCAGAGATCGCTGGTCTGGTCTGGGTCACACTGTACCCCTACACACACACACACATACGAGCACTCACACACATGATTGTAGACATATGCTTGCAGCACAGACACACACACACACACACACACCTGCGTGTACAGGCTCACATTCATTCTATTTCGGGATCTTCGCAGTCACTTTCACACTCCTCCTCGTCAGCTGCTGCGGAGCCCAGACCCCCCACCCTGTGCTGCCAGATCCAGCTCTGCCTCTGTTCACAGACGGGCTCTCGCAAAGGGGCCCTGGACAGCCACCCCCAGGGGCAGTTACAGCCACCCCCAGGGGCAGTTACCCTTGTACCCCAGGGGCAGTTACAGCCACCCCCAGGGGCAGTTACCCTTGTACCCCAGGGGCAGTTACAGCCACCCCCAGGGGCAGTTACAGCCACCCCTAGGGGCAGTTACCCTTGTAACCCAGGGACAGTTACAGCCACCCCCAAGGGACAGTTACCTTTGTACCCCAGGGGCAGTTACAGCAACCCTTGGGCAGTTACCCTTGTACCCCAGGGGCAGTTACAGCAACCCTTGGGAAGTTACCCTTATGCCCCAGCGGCAGTTACAGGAATCCTCAGGGTCAGTTATCCTTGTACCCCAGGGGCAGTTACAGGAATCCTCAGGGTCAGTTATCCTTGTACCCCAGGGGCAGTTACAGGAATCCTCAGGGTCAGTTATCCTTGTACCCCAGGGGCAGTTACAGGAATCCTCAGGGTCAGGGAGTCCGGCCCAGAGCAGCGCAGGCAGCTGTGGGCTGAGGCAGGGCTGAGCACCGTTGCCGTTGCCATGGTCACCCCCATCCCGCCCGGTTGCTAGGCAACGGCTGTCAGCCCCCGCCCCTGCCCCCTCCTCCTGCCCCGTCAGTCTGAGTGGCAGCCCGGGGGGTGCAGAGGTCAGAGGTGACGGATTATCGACCGGCCGGTGATACAGAAGAGGCTGCCGACACCGCAAGACGCCCCTCCCCCCTCCGGAGCGAGCAGCTCCTGCTCCCCATCTGGAGAGACCCCCGCCCCCCAAGAGGAGCCCCCCCAGTCTGAGGGCCAGGGCCGACAGCGGAGTGCTTGTGTGTGTGTGTGTGTGTGTGTATGTGTGTGTGTCTGCTTGTGTTTGTGTGTGTTCTTGTGTGTGTGTGTGTGTTCTTGTGTTTGTGCAATGTGTGGTAATTGTGTGGTGTGTGTGTTTGTGTGAATAATGTGTGTGCCTGGTGTTTGTGTGTTGTGTGCGGTGTGTTTGTGTGTGCACTTGGTGTGTGTCTTTGTGTGTGTGCTTGATGTGCATGTGTCATGTTTGTGTGTGTAATGTGTGTGCCTGGTGTTTGTGTGTCATGTGCGGTTTGTATGTGTGCTTGGTGTGTTTGTGTGTGCACGTGGTGTGTGTGTGATGTGTGTCATGTGTGTGTGTGGGATGTGTGGTGTCTGTGTGACTCGGTCGGTACGCCGCAGTGTGAGTTTATCAGCCCAGCTGAGATATCCTGCAGTGTCAGAGTGTCAGTGTGTCAGCACACACCTGAGGAGCCTGCGCTCGGCGCTGCCCGGCGCTGCCCGGCGCTGCTCGGCGCTGCTCGGCGCTGCTGGCTGTGGGAATGGCCTGAAGGTGAAGAGAGGTGACTCTGAGGAGGCCTTCTCTGCTTTCACTTGGCTCCCAGGACTGTGGAGCGGCTCCGGTCCTGGGCCACCACGTAGAAGTCAAAAGAACATCAATTATCCCTCAGTAATTATTCAGTCGTCCTCCTGAGCGAGTCAGTCGCCTGTGTGTGTGTGTCGGTGTGTGCCAGCGTGTGGCTGTGTGTGTGGAGTGTGTCTGTGTGTTTATTGTTCCACACTCCCACTACTCTTTGCGTAAAGAAGAGCCTCCTGTCCTGACTGGGGTGTCTCACCCAGCTGTGTCCTGAGAGAAGCCGGGGTATCGGCTTCAACAACAGGGCTGGGCAGCTTGTTCCACACTCCCACCCCTCTCTGTGTAAAGAAGAGCCTCCTGTCCTGACTGGGGTGTCTCACCCAGCTGTGTCCTGAGAGAAGCCAGGCTGTCAGCTGTAACACCTTCCCTTTTCCCCCCAGTTTGCAATTGTGACCCCCTGGGGTTCATTCTGCGCGTTTTACCTTTCATTCGGAGTTCAGCTCGGCGGTAGAGGTCCTCCAAGTTCGGGGGGCGTTTCTTGCGTCTCCTGAGTGTTTTAAACGGCGCTTTGCCAAGGAGATCCGCCCCCTCACCCATCTCCCATCTCCTCTCTCTCACTAATAATTCATAGCCCCGCTCAGCCTCTCCTCCTCCTCCCCCCGCTGCTCCGGGCTGCGAACATTAATCAGCCATGTCTGGATGCAGAGTCAGGGATCACTGGATAATAATGTTTGTTTATGGAGCAGCGCCTGTCATCCAGACACTGATTTACACACACGGGGGGGGGGGGGATCTCGACCTGAGAGAACTGCCTCATTCAAGGGTACGACAGCTATGCCCCCCTACCTGGGATTGGAACCCGCAACCCTTCAGTTTCAAGACCAGAGCCCGAATCGCCAATTTCCACACTGCTGCCCGAATATCTGTATGTACTGTATGTGTGTGCGTATAACACGTGCGCTTTACTGCTCCGATCGTTTGCCTGGTTTCGTGAAGCTGGTTAGAAAGAAGTCACCAGTTTCGATGACTGTTTTTAGGGTAACTACTTTTCGCCCGTCCTTCTGGAACAGTGTGGTTTTGAGCACTGGGTGTCAACCGCATGCAGAATGTTAGAAACGAAACCTGAAGCAGTGAAAACGCACAGAAACAGGTGGTGGGAGGTGAATTCTGAGTGCTTCTGGGAAAACTGGCCGTGGTTTGCGTGCGTGTGTGTGTGTGTGTGTGTGTGTGTGTGTGTGTGTGTGTGTGCCTTGTGCCCGTTGCTTGCTGGGATAGACTCCGGCGCCCCTGTGACCCTGAGTTGGATAAGTGGATTAGCAAACAGGAAGGATGGGTATCTCTGGACTGGCCCATAAGCGCTGGGAGATGTCGGATTTGCTGTCTTCCGACCGGCGACCTGCCGTGGACCGTGTGAGCTTCCGAGGTGCAGGCGAGCAAGACGCCCCCCGAACCCTGGCCGAGGACAAGCCGCGCGCGACCCAGACTGGCGGTCAGCTGCTCTGAGCTGGGGCCGGAGGGGGATCCCGGCCAGCAGGCCACTCCAAGACAGAGTCCCTGTGTTCTCACCCCTGTCCGGCCCTCAATCTGCCCTGGGGCTCAGCTCTCTGCCCCCCCCTCCCCCCCCCCCCCCGCCTCTCACAGCCGAAATCACTTTCCCAGCACCGATCAAACAGAGGTGCTAAGACCCGTGCCTTCATGCTTAAATTCCTTCGTTCCCGATTCTCGCTTGGCTCTCCTCCCTGGCCTCCGGCGCGCCGAGCTGGGATGGGGATCGCGTGCGGCTCTCTGTGGCCCTTTGTGTCCGCGGCTCAGAAGCGGCACTCGAAGACAGCCAGAGCCCCGGAGGCAGGCTGTGGGTCGCTTGTGTTCGGGAGATGAAAACAGGGACGAGAACAGTTTCTTCAAAGACAGAACAGGAGCTATTGGGCCCGTGGAGCTCGTTGGGCAGTGCGTTGGCTAATGGATCTGAGCATCTCGTCCGGCCACTGTTTGAAAGGAGATTGAGTTTTAGGGAAGATGGCTGGGCGGCTTGTTCCACACTCCCACCACCCTTTGTGTAAAGTAGTTCTCTCGATCCCTCGTCGGTGGATGTCATGCAGCTGTGTCTTGAGGGAAATCAGGGTATTGGCTTTGACAACATGGCTGGGCGGCTTGTTCCACACTCCCACCACCCTTTTGTGTAAAGTAGTTCTCTCGATCCCTTGTCGGTGGATGTCATGCAGCTGTGTCTTGAGGGAAATCAGGGTATTGGCTTTGACAACATGGCTGGGCAGCTTGTTCCACTCTCCCACCACCCTCTGCATTACGTTGTACACAGAGAAAAGAACTGTGCCTCCCTTTTGAACAGTCACACACAAGCCAAGAACAACAACAAAACAGAAAAACATCAGGTGTCACCATCCTCCGAAGAGTGGTCACGTGACCATTTGGTGCATCACTTCCTGTTACCAAGGTGCTGCTCACCTGTTCTGGGATTTAAATCTCAAAGTGAGTCTCCTGTTCTCGGATTTTGATCTAAACACAAGGTGCTGTGTCTCCTGTTCTCGGATTTCGATCTAAACACAAGGCGCTGTGTCTCCTGTTCTCGGATTTCGATCTAAACACAAGGTGCTGTGTCGCCTGTTCTCGGATTTCGATCTAAACACAAGGTGCTGTGTCTCCTGTTCTCGGATTTCGATCTAAACACAAGGTGCTGTGTCGCCTGTTCTCGGATTTCGATCTAAACACAAGGTGCTGTGTCTCCTGTTCTCGGATTTAGATCTAAACACAAGGTGCTGTGTCTCCTGTTCTCGGATTTAGATCTAAACACAAGGTGCTGTGTCTCCTGTTCTCAGATTTAAAGTTGAACACAAGGTGCTGTGCCTCCTGTCCTCAGATTTAAATACGGAATCCATGTTCATGCTGGCTTTGTCAGGTCCGGTCCGACAGGCCCAGGCGCTGTGTTAATGACTCAACTCCGGGGGGCAGGTTGTGGAGAGAGCTGCTGGGAATCCCGGGACAGAGCTGGCAGAAAGCCCGCTCTGAGTGGAGAGTCCAGGAGAGCGCGGGCATGCCTGGCATGGTCTGTACACGGAGGAATTCCAGGAATGGTGCACGACTGGGGACACACGAGCGCTCCTGAAGGCAGGGAGCGTCCATCTCAATTCCTGGGGATGTCCCCCCAACTTTCATCCCATCCCAAACCCGTACTTGCTGATAAGGGGTATCCGAGGAACCGGTGAGAGAAATGTAGAGGATTTTCTAAAGCTGCGCCGGGAGTCCTGCGCTTCTCCGAGTTCGGCAACTTGTATAGCCAGCAGCTCCATCAGCACTGGCAGCCCCACTGGAGCTCAGCAGTGAGAGCCTGGCCAGTACCTGGAGGGGAGACTCCTGGGAGAGCTGAGGCCGCTGCTGGAAGAGGTGTTAGTGGGACCAGTAGGGGGCTCTCACCCTGCAGTCTGTGGGGGTCCTGATGCCCCAGTATAGTGAAGGGGGACACTCAACTGTAAAAAGGCGCCGTCCTTCAGATGAGACAAAACCGAGGTCCTGATTCTCTGTGGTCATTAAAAATCCCAGGGTGTCTCTCGAAAAGAGTAGGGGTGTCACCCTGGTGTCCTGGCCAAATTTCCCCCTGGTCTTTACCCATCATGGCCTCCTAATAACCCCCCTCTCTGAACTGGCTTCATCACTCTGCTCTCCTCCCCACTGAGAGCTGCTGTGTGTGAGCAGACTGGAGCTTCATCCAGGTGGGGGGACACACTGGTGGGGGTGGAGGGGATCCCCCTGACCTGTAAGGAGCTCGGAGTGGAGAGTCCTGAAGAGCGCTACATGTCTGTCAGGATGATGTCTTTATAAGACTTGAATAGGTGGGGATGGGCAATGATTCAGCCAAGCAGAGTAAATTGGATTCATAGCCCCCCTCTCCAGCCGCCCCCCTCCCCCCCCCCCCCAGTCAGGGCCGGGAGCCTGGATCCCGGGAGACAGGTGCAGATGCTGGGGTCTGGAGCCAACACGGGCCTCTCTGTGCTGCTCGGGAAACGGGGATTTCCTGCAGGAGCGATCCCGGGAATTCAAACCGTGCCCGGCTCTCGGTCACTTCTCGGGGAAGGAAGGGCTGTGCGGGTCCGAGCAGAGCCTCCTCCTCCTCCTCCTCCTCCTCCTCCTCGTGTCTCCTGCAGAGAGAGGCACAGCGGAGCTGCTGTTTGCCATCATTCCATAATTGTTTTTTTTTCTCCTTCCCTACCGCTTCTCTTGCAGCGAAAAGTCAATTCTGCTCTCTCTCTCTTCCACTCCCCCCTCCCACCCCGCTGGCTGCTGGAGAGTAAATAATTCACAGGATGGAATTACAGAGTGTCTAATGCTCCTCAGAAGAAGCTTCTCAGGCTGTACAGCTGAAAGGGGGAGGCGTTGTTTAAAAGGAGCCCATCTCTCTTCATTCCTGGTAGCGGCAGCATGGCCCTGCGTCTCCGAAGGGTTAATCTGACCCGCGCCAGCGGTTCTTGAGAGCTGTGTGCCTCCACCCTTGCACTTTCACCTCGCGTAGGCGGGGAAACTGCCACCGGGGGGGGGGCGTGGAGCAAGCCGCCCAGCCGTGTTGTCGAAGCCGGTACCCTGGTGTCTTTCATGGCACAGCTGGATGAGATCCTCCAGTCAGGACAGGGGGTCTTCTTTATACAAAGGGGGGTGGGAGTGTGGAACAAGCTGCCCAGCCAAACGCCACCAGTGTGCCCCCCCCACTTGGATGAAGCTCCAGTCTGTCTCACACACAGCAGCTCTCAGTGAGGAGGAGAGCAGAGTGATGAAGCCAGTTCAGAGATGGGGGTTATTAGGAGGCCATGATGGGTTTACAGTAGAGTGTCCCCATCACTATACTGGGGCATCAGAACCCACACAGGCCGCAGAGTGAGCGCCCCCTACTGGTCCCACTAACACCTCTTCCAGCAGCAGCCTCAGCTTTCCCAGGAGTCTCCCCTCCAGATACTGACCAGGCTCTCACTGCTGAGCTCCAGTGGAATTTGTTGACATTATGCTACAGCCTCAGCTGTGATGCAAGTTATGTTCCAAATACTTGTGTCTGCTGGACTTTTTTGGAGCAAAACATTCATTAAACGAGGCAGGAAGGCCATGTATAGCGTCACTACCGTCCTGACCTCTGACCTCTGGCCTCCGACATCTGACCCCTGAACCGAACGGCCACTCAGATGAGTGTTCAGTAAACGCAGAGGCCAGAAGTACGCCCAGCTCCAAAAACAACACTAGCGGAGTGACCTTGGAGCAGAGACAGGGCGTTGAAGCTTTTCTAGTGTGACGGAGCGACCGTAAGACAATATTAAAGTCCTGCTGCTTCCAGAAATACCTGATATAGAATTGGAAATGAGAAACCTTCTGGGACTCGGTTCCAGTCAAGGTTGTCCCCCAGCTTACCACTCTGAGCAACTTTAGAGGCAGTCTGGATTCTAACTGGTCAATACGCTGTGGGGTTATTTTTAAGTGATCAAAGTGTTCGGGGAGTCTGGTGCTCGGGCACAGTGTCTGGCAGAGTGTGTTCTGTAGGGGTGCCTGGCTGAGGCAGGGTTAGAGCTGCAGTGGAGTTTAACTCTCTTATCAGGGTAAAAACACAGTCCAGCGCAGTACAGCCCAATGAGATCAAGGTAAAAACACAAGACAGTGCAGTAAAGACCAGGGAGATCAGGGTAAAAACAGTCCAGCGCAGTAAAGCCCAGTGAGATTGGGGTAAAAACACAGTACAGTGCAGTAAAGACCGGGGAGATCAGGGTAAAAACACAGTACAGTGCAGTAAAGACCAGGGAGATCAGGGTAAAACCACAGCACCGAGCAGTAAAGCCCTGTGTGATGTGTGCAGCTAGGTAAAACCGGTTACAACGCAGTCAATCCTGGGACAGAGAGATGTCAGCGGTCAGACAAAGCCATCGCTGTCGTTACGGTGAGGAATGCACAGACGAGCGCCGGCTGATTCAGGACGGGTTGTCGGGATACGGGCGAGCCGAGCAAACCGCGCAGATGAAGATGTTGTTGACACGGAGGGAGAGGGAGCCGGGGAACCAGGGGGGTGGGGGACGGTAGGAGAGGAGGCAGACAGCAGGAGAACAAAAGGAAAACACACAGGGAGGGGCCGCTGTCAGGCCGCGGGTTGAGCCGTCGTGTTAATACTGTTTGACAGGGGGGAGCCGGCAGCGGCGCGCCTGGGATCGAGAAACAAAAGAGAACAGACGTGTCCCCGGATAAACGGAGGCCACTGGGGGCTGGGGGGGCTGCCTGGTGGGGTCAGGGGGTCCTTGTGTGTGTTTACACCACGCCGTTGGTCCTGCTTTTGCCCCGGGCCTGCTGGATTTTGAGCGCTTGGCTCGGGTCCCCGCGTAGCGGCCTCTGTCTCGGCTCCAGACTAACAAGATGCACCCCCCCCCCTCTTAGCGTAAGACGTCGCTTTTCGGGGGTGCCCTCACGGAGTGGGGTTCTTGAGAAGCCGGTGCCCCCCACCCCGTCCCAGACCACCCCCCACAGCTGGGGTCTTTAAGGAAAGTTAACCGCGTTGTTTTTTTTTTTCGGTCCTGTCCCGGTTTCCACAGCAACGACTTCATGCCCGTAACGCAGTGACCGCCCTTCTCCCCAGCCCGCTGAAGGAGGCCTCACTGGCGCCTTGTGCGCTTTCTCGCAGTCCAGCCCGACGCACCTTGATGTTTCTTTATTCCTCCCCTCGCTGTCAGGCGGGGTGAGGGAGAGAGACGGATTCGTCTTCCCTCCCTGCCGAGTGCCGGTTTTCGCGGAGGGAACTGGTTACGGTCCGCCAGCGGCGAGAACATGCCGTTCTGTTTTTGGGGCTTTGCTTTTGTCGTTTCATTATTTATTTTTGTTTGTTTTCCCCACTGTTAAGGATCGGGAAGAAGTCCCGGCTGGCGGGAACATCCAGGACAAACCTGCAGGCCCCTGTAATAATAATAATAATAATAATAATAATAATAATAATAATAATAAAGAAAAAAACATCTGAGCCCAGACTGCCGTCTACAGTGCCGTGTTTTTAACTCCTGCCCGGCTCTCCCCTTGATATCTAGTTAACCCGCGGTTTCCTGCCACCTGGTCTCATGTCTGCCGAGAGAACACGCCAGAAGACTTTTCATTTCCTATTTCAAACGAGTCCAGAAGCCGCAGCATCGGCGTCTGACCACAGACCACACGCCACAGCCGTCGAGCAGGGGGGGGTCCGAAGTCGCACAGTCTCGGTGTTTAACCGTTTAAACGGAAGAAGTGCATTGAAAACAGAGAACAGGAGAAACTTTACGAAAAGAGTGGTGGGAGTGTGGAACAAGCTGCCCCAGCCGTGTTGTGGAAGCCGATACCCTGGTTTCTTTCAAGACACAGCTGGATGAGAGGGCAGGAGGCTGTTCTTTACACAGAGGGTGGTAGGGGTGTGGAACAACCTGCCCAGTCATGCTGATATGCTGGCTTCTCTGGAGACACAGCTGGATGAGATCCTCCAGTCAGGACAGGAGGCGCCTCTTTACACAAAGAGTGGTGGGAGTGTGGGCCAAGCTGTAGCTGAAACTGGTACGCTTCTCTGAAGAAACAGCGGGACGAGCTCCTTGGATCAATTAACTACTAATTGTTAAAAGGGCTAGATGGGTCGAATGGCCTTCTCCTACCACCCTTCGTGCAAAGACAAGCCTCCTGTGCCTGATTTCAAATCCACTTCCATACAGTTTGTGTTTCATGTGCTGCTGTAAAGCAGTAGCAGACCAGGCCTGTCCCACTGGCTGCTGTGCTGAACGAAGGCGGCATGGCTGTTGGCGCACAAGGCTCGGTTGTGATGCTGAAAGTAGCAGCAGACCTGGCTCATGTGTCCGTTCTGACCACTTGAAGGGCTAAAAGTGAGTGGTTCTGAACCAAAGGGACAGATGGTAGCCAGCTGGAAGAGCCGCTGGGGTTGGCTCTGACCCACTGATGGGGTGATTCTGAGATAATGTCGGACAGGGATATTACCTTTTTTTAAAAAATGAAGGCAGACGATATGGCACCACACTTAGAGACACTGAAGTCCTCGAGCTGGTGGACAATTCAGTTTGTCTCGAGGCGCGCCTTAGTGATTTTATCTTGAGCGTGATCTCGGGTCTTCTGCGCTCTGTGAAGTGTTGAAGGGCTGTGCAGACAGGGAACCGCTTCTCCCTGCGAGAGGAATGTTGCTTCATTACCCTGGTGATGCTGCCTCCTGACGGGAGCACGCAGTCTGCATGATGGGCGCCGCGGCCGGCCCTGGGCTCTGAAGAGGTCAGAGTCGGGAGGCAGGACAAAATGGGTCAGTGGAACATCCATCCGATCATTTGCTTCCAATTCAGGGTCGCGGGGGAGACGAAGTCTATCCCAGCAAGCAGTGGGCGTAAGGCAGGACTCACCCTGGAGGGCGGACAGATGTAGACACACACTCACACCAGGGCCAGAAGGCAATGAACCCACCAGTTTGTGTACTGGGGGGGGGACATGCAAACTCCACACAGACAGCACTCCTGGTCTGGGATTGAACCCAGCGCCCCAGTGCTTGTGGGTAATGGACGTCTGAATAAGATCTTCTCTAGAATCCCTTCTGCCCTTAAAAAAAACTGCACTGCGCAATAATGAAAGCTGTGTAAAAATGAGAAGTCGATACTCACGGTCTGATAAAATTTGCAGTGGTATGCTTAGATGCTTTGTGATCGGCTCAGGTCGAGGATGAAGTCAGTTTTGTATCATCCAAGTGGCTGATGTCACGATTTATCATAAGGCCGTTTATTCCTGGGAGAGGTTATAGAAGCCCAAAGCCGGTCGCTGGTGTTCCAACAGTCCACCGGACACACAAAGGCTGCTAGGTAACCTCTCTATGGGAGCTAGGAGGACGTCACTTTGCCCGGAGAAATCCCACAAGGCCATGGGGAGGGAGAACACGCAGACTCCACACAGAAGATGCTCTGGGCCACAGTTGAACCCAGGACCCCCCCAAAAAGCTAACTTGTACCCCGGCCAACCCCCTGTGTCGGCCCAGGGTCGTAATTTCCGTTGTTGCATTAAAAAAACAAATCACACGTTTGCGCAGAAACACGCTAGGGGAAAAATTCAGATAACTAAAATAATTGGAAATGCAGCTTTCAGAATAAGTGCAGTGACATTTCCGATGTACCAGTGTGTGCGGCAGCTACATTTAGGAATTGGTGTTTCAAATCAAGTTCTGTTGTGCTCAAATTCGACTCTGAATTGCAGAATTCCTCTAAATCTGAAAAAAAGTTCCTTCTCCTCCCTGGGATTTGTGTCTGCATGTAAGGAATTAACCTGGTTGGCAGAGAGCAGATCACTTGTTTAAATATTCATTTATTCATAGATGCAGTTATTAGTTCCCAACTATTTTCTGCATTTAAATTGAGATTCTTATCCGCGGCGGTAATGCAGACGGCTTCATTGTGGCACAGAGCCCTAACAATCTGGGCGTGAATCACCACTGTGAGGAGCATGCAGAGGGAAATTATTTCACGGGAACACAAGACGGGTCACAAATGAGAGGAGGCCCATCTAGCGCTAGCAGATAATCGATCCGAGAGGCTCATCCAGCTGTGAGAAGCCTGAGGGTGCCGGCCTCAATCCCTTGAGCTTGTTCCACACCCCCACCCCCCTTCGTGTAAAGGAGTGCCAGCTGTTTGGTTTCCATCGGCGTGCTCCAGTTCGTGTTTCACTTTTCATTCTGAAGAAGATTCCTGACTTGATCACGTAGTTGTCTTTGACGATTTTGAGAGATTGAGAGACTCAGTTTCTTCTGCTTATCAGTGGACTTTCCCTTCGGACTAAAAAAACTCAGTTCCTTCAGTCTGTCAGTGTGGGACACTCCCTTCAGACTGAAGAGACTCAGTTCCTTCCGTCTGCCAGTGTGGGACACTCCCTGCAGACTAAAAAGACTCAGTTCCTTCAGCCTGTTAGTGTGGGACACTCCCTTCACACTAAAGAGACTCCTAAAGAGTTCCTATAAACTGATTCCAGAGCAGTGACATCTTTTCTTTAAGATGGTTAACCGAATTATCCACAATATTCTACATGAGATTTAACTTGTGTACTGTACCTAAACAAGGCTATATTGGTGCATCGTGAAATTTTATTTGATTTCTTGAATTATATTCAGTGCCTTTCGCCGTATGTGCTTCTATACAGTGTGTAGGATCAGGTCCTGGGTACTCTTCTGTGCTCAGTGCTCAGTTCCTCTGCTCTGGTTTCGCAGTGGAGGACCAGTTCCAGCCCGTGACCTCGGACGAGACGGTGGCGGTGGGCGGCACGGTGACGCTGACCTGCAGGGTGCAGGACAATGACAACTCCTCCCTGCAGTGGTCCAACACCGCGCAGCAGACCCTGTACTTCGGAGAGAAGCGAGGTGAGTGTGGGCGGGGCTGTTACTCCTGATGGGCTGTTCCTCTTGTGGGGCTATTCCCCCTGCTATGCTGTTCTCCTCTGCGGGGCTGTTCCTCCTGAGGGGCTGTTCTCCCCTGCGGGGCTGTTCCCCCTGTGGGGCTGGTCAGCTTGTGAGGCTGTTCCCCCTGTGGGGATGTTCTCCCCTTCAGGGCTGTTCCTCCTATGGGGCTGTTCTCCCCTGCAGGGCTGGTCCCTCTACGGGGTTGTTCCCCCTGCGGGGCTGTTCTCCCTTGCAGGGCTGGTCCCTCTCTGGGGCTGTTCCCTCTACGGGGCTGTTCCCCCCGTGGGGGTCAGCTGGAGGGTGCTTCTTCGCCAGTGGAGGTCTCAGCCCCTCCTGCTGTGTTCCTGCCTGGAGGTCGGGGCTTCTTGAGACAAAGAACAGGGGCCAACTCGTCTCTCTCCGCAGCCCTGCGGGATCACCGCATCCAGCTGGTGCAGTCCACGCCCACCGAGCTGTCCATCAGCATCGCCAACGTCAACCTGTCGGACGAGGGCGAGTACACCTGCTCCATCTTCACCATGCCAGTGCGGACCGCCAAGGCCACCGTCACCGTGCTGGGTGAGCTCCGCGCCGGCCCGTTCGCAGTCCCATCACCCCCCCCCCCCCCCCCCCAGCTTGATCAGGGCTGCAACGTTCACTTAGGCCAGGCGTGTCGACTGAGAGCCGCAACGCAGCTTGTGCCAGAACCCTGCCACCCTTTGTGTACAGACGTCCCACCTGTCCAAAGTGGTTTCGCTTGAATACTATAATGTAGCAGTATTTAACACTATGGTACTATTATTATTTGAACATTACGTAAATAGTGAATGTAAATGATGAAGGATTTAGGAGGCCAGAGATGAGAGCTGTCACGATTGCTTTCTATGTGCAGTGTTTTAAAGTTGTATTGAAATTTGCAAAACACAAATCTGCCGTAGGTTGTGCCAGACCCCTGCCACCCTTCGAGCACAGAGCTGCCACCTTGTTCTGTTTTAAAATGCCCTTCCCTGAAGTTTCCGATTCCTTAACTGTGGGGCCTGAAGAAGTCCATTAGATTGACTCTGTTCGAGCCTTAAAGGATTTTAATTGCTCGATTTGGGACTCCTGAACATCTTCACTGTTCATGACTGACAGATCGTCATTGTATACTCTGTCAGTGTAAGACTGCTAATAGTATTATTATTATTGCTGTTTGACTTTGTTGTTTGACTTTCCTCACTGAATGCGTGATTATAATCTCAGGGATCTGCACTGCGTGTGTGTGTGTGACAGAGATGGGGACTATTATTAGACTAGTTCTCACTCTGGGTGTGTGATTTTTATCATCTAACTGCTTCTCACTGTGTGTGATGATTATTATCTAACTTGTCCTCCCTGTGTGCGTGATAATTATCTCATGGATCTGCGCTGGGTGTCTTCTCTGTGTGTCGGTGCTGGTCACTATTATTAGACTCTTCTCCATTTGGGAACAAGTAATAGGTTTATTCCATGCTGAAAAAAAGAAGAAAGAAAACACAACATTTCGGCCGCGGAGCCTTCTTCGGGTGTGAAGAAGACCTGAAGAAGTGAAGAACACCTGAAGAAGGCTCCACGGCCGAAACATTGTGTTCTCTTTCTTCTCTTTTCAGCTGGAATAAACCTATTACTTGTTCCTCTACAGCATCCGCATGCTGACGTAGCTCCCCACCTGAAATACTCTTCCCTGTTTGTGTGTATATTTGTGCCAGAGGTGTTTATGATAATCAGAATCTAGTTTTCACTGACAAATTCTCACTGTGTGAATATTTTCAGACTCTAGCCCTCGTGGTGTCTGTGAATATATTATATCTGTGTGTGTGATGATGATGATGGTGTCTGTGAATATATTATATCTGTGTGTGTGATGATGATGATGGTGTCTGTGAATATATTATATCTGTGGGTGTGATGATGATGATGGTGTCTGTGAATATATTATATCTGTGGGTGTGATGTGTCTGTGTTGTGTCTGATGAAGATGATGGTGTCTGTGTGTGATGATGATGGAGATGATGATGGTGTCTGTGAGTGATGATGATGATTGAGATGATGGTGTCTGTGTGTGATGATGATGGTGTCTGTGTGTGTGATGATGGTGTCTGTGTGTGATGATGATGGTGTCTGTGTGTGTTGATGATGGTGTCTGTGTGTGATGATGATGGTGTCTGTGTGTGAGATGATGATGGTGTCTGTGTGTGATGATGATGGTGTCTGTGTGTGTGATGATGATGGTGTCTGTGTGTGATGATGATGGTGTCTGTGTGTGTGATGATGATGGTGTCTGTGTGTGATGATGATGGTGTCTGTGTGTGTGATGATGATGGTGTCTGTGTGTGATGATGATGGTGTCTGTGTGTGTGATGATGATGGTGTCTGTGTATGTTGATGATGGTGTCTGTGTGTGTTGATGATGGTGTCTGTGTGTGTGATGATGATGATGGTGTCTGTGTGTGATGATGATGATGGTGTCTGTTGCATGAAGATGATGACAATGATGATGGTGTCTGTGTGGGATGAAGATGACGATGATGATGGTGTCTGTGAGTGATGATGATGATGGTGTCTGTGTGGGATGAAGATGGCGATGATGATGGTGTCTCTGAGTGATGATGATGGTGTGGGTGATGATGATGATGATGGTGTCTGTGTGGGATGAAGACGACGATGATGATGGTGTCTGTGAGTGATGATGATGATGGTGTCTGGGTGATGATGATGAAGATGATGATGGTGTCTGTGTGGGATGAAGATAATGAAGATGTGATGGTGTCTGTGTGGGATGAAGATGATGATGTGATGGTGTCTGTGTGGGATGAAGATGATGACGATGATGATGGTGTCTGTGTGGGATGAAGATGATGACACTGACACTGGTGTGTGTGAGGATGATCACTGTGTCAGTGACGATGACGAAGATGTCTGTGTGCATGTTGCCAGGCGTGCCGCAGAGGCCCGTCATCAAGGGGTACCCCGGGCCCATCGTGGAAGGGGGGACCCTGGAGCTGTCCTGCCATAGCTCCGGCAGCAAGCCCCCCGCCCGCCTGCGCTGGTTCAAGGGGGCCGAGCAGATCCCAGGTGAGAGGAGCCGCGCCGATCTGCCGGCGAGGGGACCCCCATCCCCGAGTCGCTGCTCAACCCCCTGCCTCCCCCCAGGTCGCCCGGATGTGGTGGACCCCGAGGGCAAGACCTTCACCGTGATGAGCAGCATCAACTACACCGTGAGCCGCGAGGACAACGACGCCATCATCTCCTGCTCCGTGGGGCACGAGTCGCTGCAGACCAGCGACAAGAGCGTGGAGCAGAGGATCCAAGTGCTGTGTAAGCCCCCCCGCAAAGGCGCTATATAGGCTGCATGTGTCCATAGCACTGTTAGGGACACCACCTCCCTGTTCTGGGGCCCTGGGCTCAGTCCCATGCATGAGAGCCCTTCCGTACGGAGTCTGCATGTTCCCCCTGGGTTGCCCACCTCCCAGAAACCCGCAGGGTGACCCACAAACTGGCCCCACCTGGGGTCGACCCCTGTCGTTGCCGTTCTGGGGTCTGTCGGCCCCGTGGCCGGGTGGGGGTTTGGAGGCCAAGGGTAGGAGGGCTCCCCAGGGCGGACGTGGGGAACATCTGGGAGATCGTGGGGGGGGAACTCCGTGCCCAATGCGGGGATGGAGGCCTAGTCCGACCGGGGCAACGCAGATTTGCCGGTTCTGAATCCCGGCTCCGGCGCCTGGCCCGCGGCTTGCGCCCTCCCTCCCCCACTCTTCTTGCTGCGCCGGGGGGGCCGCCGGCTAACGTGCTCTCCCTCCTTCCGCCCCGCAGACAAGCCCTCCGTCCGGATCCAGCCGGAGAGCGACCTGCCCAGGGAGGAGGAGAAGTTCTTCCTGCAGTGCGTCGGCCTGGGGAACCCCGAGTAAGGAACCCCGCCTGCGCCCCGCTGTGTGATAGAAATAGTGCTGGGAACAGGACCCCGCCTGCACCCCGCTGTGTGATGCACTCCTGGTTTAACAGTGCAGGAAACAGGACTCCTTTCACGTGTTTCTTTGAATTTGATTAAGCCCCCTCTCTACAGCATGTTAATCCAATCCAGGTCCTTTTTCGTATTCAATAAATTCAATACATTTGTGCCAGCGGGGGGAGGGGGGTGAACTCTGAGCTTTGATTGTGTTAGATGACTGTTGTTGTTAATGTTCTGCATCAGAGCTCCTGCAGGGGTGTGTTTCTCAGGGGTGCATGGAGTGATGCTCTGTCTTGTGAGACCCTGTAACCCTTCTGTGGGCAAGACCCCAGTGACAATTAACAAACCTGTGCAACAGGAACACAGGAATGCTGGGTCCAGGTTCGAGGAGACAGATGTTACTGTTACTCACAGGAATCATTCCTGATTCATTATGTTTAAAAATACTTAGCGGCATGTCTAGACTACATTCTCCAGAATGCAGTGGGGAATGAGGTGCTGGCCTCAGTCACCCAACCAAACGTCTTGCATCAAACAGTGATTGAAGGCAGCAGATCATTCTCTTGAGGGCAGTGGCTCATTCTCTTGTACCAGGCTGTCAGGTGACTGAGGGCAGTGGCTCGTTCTCTTGCACCAGCCTGTCAGGTGACTGAGGGCAGCGGCTCATTGTCTTGCACCAGGCTGTCAGGTGACTGAGGGCAGTGGCTCATTCTCTTGCACCAGCCTGTCAGGTGACTGAGGGCAGCACCTCATTCTCTTGCACCAGCCTGTCAGGTGACTGAGGGCAGCACCTCATTCTCTTGCACCAGCCTGTCAGGTGACTGAGGGCAGCGGCTCATTGTCTTGCACCAGCCTGTCAGGTGACTGAGGGCAGCAGCTTGTTCTCTTGCACCAGGCTGTCAGGTGACTGAGGGCAGCAGCTTGTTCTCTTGTACCAGCCTGTCAGGTGACTGAGGGCAGCAGCTTGTTCTCTTGTACCAGCCTGTCAGGTGACTGAGGGCAGCAGCTTGTTCTCTTGCACCAGGCTGTCAGGTGACTGAGGGCAGCAGCTTGTTCTCTTGCACCAGGCTGTCAGGTGACTGAGGGCAGCAGCTCGTTCTCTTGTACCAGCCTGTCAGGTGACTGAGGGCAGCAGCTCGTTCTCTTGTACCAGCCTGTCAGGAATGTGATCCGGACTCGCTTCTCTCTCCCCCCCCCATCCTCCTTCCCTCCCCCCCCCAGGCCGAGCGTGTTCAAGTGGGAGAGGAAGGAAGGGGAGCTGCCCCACCACTCCAAGCAAGATGGCAGCTACCTGTACTTCGAGTCGCTCAACAAGTCTGACAATGGCCTGTACCACTGCGAGGCCGACAACGGGATCGGCAAAGGGGAGGCCGAGTACCAGCTGTCCGTCCTGGGTAAGCGCACCGCAGCCCGGTCCCTTCCCTCCCGGAGCCAAGGAGCTCCTCCCAGTCCCCGTCTTCCCCCAGCCAGGAAGAGGGAAGGCGGCCCCTCTGTGGCGACGGAGAGAGGAGATCGCGATGGGGGGAGGGCTTGAGTCAGGTATCGCACATCTCCAAAGGCTCCTTTTTGTTTTTGTAGGGCTTCTGGTTATTTACGGCCCGCTGTTACGTCTCACTGTTTTGTTTCCACACCGCGTGACAGACGTGCATACGTGTTCGCGTGTACTGTACATGCAGGCCTGGCGTTTGGGACAATATATTTAGGTCAGGTGACTGCACAGGCGGTTTGTGCCCATGCAGCCGCAGGCGGGATCGCGGGCTGTCCGCGTGGCAGGACGCGTCCACGTGCACGGTCGAGCGCAACGCCTCAAGCGGGGCAGGGCCGTGTTTTCAGCTGGGAATCCAGGACCGATTCCAAAGGGCTCCCGCCGAGGCGGGGCTGCTCCGAGTGCTGGGGTCCCCCCCCCTGCGCCGGCACGGTCCGGGGCGAGCCGAGATGCGTGGGGGGGACGGGGGCGGAGGCTGGCCCCCCGTGGGGGGCGGAGAGAGAGAGAGGAAGGGGCGCAGGCGCCTCTCCGCGCTGGTTTTGTGTGTTTTTCAGTTCCCGCGCTCTTCTGCGCCGGCGTTGCTTCCGATGTCAATTTTTCTTTCTTCCCGTTTGTTTCTCTTCCTGTTTTTCGCTCGCCCCCCCCCACCGCCCTCTGTTTTTTTTGCCCTCCTTCACTCTTTTCTGCACGGCCGACTGTACCCACGCACCCCCTGTTCCGTGGCGCCCCCCTGCCCCCCCGCTCGCCCGCGCGTTGGCCGTGCCTGGCTGTGCCGCCCCCCGACCCCCCCCGTCCCTGTCCGCCCTGCCCCTCCTCCTCCTCCTCAGAGCCCCCGCCGCCCGCCCCCCGCTCCACGCTCTCCCCCTTCACAGCCAGCGGCACGCGCCCGCCAGCTCTGCCCACCTCACCGGCAGACAGGCAGCGCCACCCCCTGGGAGACGCAGGTAAAGGAAACAGCCTCCTACTCCTGGGTGACAGGCAGGGACGCAGGTCCCACTGCGCAGCAGGGCGATCCACTCCTGGTTTATCAGTGCTGGAAACAGGACCCCCCCTGCACCCCGCTGTGTGATTCACTCCTGGTTTTACAGTGCTGGAAACAGGACTCCCACTGCGCAGCAGAGAAACCAGGAGTGGATTGAACAGTGCTGGAAACAGAACCCCTACTGCACCCCGCTGTGTGATTCACTCCTAGTTTAACAATGCTAGAGAGAGGACCCCCACTGCGCAGCAGGGTGATCCACTCCTGGTTTATCAGTGCTGGAAACAGAACCCCTACTGCACCCCGCTGTGTGATTCACTCCTGGTTTTATAGTGCTGGAAACAGGACCCCCACTGCATGGCAGGGTGATCCACTCCTGGTTTATCAGTGCTGGAAACAGGACCCCCACTGCATGGCAGGGTGATCCACTCCTGGTTTATCAGTGCTGGAAACAGAACCCCTACTGCACCCCGCTGTGTGATTCACTCCTAGTTTAACAGTGCTAGAAACAGCACCCCCACTGCGCAGCAGGGTGATCCACCCCTGGTTTAACAGTGCTGGAAACAGGACCCCCACTGCTTTGCAGGGTGATCCACTCCTAGTTTAACAGTGCTGGAAACAGGATCCCACTGCACAGCAGGCTAATCCACCCCAGGTCTTTCTTTGTATTCAGTAAAACTCCCATTGCACAGCATTCAAATCCATTCCAGGTCTTTTTTTTTGTGTGTTCCACCAAACTCCCATTGCACAGCGGTTTGCTCCCAGTTTTTCTGTGTTTTCGATCAAACTCCCGGTGCACAGCTCCATCACGTGTCTGACAAACTGCAAGCTCGGTCAGAGCCCCTCCAGTCTCTCATCGTGCAGATGTGGAGGCAATACAGGAACCAGACAATAACACTTTTTCACCAAAAGGATTTCCATAACATTATTCATGCAAACCTGCTACCTACCTGTGACTTTTTCTTTTTAAAGCTTAGCAGTTTGCACTCTCTTTTGCACCTGCTGCAAGCTAATAGCCCAGCTGGGCTAAGACACCTGTGAATGAAGTTCATTAGAAAACACAGGTGTGAAGAGTGTCCAATTGTGAGGGTTTTTTTAATCTGACTGAACCAAAAAAAGATCCACCCCCCAGACACCTCGTTAAGCACAGAATAAAGACTTTGTAATTAAAAGGGGGAGACGAGTACGGCCTTAACGAGGCGACTGTGTGCTGCAGGAATTCATGTGCTTGTTAGAGAGCAGCACCGAGGAAGAGCAGGAGTGTGGAGTGTGTGAGTGGAGTGTGAGGGAAACTCAGGAGGGAGAGAGGAGCCAGAATGACCCTGAACACATTCCCATCAGCCTCCGGCTCACCAGGCCCATTACTAAAGTGCTCCTCAATCCCAGGAGGACAGCCGGATGTTTTCCTGCAGCATCTTCCACAACATGGCTGGGGCCGCTTGTTCCACACTCCCACCACCCTTAGTGTAAAGTAAAGACTTACTCCTGTCCTGACGGGAGCATCTCATCCAGCTGTTTCTCCGAATGAGCTTGTGTATTTTTAACACCTGGCTGGGCATGGCTGGGGCAGTTTGTTCCACACTCCCACCACCCTTAGTGTAAAGACATACTCCTGTCCTGACAGGAGAATCTCAGCTTCATGTTTCTCCAAATAAGCTTGTGTATTTTTAACAACATGGCCGAGCAGCTTGTTCCATACTCCTACCACCCTTAGTGCCTGCTGTCTTGACATCCAGCTGTTTCTTGACAGAAACCAGGGTATCGGCTTCAACAACACAGCTGGGCAGCTTGTTCCACCCCCCCACCGCCTTTTGTGTAAAGAACAGCCTTCTGTCCTGATTGAAGAATCTCATCCAACTGTTTTCCTGAAGAAAGCTAGTGCATTTTCAATAACAGGGCTGGGAAGCATATTTCACACTCCCACCGCCCTTAGTGTAAAAACATATTCCCGTCCTGAGGCCAGAGTACAGGTCTCAATGACATGGCTGGGCGCCTTGTTCCACACTCCCACCACCCTCTGTGTAAAGGACAAAACGTTGCCACTGCTTTCATGGGGTGTGTGTGTGTGTGTAGGGGGGGGGGTTGGTTCATCATACGTGATGTCGCGTTGCCTGTTTTATCGCTGTGTTTTCTTTACCATCTCTTCACGCCACCTCCATCCCCACACCCACCCACTGGCGCCATTTCACGCCCCTCCTGGCCTCCCCCATCACCCTGCACGCACACCGCTCTCCACCCATCTGCACGGGAAGACGCGGACGCAGAAGACCTGCCAGGTACCACGTCCGGCTGCCTGCCCGTCCCTCCGTCGCGGGTTCGAGCCCTGTCTGTCCGTTTGTGCGCCTCGTCTCTCCAGCTGTGGTGTGTGTGTGCGCGCTCCGGGGGGGGGGGGGGAGAGAGAGCTCCCCCTGGCGGTCGGGACGGAGGGGCGCGTGCTGCCCTGGTCCGGGCAGTCCCGGGTGCTGTGATCATCTGGCGTGCCCGTACCCCTGGGGTACGACCCAGACCCTGAGCACGTTGTTCCCCACCCCCACCACCCTTTGTGTAAAGACCTGCCTCTAGTTCCCAGTTCCCGGGGGATGTGGAGTGGTTTCCGATCTGCGGGGGTTAGCGAGCTGGTGGAAACCGTACCACCGGTGCAGGCAGGCCTCCTCTCGGCCCGTCCTGTGAGCTTCCAGCTCGCTGGGGGGGGGAGGAGGGGGGGGAGTCTGAAATCGGCCGCTGGGTTTAAATCGCAGGACGGGAGAGAGAAGCCCTATCTCACGCTCCTGACGATCGAAAGGAGGGGAGGGGGGGTCCCCCCACACACGCGGGCCCGAGCAGGGCTGACTGGAGTGTCTCACCCAGATTGTCCTGAGAGAAGGCAGGGTGTCGGCTTCAAAAACAAGGCTGAGCAGCTCGTTCCACACTCCCACCACCCTCTGTGTAAAGAAGTGCCCCCCCCCCCACCACCACCACCACTACCACCAGCCTCCCACCCAAATTGAAGCATCTCATCCAGCTGTGTCTTAAGAGACGCCAGGGTTTTGGCTTCAACAACAGGGCCGAGCAGCTTGTTCCCCACCCCCACCACCCTTTGTGTAAAGACCTACCTCTAGTGATCCGCCCTGGGTCCGTTTTTTGCGGTGCGCCTGAGTGCCCAGTTTCCCTCAGCCGAAGGAGAGCTGTGGTTGAGGCCACTCCGATGACCAAGGGCACAAAACGCACAGCAGGCAGCTAATAATCACTAGCTTGTTCACTGCCTGCAGAACTTAAGAACGCTAGCAAACGAGAGGAGCCCGTTCAGCCATTTGGTAGTCGGTAGCCAGTTTGCCCCAAGATCTACAGCTGTCTGCCTTAAGAGCACCCAGGGCATAGTTTCAGCTGCGAGGGATGAGGCAGCTTGTTCCACACTCCCACCACCTTGTGTGTAAAGAAGCACCTCCTGTCCAGACTGAAGGATCTCATCCAGCTGTGTCTCAGGAGAAGCTAGTATATTTTCAACATTGTGGCCGAGACAGCTTGTTTCACACTCCCACCACCCTTAGTGTAAAGACATACTGCTTTCCTAACCGGCGAATCTCATCCAGATGTTTCTCAGAAGACGCTCGTATATCTTCAACAACATGGCTGGACAGCCTGTCCCACACTCCCACCAGCCTCTGTGTAAAGACGTGCTTCTGTCCTGACCGGAGGATCTCATCCAGGGCATCAACCATGTAACTGGCCAGCTTGCTGCACACTCCCACCACCCTTTGTGTACAGTAGTGCCCTCTGTGCTTGGTTCTGAATGTGCTATTTGCCTGCCGTGATGTCCACCCGAGCCAACGGCGTGCTCCATCGATCTCCGCTGTGCGGGAGTTGGCGCAGAATGTTTTCCTCACGCATGCTGTGAACCGGTCCACTAACCTGCGGCGTGCCCTTCTCTCCCCCCGTCAGACCCCACGGCCATGTCCACGTCCTCGGGGATCGACCACGCGGTGATCGGCGGGGTGGTGGCGGTGATCGTCTTCATCCTGCTGTGCCTGCTGATCGTGCTGGGCCGGTACCTCATTCGGCACAAAGGTGAGCGCGGCGCCGGCCCCCAGCGTACAGGGGGAGAGATCAGCCCCTCCCTACAGGGAGAGATCAGCCCCTGCGCACAGGAGGAGAGATCAGCCCCTCCCTAGTGGGGGAGAGATCAGTTCCTCTCTACAGGGAGAGACATCAGTCCCTCTCTACAGGGAGAGACATCAGCCCCTGTGTACAGGGGGAGAGATCAGTCCCTGTGTACAGGGGGAGAGATCAGTCCCTGTGTACAGGGGGAGAGATCAGCCCCTCCCTAGAGGGGGAGAGATCAGCCCCTCTCTACAGGGAGAGAGATCAGTCCCTGTGTACAGGGGGAGAGATCAGCCCCTCCCTAGAGGGGGAGAGATCAGTCCCTCTCTACAGGGAGAGAGATCAGCCCCTGTGTACAGGGGGAGAGATCAGCCCCCGGCACAGAGCTTTGGGGGGCGCTGTGTCTACCACACACCTGCTAGTTCCTGTTCCAGCTGAGCTCTCAGTAACACAATTGACTCTTTGATTGATAGGCTAAGCACAACAAGCATTTTAACTATTTGAATATTTTCAGCTATTTTCAAACGTGGTGGAGATCAGCTTTTCACTGTTGCCTTTCATAAGGCCCAGAGCAGACAAAACACTTGCAGATATTCGACCCGAGCAACTTATTAGAGCTCAATTAAGGTTTCAATGAAGCCAGCAGGTGTGTGGGGCTCTGGGTCAAGAACCTTCTTCGGTTGTTGAGGTGCTACGTTCATGAATTGGCTAATCGATGGGAACTTCAGGCCATGGAGTTTGAGACCTGCATGAAACTATTAATTGATCGACTGGCTGGCTGTCCTATTGGTTGATTGTTTGATGTCCTCTATTGTCGGAGTGCCACATTGATTGATTGATTGATCAGTAGATTGGTTGGCTGATTGATCCATCTCCTTGATTGACGGAGTGATGAACTGGCTCGTTGACGGAGCTGTGAAATCTGATTGATAAGACTGATTTCCTCCACTGTCAGCATGCCACATTGATTAATTGTCTAGTTAATGGGAGGGAGACAGGACATGGAGCTGTGAGATTGATTGATTGATTGATTGATTGATTGTCAGAGTGCTGTATTGATTAACTGGCTAGCTGACAGGGGAGAGGACATGGAGCTGTGGAACTTTGTTGATTGATTGATTGATTAATTATTGATTGTCAGAGTGCTGTATTGATTAACTGGCTATCTGACAGGCGTGAGGACATGGAGCAGTGGGACTTCGTTGATTGATTGATTGATTGTCAGAGTGCTGTATTGATTAACTGGCTAGCTGACAGGGGAGAGGACATGGAGCTGTGGAACTTTGTTGATTGATTGATTGATTAATTATTGATTGTCAGAGTGCTGTATTGATTAACTGGCTATCTGACAGGCGTGAGGACATGGAGCAGTGGGACTTTGTTGATTGATTGATTGATTGTCAGAGTGCTGTATTGATTAACTGGCTAGCTGACAGGGGAGAGGACATGGAGCTGTGGGACTTTGTTGATTGATTGATTAATTATTGATTGTCAGAGTGCTGTATTGATTAACTGGCTAGCTGACAGGGGAGAGGACATGGAGCTGTGGGACTTTGTTGATTGATTGATTGTCGGAATGCTATGTTGGTTAATTGGCTAGTTAACAGGGGAGGCAGGACATGGAACTGTGGGACTTGCTTGCTCACTTGATTGATTGATTGATTGATTGATTGATCGATTGATCGGCTCTGGCAGGCACATACCTGACGCACGAAGCCAAGGGCTCGGACGACGCCCCCGACGCCGACACGGCCATCATCAACGCCGAGGGAGGGCAGTCTGGAGCCGAGGACAAGAAGGAATACTTCATCTAGGGAACGGGAGAGAGCTGACCAGGAGGAGGGGCTCATCCAGAACTTTAAACCACTCTTAACCTAAAAATTAACGACGAAAACAACAACAACAACAACAACAAAAAAAGCAAGGAACTGCAAGACCCGCCATCTGGTAAAGAAAAAAACAAACTGTTTTCGACATTTGTTTGTCATCAGTCTTATTCTGTGGAAATGTAGGGTGGGAATTTTCCGAGGGCTCGAAACCGCCGCAAGAGGTCCATCTGTCCACTTCCGCTGACCGATGGGTGGCCTGCCGCCCACGGATGTTTGCTTGCGGCGGCTCCACAGCGTAACACTGACCAAAGCAGATGGAGAAAAATCAAGCGGGCCGAGGCCAGAGCACTTCCGTTTATCTCCTGCAGGGGGCGCATGGCCCACTGCTAGAGCGCTTCCATTGACCTCCTGCAGGGGGCGCATGGTTCACTTCTGGTGCGCTTCTGCTGACCTCCTTGCTTGGGGAGGGGGGGGGGGGGCGGCGACCGGCCCCATGCCGGAGCAGAGGGAGTGGAGGCGGGACTTGGAGGAGGAGAGGCGGTGTGGGGCGGAGCGACGTGGGCGGGGCCATGTGTGTGGGTGTGGTGGTGTGGGCGGGGCGGGGTTGGGAGGGGGTGTGGCTACATGGCGAAGGGGGGGGGGAGGGGGAGTGGGGACCACAAAATGCTTCCCAGTGCTGATCTGACGCAAACACTTCGTGCTTGAGGGTTCACCACCGGGGGCGCCCTCGGGTGGGTAGATCCTCTCATATCAGCCTGCCTGTCTGAAAAACACAGACGCCCGATTATCAGGTCAGGACATCAGGTCTCAGAAGCTGAGCTGGGCCAGAGCCTGGGCTATACTGGGGTGGAAATCTATAAGAGTGACTGGTGGACCAGTAGGGGGCGCTCCACCCTCTAGGCAGGAATGTCTGAACCAGAGCCCCCTGCGTGGTAACTGGTGGCAGACCACAGTGTCGTAAACTGAGGTCCCCGCTACTTGGTCCTTAACAGTCCCCTCAGTCACCTGGTGCAACAATTTCTCCAGTCAGTGGGTCCCTGCCTGTTAATGTAAAGTGCTTAGAGATGGTTAGGGATGCACGCAGGGAATGGTTGGGACATCTCACGTCTCTTCCCATTTCCGTACGAGATGCCATCTGCTGAGTGCCGTGGCAACACCGTTGCCCGGGAACGTATCCGACCGCAGCCGGACTTCCTTTTCACTGACAGGGAGAGGCATCGAACGAACGGACCGGCCCGTGGACTAGCGCCCCCTGCAGGACGTAGCACTGACTCGCGCCCTGTGCTTCCAGGAGAGGCTCCAGGCTGCAGGTGTAGCAGGTTTCCTGATAAAGGATGGGCCGGGTATTGGCCGCTGATTAAATTCTGCCGTTTTCTCCGAACCGGACAGGAGAGTGGAGACGAGGGGTCACAGCAGGCGTGGACGCCCTCCCCCCTCCCCAGCGCATCACTCTGGCTGCGTCCGTGGCTTTACCGTTTCCCGTTATTGTGCCGTCTTCCCACCCCTCCCTTGACTTATACGAACATGTATTTAAACAGTGACACGCCCAAACCGTGCATCGCGTAGCGGGGGGTCAAACACAGCATCGCTGTCTGCACTGACTTTATTCTGCTGAGGTCTGGTTGTTGTCAACAGCTGTAAATAAGCCTCTCTTTCTCTCTCTCTCTCTGTCTCTCCGTCTCGCTCTGTCCAAGATCTGCTGCCCAGCGGGCCTCGCTGCTCTCGTTACCCGATGGCCCCACAAGGGGGCACACTACTCCGTCTGGCAGTTGGTACAGGTCTCTTTACTCCTCCCGCTTCTGAACAATAAGGAAAGGCTTTCCCTTCTCCAATTAAGCAATTAAGGGGGTCAATTAAGCATCAATGAGTCCAATTAAGCAATTAAGGAGTTCAAATAAGCAATTAAGGGCTCAGGTGGGACCTTCGTAACAGCCGTTCTGAACTGCAGAGACGCAGGATCACTCGTATCTCCTCCCGGCCGACCGCGTGTCCCCGACTGCGGGTCTCCCTCTGTCGGCTCCCGTTCCCGGGTCGTCAAGCAGCTGGACCGGCCGCGCTTCCGGACATCTCCGTCCAGCTCCTGTAGCGTTTCCTTCCTCACAGGGTCTCCAACCCCAGTCCTGGGGCCCCCAGTCCAGTTATTCTTACAGGTCACCCCGAATCTGGGGTCTCCAGCCCTGGTCCTGGGGAGCCCCAGTCCAGTTAGTCTGACGGGTCACCCCAAATCAGGGGTCTCCAATCTTGCAGGTCAGCAACCTGCAGGTGTGACAGACGGCAGGGAAAGGTCAACGAGATGAGATAAGGCCCATTAACGAGCTCTGACGAAGTCATTCAGGCCTCAGCCACAGTGAAACCAGGACCGGCTTCAGGTGTCTGGATCTGCAGAAGTGCAGGGTGTCTGATTTACACACGGGGGGTCTCAAAACTCAGGTGGTCTTTAATTGCTTAATTGGCTTTGAATAATTCGAGCTGACCTCTGGCGCGTGAGTGGCCGAAAGGACACGTGGGGGGGAGGGCGAGGAACAGGCGGATTGTTTTGAGATTTGTTTGAAACCAGACCAAGCGCCTTCCCTGTGGCGCGAAGCCACCGCGTCATCGAAACCAGCTGAAAACATCGTTTCCAGCCTCGTCCCGCGAGGAAAACCTTTAAAACGCCGGAACAGGGAGCGAAGTTCCCAGAGGAGGGTTAGCGGCAAGGCGAGTGAGTTCTGTTTCGGAAACAAACCGCCGTGTTAGTTAGGAGAGCGAAAAACACAATAACACAACAGTACACACCCGGGTTAAAAACGGAAACTAAGAACACGAGCGAACATATCTGGGTCAAAAGCGGAAACTAAGTACAGAACAGAACATAACTGGGTTAAAAAACGGACTGCTGCTGAAAAATATCGATGTTTTTGTTCGTGTTATCGAATCGCCGGAAGCGGTGGGGACCGCTCGTGTCGCCCGGGCCGGGTGGTTTCGTCTCTCTCGCTGTGACGTCACGGCCGCCACGTCGACGTCACTCTCCCCGCACGGGTCCTACGGGACACCCTCTCCCGGCCCTCCCCCCAAAAACCACGCACACACCTCACCCTACACAAATCAGGCTCTGCAGTCTTGACGCGCCAGCGGTCGCTCTCTCTCTATCTCTCTGTCTCTCTTCTAGCTGTTGCTCTGTGTTTCACACTATCCTTCTTTACCGCAGTATGTATCGATGAAAAATGCTTGCCTGTTTTTTTATTACTATGTACACTGAAATGCTGAATTAAGATATCACTGTCTGGGGGCAAAAAAAAGTCAAAACTATGTAAATGCAAATATTTTTATTATGATTAGGGGTCTTATTTAATTCTGTATGTCATGCCAGTATTATGATCCATTTTGTCTCAGTGTTATGATTGTAATTATAATTAATATGATTATTATTATTATTATTGTTGTTGCTCTTTGGATGAGAGATTTGTGTTGGGGCCAGTGGAGTGGACGGGCTGCGTCTTCTTTTACATCTGTTTTTTTTATTTCTTTTAATTTCACTGTAACCTGTGTGTCTGTACGAGGTGCTCATTACGACGTCGAACCCATTTTCTCTGTCTAGTGTATTTTCTGTGTGTCTGTGGGTCTGCGTGCGCTCTCTCTTAGGGAACCGGGGCGGCGGGATAACGCGTGTGCGCGACACCTGGCGTCCCCCCACGGACACCTCCCCACTTAAAGACGCGAAAGTGAAACGAGAGAGAGATCGAGTTCACGGAGCGGCCTGTCAGGGAGCGAGGAGCCGCGGTTACGACGCCAGGTGGCGCTAAAGTGCTTGCAAGAGCTCAACTGGAACCCAAATGTGGTGTGTGTGTGTGTGTCCTGTGCGTTGTGTTTAGTCACTCATCCCACTGGAGGACAGGACGGTTTCTGACACACACCTCTCTCCCGTGAGCTGCAGTGTCTCGCAGGAGAGACAGGCCGCAGGGCTCACAGCTCTAACATCCGGTTCGGCTCCCGTCGTCCCCCGCTCGACCGAGCCGACCCCTCCGACGACCCCTCTGCCTCAACACCTCTAATGTCCCCCCACCCCCAGCAAGCTGTGGAGGTCTGGAGGGGCTCTGAGTGGCTAACCCAGTGGGGTGTTTTGGTTTTCGGGCCCGTCGGGTGAAAAACCGGCGACTTGTTCGTCTTTTCTTCCTTTTTTTGAGAAGCTGAAAATAAAAACAGGGAAGCGGAGCACGGAGAAAGGGGGGAGAAATGATATTCCTGCTCGCCGGCTCTAGTTGTTGTTTTTTTTTTTTTCAGTGACGCGTCTTCCTCCGACATTTCATATCGCGCGGGGCGTCTCTCCTAGGACTACTGACCGATTGATCTGCTGTTGTGTGTGTGTGTGTGATTTTTTATTTTCCTTATGTGTTAACAACAACAAAAAAAGTTATAGTGTGGGGTTTTCCTGCCGTCACGCGAAACGAGACGGGGGCAGAGCAAGTGTGGACATCCTTCAGTCTTGGGGTATCAAGTCTTGGGGGGTATCCACCAAGAATGGGAGAGGAGGCGGAAGGCGCGCGGTTGAGGTGCTGAGCAATTTGCACCCGAAACCAGGCGCAGTTTAAAAAAATAAAACAAAATACAAAACATGACTTGCTGGGAATGTAGAATAGTTTACTTACCATTCGGGTTGCAATAGTGTTTTTGAAGTCGGGGGGTGTCGATGTGAATAAACGGTTTTTTTTATTATTTGTTTTTGCGAGTGTCCAGTATTGGCGCCCCACCGGTAGCGTCCTGTTGTCAGGCGTGCGGGGCTGGGGTGTGGATTCGGTTTTTTTCTTTCTCTTTTTTGTTTTGTTTTGTTTGTTTCGTGAATCAGGAAACACAAGCGGTAGCTGTCCGTTGACGGCGGTCGAGCTGACAACAGCTCGTCTCCCGGGCCCTGTAACTGCAGACGAGGGCGCCCGGCAATGAAAGACGGAAAATGCGGTTTACGCTGAAGTTGAACAATTCAAGTCTCCCGCTGGCTTCAAACGCGACGACTTAGGTCAACCGCCGGCAAAAACAGAGGGACTCCTGCTGTTACCCCCGGAATCACACTAGACTCCTGTTTGCCTCTTCGTCCTCGGAAAAGGAGAGAGGAGTTTAAAACGGGGTTGTGGTTTCGTGTATGTGAGCATTTCGACGTGGTTCTGTTTTCTATCTATATTGTTTCCTTTGTAAAAATATATTTGGTCATGCATTTTTTTTTCAAAATTCTTTAGATTTTATTTTTATTGGTTCATGTGTGCAGAAACAACGGGGGTGGTGATTCATTATTGTTTTGGGCTGTTTTAACAGTTGTTGCAATTTTTTGTTGTTGGGTTTTTTTTGTGTATCTAAGAAAATAAAACACCCGATGTTAACAAAAGCCATATTGCTTACGAATAAAATAAAAAAAAACAAACAAAACGAACAAAAAACGAAACAGAATCGACAGAAAAAAAAGTCAAAAGTGTTGTTGTCCCATTGTCCGTGTCCGAAGTGCCGGGGAGAAGGAGAGGATGCCGTCTGCCGGAAATACGGGTAAGTGCTGACCCT
This sequence comes from Lepisosteus platostomus, assembly GCF_059453375.1. Classification (NCBI taxonomy): domain Eukaryota; kingdom Metazoa; phylum Chordata; class Actinopteri; order Semionotiformes; family Lepisosteidae; genus Lepisosteus; species Lepisosteus platostomus. The sequence continues at coordinate 5,732,561 of NC_142616.1, forward strand.
AGCAACAACATCGTTCTGATACACATAGCAACCAGAGTCCCAGTACAGCCGGCTCCTCGGGTCGCCCGGAAATCTAGAGCAGGGGTAGGCAATCCTGATCCTGGAGGCGGTGGTGTGCCTCTCCAGGTTTTCCCTCCAACTCGGCAACCCAGATTAGCTCCTTATTGGCTTAATGGGACTTAACTGCCAGCAGCCATATCACTCTGCAACTCTCAACAGGCAACCCACTGAAGCTCAGCAGGCGTGAGCCTGGTCAGTACCCGGATAAAGAGACCTCCTGGGAAAAACTAAGGTTGCAGCTGGAAGAGGTGTTAGTGGGGCCAGCAGGGGGTGCTCACCCTGCAGTCCACCTGGGTCCTAATGTCCCAGTATAGTGACGGGGACACTATACTGTAAAAAAGGCGCCGTAACTTCGGATGAGACGTAAAACCGAGGTCCTGACTCTCTGTGGTCATTAAAAATCCCAGGGCGTCTCTCGAAAAGAGTAGGGGTGTCACCCCGGTGTCCTGGCCAAATTTCCCCCTGGTCTTTACCCATCATGGCCTCCTAATAACCCCCCTCTCTGAACTGGCTTCATCACTCTGCTCTCCTCCCCACTGAGAGCTGCTGTGTGTGAGCAGACTGGAGCTTCATCCAGGTGGGGGGACAAACTGGTTGGGGTGGAGGGGATCCCCCTGACCTGTGAAGAGCTCTGAGTGGAGAGTCCAGAAGAGCGCTATAGAAGTGTAAGCAATTATTATTATTATTATTATTATTAACTGAACAGTTTCTCTCAGCTCTTCAGGTGATGGAGCTTTTATAAGACCTAGAAAAAAAACAAAACAAAAGACACAGCATCCCCTCCTGGAGCAGGATTGTATACCTGAGAGGCTTGGAGCGCTTTCACTGTGTTCCTTTCGTCCATTCCCTGACCGCTTCCACAGCCGGGTCACAGGGGAGCCGGGGTCTATCCCAGCAAGCAACGGGCGCGAGGCAGGGCATACCCTGGGGGGGGACGCCAGTCCGTCACAGCTCACACACTCCAGGAGCCGGTTAACCTGCCAATTAGAAATGTGTTTGGACTGTGGGAGGAAACTGGAGCACCAGGAGGAAACCCACACGAACCCAGGAGAACACGCAAACTCCACACAGACAGAACCACGGGCCTGGGGACCGAACTCGGTGGGGCCCGGTTCTGTGAGGCAGCAATATTTTTTGACACAGCCTCACTGCCCCGCCCTTACTGCGATCCACTGAGCATCCATTTCTTTCATTTGACGATGTTATAAATCGTTCAGAACAGAAGTCTAATCTCCAATGACCAGGGTAAAACATACACAGACGTTACAGACCAGAGGAGGTCATTTGCTACATTTTGCTTGGTTGGTTTTTCTAAGAAATGAATTGCAGATTAAAGGCCGTAAATTTCATACCCTGGCTTCTGTGAAGACATGGCTGACTTCAACACCGTGCTCCACACCCCTACAAGTCTTTGTGTAAAGTATTGCCTCCCGATTCGTGACTTAAATGCGCGTCCACACAGTTTCCATTTGACTCCTGGTTTGTGCTCCCTCGATTGTCTACAAAACCTAAAAATTGTCCAAGGGTTTCAGAAATCAGGTCTACCAAAGACCGTCAAAGGTGTGGAATCTACCTGTAAATGACCGTATGCAACTTGATTGCTTCAAAGCAGCAGGACCTGAAGTTGGTAGACCAGTCCAATTAAGACAGGACCTAACTGACTGATTGAAACCCATCGGGGCCTGAGCTGGAATGAAAACGTGCACTGGCACCAGACCTCCAGGATCTGGACTGGACTGGTGCTGAAGGAGGTCCAATCCCGTGGCAGTCCTGGTCCTGGAGGGCCCTAGTTCCGCTTCTGTTTCTTTTTCCGGCTGAGCCCTGAATGACTTAACCGGACCAGACGGTAGCAAAATTTGGAGCAGTTAACGCTCTGCAGGGCTCTTGATCTCTGCAAGGGTATATATCCAGAAATCCCTGCGGCGCTCCGGACTGTGTGACTCTTTGGGATCTGGGCTGCAGCCCCCCCCCTGCAGTCCTTTTCCAGCTCAGTGTGACCTAGATACTCGGAGGAGAATCGTGCTTCCAGCCCGCGATGCGCACACAGGGCACAGTGTCCCCGTCCTGGTGGACTAATTAAAGCTCTCAGCCGCCGAATTGCTGCACAAACAGTTCGGCTCGGTTTAAAACCATTTCGAGCGTGGAAGCGTCAAACCCGCTTAGGACGAGAAGAAGCCACCTCGTGCACAGCTGTATCTGCACCTTCTCTGACTCGGTTCAAGTCCCGCCATTGATTTGTCGGCCATTTCATTCCAGGAGGGGGACATATGTGATACTGTAGCACACAGTAGGTATGTCCATTACATCCCCCTGCAGCTCAGCGCTGGCAGCCCACTGGAGCTCCGCAGTGTGAGCCTGGTCAGTACCTGGAGGGGAGACTCCTGGGAGAGCTGAGGCTGCTGCTGGAAGAGGTGTGAGTGGGACCAGTAGGGGGCGCTCACCCTGAGGTCTGTGTGGGTCCTGATGCCCCAGTATAGTGGTGGGAACACTCTACTGTTAAAAAGGCTCCATCCTTCAGATGAGACGTAAAACCGAGGTCCTGACTCTCTGTGGTCATTAAAAATCCCAGGGCGTCTCTCAAAAAGAGTAGGGGTGTCACCCCGGTGTCCTGGCCAAATTTCCCCCTGGTCTTTACCCATCATGGCCTCCTAATAACCCCCCTCTCTGAACTGGCTTCATCACTCTGCTCTCCTCCCCACTGAGAGCTGCTGTGTGTGAGCAGACTGGAGCTTCATCCAGGTGGGGGGACACACTGGTGGGGGTGGAGGGGATCCCCCTGACCTGTGAAGAGCTCGGAGTGGAGAGTCCAGAAGAGCGCTATATCAGTGTTAGGATATTATTACAGTCCTCTTCTACCGAAAGCTCACGGTTAACCTTGAAAGATTTTGTGTAGTACAAAACCAGTAGCTGTATTTATGTTCTGGCAGGAGTGAAAGATTCGTGTGCTAATGGATTTCACTGGGAATTATGATGGATTAGTTACCGCAACACTGCCCACTGGCTGCCCGTACTGTGTGCCATCTCTTGATGATGTTTAAGAGTCTGAGGACTCTGATCAATGTGACTTAATGATGCTCAGCGATAAGGCTGGTCTCTTCTTGTACTGACACAAGCTTTGAGCAAATTGCTAAACATCAAAGAACATCTTTACCGTCACTCCTGATTGCATCTGACAGGAGTGTCCGGCCCTGTTCCTGGAGGGGTCAGTATGGACGGCCCTGCTGCAGACACACTGACTGACCCCTCCGGGACCAGGACTGGACAGCCCTGCTGCAGACACACTGACCCCTCCAGGACCAGAACTGGACAGCCCTGCTGCAGACACACTGACCCCTCCAGGACCAGGACTGGACAGCCCTGCTGCAGACACACTGACCCCTCCAGGACCAGGACTGGACAGCCCTGCTGCAGACACACTGACTGACCCCTCCAGGACCGGGACTGGACAGCCCTGCTGCAGACACACTGACTGACCCCTCCAGGACCAGGACTGGACAGCCCTGCTGCAGACACACTGACCCCTCCAGGACCGAGACTGGACAGCCCTGCTGCAGACACACTGACTGCCCCCTCCAGGACCAGGACTGGACAGCCCTGCTGCAGAGACACTGACTGACCCCTCCAGGACCGAGACTGGACAGCCCTGCTGCAGACACACTGACTGCCACCTCCAGGACCAGGACTGGACAGCCCTGCTGCAGACACACTGACTGACCCCTCCAGGACCAGGACTGGACAGCCCTGCTGCAGACACACTGACTGACCCCTCCAGGACCAGGACTGGACAGCCCTGCTGCAGACACACTGACCCCTCCAGGTCCAGGACTGGACAGCCCTGCTGCAGACACACTGACCCCTCCAGGACCAGGACTGGACAAACTTGTCCGCAGAGATCCAAACGAGCAAACGAGTCACGTTAAAAATTCAAACAGGCACCGTTGCTTCCAATATTGACAGGATTTTGCTTGCTTCTATATATAAGCATTTGTATATGTGCCGTTTTTGTGTACAGTATTTTTAGAAGAACTGCAACCTACTGGGGGCAAGTGTGTAGGTTGTGGTTGGTTGCTAAGGCCTAATTGAAGCTGACAGGCGTTCTGCTCCAGGCAGCCGTCTAATTAAAACACTGTGAGCGGCCTGCTTTCTAAATAAGGATCTGGTGTGAACGAGAGGCGTCTGTCTGCGCGATTTTGTGTTTTTCTTGTGGGGGCGTGTAAGTGTGTAATTGTTCGTTCACGTGCCGAGCGCTGCAGGGGGTCGCGTTCCAGGCGGCTGGCGACGCGCGAGGCAGAGAGCGTGCGCGATGGGCTCCTCCTGGCTCGAGGGGGCGGTCGACCCCGCGGTGACCCCGTGCGCCAGCGGACAGTTTGCGCGTCTCGGTCCCTGTCTTTCTATTGAAATAAAATTCCCAACTTGCATTTAAGATGTCTTTTTCTTTTTTTTTTCCTCAGTGTTTGCCTGCTGGCCTTTGCCCGCTTACACGACGACAGCACGGTGTGTCGTATGTGTGTCCCGGGACGTTAGGGGAATACATCTATTCTTAATTCGGATTTTTTTTGTGTTCAGCAAATGTTTTTATTTTACAGGGTCCGGACGCCGTGAAGGTGGCTACTGAAAGGTGATTTTGTTCGTTCCGCGTGGATTACGTGCTGCCTAGCGTGAAGCCGCAGACAACCTAACGCTTCAGTTATAAAATGGATGTTTTTTAACGATTTAATCTCTGCCACAGAGAGACTGACAGTCACATCCATTTAAATAGTTTACACACAACATGATGTCCATAAGCACGTGTTACAGGGCAGAATTCTGTCTGTTCGAGCTTTTCTTTAAAAAAAAACATAACGTTGATAAACAACTATAATTTTATAAACACGCATCTCATCTTTTTTCTGACTGTCGTTCTGCAAGTTATTACAGCACTGAAAAATAAATAATCAGTCTCGAAATAATGCGCTGGACCGGAGTATATTTCTATTTATATGAATGGAAATTTTATATACTGTATATGTATTTTTTAAAAAAAGGCAATCCTTTGCGCTTCCTCCTCATCTCTGCCGGGACTCGAACCCGGAGCCTCTGGATTAGAAGTCCAGCGCGCTATTCCATTGCGCCACAGAGACTGAGCCAACTGGATCCCCGCGAAACACCTCGATACACTGTGATGTATTAGCATCCTTCAGCATCAGGACCACTTTGCCGGGAAACAGGCGCCATTTTGGCTCAAAGCGTGACAGCGCCAAGCGCGGCTGAACTATGCAGGGCCTGGAGCCAACATGGCGGCCGCCAGCCTGCAGTTTCCCGACTGCAACATGGAATGCGCCGTTCCCTAGCGCTGTAGAGCAGGCTGAGATGGGGGTGGGGACTCCTGACAGCAACAAAGGCGATAATTTACCGGGACGTGTTCGGAGCCCGTTAAACACGACGGGCTCTGTCGTATCAGTCGGATATGGCGGAGAAGTCCGTGAGGACGGGTTTCTGAGAGGTACAGACTGTCGGGGTTTAGGGTTTTTTCTCGGTTCGGTTCGTCGTTGTCAGAGCCGCCGTGGCGAGAGATGCGGTTGCCCGGACAACAGCAGAGCCCTTCCAGCGTCTCAGCATCGGAACCGGTACCGTCTCCTCACCGCAGGGAGAGATAAACGGAGTTTTCCGAGGCAGCGCTCAGCTAATTTAGGCATTGATGTGTAAATATTTTGTGTCTGTTTAGGAATTGATTTGATGGTAAAAACAAAGGACTTTCGTTTTTCAGTACGGACGAACGAAATCACGTTTAGGAATTTAAACACGACGTTGCGCTGCCGAATGTAAACTAGGAGTGTTTTTATATGTTTTTTGAGATGTATTATAAAGTCTTTACACGTAGAAAGGATACTTCTAATTTTAGTCAGACACAGGGGCAGACGAGGAACAACTCCAGTTTTACATTCGTGGCTTCCTTAATAGGACAATATATAATAATAACCATAAATATTCCATTTTAGCGTCATATTTCCTTTTTTGTGTGGCTCAATCTGCAATTTTCTCGACATCTCCTTGAACCGGGTTTTCGCGTGTGGTGACGACGTGCTGGTGCTCACCGAGACAGCAGGGCCGGTTGCCGCAGCAACCATCTGAATGAAGTATTCTGCTGCAGGGGATCGCAGCAGCGCCTCCTACCGGGCACGGCACGCAGGCCCTTCCGCTGGGACGGCCGGGGAGCCGCACTCCGGCGTGCCCCAAAGGTCGCTCGCTGTTCCGTTTCCTAACCCTCGCTTCTGATTCCATCTCCGTCCTTGGGGACCTCAGCGAGCTCGTTAGTGGCTTTAATCGGACCGATTTAACTGGCGGTCCTGGGTGCTTGGGCGCTGGTGCTTTGAAGAGACGTGGAAAACCCGGAGAAAGACTGAATCCCCCACCCCCCTCCCCCCTCCAGGACCAGGAATGGACACCCCTGCTCCTCAGATTTGGGGTAATTTCTCCATCCTTCCATTTTCTAGCCCCTTCATCCAATTCAGGGCCACAGGGCGGCCAGTCTATCCTGGCAAGCAACGGGCGCAAGGGGCAGGGTACACTCTGGATGGGACGCCAGTCCAGCACTGGGCAGAGAGGCACAGACACAAACACACTCACACCAGGGTCAGTTTTTTTTTTTCCCCCAGTAGCTAATTAACCTGCCAGCGTGTCTCTGGACTGTGGGAGGAAACCGGAGCACCAGGAGCAAACCCATGAGAACACGGAGAGAACAGTGCTCAGTGCTGCAGTGCCACTCACAAGCTATTTATGACCGAACAGTGTGGTGCTCTGGTTTGTTGAATGAGGCAACTTTAAAGATCATTAGGTACCAAACTCCATAAAGGACGAGAGCTTCGTCAACGGAAGCAGATTCATTTCCGTATCGATCAGTTACGTGCCGGAGTGCCCAATTGCGAGGATGCAGGTGACCAGATTGGGCCTCTGTAGGAGCTGTAGACGCGTTTTCGTCCCGGGGAGTCAAACTCTGCTCCCAGTGGGGCTGCAGCTGAGGTGGCAGGCCTGGTCCAGGAGGGGGCGCTGTGCCTGCAGGATTCAAGGCACCGGCCAGCTGGCCAGCCGTGCTCCGATTTTCTGTTCCTCCTGAGCTCTCGCGTCATTGCATTGAGAATTTCATTAGCTGCAGGAGTGTGAGGTTTTTAAGACGCGAATGAATGTCGTGTGGAAAAAATCCTGTGGGTATCTCATTCACGAACTCCAGCCATTAGGCTCCTTGTTTAATGGACTCCTCAGGTTGGACCAACAACCCTCCCAGAACTCAATCTGATCCCCCTTGCTCTTCTCAGTTCAAGGGGTTCCCCAGTCCTGGACCTGTACAACCCCCACCACCATGCACACCAGCTGATGTCCGTCATACCATAGGTATCACATATCATATATCATATATCATATGTCTCTGATACATATATCACATATACTTTATGTCACAATATTAATGTCTTAATTTAACTAACCGCAGTTGCGAAATCCAGTTCCACTGCCACCACACAGCCGTTTGAGAAAGAAAACAACTGCCTCTTGACATGCTGCTCCACAATGAGAAAAGGCCACACAATTTGGAACGCTAATCAGGCAGCTGTTGTTTTAACGTTTCACGGCCGGCATGTAAAACAAACGAGACTGTGGCCCAGTCGGGGGTCCTGATGCCCCAGTATAGTGACGGGGACACTCTACTGTAAAAAAAAGGCGCCGTCCCTCGGATGAGATGTAAAACCGAGTTCCTGACTCTCTGTGGTCATTAAAAATCCCAGGGCGTCTCTCGAAAAGAGTAGGGGTGTCACCCCGGTGTCCTGGCCAAATTTCCCCCTGGTCTTTACCCATCATGGCCTCCTAATAACCCCCTCTCTGAACTGGCTCCATCACTCTGCTCTCCTTCCCACTGAGAGCTGCTGTGTGTGAGCAGACTGGAGCTTCACCCAGGTGGGGGGACACACTGGTGGGGGTGGAGGGGATCCCCCTGACCTGTGAAGAGCTCCGGAGAGTCCAGAAGGGCGCTATAGAAGTGTAAAGGAAGGATTATTGTGTAACATTTATGATATATTAATACATATATACTATATATTATTAATATTTACATCATAATATAATAAACACAATATATAAACAATAACATAATAATGAATATTATTAAATATATTAATACTTTTGCACATTCTGGGAACAGGATCCAGCAGGTTCTCCAGGAGGTGCGACCCTGCGGATCACTACCCGTGATGCGATCGGACAGGACCTGCCTGCTGGATCCCACGCCGGTGGTGATCAGATTCCGACCCGGCCGCGGGGGGAGGGGGAACGGACGACCAGAAGCAGAAGCAGCAGCTAGACGGACGTGTATCCGTAGACAACGCTCTCCATGGCGGCGGGAGCACAATCGCTCTGCACGTGGGAGACGTATCGTTATCCCTCTCACTGGCCATCGGACCAGACTCCAGTCCAGCTGTTCCCAGCGCTGCTCTTGGACGGACACACACACACACACACCTACACACCTGCTGGGGTTTATTCCATCTGAGCCCCCAGTAATAATACACCGCAGAGCTGGCTGAACTTGAAAATATTTTATGCCGGAGGTGCTTGTAGGGGAACTGTGGTCCCAATGCATCGTGGCTGTGTAGCTCAGGATCTGTGCCTGTGGCTGGGAGGTTGCTGGTTCAAATCCAGCAGCTGGCAGAGGAATCCTACTCTGTTGGGCCCCTGAGCAAGGCCCTCAACCCCCAACTGCTCCAGGGGTGCTGTATAAATGGCTGACCCTGCACACAGACCCCTAGCTTCTCTCCCTGTCTGTGTGTCTCATGGAGAGTGAGCTGGGGTATGTGAAAAGACAAATTCCTAATACAAGAAATTGTATATGGCCAATAAAGTGATCTTATCTGATCTTTTCTCAGACTGGTTACTAAAGCTCGGTAACAGAATAAATTCAGCAACAGCATTTAAACATTTTACAGATTTGGAATTAATGGTGGGCTTTGTGAAAGCACTGAAAGTCGTCATGTTGTCGCAAACTTGCATTCGAGTTTCCACAAATTGTGACGTGAAGCAGCCCTTCCTGCTCACTAGTCCCTGTGCTGTGATGTACGAGCGGATAAGTACAGGCAGAGTTCACAAGTAGTATTTGTCGGTAAACCTGTCTTGAAGTCAAGAGCACTATTTCTATGGGGTTAAAAGAGACTTCTTCACAAGCCTGCTCGTTTGGAGAGTCACAGGGCTGCTACACCTTACCGGAGTTTTTGTGGCCCTGTTCTGAATCGCAGCACATGGCACCATTCAGGTCTGGAAACTTCTTCTATGTTGTGATGCAAGTGGGAGGTTTTAAAAGTCACTGTGAACGTCCGAGTTTCACTGTGGTTTGAAATGCGCTGTTCAATGCCGATTCTTTCTAACCCCAAAATATAAAAATAGCTTTGCAGGTAGCTTAAAATCTCCAGCATCTTGAGTAAGAAAAGAAGGAAAAAATATATCCCCAAAGGTCTGATCTAACTTGGTGGCTTAATTAAGGATTAAGTCTGGAGTTCAGCCTCACTGACTCCAGCAGGCGTGTGGTGGAACCTCAGGTCTGAAAGACTAATGAAGCCAGTTTTCAGTGCTTGCGGTTTTGTCCAAGGACAGACTATTTTCACAAACAAACACGAGGCAATCCATCCATCTTCTAACTGCTCCCTCCAATTCAGAATCCAGGGGGAGTTGGGGCCTATCTTGGCAAACAACGGGGACAGGGCAGGGTAGGGTAGGCCCGGGACAGGACCAGTCACCTTCGCAGGACTGACACACAAGACAGGCACATTCACACCAGCTTTCCCACACCAGAGTGCCTCTGGACCGTGGGAGAAAACCAGAGCACCCAGAAGAAACCCACATGGACACAATGAGAACATGCAAACTCCACACAGATGGCAATCGAACCTGGTCATTCAGGATGACTGGAAGAGCCAGTCGAAAATCCGGCTCAGGCGACCCAGTGGTTCAGTGGCGGTCTCGTTTAAGTCAAGATCTCAGCCACAAGTGCGTTTGGGGAACCCCTTACACTGCACCCCTATGCACTGGGGGTCTCCAGCCCAGCTCCCGTAGAGCCCCCGGCCAACAGGTGTGCACATGGGTCCCCCTAAGCCAGGACTGGAAACTCCTGCACTACAGCAGAGCAGGAGTTTCCTGCTCAGAGCATAAAGGCACCTACTTCCAGATTCAGAGACAATTTCTTCCTGCAAGATGTCAGATTGATTAACTCTACCTGCAGCACCGACTCACTGATATTTTTAGGTGCACACTGCTTGTGCTGTCTTGTATTTAAGTTGTGTTATTTAACTTTGTTGTTGGTGCTGCTGCTGCTCTGTGTTTATGTTTTAGCATTTCCTTAATGTCTTTGTACCGGATCATACATGCAGATAAGCATGTCATCGCACCCCTGTGTATGAGAAACGAACTGAACTGGACAGAACAATGATCTACTGAAAGCTCACAATTATTCTTGATCTAGATCTCAATTTCATAGTGGTGTTGTGACCACATGAACCAATCAAATCTGTAAATCTGGCACAAGTCTGGTCCTGAAAGATCCTGTCACATGTATTCCTATTGTTCCCATTACATTCCCATTACTCACCTGTTATTCCCATTACTCACCTCTTATTCCCATTACTGACTCACTCGTTATTCCCATTACTCACCACACACCTGCCTTTAAGCCCCTCCCCTCTCAGCCAAACGTAACAAACAGCCATCAGACACGCAAAGGAACTGATCTAAAACAGATCAAACCTTCATCAATCATCTGAACCGAGACAACAACTTTAAAAAAAGCCCCATACAAATCAGTGTACATGGACGACACTGTGTTTATATATATTTATTTATTAACACTTGAAGTGCGGAAGTGCTCTTACAAAGAAAGCGAAACGAAACTGGGTTCTGGGCTCAAGCGAAACGAAGTCCAGGCGGGAGTCTTGCGGGAACGGACGCCGTTCCCGAATCGGCCTCGCTGGCGCCACCTACAGGGCGGCGAGGGCGAACGAGGACAGGAGGGACAGCAGGATCACAGCGTAGCCGGAACGGTAGACTTCGGGGATCCGGAAGCCCTTTCCTATATCCCACATCTGAAGAGAATGGACCAAGGGGTTTGAAGACACTGAGGGAATCTGCTCTAACTCGGAGATCCCCCAACCCTGGACCCATTTCACTCATTAATCCCATTACTCACCTGTTATTCCCATTCCTCACTCATTATTCCTATTACTCACCTGTTATTCTCATTACTCACCACATGCCAGCCTTTCAACATGCAGTCCCTCCCCTCCCAGCCAAACATAACAAACAGCCATCAGAAAAGTAAAGGCACGGATTTAAAACAGATCACTTATTAGCCTCATTCCTCAACCATTACACACCTGTAATCCCCATTATTCACCACACAGCTGCCTTTAAACGCACAGCCCCACCCCTTAAAGGTCACCTGTTTTTAGAGACTGGCCACACCTGTAGGCTACTGATGAATCAAGCAAGAGATCTGTTCAATGGAGAGAACTGAGGACCTCAAGGGCTGAAAGGGATCACTGAATCACTTCATTTAACAAATCACCCATCTAACTGATCAAAATGGAATTATTGGTGATTGGTTATTTAAAGGGCTGGAGTTCTGGAGCTGGATATAGCTGGAGCTATACCAGGGAGAGAAGACCTCTGCACCAGCTTAATCCCTGGATAATGCATATTTGTGAATAAATCACCAGCAAGCAGCACTGACCCGGAAAAGTCTGAACCTGAAAGCTCCCACAGCTGGAAGCTGCTCAGAAACTTAAAACCAGAGCTGTGCAGTCCTGGTCCAGCAGGGGGCACTGTGTCAGCAGGGTAACTAGGTCTATAAAGCAAGCTGGGGAGCAGCTGTTAAACTGGTCCAGTTAAGCCAGTTGGTTGTGCCTGTCAACGAAAAAACGAAACAAAACAAAACAGCACGGGCTCTCCAGAACCTGAGCTGGACACCCCTGATGTAAACCAATTAAGCCATTAATGAATCTTATTAAGACCTCATCAGTGCAAACAGCAGGAAATTAAACCTGCAGTGTTTGTGGCACCATTCTCAACACTCCCATGTAGTGTGGAATGAGCACACACTCTTCATTTGCTCTCATCGATACTTAAGTAGCCAAACGAATAATCATTACTTCATCCTCGGCTTTTGTGGAGTCAATATCGAAAGCGTACTTGCATTCCTTAATGGTGTTATTTACCCGAAGCTGGGGAGGAGGTTGACTGTAACTTCCACTCCCCTGTTTATAAATACTGCTCAGCAGCCCAGAACTCTGCAAGGATCTTTTTTAGCTTCCCCTCTTCACCCTCACATCTGTCTCCCTCGCTCATTCCTCGTGAGTGAAATGATCATGACAGCGGTGATCTCCGACCAGAACTGTCATTTCCTCAGCCATCGGAGTTAAAGCCAAATTAGGAAGTGAGCTACTACTTTATATTTGTCAGCTCTATTCATCTGTGTGAGAATTTGACCAAACTGCTGAACTACAACGTGGCCCGGCGTCGAAATCAAGAATAAGATTCCAAGATTCTCGGCTGCTATTTCCTGTCTCCTGTCACACCGCTGCGTTTTCGTGATCAAGGCCGAAGCAGCTGCTCAGTCTCGTTCTGCTCATCACTGGTTTCAGCTTTTACTCCCTGGCAGGCATTATTAATCGATTAAAGTGAACTGCGATGTGAAACATGACCAGAACAGTGCCAAATAAAATCTCATCCTTTGAATGGTTGGCTGCGTACAACATTGAGGCCAATTCCCGATCTCCTGCGGTTGATAACGTCTCTGTTGCCCCCACATGGACTCTCCCGCTCAACATGGTCTGACGCAACCGCAGTCAAGCATCAGGTCCCGGTCTTTGGGGACTCACCAGGTGGCGGATGCCGTTGAACGTGTGATAGGCGACGGGGAATGCCAGGGTGAACTTGGCGGAGTAAATAAGTGCCGGTCCCAAGGACAGCGAGCGAACCACTTCCAGGTTAGAGGCGAAGTCTCCTGGCAAGACCAGCGCGGAGAGGGCAAACAGAGAGATGCCTGGGAAGGGAAGGGGAAGCTCCTGATGAGAACCAATCTTTCTACAATAATGTGAATTTCTGACTCTCTTTTCCCTTATCCCTGCCCTGTTCCCCGTCCAAGATAAGATCAAATCACTTTATTGGCCCTATACAATCTCTTGCATTAGGAATTTGTGTTTTTGCAGACCCCAGCTTGCTCTCCATGAGACACACAGACAGGGAGAGAAGCTGGGGGTCAGAGCGCAGGGTCAAGCATTGTACGGCACCCCTGGAGCAGCTGGGGTTAAGGGCCTTGCTCAGGGGCCCAACGGAGTAGGATTCCTCTGCCGGCTGCAGGATAAGAACCGGCAACCTTCCAGCCACAGGCACAGATCCTGAGCCACAGAGTCACCGCACCGAGTCCATCTCGTGAGAAATCAAAAGAAGATCACAGGTTGTGCTCAAAAGATTCCTCCCATTATGTTCTATGGGTAGAACATAATGCAGACAGCACCCCAAGAAATGAGCCCAGGGCCCCAGCAATGCTCACCACTGCGCCACTGTGCCTCCCGTCACCACGGTTTCGGGACTCTTTTTGCAAGACTGCAACGTTAGACGGAGAGAAGCCAGCGGACAGGCCGTACCTGAGCTCAGGGCGACCCCGGTCCCTCGATGGGAGATCGACATCATCATCGGAATGGACCAGCTGCAACGGGGCGGAACAAAGAGGGCCACTGCTGAGAACAATCCGACCATTCCCGCCCACCCCTTCCTCCTGTCCCAGTGGGAGAAGTGACGGATTTTGGCCAGGCATCCCTGCGGCCACACAGCCCCTCGCGCAGGACTGACCCACAAGAACCGACGCGCTCCGGTCACCAAGCAGCCGGCTCGCAGGAACGCTACTACCGCGCAAGGAGGACGGGATTTTGCTTCGCCGATGCCGATTTTAACACCTCTTTCGTGTCCACCCTGGAGGGGTCAGTCAGTGTGTCTGCAGCAGGGCTGTCCAGTCCTGGTCCCGGAGGGGTCAGTCAGTGTGTCTGCAGCAGGGCTGTCCAGTCCTGGTCCTGAAGGGGTCAGTCGGTGTGTCTGCAGCAGGGCTGTCCAGTCCTGGGGTGCAAGGAATCGATGGGGGGTGGGGGTGTGGCGATGGCCTACCTGTAGATGCTGATGTGGGGCGACAGGGGTCGCTTCAGACGGGCGTTCTTGTCCCAGAACTTGCTCATATCCTCCTTGGTGCTGGTGCCCATGGGGACGGCACTGGGATGGCAGAAGAAACGCAGGGAAAAAAAACAATACGCAATAAGCCGTTGTTACAGCTCCTACAGATTCGATCTTTTCCCTGCTGCCCCCCCTCCCCCGTCATCACCCATCACCTGCCTCCGCGCCGCCCTCGATCAGAGACGGCTCACGGGAGAAACCCGACCTCCTGGGAATCGCAAGGCAGCTCTATCTCTCCATGGAGGCCGAACTAGAAGAACCGAGGAATCCATCGGCACGCAAGGCGTGCTGTTGGAACGGAACGGCGGCCGACAGTGTAACACAGCCCCGCGTTCCCACTGCCGGTTCGGAACAGGGCGGGTCTTTCGGCGTCCGTGTCACCGGAGCCACAGGGCGCGTGCGTCTGAGACACGCGCTCTCCTAGCGGTCGTCTGCGTGTCGTTAAAGGGGAACCGCGGTGCTGTGTGTGTGTTTCGGGGTGGGGGAGAATCCGCAATGCAGAGCGCATTTCTAACCACAGCGAAAGTCAAACGGACACCGTGACTTGTAAAACCTCCCCTTCGCAGCACAGAATAGACTCAATTCCCGGGTACGAGCAGCGCCATGTTCTGGGACTCAGAACGAGACAAACAAACTTCCCGTGAGGGGAAGCAGCCCTATCACACCGTAAACAAGCGGGCTTGTGAACACACCTCTTTAAATCCAGCAGAGATATGACTCCGATTTCGAGAGGGTTCTGCCGGGAGATAACGCTTTTACTCGTTACCTCGGCCTGCAGCTCACGTTGGAGACTCTCTGCAGTGAAACGCCTGCGGGTCGGGCAGCACCGAATCGCTCGTCCATCGCGGTGACTAGTGAGCAGGAAGGGCCGCTGCATGTCACAGTTTGGCGACGTGTTGTAGCCCTGTGGCACTGTAATCAAACGGGCTTGTGAACACATCTCTTTTAATCCAACAGAAATATCGCTCTCGACTTCGAGGCGGTTTTGCCGACAAATACACCTTACTTGTTAACTCAGCCTGCAGACCATGTTGGAAACTTCCTGTGGTGCGATATCTGCTGCACAGCCTGGACTTAGTTGCTCATACATCACGTTACAATAGTGATCACGGTGACTAGTGAGCTGGAAGGGCTGCTTCACGTCACGATTTGTGGGAACTCTCGCTCTCGCCTGTGGTGAGGCCAGGGGTCTGCAGCAACATAGCGACTCGCAGTACTTTCACAAAGTTCACGATTTAGCGCTTCATTCGCAAATTATTTACATTTTTGGCATACCGTGGATAAATTCATTGTGTCACGGACATTTAATGCCCGGTCTGAGAAACTGGGACCGCAGTTCCTCTTTAATTCAAGGAGAGCCGCAGGACAATGTCAAAGAGCTGCGTGCAGTGCAGCCCACACGGGGATTGTGGGAAGGGAAGCAGGACTGTAGATGACGGTCCCCTTCGCCTCTCGCCGTCTCCCTGCAGGAGGGGAGCCGAGACCTTCTGCTCTGACAAGACTGGCGCCGCTCACATGCTGCGGGCCGACACGCGTGCCCCTCGCCGGACTGCGGGACCGCCACGCCGAAGCTGGGCCAACTCTGCGGAGCAGATGGCCGACTGACCCAGATTCGTGAGCAGGGGATGGTGGGGGGAGGGGGCGACAGCTGCCTTGCCCCTATCTGCCAACCTACGAGAGAGGTTCCCGGACTTGCCGAACGCCGCTGTGTGATGGGCAGGCCGGTGTCTGTTTGGGGGGAAGGGGAGTTGGGGAGAGGGGACGAACTCATCCCCAGCTGAACCCCGGAGGCCCGGCAGCAGGTTGCTGGAACCTGAAGATTGTTTCATGTAAGAACACGGGTGTGCGTGCGACTGGGAGTACATCAGCTCTCGACACCTTCTCTCCGCCAAGATCTCACTCCCCAAAACAACGTGCAAAAATCCTTCCAATGGCTTGGTTTAGCAACGGACGTTTACACCCACTTAGCAAGTGGACCCACCAGGCCAACAGAACAATTCAAAGTCTTGATCCGATCAAGACCAAGTTAGACCAAGTGCTGTCCAGTCCTGGTCCCGGAGGGATCAGTCAGTGCGTCTGCAGCAGGGCTGTCCAGTCCTGGTCCTGGAGGGGTCGGTGTGTCTGCAGCAGGGCTGTCCAGTCCTGGTCCCAGAGGGGTCAGTCAGTGTGTCTGCAGCAGGGCTGTCCAGTCCTGGTCCTGGAGGGGTCAGTCAGTGTGTCTGCAGCAGGGCTGTCCAGTCCTGGTCCTGGAGGGGTCAGTCAGTGTGTCTGCAGCAGGGCTGTCCAGTCCTGGTCCTGGAGGGGTCAGTCAGTGTGTCTGCAGCAGGGCTGTCCAGTCCTGGTCCTGGAGGGGTCAGTCAGTGTGTCTGCAGCAGGGCTGTCCAGTCCTGGTCCCGGAGGGGTCAGTGTGTCTGCAGCAGGGCTGTCCAGTCCTGGTCCTGGCCGTTCAGCATGTCTGCAGGTCAAGGTATCTTTAAAGCAGTTGGAGACGGAGCAGCTGGGACTGGCTGTTTAATTGGTCCTGATTTAGCTCGTTAAGAACCGAGCAGGAGTGGAAACTAGCAGACGCCCGCTGACCCCTCCAGGACCAGGACCGGACAGGCCTGGGTAAGACAGCGGCCAGGCACTTGGAGAGCATGCCGGAGATCAACAGGGCGCTTACTGTCTGTACACCACACACGCCTGTGTCCTGGAGAGCACTGCCGGACGGAGCATCGACCTGCAAGAGAAGGGAAACACGAGAAACTTGCTGGAGATGCAGTGTGGCTCCAAGACGACAGCGAGAGGAAGCCTTTCAACATCCCCCACTGTAACGATCTGAGACTGGGACACTGAATTACTGCAACAGCATTCAGAAGCTACATCCCCCTGCAGCTCCCAGCTTGCAGCCCCACTGGAGCCCAGCAGTGTGAGTCTGGTCAGCACCTGGATGAGAGACTCCTGGGAGAGCTGAGGCTGCTGCTGGAAGAGGTGTTAATGGGGCCAGTAGGGGGCGCTCACCCTGCGGACTGTGGGGGTCCTAATGCCCCAGTATAGTGACGGGGACACTAGACTGTAAAATAGGCACCGTCCTTTGGATGACACATAAAACCAAGACACCAGGGTAACACCCCGACTCTTTTTGAGAGACGCCCTGCAATTTTTAATGACCACAGAGAGTCAGGACCTCAGTTTTACGTCTCATCCAAAGCACGGCGCTTTTATTTACAGTAGAGTGTCCCTGTCACTATACTAAACTATACACTCACACCTCTCCCAGCTGCAGCCTCAGCTCTCCCAGGAGTCTCCCCTCCAGGTACTGGCCAGGCTCCCACTGCGGAGCTCCAGTGGGGCTGCCAGTGCTGAGCTGCAGGGGGATGTAGCTGCTAAATCCTTGAGAGAGACCTTCAAGCAGGGAGCTGCGTCAGCAGGCGTAGGCTGCAAAGGAACAAGTGAAGGTTTATTCCGCGCTGAAAAGAAAAGCAAATCAGGCACCTGAAGAAAGCTCCACAGCTGAAACATCGTGTCTCTTTTCTTTTCAGCGTGGAATAAACCTTCACTTGTTCCTTGAGAGAGGTCGCCTCTCCTTGACATTAACATACAACGGAGGCTTGCTTGCTGTGGCTACAGTTGTACGCCTGGAAGAGTCGGGATCACACGGGAGAACTATGGGGAAGGGGTTTAACTGGGACCGGCAGAGGACAGCCCATCCCCCCCTCAACAGGACACGCTAGTTTTGGGGGTACTCCGCAGTTAAGGAGAATCTTACACAGGCGCAGGGAACCGATCTGGGGGGTTCATTTCATTGCTCTGCCGGGAACTGCATTTTGCGCCAGGAGAGAGCCCAGCCACTGGGCCAGTCGGAGTGAAGTCCCTCAGTTCAAGGGGACATCAGGGGCGTCTCGCCCGGGGGTTGAACCCGTGCCCCTCCGGTCCAGGGCCGTAATCGCTCCTCCGCGCTGGTGTCCGGAGAGCGACTCATGACCGGTAAAGTTCACCAGACACTACGACTGCTGTAATCTGTGCATCATCTGAGGGCTGTTCATCTCCGCTGCTTTCGCCACGTTTCTAAGGAACTAGCAATCAGAGCGGCTCTTTGTGTTTCACAACTTCACCAAAGATATATATTTAAAAAAATGTCATAGAGTGAAGACGCATTCATTCTTTCTACAAGACGACTGGTTCATGAGTGACTAAATCAAACAGTTGTGCTTACTAACTAAAAAGCGACACGATCACCGGTGTTGCGAACAGCAAAGCAAAGCGCCTGGGAGAGGTTTCAGAGCACAGGGAGGCCGAAACGCTCGCCGGCTTTTGCGCAGCTCGCCCAGCAAACACACACACGCAGATTAAAAACCGCCGAGAAACAAACCGGGTTATGCCACTGACCTTAACAGCAGCGCCATCTTGGCGAGTCTGGAAAACAGGACGTTGCGTCACATTCTCTTCCTGTTGAAGTCCCGTCAACCCGAGCTAATGCCGGGAACATTTCTCAAAAATGTAAATTGATTTGTAACCCTTATGTGCGAGTTTCTCATAAAATATAAGCAAATTTTAAAATAAAATACGAATGTTTTTTTTCTAAATTACTGTAGCGCAACGGACGCCATCTTTGTCAGGGATGTTTTTCTCCACCCCCACCTCCGCTGTACTGTACTGTACGGCACGGCACTTCGTATCTCGCCGCTCCGTTTCTGCCAGGCAACAAAAGGCACTAGTTCTCTGCGGGGCCGGGCCCTCTTGACAATCCCCCATTGAGCGCAGCACTCGCACTCTGAAACGCGCTGTTTTGCGGAATGTGTCGGGGGCCCTGTGTTATCTGATCGCCGCCGAACAATGGCGCTCCACATGTGTCTCGCATAGCGCCGCCGACCCACACGGCCAGCTGCCCAGCTGACCGGGGGGCCTGTGTCCCACCCCCCCGTGGTATTTCGCCACTCGTGTTTACCAGCTCTTGGCCAGCGCGCCGGGGCGGACAGGACAGTACAGTCCAGTCCAGGGCACGGTGTGTGTATGTGTGTGTGAGAGAGAGGGGTCCGACAGAGGAGAGATTCGGCGCACGAACAAACGGCGCCTGTGTCGGGCTGAGCGCATCCAATGCACTGAGTGTCTTGTATCGGGGAAGGGGGTACCCAGAAAGATGTGACTGAGAGACCCTACATTTTGGCCTGTTATCCCCGGACTGCGCAGTGGACTCGCAACCCACCACAGATCAGCAGGCACTTTCTCTAAATCTATCTGGAAACGCACTGCTCTGTCTGAGCCATTTGGCTCCGACATGCTGGAAAGCTGAAAACAATTCCCGTTGGGGAAAAAAAGGTCAATGAGGGGTAAAGATCTGTACACCACAGTTCATCCCTAATAATAATAATAATAATAATAATAATAATAATAATAAAGCAAAGTATAAAAAATGTGTTTTAACATCAAGAACAGGGGAACTTCTTTACACAACAGGTTGCAGGGGTATGGAACAGGCAATCTGGTCATGGTGTTGTAGCCGGTACTCAGACTTATTTCGGACTCTTTGTTTTCGGCTCTGTAAGTGTCCTCTTATGAAAGGGGTGCTGTCCAACCAGTGCGCCTGGTTCTTAAGTAAATTCCACCCGTCCATTTTCTGACCACTTTATCCAGTACAGGGTCAGGGCGGAACCTTTCCCAGCAAGCAACGAGCACAAGGCGGGGTACACCCTGGAGGGGACGCAGACACACTGGGGCCCATTTTCCCAGAAGCCAGTTCTGGGAAACCTACCAGCAGCTTGTTCCACACTCCCACCACCCTCTGTGTAAAGATGTACACCTGTCCCGACTGGGGGCTCTCATCCAGCTGTGTCTTGAAATAATCCAGTTATTCGATTGATTTAAGGGTTCAGGCCTGTGAGTAGGAGCTCCTGTTGGGTGGGTAGGGGTCCCCAACATCAGGACAGGGAGCCATTGTGGGCAGTCGTCATCGGTTACAGACCTGCAGGCTTTGTCGTAATTTCTCGGGTTGTCATGGCACCGCTCTCCTGCATGACCTGATCGTGTCTTTCTCCCCCATGTAGCACCTTACCGCTCTGGGCACAATCGGGTCTCTTTTCAGACCACTACCGCCGTTGGTCACCTTCTCCCTATTGTAGCTGTGGAATGTAATCCATAGCTTTTCAAGCAAGCACCGTCAATGAAAAACCATCGAGGAAACTTCGAAGTGATTTGTGACACTGTTGGGGTGGGACGCACACGGCCTTTCAAACTTTTAATTTCCTTTCGAGCTCAATTCGATTTTTTTTTTGCACATTTGCGACGCCGCAGTTTTGCCTGTTAGTGAACCTGATGACCAAAAACCAGTGTAAACTAGTGGTCCCACCCAGAGGTCTGATATTCATACATCTTTACATCCCAAAGATTCTCCTGAACATGTGGCATTGGCTCTGAATGTAAAGACAGATAGACAGATACTGTAGATATACTGTACAGACACTGTAGATAGATACTGTAGATATACTGTACTGACACTGTAGATAGATACTGTAGATATACACTGTAGAGACACCGACACTGTAAATAGTTATACAGTTACTACAGAGAGACACTGTATATAGTTATCCAGTTACTGTAGTTGCTGTAGATATACAGATACTTAGGTAGATATAAGGACAGATACTGTGGATAGTTATCCAGTTACTGTAGATATACAGATACTTAGATATATAGACAGATACTATAGATAATCATACAGTTACTGTAGATATACAGATACTTCTATATATAAACAGATACTATAGATAGTTATACAGTTACTGTGGATATACATATAGATACTGTACAGTACATTGATATACTGTAGATATATAGATAGGCAGATATATAGACAGATCCTGTAGATAGATAGACAGACTGATACTGTATTTACTGTATATATAAACATAGACAGATATGCAGATCCTGTAGATAAATACTGTAGATAGACAGATACTGTAGATTTATATACAGATACAACACTGTAGATAGATACTGTAGATATAGAGATACTGCAGGTAGACAGATACTGTAGATAGATATACAGAAACTATAGATATACAGACACTGTAGTTACTATAGATACTGTATATTTATATACAGATACTACATATAGATACGGTACATTGACACTGTAGATAGTTAATGCACATACTGTAGATATAGAGACACTGTACTGTAGATAAACAGATACTGTAGATAAATACTGTAGATAGACATACAGATACTGTAGTTATTGTAAATAGACAGATACTGTAGATAAATACTGTAGATAGATATACAGACACTGTAGATAGATACTGTAAATAGATACTGTACAGTATATATACAGATACTACATATAGATACATAGACACTGTAGAAACACTGTAGTTCCTGTAGATAGATATACAGATACTGTAGTTACTGTAAATAAACAGGTACTGTAGATATATACTGTATACAGATACTACATATAGATACATAGACACTGTAATTCCTGTAGATAGATATACAGATACTGTGGATAGAAGGAGATAGATCAATACTGTAGGTATACAGCTAAACTGATGTAGTTAGAAATTGGGATAGATGCGGTGGACAGATAAATGCAGATATACAGATACTGTACGGTATGCTTAAGTAAACATATGTACAGATGCTATACAAAGATATAGAGATACTGGAAACAGACATACGGAAAATAGCAACAGCAGACAGAAATACAACTATAGTGACGGAATGTTCTATATAAATACGAAGTATTGATTGTGTCTTGGGTTTGCAGAAGGCTGCAGTTTAGAATAATGTTAATATCTAAATATATACCCACCCAAAGGACCTATTGTTTTTCTTCAGCCTAAATCAGCTTACTGGAGCTAATTTAAAAAAAAAGATTGTGAATGCGGTTTTATGTGCGCCTGACAAAAGGAATCCGAACAATGTGCGGCCTGTGCGCGCCCTGTGTGCGCGGCTCTGTGGCCGCTTTGTGTCCGCGGCCGGCGGTGTTGGCCGGCGGAGGGAGGGACGTGAATCGGCCCTTTGTCCGCCGGCGGCCCCGGCGCTACGTGCCCGAGGGGCCGGTGGGCGCGATGCGCGATGTATGCGTCCCATCGAGGGCAGGCTTGGAAAACATTTACAGGGGAGGGGAGGAAGATATTTTCAGAAGTTGCTTGGATTTTTTTTGCAGTCGGGAGCAAAAAAATGTTTATATTTTCAGTTCTCACTTCTGGTCGGTGGCGTCTTCCCGCGCTTTCGGCCGGTCCGCGACGCCGTGGTCCCCAGTTCAGAAGCGCGGAGTGTACCGTATGAACCATAGCGAGCCTAGGAAACGTTTTCTTTTGTTTTTGTTTTGATCAATTGCACTTGATTGCGATAAAAATAAAAATAAATCGTCAAAAATGCAGTCTTTTTTTACCGACGGAGGGAGGGAAACATGAAACTTTGAAAAGCGTCGGTGTCGGTTTTCCATTCGTTTTTGTCATCATAAATAAATACGCATTTTTGTTTTTCTGCAAATAAATACAGATTCCTCGCACGGCCCACGGCTCCAGAGTCCCAGTCAGTTTATTTCGCTCTCGGATAGATGTCTCAGCTGTGTGGAGTTTCATCTACCCGTGTAATACAATGCTAAAAGACCCGCCGGGCCCGGAGTGATTGAGTCAGTTTGCCAGCAGCGGTCGGGCTGATTGGAGTGTCACTTTCGATTTCACTCTCCGTCGGTGGGGCGAGATTTCTGTTCCGCCGGGTCCTCGAGTTTCTCCCAGCGCTGATGCCAGGAGCCCATTAAGGCACAACAAGACGAGCAATCTAACAATTAAAAGGAGCAGCTTGGTTTTCATGTGACGGATCGGCGGAGAAAAAGCCCACCTGAAATTTGAGTTTACAGCTCATGTCAACGGCAGGAACCATTAAACAAGGATTAGAGTGGAATACCACGGCAAAAGATGACTAAAGTGAAGGTTTGGTCACTGTGACCTATGTCACAGTTAAATCAGAGCGAATTCACAGTACAGTGCTGTCAGGGACCGTGAAATCATGGTAAATACCCAGTGCAGGGCTGTCAAGCACAGTGAAAAAATGATAAATACCCAGTACAAAGTAGTCAAGCACAGTGAAAGCATGGTAAATACCCAGTACAGAGCTCTCAAACATAGGGAAATAATTATAAACACCCAGTACAGAACTCTCAAGCGCAGTCAAATCATGATATACACCCAGTATAGAGTTGTCAAGTGCAGTGAAATAAGAGATACCCAGTACAGTACAGAGTTGTAAAATCATGGGAGATACCCAGTATGGAGCTGTGAATCACCATGACATCATGGTAAATACTCAGTACAGATCTGTCGAGTGCAATCATGGTATATAGCCAAATTGTTTATATCGCTCAGATTATGTGGGTAAACAATTAAAAAACCAAGGATTGTGTGAAACACATTGTCACAATTATAGAAATTAAACCAGTTCAAAGGGATGTTGTGTTAAAGCAGTGCAGTTCATAAGTGAGACATAAGGCAGAATGTGGTGGGAATTATTGGACACCGTGTTACAAGAAAAATATTGCTGCTCTGGACTCCATCCAAATAAGAGCAAACAGATGCCTTCCAGGGCTGAAGGGAGGGTCCCACACTGAAAGACTGAAGGAACTGAGTCTCTTTAGTCTGAAGGGAGTGTACCACACTGACAGGCTGGGGGAACTGAGTCTCTTTAGTCTGAAGGGAGTGTACCACACTGACAGGCTGGGGGAACTGAGTCTCTTTAGTCTGAAGGGAGTGTCCCACACTGAAAGACTGAAGGAGCTGAGGCTCTTTAGTCTGAAGGGAGTGTCCCACACTGGAAGACTGAAGGAGATGAGTCTCTTTAGTCTGAAGGGAGTGTCCCACACTGAAAGACTGAAGGAACTGAGTCTCTTTAGTCTGAAGGGATGGTCCCACACTGAAAGACTGAAGGAACTGAGTCTCTTTAGTCTGAAGGGAGTGTCCCACACTGACAGGCTGAAGGAACTGAGTCTCTTCAGTCAGAAGGGAGTGTCCCACACTGAAAGACTGAAGGAGCTGAGTCTCTTTAGTCAGAAGGGCGTGTCCCGCACTGAAAGACTGAAGGAGCTGAGTCTCTTTAGTCAGAAGGGCGTGTCCCACACTGAAAGACTGAAGGAGCTGAGTCTCTTTAGTTTAGCTGAGTCCTGCGCTCCCAGACCGCCGAATGCTACAGTAACCCGCTCTGAGCCTTGAACCCTTGACAGAACTCCCCCCTTCTGCTCTCCTGCTGGGTGGAACAGTGTGAGAGCATGAACCCTCCCCCACCACCACCACCACACACGCACACGCCCTCCTCTTCATCGCTGCCTGTCTCCCTCCTCTCCCTCGCTCCCACCCCCTTCCCTCGCGTGACGGGAGGAACAATGAGCGGCTTCTCCTCCTCCCCCCGTCCTCCCTCCTCCTCTTCCTCCTCCTCCTCCCCCCCCCCCCCCCCCCACTGCTGTAGCTGTCAGGTCTGGGCTGCGCAGGGCTGTCTGTGACATCGCTGCCGGAGGGACAGTGTGTGTGTGGGGCTGGGAGGGGGAGGGCAGAGAGCACAGCAGCAGGCTCCAGGGCAGAGAGAGAGGGAGACAATAAATAAATAATACAAAATAAAGCAATTTCTACCCAGGGAGGGAGGGAAATATTAAATATCCCCTCCCCCACCACCGCACGCCCTATCCTGAAAGGCCTCTGGCACCTGGGCAGTAATACCAAGATGGACGCAGGCCCACAGACCGATCTGAGTGCTGCAAGCTGTATATCTCCCCCCCGAAAAAACAATGTTATATTCCTGTTCTGGAATAGAAGCTAGAGAGTCTCCGGATCAGGCAGCACGGCCACCTCGCGGCCCCCGGGGCTCCGGGTTCGATTCCGGCCCTGGGGTGCAGTCTGTGTGGAGTTTGCGTGTTCTTTCTGCGATCACGTGGGTTTCCTCCAGTCCGAAGACAGGCTGGCGGGTTTCTGGGGAAAATGAGCCCTGGTGTGAGGAGTGTCTGGGTGTGTGCCCAGCGATGAGTTGGGTTGTCCCATCCAGGGGCCTTGTACCCACTGCATGCTGGGATAGACTCCGGCTCCCCTGTGACTCTATTGAAAGAAGAGGTTAGAAAATGGAAGGGTGGAAAGACAGAGTCTTTGATACTGTATGGTTCAGGCTGGTCCTGAACCGTTCCAGACCTATGGAGTGAGAGTTGTGATAAAGGGGTATCCAGCACAGGCAGATGTTGATTATAATAAAGACAATAAGAAGTCAATAAAGCTATAAACAAGGCAAACAAACACTACAGGGTCACAAGAGTAGGACGCGAGGGATGTGAAATTGAATAGATCTCAGTGGTGTAAAAATTGTGTTCACTGTGTTACAGAAAATACATCGCTGCTCTGGAACCCTTCGCTTGAACTCAGGGAACTGAGTCTCTTTAGTCTCTTTAGTGTGAAGGGAGGGTCCCACACTGCCAGGCTGGGGGAACTGAATCTCTTTAGTCTGAAGGGAGGGTCCCACACTGCCAGGCTGGGGGAACTGAATCTCTTTAGTCTGAAGGGAGGGTCCCACACTGACAGGCTGAAGGAACTGAGTCTCTTTAGTCTGAAGGGAGTGTCCCACACTGACAGGCTGAAGGAACTGAGTCTCTTTCGTCTGAAGGGAGTGTCCCACACTGACAGACTGAAGGAACTGAGTCTCTTTATTCTGAAGGGAGTATCCCACTCTGGCAGGCTGAAGGAACTGAGTGTCTTTAATCTTGTAGAGTGACTACACGGGCACCTGTAACACATGTTCAGAGTCCTCAAAGGCAGTGACGAAGTCAGGTCTGAGGATTTCTTGAGAATGAAGAGTGAAAGAGATGAGTCAGTGGGCACAGATAGAGACTACAGGGAGGTGCAGAGGACAGGAGGCACGACTTTACTCAGAAGGTGGTGGAAGTGTGGAACAGGCTGCCCAGTCGTGTTGTTGATACTGATACCCTGGCTTCTCTTGAGGAGCAGTTGGATGAGATACTCCAGTCAGGACAGGAGGCTCTTCTTTACACAAAGGGTGGTGGGGGCGTGAACAAGCTGTTGTTGAAGCCAATATCCTGACTTCAAGCTGGATCAGATCTATGGATCAATTAACTGTTAAAGGCCAAACAGACCAGAAATGGTTGAAGAGGAGTTTGTAAGGCTGTTATCAGAACCACTTGTTGCAGCTGTATCTACATTTCTGGAATGAGCAGAGAGGAGTAGGAGAGGAGAGAAGGAGGCAGGGAGAATGGAGGGCATTGTCCCGAGCGATCCCAGCGAGGCCGAGCGGGAGAGGGAGAGGAAGAATCGTGCTATTGAGCAGGACAACACCGGGCACACTGTGCTCTCCTCCATTGTTCTCCGGCGACATCGGCAAATGACAGGACTCCGAGGGCGAGGGAGGGAGAAGGACAGAGGGAGAGCTCTTTCCCCGCCCGTTCCTCATTCCTGCTCTCCCGCCCGAGGGCTGGAGCTCATGGGCCGAGACCTGATGGGGGGGGGGGGTGTCGGATGTTTCACTAGCTGTTGGGATCCTAAGGGTGAACGGAGAACATCAAGGTGAAACTTAGCAGATCGCTCTGTGGTTTCACCCTGATCTCACTGGGCTTTACTGCACTGTACTGTGTTTTCACTCTGTTCTCACTGAGCTTTACTGCACTGTACTGTGCTGTGCTTTTACCCTGATCTCACTGAGCTTTACTGCACTGTACTGTGTTTTCACCCTGATCTCACTGAGCTTTACTGCACTGTACTGTGCTTTTACCCTGATCTCACTGGGCTTCACTGCACTGCACTGTGTTTTTGCCCTGCTCTCACTGGGCTTCACTGCGCTGGACTGTGCTGTTACTAACAAATGTTGCATTGCAGAAGTATAAATAGTCTTTGGTTGATGAATTATTATCACATTAAGTGCCAAGACGTTTTCTATTCCCATTGGAATTCAGTGCAATGTTTTCCTCAGTTTTATGTCCTAAGGCCAAGAATCATGTCCCTGGTGACTCCATGAAATGTGCTGTGTTTTACTGCTTGATGTCCAACAGCTCTAGTGAGAGTCTCCAGGAATATACGGCACAGCACTATCAAGGTTAAAACCTGTCAAAGCATCGCGAAGCAACAGAGATGTACGACACAGCAACCTGAGGACTCCCGTCTCTCCTGTTGTCACTCACACACCTGAGGACTCCCGTCTCGCCTGTTGTCACACTCACACCTGAGGACTCCTGTCTCTCCTGTTGTCACACACACACACCTGAGGACTCCCGTCTCTCCTGTTGTCACACACACACCTGAGGACTCCTGTCTCTCCTGTTGTCACACACACACACCTGAGGACTCCCGTCTCTCCTGTTGTCACACACTCACACCTGAGGACTCCCGTCTCTCCTGTTGTCACACACTCACACCTGAGGACTCCCGTCTCTCCTGTTGTCACACTCACACCTGAGGACTCCCGTCTCTCCTGTTGTCACACACACACCTGAGGACTCCCGTCTCTCCTGTTGTCACTCACACACCTGAGGACTCCCGTCTCGCCTGTTGTCACACTCACACCTGAGGACTCCTGTCTCTCCTGTTGTCACACACACACACCTGAGGACTCCCGTCTCTCCTGTTGTCACACACTCACACCTGAGGACTCCTGTCTCTCCTGTTGTCACACACACACCTGAGGACTCCCGTCTCTCCTGTTGTCACACACTCACACCTGAGGACTCCTGTCTCTCCTGTTGTCACACACACACACCTGAAGAGATCAGTAAGTGGGGTTCAGACTGAGGCCTCTGGGGTCAGGTGTGTCCTGAGGAGATCAGTAACTGGGGTTCAGACTGAGGCCTCTGGGGTCAGGTGTGTCCTGAGGAGATCAGTAAGTGGGGTTCAGACTGAGGCCTCTGGGGTCAGGTGTGTCCTGAGGAGATCAGTAAGTGGGGTTCAGACTGAGGCCTCCTGGGCTGAGGAGATCAGTAAGTGGGGTTCAATCGAGTTAGCAAATAAAATCAATCAGTCAGTAGTTCTTGTTTATGTTTAGCTTTTGGTTTTTAGGAATATTTCTGATAATGTGTTTGAAATTACATGGTCCCCTTTGTATTTGTCTGAACCAAAATAAAGTTCAGTTCACAGTAGACATCTCACAATGAGTACGCACTCTAGCAAACCACACAATCTCTACCACCTTTTGAAAAGTTCTTCAAGAGGTGTTTTTCCTTTTTCTATCTATGCAAGTGGTTTTCGGGGGGCTGGACTTGCAGGATTAAAGAGCCCCTCCCAGCCCTAGCTCCCTTGCTGTTCTCTGTGTCTCTTTTCCCTGTCCCGGCTCTGAAACTGCGGTCGTCCAGTCCTCCCGCAGGAGCTCAGAGGATCAGCTCTTTACAGGGCTCATGGTCCCTTCGCCATCAAGAAGTCCCATTCCCCCCCCCCCATCCTCCCTCTGAAGTTGGCCCCAGTGTGTGCTCTACTGGGGGAGAGTGTTCCTCGAGCTCCACACTCCTCGTTTCACGAGGGGCCTTTGTAGTCTATCGAATAAACTTCTTGTCAAAGAACACACCTGTAATACATCCCACTCCAATCAATTACAAACTTTCTCCACCGGGTCCCTTATCAAGCAATCGGAGCAAGCAGAAGACGGGGCCAGATTGGAGTCGCTCCCGGCTCTACCCCTCGCTGTTGTCCGTGCGGTTTCCCTGTCTCGGCTCGGGAAACTGCGGTTGTCCAGTTCTTGGCCTGGGGGACAGGGCCCACAGTCCCCTCCAGCGATCCCTCGCCGTGGAGAAGCCCCCTTTGGCGACGGTCGCGCTCCATCCTCCATGTGAGGTCCGCCAGGATCCTCTCCTCTGGCTCCCTCGCTCCCTGCTCTGTGCCGTGCCGGGTGAGAGCGTTCCTCGCCTCCCCCAGTCCGTGCTTTATCCTGGTTCCTGATGGACAGGGCACAACTCTCCCCACTGGGCCTGCCTGAGGTGCTGCTTCATGTCTACCTGGCTCTTCTGCGGCAGGACCTGGGCGAAGGGTGGGAGACTCTGGGAATGAAGTCCTTTTGTGAAGTCCCCCCAAAAATCAGAACACATTTGGGAAGCAGATGGAACCCCTGTCCCGTCCCGTCCCGTCTCCTGTCAGTAAATTGGAGGGCCCCCAGGTCACGTCAGCGCCTCGGGGAGAATCAGGTGAGGTGCAGGCTGGGTCGCCTTCCCAGCATGCTCCGCTGCCGGCTCTGTAAACACCTTCGCCCTGGCGCTGGGGGGGAAAAAAAAAATTCCAGGGATGAGGCGGGAGAGAGGAAGAAGCAGGGCTGGAGGAGGGGAGAGGGGGAGGAGCCGGAGGGGTGTGGCCCAGTATATAGACCCTGGGAGCAGGGCAGGAGGCTGGAAGGACCTGCAGTCTCCTCTGAGCGTCGCCGGCTCTCACACTCTCCCCTCTCCTCTGCCCCTGGCTCTGCCTGCTTGAGAGAACTCTGTGGGGGGCAACAGCAGCTGCGGACTCCCTGGTTTTTTGGGTCTTCCGGGACGAGATGTTGGGTGTTTTGGCAGTGGCTTGCGTCGCGGTGCTGGGGTTAGGTAAGGGGCTCGATCGGGGGCCGGTGATGTCTGGCGGGGGGGGTGTTCGTGTTCGTCGTCTCCTCCTGCATCCTGGACGCTGGCTCCCCGGTCTGCAGGACCGGGCTCTGTGGCAGCTCGCACCTGCAGCCTGCTCTTGAGAAATATCTGCCTCTGTGTCTGGACAAAACCTGCCTGTAGTTATTCTTTCAGAGATTGGTGCTGTTTTCGCGTGTGCTGTTGATGATTTTGGTGCGCTCTGCCCCAGTGTTTCAGTGTTTAAAGGTTTACCAGACCTCGCTGGGCTTTACTGCAGCTCCTTGTGGCTTGCACCCTGGTTAACTACAGGAAAAAACGTTCTAAGGGGACAAGTGCAGAAACAAAAATGTTTTCTAACCTGAGCCGCAGAAAAAAAAAAACAACTTTCCAGAAGGCTCACAGTTTGTTTTAATGTTATTCATGTGCAATCTTAATCATGCGATATGCGTTCTTCACCATCATTCAGTCAGAGAACTGCAAGTCTTCGGCATGCCTGCCTGGGCCACGTATCAGTGTCAAACTTTATTCTTTATTGTCCGTTTTCGGATGTGCCTTCTAAAACAGTCCTCTCCACGAAGGTTTGCCGTTACGCGAAACGCTTGGTGGACGATCAAATGAAACAAGAGGAAACCAAGAAAACAAATCGAGAACAGACAATAAAAAAATAGCAAAAGCCACAGACACTCACAAAATGTGTGTGTGAAATAGTTTTTTTTGCCTAGGTTACTGGTAGACTAGGTAATCTTCTGAAAAATCCTGAAGGTATTGTAACGCAACGGGGGCTCAGGTGGGCGCCCTTGCCGCATCTGGTCGGCCCCATCCCGACTGGAGGCTCGAACCCGGGACTTCCGCGTCTCTCTGCAGTGACCTAGCCCCGTGAGCTAAAGAGAGATCTCTCCACAGCCCAGTAGCTGTGGTCCTGCTATCACAGGGAAGGGCGGTGACGTCACCCGCTCTGGTACGCCGGCTCTTACACAGTGCCTGTCGGCCGTAAGCGTTACAGTATTTTCTTATAATTAGAAGTGATCTTGTTGTTAAGGCTGATGTCTTCGCCTCGCCAGTTTATAATGATGGAATGTCAATCTGATTTAAATAGTTTCGGAGTCTAACCTGTTGTGTTATTACCTTTTCTGTATTATTGGCTGAAGGACAGCTGGTCCAGTGGTTCAGGTCCAGTCTTGTTAGACCAGGAGGACAGCTGGTCCGGAGGTTCAGGTCCAGTCTTCTTAGTCCAGGAGGACAGCCGGTCCAATGGTTCAGGTCCAGTCTTGTTAGACCAGGAGGACAGCTGGTCCGGAGGTTCAGGTCCAGTCTTCTTAGTCAAGGAGGACAGCTGGTCCGGTGGTTCAGGTCCAGTCTTGTTAGTCCAGGAGGACAGCTGGTCCGGAGGTTCAGGTCCAGTCTTGTTAGTCCAGGAGGACAGCTGGTCCGGTGGTTCAGGTCCAGTCTTGTTAGTCCAGGAGGACAGCTGGTCCGGTGGTTCTGGTCCAGTCTTGTTACACCAGGAGGACAGCTGGTCCGGTGGTTCAGGTCCAGTCTTGCTCTGCTTTGTTTTTTCTCAATATTCTGTTTTAGATATTTTTTTTAAAAATATTGATGACCTGCTTATTGATGCTTCGTAATAAAGGTTCAAATCATGATTAAAAAATAGGATGGTTCCGCCAGTACATGAATGCTCAATGTTTGAGAGTTTTACATTCTGAAATATGAATTCATGTGGAACTATTCCTGATAGCCAGCAGCCATATCACCCTCCAGCTCAGCGCTGGCAGCCGCACTGGAGCTCAGCAGTGTGAGCCTGGTCAGTACCTGGATGGGAGACTCCTGGGAAAGCTAAGGCTGCTGCTGGAAGAGGTGTTAGTGGAACCAGCAGGGGGCGCTCACCCTGTGGTCTGTGTGGGTCCTAATGCCCCAGTATAGTGACGGGGACACTAGACTATAGTGGGCGCCGTCTTTCGGATGAGATGTTAAACTGAGGTCCTGACTCATTAAAGATCGCTGAGCATTTCTCGATAGGAGTAGGGAGTTGTCCCGGTGTCCGGGCCAAATTTCCCCCCTCGGCCTTTAAAGTGGCCTCCAAATTGTCCTCATGTATGATTGGCTTGCACTTGCCCTGCGATGGACTGGCGTCCCATCCAGGGTGTACCCTGCCTTGAGCTCGTTGCTTGCCGGGCAGGTTCCGGCTTCCCGCAACACCGTATGGTATAAAGAGGTTTGGCAAATGACATGACAGATTCCTGGTATGCAGAGCTGTACTCTGTGGGTGAGGCATGCATATGTAATGCCGATCTGGCTCAATAGAGGGTGCAGCTTTCCTGGGTTAAACTGCCCAGGGCAAACGTGCTTGAGCTGGGAGAGGGGCTGGGGCTGCCCACGCTGGGGCAGAGATGAGAGGAGTTTGGGCATGTGGCCAGGACCAGTTTGTAGGAGTTGGTACAGAAGGTGAAAGAGGGACAGACTGGCTTTAATAATCTGCAGTACTGATCAGAGCAGGGTATACTGCATAATATAAACATACTGTATATTCAAAGAATACATTACTGTATATATAATACCGCACTTTTTATATATATATAATACAGTACACAGAATACAATACTGTATCATCCTGCATGTATAAAACTGTACTGTATGTATAAGTCTGAATATATAATACAGCAGGCAGAATACTGTGCATGTATAATACAGTATGTAGAATACTGTATTGTATGTACAATGTGGCATGAATAATACAGTACTGTATGTATCAATGTGTTTGTATAATGCTGTACTGTTTGTATAATACAGTACGTAGAATACTGTATTGTTTTTATATATGTCATAATTCTACATGTACAATATAGTGTTGTATATATCATCCTGCATGAATAATACGGAGAGTGGCACGATGGGGCAGTGGTTTGCACTGCTGTCTTGCAGCCCTGGGTTGGATTCTGGACCTGAGGTGCTGTCTGTGTGGAGTTTGCATGTTCTCCCCTGGTTCGTGTGGGTTTCCTCCAGAAACATACTGGTCGTTTAATTGTTTTCTGGGAAAATTGGCTCTGTTGTGTGTGTCTATGTCTGTGAGTGTGTGTGCCCACCGATGGACTGGTATCCTTTCTAGGGTGTGTGTGTCTGGGTGTGTGTGCCCAGTGATGGACTTGTATCCTGTCTAGGGTGTGTGTGTGTGTGTGTGTGTGTGTGTGTGTGTGTGTGTGTCCAGTGATGGAGTGGTGCCCTGTCTAGGGTGTGTGTGTCTGTGTGTGTGTGCCCAGCGATGGACTGATGTCCTGTCAAGGATGTGTGTGTCTGTGTGTGTGTGTGTGTGCCCAGCGATGGACTGGTGCCCTGTCCAGGGTGTGTGTGTCTGTGTGTGTGTGTGTGTCCTGTGATAGACTGGTGTCCTGTCCAGGGTGTGTGTGTGCCCAGCGATGGACTGGTGCCCTGTCCAGGGTGTGTGTGTCTGTGTGTGTCTGTGTGTGTCTGTGTGTGTGTGTGTCCTGTGATGGACTGGTGTCCTGTCCAGGGTGTGTGTGTGCCCAGCGATGGACTGGTGCCCTGTCCAGGGTGTGTACATCTGTATGTGTGTGCCCAGTGATGGATTGTGTCCTGTCTAGGGTGTGTGTGTGTGTGTGTGTGTGTGTGTGTGTGTGTGTGTGTGTGTGTGTGTGTGTGTGTGTGTCCTGTGATGGACTGGTGTCCTGTCCAGGGTGTGTGTGTCTGTGTGTGTGTGCCCAGCGATGGACTGGTGTTCCATTCAGGGTGTACCCTGCCTTGCGCCCGTGCAGCCCTGAATTGAATGGCGCTGTCAGGAAATGGAGGATGGGAGTATCATTCACTTACAGACATCCAGCTGTTCCTATTCTGGGAAAAGCCCTGTGCCAGTTTCCAGCAGGGTCTCTGTCAGGATAACAGCCCACCTGTATCTAAACACAAACAGATACACGGTACTTCAGAGGAGAACTCAGGGCCGAGCAAAGGGCTTCTCCAGTCTGTGGGAACGATTCCAAACCAAGGCAACATTCATTGCATGGCATTCGAAAACTGGAAAATTGACATAATAATAATAATAAGGCCCTTAACCCCAGCTGCTCCAGGGGCATTAACACTGTATCCTTACCAGTACATAATCATTTCACACCATTCCTACAGGAGTCCATACAACTACCGGAGAATCTTTTAAATTTACAACCCCCCCCCAATTTCACTAAGCCCATAAAATGACACATCACCCCATCACATCACAATATGCACTGCTGGCACCATTACTCCAATTGAGCACTTCGACTGGGCATGGTAGTAGTGAGGTAGTAGTGAGGGCATGAGTAGTTCCTCATTTTGCTGCGTCCACATTGAGGATATGAAGATTTTTTCAACTGTCTGAGAAAGTAAAGGCACTGTTGGGCCTTCTCTGTAGCTCCAGTTACATGCTGGGACCCCATTAAATCGTTAGCGATGAAGGTACCCAGGAACCGGAGGCTGCGAAGCATCTCAACAGCCACCCCGTTGATGTGAATAGGCGTGTCGTCCCCACCCTGCTTTCTGAAATCAGTGGACAGCTCCAGGTTTGGTTGACATTGAGGAAAAGAGATGATTGTCAGGGCACCACTCCACCAGGGTCCTGACCTCATCCCCGTAGGCCGTCTCATCCTGACTGGCGATTCGGCTGATGATGGTACTGCAGTGTCCTCAGCACACCTGCAGATGGAGCAGGCGCTGCGTCTGGCCTCACAGTCGTGGGTAAACAAGGAGAGCAGCAGGGGACCAAGCACACAGCCCTGAGGGACACCTGTATCAGCGGTCAGCGGGGAAGAAAGCTTTCCATCGCCCCTCACAGTCTGTGGTCTGCCAGTTAGGAATCCAGACTCCAGCTGCAGAGAGACACCCAGATCAGATAACAGAGCTGATACCCAGATCATTAAGCTTGGTGACCAGTCTGGATGGAAAAATAGTGTTAAAGGCGGAGCTGTAATCAATGAATAGCAGTAGTGTGCTATTGATGTCGGACGGTTGTCTGACCTGTAGCGCAGTATTGACGGTGCGGTATTACAGTGTGGTTTGGCAGCAGCATGATGGGTATTCAGGCCTGGGCAGAGTGGTGGCTCTGTGGCTAAGGATCTGTGCCTGTGGCTGGAAGGTTGCTGGTTCAAATCCCGCAGCTGTCAGAGGAATCCTACTCTGTTGGGCCCCTGAGCAAGGCCCTTCACCCCAACTGCTCCAGGGGCGCTGTATAAACGGCTGACCCTGCGCTCTGACCCCCAGCTCCTCTCTCCCTGTCTGTGTGTCTCATGGAGAGCGAGCTGGGCTCTGTGAAAAGACAAATTCCCAATGCAAGAGACTGTATAGAGCCAATAAAGTGATCTGATCTGACCACGCCAGGGATCAGAGGAGATCCGTTCCCAAAACGGAGGCGCTTTCATTCAGGCTGTCGTCTGTTTCATCCCCTGTCTCTCTGGTTCTCCTCCCACCAGCCCCCCAGTCCGAGGCCATCGTGATCTACACAGGCTGGGACCGGCACGCCCTGGTGGGCTCCGAGGTGCGCCTCTACTGCTCCTTCTTCTCCTGGCGCTGGACCTCCGAGGACGTCACCTTCTCCTGGAGCTACCGGCCCGACGGCTCCCGGGACAGCATCTCGGTGAGGCGTCAGAGAGGGGGGGGCAGAACACACACACACACACACACACAAACACGCAGAACACATTAACACGAGCCGCAGAACCAACTGCTGAGCAAGGGAATAGGGGAGAGCTTGAACCTGGGAGCTGAGGGGAAGCGATTGGACTTGATTAGTCAAAGGGAGTCCTCAAGAAAGGAATGTGCTTTATGCAAGACTCGTAAGTGACAGAGGTGGCGGAGGGGGGAAAGATCAGCGCCCTTGGCTTGTTATGCTATAGTTTGACAAAAGGTCCAGTTTGTCCTGACTCCTGCTCTTTAGATTCCCAAAGCAGCAGATCAGGGCTAAAAGGGGCCAGAGGATGGGCTTGGCCTTGAAAGGGTGCATGTCAGCAGCCTCATTTTGGACATTCTGGACAGGGATATAAATCTCAGGTGAGAGAGAGGAAGACAGCACGGATTTAAATCGCAGAACAGAGGACAAAGGACAGAACAGGTGAGAATGGACACATGGGTGAGAGAGAGGAAGACAGCAGGGACATAAATCACAGAACAGAGGACAGAGCAGTGAGAATGGACACACAGGCGAGAGAGAGAGGAAGACAGCAGGGACATAAATGACAGGAGGACAGAGGACGGAACAGTGAGAGTGGACACACAGGCGAGAGAGAGGAAGACAGATCTTTGGCAGAGTGAGGTGTGTCTGCAGTAGAGTCAGCCTGAATGGTGGCAGACCCAGTCTCCGACCCCGCTGCCTCCTGACTCTGCCCTGCGTGCTCTTTCAGATCTTCCACTACACCGGAGGCATGCCCTACGTGGACAACAAGGGACCCTTCAGAGACCGCCTGGAGTTCATTGGGAATCCCCGCCGGAGAGACGGCTCCATCCTGATCCGGAACCTGGACTACAGTGACAACGGCACCTTCACCTGCGACGCCAAGAACCCCCCAGACATAGTGGGGAGACCCTCCAACGTGAGGCTCCTGGTCTACGACAAAGGTGACCGCCGTCCCTCCACGGCTCCCTGCGAGCAAGGAAGGGGGTCTCAGCCTTCGCCCAGAAGGAGCTTAAGGGCCGACAATGTGCAGAAAGTCCTAAGTGACATTGAAACTCAGTCAGTCAGTTTCACCTCGCTAACCAGGTGTTAGTCTTGTCCTGGACTGGTACAGCTGTCAGCTTGTCCTGCCCTGGACTGGTACAGCTGTCAGCTTGTCCTGCCCTGGACTGGTACAGCTGTCAGCTTGTCCTGCCCTGGACTGGTACAGCTGACAGCTTGTCTTGCCTTTGACTGGTACAGCTGGCATCTTGTCTTGGTCTGAACTAGTGCAGGTGACTTCTTGTTGTGTCCTGGACGGGTACAGTTGATATATTACCTTGTCCTGGACTGGTACAGCTGACAGCTTGTCCTGCCCTGGACTGGCGGAGATGACATCTTGTCCTGCCCTGGACTGGTGCAGATGACATCTTGTTTTCCCTGGACTGGTACAGCTGATATCTTGTCTTGTCCAGATAGCGTCTTGTCGTGCCCAGAATCTTGCCCTGCATCGTTATGGTCAATGTCTTGGCCTGGAGGTCCCCCACACAGCCCTGTGCTGGAGCCAGGATTGTCCCTGACCTCTCTCTCTCTCTGTGTGCTCTGCCTGCAGTGCCTGTCCGAGCTGGAGTCATTACCGGAGCAATCATCGGCTCAGTCCTGGGGCTGCTCATCCTGGTGGTGGCCATCTACTACCTAATGAGGTTCCTGGTGGCGAGGAGGGTCTTCAACCTCAGTGTGAGGTCAGTCTGCCACCCTCTGCGCCTGCTGCTCTTCGGCACCCTTTGGTACACCTTCCAACAGGAACACAACCAAATCAAATGCTGGTCATACTGTGTGTCCCAGGTTCCCCAGAGATTCTGGTTGCACTCTTGTTTATTTAGAAATGAATAATAAGTTAGTTGTTTAATCCTTTATAATGTACAGTAACGGAACAAGCCACCATCAGCTGATAGCTCTAGAGCTGGGGTTAAGGATATGGTTCAGGCGATGGTCAGATTTAGGAAGATTATCCTGCAATGATTCTCCAGTAGAAGTGGGCTATTATCACATCCACTCCACTTCATTACCACTTTATCCATTTTATAAATATATTCCACTTGTGAAATGTTTTGCTACCCTGTATTTCGTTTAATTTCATTTTGTAAAAGAGCTTTTATCCTCATCGTCTCCTGTGTCTTTGTACGTTTCAACAGTTGGACAAACTCCTGCTCTGGGCCCAAAAAATAAAAACAAAACATGTTTAGAATCCTATCTGCACGCAGCTGAGTGAATTTGATTATTCTCGTGTTTTTTTTTTCTTAATTCCAGCAAACTTGAGAAGGGAAAGAAAGGCAAAGGCAAAGAGGGCTCACAACAGAGACAGGTAAGTTCTCCGTAGGTGGAGGTCACAAACACCACCTTGTTAAATTTCAATTTCAAGGAAGCCCATTAGAGCCTTTGCATACAGTATATCCCATTGCGCGTCACAGGAGCTCTTCACAGTTCTAGTATACTGAATGTTATGGTTTTGTGGATTTGTTCTGGTTTGGAAAGCTGAACTCAAGTTAGCCTTTTCAGCGTGCTTTGGTGTGTCCTCCCTTAACTTTCCCCCTCATGTGTTCCTGTGTGCCCCCTTTATATCATCCCCCCCTGACACCCCATCCCCAGCCTAAATATGTTCCCCTTAAAAAAAAAAACCTCAGCTTCAATTAGAGTGTCTCCTTACAATGTGTGGTTTCTCTGTCATTTTAATCTACCGTAAAAATCACTTTATTACCAAAATCAGGATAAAGTCTGATATTTTCTTATAAAAAAGGAACAAAAAATGTTTTATTGCCAACAAACAAGCTCGTAAGGTTATAAGATTTGGAAGTAACAATGAATCACACCTGTGATCTGAATTTTCTCAAACTCCTAAAACTCAGGATTAGAGATAACTAAGCTATTTTTTTTTTGGGAGAGTGGAACAAGTAGAAGTTAACTCGATGCTGAAAGAGGCAAAGAGCAGCCAAAACGTTAGGTCTCACCCATTCACAGCTCCTCACTGGAAAAATATTTTTCCTTCTGGCCCATCAGATTTCTTTGTCTTTGTTTTGCATCCAGATATAATATCAAGATGTCACGCATACCAAATTATAAAACCAGATATAACATCCAAAGAAATGGTCTCCAAAAAAGAGAAAACATATTCTGTATTTCGACAATTTCTGCAAACGTTTTCAGCCCAAGAATGTTCTGAATGGGGAGGCAGGTCCATGCATTTTCCTTGAAATACAATAGGAATAATACTTCAGTGTCAGATTGCGCCGAAATGTGTTTTGCATTCAAGCAGCTATGTTTTACATCTGCAGGAAGTTATCAAAAAGGAGAAAAAAATCCTTATAAAAAGGAAAAAAAAACAGTGGAAGTAAACATAGCATTAAAAATATCAAAAAATCATTCCGTAACATAAATCGACCCATACATAATCTTTACGCACTGTACTACTCTTACAGGAATCCCCACAACTGCACCAGACCACTCAAATTGACCCCCCAAAACTCAAGCCCCTCAAGCCCCTATAATTGCACAGGACACCTTCACTCTCAAATATAGCGCACTGATTGCCCGTGCCCTTAAACCGGTACTCCTTCAGTGTGACAGAGCTGCGCGTGCTTAAAAGAAGAGATTTTGTTTCTTTCGGCGACGCAGATATGAAAAAAAAGAGTAAAATAAACACAGCACTGTCAAAGGGCAGAGAGAAAGCGGTTGTCCTTCGTCCTGTTCAGATCCTTCTTGTCAACCGCACTATAGGGGGACACTCCCCCACAGCCTCGCCGATGCTATAGAGAGAACGGGGCCGCGTTGTTGCTCTCGCCACCTGAACCTAAAGAGCTTTTGTGACAGAGTGTTTGAAGTTCTGGATAAAACTCTGGATAAAACAGAACTGTAATAGCTGTGGCGGCGTTTGAGGGACTCGTCCATCCGGAGCCGAACGCACAGGGGAGACACAGGAGTTTCTGTCAAGGGGGGGGGTTGAACACAGTGAGGCGAAACGGCACTCCAGGCACGTCGTTGGCGGAATGTCATTGGGGGTCGTCTCTGTCTTCCAGGAGTCGGCCGCGTCCGAGGAATAATTTGCCGGGCTCGAAAAATCAAATTCGGCTAGGTACGGGTGCAAATCTTCTTTCGCCTTCATTTCCTTCCCCCCCACCAACCCCCATTCCTCTCCCCCACCCCCTTCACTTGCGCGTGGTTTTCGGAGGTCAGGGACCGCCGAGGGTCACGAGGGAAAGAGCAGAGAGGCTGCGTTCGTCCAGACAGCACCCACCGGGGAAAGACGGCACCCATCGGTCGGGAAAAACACACAACCCCCCACCCCCCGAAAAAAAAAAACCCAGACTCTCCCTCCCATCCCAGCGCATGCCGGGAGAGTGGGAGGAAATTGTAGTCGCGCGGGATGTTGCTCCTCGGAGCTCTTCGGGATTGGAGAGTCCGTCTGCGTCTCTGTCTGTGTCTGCATGAACGATCCCGGTCTTCGATGTGCACTAACCCTCCCGGCCACTCTCCCTGCTCCCTCCCGGCCTATCCGCACCCTCGCTCAGTGAACCTGTGCTCTGACCTAACTGGCGACAGGGAAGGATGTTCCCGAGCATCTGCTTTTACGGCAAATCCCACATTACGACTTCCACGATGTCCTGCTTAAGCGCCGTAAATTCCTGACTAGGACCACAACTGAATGACCTTTTGGTCTTGGAGTCAGTTGGGAGTCATGGAACCATTAATTCAGCTGGTCCCACAAGTAGGATTCTTGGGATCCGAGCGGGACTCCACCGGGATGCTTCCCAACCGAGCGTTACGTCAGCTCCCAGCGGTGTTTGGGAAGCATTCCCTTTGCATTGAGTTCGCCCAGACGAAAACAAGGAGAAACGAACCTGTTGAAAAATGTTCAAATTTAGCCCCGGGACTCTTTGAAGTCCCAGACGATTGGCCCAACACGTTCCGGCTTCTTTGTGCCGTTCCGGGCTGGGAAAGACGCGGGTTGGGAGCTCCGTGTGGTTCGGAAAGGGTCAAAGTGTTCTGACAGTCCAGCTCTCCTGCTCACCCCTGATCTACCTCAGCCTGTCCCCCATCACCCTCATCTCATTTCTAACAGAGTTTGTGTCCCTCGGCACGGACGAGACGCTCAGTGTGACCTAGGTCAAAGTTTCCCAAAATGGGAGCCTGTGGGAACAGCCGGGATGATCCCTAGAGAGACAGATGTGTCCCAGGCACAGCCTGGCAGAACATCAACTTCCCCTCACCACAAGACAAATCAGCACTTCAGTTTTCAATAACCGGCCTTGTTCTCCTTGACAGTCGTCCTTTGTTCGCGCTAACTGGTTCAGTTTTCTTTCTCAAGGTAATTGTGAGTCGTGTTCATGATGACATGCTTTTTTAAGAATGTCGCTTTTTAAAGGTGGGAGGGGGAGGGCAGGAAGGGAGTGGGGGGCAGCTTTGTTTTTTACACCCCAATCAGGACATTTTGGGAACCTCTGATCTAGTTGGCACTTTGCTTTCCATTGACCTCACCCTTGGTGTCTCTCCTTCTAGGTTATCAATGTTAGAGCTGCTGCCTGAATCATGTAGGACTGACCGAATTGTCCCCATTGTCTATATCTGTATAGATCCATAGGAAATAGGTCCTGCAAAACTAGTTTCCACCAAGGAGGGAAGAATCTCCTTTATGGGGGACATACATGTATTCCAAATGAGCTTTAATTCTGGCACTGGGATTGCCACGACTTGGAAGATTCCTGAAATTGGGTATTAGAGGGGTGATCCTCAGATCCTTGTACATTCCACCAGTGCTGCCCTGCTGTGCTGGCTAAATTCATTTTGAAAGTCCCACTTCCTCATCCTTGCCTGCTTGGTTAAAGCAAGTTTGCGCTGTACTTGTCCTGAAGGGCCAGTGGGTCTGGCTTTGTAATGGCTTGCTGGGACCAGTCCTGCTCTTCAGGAGCTGCTGCTCTGAAGAGACCTAGAAAACATGCAGACACACCTGGCCCTCCGAGACCAGGCCTGCCCACCTCGGTTTTAAAGACTTTGATTGGTGTGGACAGGTCCAGCCATCAGCACAGTTTCCTTAACAAAACCACTCTAGGAGGAGCATTCAAGTAGGCAGCTGTGTCAGCCTGCGTACTGTAGGCTGCAAAGGAATAGGTTTATTCCAGGCCGAAAAGAAACACAACGTTTCAGCTGTGGAGCCTTCTTCTGGTGTGTGAATCATAATGAAAACATCTCTACCTCTTCCTCTCTGCTATTTTTTAAAGACTTTTCTTCCCAGTTACTCGTTTGCAGGATGCCGCGTGTGACCGTAGGTGATCCTGTTCTTGGAGAGTGATTCCAGTGTTGCCAACCTAGTGATTTCTGTCGGTCGATCAAACCTCTTTTTGGTAATTTTCCTGTTCGCCAATGGGCCCAAGCGACCGACGGCAGATCTGGCGCATTTATCTCCAGAGCAGAGCGAAATCAAAGATGCTCACCCGACACTGTGGTGATTCCTCCA
The DNA here is from genome assembly GCF_059453375.1 of Lepisosteus platostomus. NCBI lineage: Eukaryota > Metazoa > Chordata > Actinopteri > Semionotiformes > Lepisosteidae > Lepisosteus > Lepisosteus platostomus. The sequence goes on from NC_142616.1 coordinate 5,774,525, forward strand.
GCTCTGCCAAGTCTGCCAAGTCTGACCCGAGCTGGGATGTTCTTTAAAGTCTGGCCAGTAGATTTCAGAGAGAGGTACGTGCTATGTATCCTCGTCTGGGTGCCTGCCTCTGATTCCATTCTGCTTCCCAAAGCCCCTGCTCCTGAACCCAGCTCTCGGGAGTTGGGCCGATCTCCTGCTGGGTCCGAGGTGGGATCCGAAGGCACTTCCTGTCGCTAGAGTTGGCAACTCTGTTCAGTTCTCTTCCCCTCCCCCCCCCCTCCCCCTTTTAGCCACATTGACTAACTGACCGCCTGCTTGTTCCAGTGCTCCCGGCGGACTGTTTGAGTGATCCGATTCTGTTCCCCCCCCCCCCACAGGGACCAGTGCTGTACGCCACGCTGGATCAGTCCAGTAAGCTGCTGAAGGGGGTCGGCTCGGAGAAGAAGAAGTCGGGGGACTCGAGGAAGGATAAAAAATAGGATACGGCGAGCAGAGAGCTAGCAACAGAGCAAAGGGACCAAATTGGCACCAAGAAAAAAGAGAGCAGGCGGGAGAGGAAAGAACGAGAGAAGCGCGAGAGGGCGAGGGAGGGGGAGGGGGCGGGAGAGGACGGGAGCAGGTCGCCCAAGTCTCCCAAGAGTTCCCGGGTGGTCATGACCATCGAGCTGGAGCTCACGGGAGACGGGAAGACGGCCCCGGGCGAGGGCCAGGAGGGAAAAGGCGAACAGCCCCCAGAGATCCCCAAGAAATCCTCTAGCTTCCTCTCGCAGCTCTCCAACAAGCTCAGCCCCAAGAACAACGGCTAGCCGCCCAGGTCGGAGGAGAACGCGACCGTTCCCGCCAGGAGAGAGTTTAACCGTAAACACCAAGCGTCTGTTGTTCTGTTTTCCGGGTTCATCTCTGTGTTTGAGGGCTTCCCCAAACATCATTACGAAGAACCCAGAGACCGGGCAGCGGCAAAAAAGTTGAACCGTGCGTCCGACCAAAACGGCTATCTCGGAGAACGGGCACGTTCACCATTTCCCGCCCTTGAAAATCGTTATCCACGACTTCAAACACCGGCTTATAAAAAAAAAACGGTCTCGGTGCGATCAATCCGACAACTGTCACGAGAGGCGATTTTGCGGCCCGTTTCGAATCCCTCACGTGCTTCGGTTTATTTTAAAAAAAGGGGGAGGTTGGGGGGGAGGAAGAAAATAAGATACGATTTTGGCCCAAGTTACATAAAATACCCTCCATTTGCAGAATTACTGCCCCAGTGTGTCATGGCGGATATTCACCAAATGCAAACAAGCAGCCTTTTATTTAAAAAAAAACATAAAAAACAAAGTTTCGGTTACACTCCCAGAAATCCCATTTTGTGCAAGGCTAAGACACTGCCCTGTAGGATTGTAGTCATGAGCTGACAGATCACTGAATGCAAAACATGCGCCTCAAGTGCTATAATCCACAATACACTTCCAGTGTTCTGTAGGTTCAGAACCTCGATTTTGCAAGTTTACTGATTGATTGAGCCATTGGTGGACTGATTGATCGAGTGATTGGTTGATTTCAGGACAAGCTGTATGCTATATGTGCTTTAACAATGTTGTTTTTCTCGCTTGTTTCATTTTGCTAAACAAATTTACAGATAGACTTGTGTCCTAAGGCTAAATTTCCCAAATGTTAAAGGATTATCTGCTCAACGAAATGTCTTGTTCAATTAGGTTTGTGCAGACCTTTATCTGTAAAGCCTTTTACATTTGCATGTTTTTCCGGCACTAATTCTCTTTTTCCTTTCCCCCTCTCTGTCTCTCTGTCTCTTTCTCTCCTGTGCTTCATTCAACCCATCCTGGCAAGATATTTTAAGTCAATATCGCTATGAACTAAATGGCAGCAGACAGCTGTTTCTATGAAACCAGTAATTGAACCTGTTTTACGGGGGATACACCTGCAACCTTACTGTTTGTTTCTCTTCTCGGCACATAAATTAATGAGCGGCTCTCATTGATGAAGTTCAATATTGAGACCATGTCGTGATTTACCTGTCTTTTCCATTTACAACCAATGTCACAGGAACAAAAAAAGCACTTAAAAAGTTAACGCTTTTAAACCACGTTAACATCCGCATTAAATAGAAATGTTGGTTGCTACATATGTATCTGACTCTCAGAGCTGTACTTAAATGTGTAAATTGAAGATCGGTTTCATGGTGCGAACTTTACTAAAGTAAATACTTTAGATCCTTAACTTGTAGCTGCAGTGGTGTGAGGTTGTCTAATTTGTAAAGACTCTTTGTGCGTTACAAGCCTCTTATTTCTTCCTGTCTATCGTTTCTTCTAAAAGCTGCACGTCCAACCCCAGTCACTGACTCTAACTTCCTGTCCTGTTTCCTCCTAATTGATAAAGGGTCTGAACATCCCTAGCATCCCATGACCCCCCCAAAAATCCAATTGTCGGGATAGCATGTGGCACGCCAAAGGAGCTATTACATCCTGACGAGACGTTTTAGCATCCAGGTCCATGTGAAACGAGCGACTCTCACGATGATGAGCTTCGCTCATGGGGAGTTGGGGGGCTCTGTCGTTTCGGTCGGTTGCAGTTTACTTGAAGCGCATATTTAAGGAACACAGACTGGAATGACTTAAAGGGAATTGGGTCCGACTCTGGGAATCTGGGAAGCATGGCAGAAATCTCTCTCACGCCGTTCATGGGACAAGACAAATATTGCTTCTTAAATCCCTCGCACCCTACTGGGTAAATAACGAGCCGCCATTTTAAATTGTTGTTAGTCATTTGGCTGGAGGAGCGAGCGGCACTCAGGCTCATCTTCTTCATCCTCCTCCTCCTCCTCAACATTGGCCCATAGCTTGTGCTGCCAGCTTGTGGTGCCGGAACCGTCTCTCTGCCGCACCCTGAAAAGCCAAAGCAAACCTTTCTAACATCATGCCGTTCACGAAATCGCGGCTTTCCGGGATTTCGGTGGAACCCCGCAGTTTCCTCAGCCGGCTTTTCCTCAAGCTTCCAGGTGTAGCGGAGCCGGAAGCGGTCGTGTAGATTTGCCCAGAAACGCCGTGCTTCCGAACAGGCGGATCTCTGGGGCAACCCGTTCTCCAGCAGACGCCGCTCGCGGCTTGTTTTCTCGAGCGACGGAAAGCCGAATGAAGTCGCGCGGAAAACGAATCGGAGGCTGGGAGGGAAAACCAGAACAAACTTGGTGTTTACGTTAAACTCAAGAGAAAGGCAGCCGGGGTCATAAAAACTTAAGATGTCTGACTCCCCCCACCACCCTACCCACCCACCCAGCACGGCCAGTCAGACAGCTTTAAGGAAAGCCCTGCCGCCTGGCACTCCTTCTTCGTTCGGTCTCCTTGGCGACTTGCCGGTTTGGCCCCCACCTTCCCACCTTCGACCTTTGACCTTTCGATCTGGGAGACAAGCCCCTTTCTGGACTCTGTCTCGGCTGGATCACCTTAACGCGCAGCCCTGAAAAAGTCGGTCCCTCTCCCACCGCCCCGGAAGACTTCACAAACTTCTGCTCTTTTCCCATGATGCACTGAGCCAAGCAAAACTCTCTGCACGAGGCTCTGCGAATTATTTTTGTAAACTTTAGACCAACACTGCACTGTAAAATGCAGCAAGTAAAAGTGTTGAAATTCTAATTTGTGCTAGCTCTCTGCCGGGTGTGTACGTAGAAATGCATGTTAAAATAAACTTAATTATAGGCCTATGTTTTACCTGGTTATACAGAAAATAATAATAAAGAAGACAGATATTATTTCTGTATCCTCTTTTTTGTGACTGTAAGACAGGATCCCTGAGGCTTGGTTTTGTGAGTGATCCACACACCAACATTTCCACTGTTTTCCTCATTGAAAAAGCACAGCGGAATAGCTGATAGCTGACAGCAGTGAGTGCTGTGGGGAAACTGAAAGGATAGAAAACAGATTGGCCAGCATTAAGGACTTAATGGAACCTTGAAACACCGAAGCAATGATTAATAAAGACCTTCTTAGCTTCTCCTGTTTTTTTTTTAATAGTGTATCTAGTTTGCTTGGACTAAGGTTATCGCCTTTTTCAAAGCAGATTATTGAGAGCCATTAAGAGCTGCTGCAGGATGAGCAGGTGCTGTGCTGGCGCCCTCTACTGGGCCTGTCTTGGCAGACCGTCTTGGTGCTAAGAGACCCCCTCTCAGAGAATCACGAATCGTTCTTGTGAGTTGCGAATACAGCCCCAACACATACACTCGTCAGCCGACAAATTATGAAAAATAGCATATTTTTTCACGGATTCCTCGGGCTCAAGCTGTCAGCTATCGCTTATTCCCCAAATGCACAACTTCTTTGTTTTTCTTAAAGGGGTTTTATATTTGTTGCAATGATGAGTCACAGACCAGCCTGAAGGATTCCTGAGGTCCTGAGATAATACATATAAAAAGCCTTTAAGTGTCTTGAAACCATTTTGCGATTTTTTTTTCTTTTGTGAACGTTTCCTTTTTCCATTAGAAATAACGGAGATGTGGATTGTTAAAACACGTTAAAAATCATTAATAACATTTTTTTTTGTCCTGTCCTGGGACAGTACTAACCCCTCCCCCCTCCCCCCTTTTCTGTCTTTTCTGCAATTGTTGTAAAATAAAAAAAAGAAACTTGTAATGTGGAAAAAAAAATAAATACAAAAGGATGAACTATTAGGTTTCGAGTTTCCTGTGTTGCTTGTTGACCTCACAGTTTGTTGCAATGAGGCACATATTGGATTTTTAGGTAGTCTCTCATTCCGATCAGATCATTGGCCAAACCCAGAGTCAGCTTTACGGCCAAACCAGCCCTTGGGGTTCTTAGAAATATTTTGTAGTGCATTCAAAATAACAGAGAGACAAAAAGAGACAAATACAATGAAGAAAAAGAAAGAAACAATCATGATGAACATACACATCATATGAAAAACACAATACAATGCTACATTACAGTGAAGACAGAATCCACATATTGTAAATACGTTTATTACGTATTGATGGAATACTTTTGTAAAGACTTTTATAAGAAGAATAAGAAGAATAGGAATCATTTCACTTACATAGCATTTTTCTGGACACTCCACTCAAAGTGCTTTACAGGGGAATCCCACTACTGACACCAATAATAATAATAATAATTGCTTACACTTATATAGCGCTTTTCTGGACACTCCACTCAAAGCGCTTTACAGGTAATGGGGACTCCCCTCCACCACCACCAATGTGTAGCATCCACCTGGATGATGCGACGGCAGCCATAGTGCGCCAGAACGCTCACCACACATCAGCTATCAGTGGGGAGGAGAGCAGAATAATGTAGCCAATTCATAGAGGGGGAGTATTAGGAGGCCATGATTGGTAAGGGCCAATTGGAAATTTGGCCAGGACACCGGGGTTACACCCCTACTCTTTTCGAGAAGCGCCCTGGGATTTTTAATGACCACAGAGAGTCAGGACCTCGGTTTTACGTCTCATCCGAAGGACGGCGCCTGTTTACAGTATAGTGTCCCCATCACTATACTGGGGCATTAGGACCCACATGGACCACAGGGTGAGCGCCCCCTGCTGGCCCCACTAACACCTCTTCCAGCAGCAACCTTAGTTTTTCCCAGGAGGTCTCCCATCCAGGTACTGACCAGGCTCACACCTGCTTAGCTTCAGTGGGTTGCCAGTTGTGAGTTGCAGGGTGATATGGCTGCTGGCAGCCATATGCATATCATATGGAATATTGGATATTCCATCCAATGTGTGGCCCCACCTGGATGAAGCTCCAGTCTGCTCACACACAGCAGCTCTCAGTGGGGAGGAGAGCAGAGTGATGAAGCCAGTTCAGAGAGGGGGGTTATTAGGAGGCCATGATGGGTAAAGACACCCCTACTCTTTTCAAGAACCACCCTCAGATTTTTAATGACCACAGAGAGTCAGGACCTCAGGTCTGATACTGTGTCACTCCCATTGTTTGTGTCTAATACACTGTCACTCTTACTGTGGGCATGTCCAATTCAGTGTCACTCCCACTGTGGGTGTGTCTGATACAGTGTCACTCCCACTGTCAGGTGTGTCTGATACAGTGTCACTCCCACTGTGGGCGTGTCTGATACAGTGTCATTCCCACTGTGGGCGTGTCTGATACAGTGTCACTCCACTGTGGACGTGTCTGATACAGTGTCACTCCACTGTGGGCGTGTCTGATACAGTGTCACTCCCACTGCGGGCGTGTCTGATACAGTGTCACTCCCACTGTGGGTGTGTCTGATACAGTGTCACTCCACTGTGGGCGTGTCTGATACAGTGTCACTCCACTGTGGGCGTGTCTGATACAGTGTCACTCCACACTGTGGGCGTGTCTGATATATATCGGCTACTCCCACTCTACGTTTGCCTAATTAGCCTTCTAGACACCCTCACCCAAGTGAAACCCAAGGTCAGTGTCCACCTGGAATGGATGTACCCTTTAATATCTTGAATTATTTTGGAAAGTATACACAGTACAGGCCCGGTTAGGGGCTTGAATTAAATGGCGCCCCTTGGACATCCTGCATGAACCTTCAAATGTTTTATGTCTCACTCAGTACACTTTACACATTAGAAAATAACATCCAGAAAAAAAAAACAACAAACATTTTTATTGTCTTTCTTCGTAAGTCAATTTCTCAAGTTGTTGCTCTACTATATCTGCTATCTGGGATAAAGATTTGAGAGTGATTGAACAAACGTAACAAATTGTGCACGCATTTTTATGAAGATAGGACCTGGAACGAGTTTCTCCTCCTTCCACAAAATGTGAAATCAATAACCGAAAATAATAAAGCAATAACTATACAAAATTAATTAATTGACTATTTTTGCAATTGCAATTTTTGCATGATTTTGGTGTGTACTTTTTTCAGACCGATAAGAAGCTGTGAGCTGTACTTCACGGCCGGCAAAAAAATTAAAAAGCCTGTAGTAGTATTTAATCCTCCTCGAAGTTTCTGATTGGTCAGAATTCGCTGAATGACAGCTATTTCTACCTATTAGATGAACGTACTTCTTAGCCGGTTGCTTTAAAATTACCCAAGCAAACTGAATAGTTTTCAGCCATTAACTCGTATTCCTCCACGTTTCGATTCCACGTTGAGTACACGGAAGGTTTGCCGCTGCAAGATGAGGATATCTGGTCTTGTGTATTTTGCTGGAGAATTGCTAAATGGATGCACTTTGATCTCAAGACTGATTCGCTAGAAAGTCTTAGAAAATCGTTATCTGCTTCCAAAAGATTCAAATCAAATCAAGGTTTATTGATCAAATGCACAACAATACAGCGTGCAGCAGTAGTTGCTGGCAATGAAGTGTCTTTTCTGCGAGCTCACAAGAATCACAAAAAACGCAAGAATCACAAAATCGCCGGTTTACCGGACGGTAGGAGGGAAAACAGTTCGTGACTGGGATGACTGGGGTCCTTGAGAATGGACCTGGTCTTCTTCCGACATCTAGCTGAGTAGATTCCGTTGCGAAGTTTAATTTTGCATATAATGGTTCTGGTACAGTGTGTTTTTAAAATCTTGCTGGTACAGAACCCTGTTCTGCGTTGAACAGGTAAATGTTTATTCCCAGCTGACAGGAAAAGGAGACATAACGTTTCGGAAATAGTGCAGAACCTGATAGTGCACAAGGCTCCCATTTACAGTAGTGCAGACATAAACGTAGCCTAATAAATTAACCGAAATAGCGACGCTTATTCGTCTAAGGAATCTCCGTGTTAATCGGTATCATTTATCAGTAGATATAAACCGCTACAATACGATACATGATTAAACTCAAACTCGGGGCTGATGTACTCGTTTGTCTCTTGACTAATTGCACTTGAGAATCGCATTAGAAGTTACGTACCCTCAGCTGGTGTATCTTAGCATAAATGCGGTCCTTAAATTAAAAGCTGATCTTGGTTCCGCGCGTTTTGACGTTGCCACTGAGCTCAGAGATGGGGATGATCTCCAGATAGTACCGCGTTTACTGGTTCACAACTCTTTTACGTAGCTGCGGGCTTAAAGTGAATGTTGGTGGCGATTGAGCCGCTGTGAGCAGGTTCTCATGAACTGTATCAGAAGAGGCATTCACTCAAACTTAAGGGTGTTATTTAGAGGATACTGGCGATCACCTCTGCGTTTTCGAAGCGTAGCATTCATTGCAAAGATAACGCATAGCGTTCGATATGACGCAACGGGCCCTCAATAAGGCTAATAACTGCGATTTCCTCAGGTCTGTTTATCACCCATTGATCAACTAGTGCGAAGCGATGAGTTGGAAGTCAGGGAGCAAATTAGAAGTCGGTATTTAAAAAAAGAGACCTTTCGCTTAGGACATCTCGTGTTTTTAAGAGAAAACTTTTAACACTATTGTAGAAGTCATTTATTGAAAGTATCTTAACACGTACTGTCTTATTATATTACAATAAAATATATAGAGGCTCAATATAAGTAGCAAAATAATTGGGGCAATTTGAATCATCTTGATCTTAAATCCTCTACGAACAAGCGCTTTTAGAGCAGGCCAAGAGCATTACGGAGTGTGTGTCTCGCCCCCTTCACACTCCTCCTGTCTTAAAGATGTCTCTGTGTCCCCGGGTGTAAAGGTGAGGCTCAGGAAGTCTTTCAACTCCTCTGCAATGTCTCTGTTGAGATTGTAAAGTAGCTTTCTTCTCTCTGATCTTCTGTTACACTACTGTACCATCTTCTCTGTTGGAAGTGTTTGTCTTGTTTTGGACTGTGCCAGAAAACCAGTCGCCCTCAGGAGATAATAAAACTCAACTCGATGTTTCGAATCAATTGTTTAAGAACAAGTAATCGCAATAAGTGTACATGTTTCTTTTTTAAGTAGTCACAGAATTTTGTAATCAAATGTAATACACTTTGCCATGTTCCACAGGGTGTGCTGAAGAAAAAAATGCAACTAATTGCTAGTTCTCTACATCAAAAAAAATAGTTTTGAGAAATTTCAGGGACAGAATGGAAGTAGCTCTCCCTGCTGGACAGTAATTGGACAGTAATTGGACACACCTGCCTTCAGGAAGAGAATTGATTTTTAAGCAGGTACTGTATCTATTCCTTAAAGAGATCTCTAAAGAAATGCTGATCAAATGTAGTTTAGTAGGAATCTGGGTGTAAGAGACTAAATGGGTTAATGTGCTCCAGAAGGTCTCTGAGAAGACCTGGAATATGAGCTTTTTGGTTAAGTGAAGAAATAAAAGGCTGTTCTTTTGTTTAAACTAACTTTTACGTAGTTGGCTTTGTGCCCAGAACATAAAAGCGGAACCTGTCTTTGTCAATAAGCCAAGAGACATGATTTAAGTTATAAGATGCTTATTCTGTATGTATATCATAACCTTTCACTCAGACCTGTCCAGGGAACCTCTGCTTTTATCTGTATATTTGAGCTGTTTGTCATGTATTGCCAGGCAAGTTCATTGAGACGCAGCTATACTGGTGGTGTGCTAAACCGCTTGCCTTCCCAAACTGGGCCTAAACCGCGTGTAATGTATATCCATATATAGACATTTCTGTATTGCTAACGATTGGCTATAGCTTGTTTCACTGTATGAAAGACCATCTGTTGCTTTTCTTTGAGTCTGCCTTGCAAGAGCTTGGCTCCCATATGCATATGCAGTACAGAAGGCTTCTGCTACACAGGCACCCGAGTTCCTGTTATTTGTTTGGCACAACTAAAGGGTTATGATGGGTTATGTGTGTCATTGTGCTTCAGGGCAGGATAGTGTTTTTTCTCACAAATAATGGAATCCCCCCCCTCCTGTCACTAGGAGAGAAAGAACCGGACAGGTTCCAGTAGAGTCCTGGCTTGAGGCCTATCTTCATGATGTGTTTCTTTGAATCTGTCTACGCCATACAGCTGCGATACCTCTCCAATAAAATGGAGCTTCCTGCAGTACAGGTTCTCCATAGTGCTGTTGAAGCCCAGGGTCTGCTGCCCTATAAAGAAGACTGTCTCCCAGAAAGTTGACCCTGTGAGGGCTCAAATGGCTTCTGGGTAGACGAGGAAGACCAGACCTGCTCCTTCAGTGGCAATATCCTCTGTCTTTTTGTGACCATGTAACCCTGCAGTGTCTTCCAGACTGAATACCAGAGCTGATCCTTTGATGGCTGCTTCCACCTTGTGGGTCTTTTTTGGCCATGAAACCCAGGATGGAAGATGACGAAGCTGGTCATACAGTTGACCATGGGGGTGAATTGTAGTTGGCCAATTTGAACCTGAAATCCTGAGATCCGAGTGGCTGCAGGGCCCGCAGTGCGGACTGGTTTTGAATCGATTGTTTGACTTTGATGTGGAGGTGAACCTTTATGATATCCATAGCTCTTGGGAGGGTGATCCCTGATGAGCATGAACACCAGCATGCAAGGCAGAGGGGCTGTGATGCAGAGCACCTTGCTGGAGGTTGTGTGCCCATCCAGATGCCAGAGTAGAGGATGATGATGAGGACCCACAGGTCCAGATTATGAAGGGTTTAGATAAGATGAGATCACTTTATTGGCCATCTACAGTTTCTTGCATTAGGAATTTGTCTTTTCGCAGACCCCAGCTCGCTCTCCATGAGACACGCAGACAGGGAGAGAAACTGGGGGTCAGAGTGCAGGGTCAGCCATTTATACGGCACCCCTGGAGCAGTTGGGGTGCAGGGCCTTGCCCAGGGGCCCAACAGAGTAGGAGTAATCTGCCAGCCTTGGGATTTGAACCAGCAACCTCTCAGCCACAGGCACAGATCCCTAGCCACAGCGCCACCGCTCTGCTCTGCCCACCCCCATGTTGGTGGTATTTCACCAGGGCCTGCTGGCCCCCTACAGAGGCCAGGTTGCCAGCCCGCTGGTGTCCTCTCTCTGCCTCTGCCTGAGGCCTTGCGTGAGGGAGTTGATCCACCTGCGGCCGATGGCAGAGCCTGATGTTGCGTTGTAGCCTGACACCTGGTCCCCAGCCTGGTCTGCCCCTGGAGGACGAAGTTGTTGTAGGACTAAGCTGTCTTCCAAGGGTGGAGGAGCTATGTAATGTTCTGCAAACACCTCCCCCCCCCAATGCCCCACGTCTCTCTCGACCTGGGCCCTGACTGCATCTGTTCCCTCCTGCCTTGCCCTGTGCAAGGAGGCTGCCCATCTTCCCTGTGTCTCGCTCTGGGAGGTGTCCCATTCTCTCTCTCTCTCAGGGGTCGGTCTGCTTGCTGTTAATGAAAGACAATAAACACCCTGGAGGGGAAACTAAGTCTCTCATCCTCACTGCTGTTCTCTCGTTGCTGAATCTGGGATGCAGGGTGGTTTACTGAAATATCCAGTGTATATCCTCAAAACCTTCCTCTTCAGGAGCGAGACGAAATGTGGAGACTCGTTGGCTGGAACCATTTCTTGATTAGTTTTGTGTTTTTTGAGCAAGTAATGGCTGTGACCAAGAACTTACTCCACATCAGTCAAAGTAACAGTCTTCACAATGAAGTAGCTGACGAAACCCTAGCTGCACATTTCCATTAAAAGAGGCCCTTTTATTTCAGGAAGGTAGTATCGATGAATACGCTGTTTGGCCTGTAAAAAATATTTTTATTTGATACCAGCTTCAAGTCAGGTTGGCGTTGCAGCCCTGGGTTGAGTTCTTGAGGAGGTGTGCGTGCATGCGTGCGTGCGTGCGTGCGTCCGTCCTGTAATTGAGTGGCATCCCATTCAGGGTGTACCCCACCCTACTCTAGTTGCTTTCTGGGATACGCTCCAGCTTTCCCTGCAGCCCTGAAGTGGATAAAGCAGATAGGAAACAGATGGATCGCCAGGCGTTTTGTAACGGAGCTGTGCCACATCAAAAGAAAAATATGGGTCTCCCTCGCTCACTATCCCTCGTTTCTCACTTATACAATCTCCTCTACAAACAGAGCGTGCAGGATTCATTCTGTTCATTCTGCTGAAGAGAGTTCAAGCGCAGCGCCACTTTCGGTTTCGGGCTGGGTGTGGATGTGTTATTCAGCAGGGGGCTGGAAGGAGGAACAGCTGCAGGGCTGAGATATCAGTCTCTGGGCTGTGTCTCCCCCTGATACTGTGTTGTCAGTGCTGCTTCATCTTCAGAGCTGTGTGAGAGACACTTCTCACTCTGGGATTCTCACTGGGAGACTGTCTGTGTCTTCAGTGCTGCTTCATCTTTAGAGCTGTGTGAGAGACACTCCTCACTCTGGGATTCTCACTGGGAGACTGCCTGTCTGTTCCTGGGATGAAGTTGGAGTTGGAGTCAGTATGGATTCTAATAATTCTGCTTTCCTTTCTCCAGATCCCTGTCTCAATATCAGGTACCGTGAGGAGTGTTTTCCTATTGTGAAGAAAAATACATTTGGGCTCAAGTGCCATGATATGCTCAGAAAGAAAATAAAGTTTGATATGTGACTAAAAATCTGATTAAAGGAATAAGGAAAGCAAAAGAATGAAATTAGAAAGAACTTGCAGTGTGAGATGGGCATTAGATTTCTTGGATCACATGCATTGAGGGCTTTTGTAGGATAACCTTTGTGTCCCAGGAGGGTGCATGTAGATAAGTTCTTAGCCTATCTTAGAATCAAAATTTGGGTTAATTGTGAAATCACATGAAATTGTAAGCAATCCGTTCAGTTGTGGCGCTCACTGTGGCACTAATTGTTCTAGTCCAAAGACGATGACGACCCCTGACTTCATTCTATTTCTCTTCCCAGAGACGTTCCGGGATCTAGGCCCGGTGGGTCCTGTTGTTGCTGCAGCTGGTGAAGACACTGTCCTGCCCTGTTACCTCTCACCCAGTATCAGTGTGCTGGATCTGGAGATCAGGTGGTTTAGAGGGGACTTCTCAGAACTTGTATTTTTATACCGTAAACATAAGAATCTCTTTGATTATCAGCTCCCGTCCTACAAGGGGAGGACTGATCTCTTCCCAGAGGAATTCCCAAGAGGCAACGTCTCTCTAAGCCTGAAGGACGTGCGAGGAACCGATGATGGCCTGTATACCTGCCTGGTTCAGTCAGCAGACTGGTACGAGGAAGCTATGATTGACTGTGAGGGGTAAGTCTGTTCTGTGACTTGTTTTCTATAGTGTGGTGTTGTTACTGCAGTGTCACTTAATGTCAAATAAGTCACTCAATACCAGGCAAAAAAATATGTTGAAACCACGGCATGACGTTACCATCTAGATACCAGACAGCTTTGAGCAAACTCTGCCCAATTCTTCAGCTCAGAAGTCACACTTCCGTGCTAAGAAGTAGGGTAACCTGTAAGGTAAATAATGCCATATTGTTTATGCCAACATGGCCATCTTCAAACTCTTGAAGATCATCAGTAAACTCTTTGATTCACTGCTGTCTCCAAAACAAAACTCTAAAAATGTTGGCTACACTGTAGGGACGTGGCAAAGAGTATTTGTTCTTCATGAGTACAGAGCCACACACAAAGGGGAAAGAAAGGGAAAGACCCTTGGTGTAACTAAACATGTTTGCCCCTTAAAATAAGAAAAAAGAACAGACAGGCTAGCCTGTTAAAGCTTAGAAATCTATTATGTCTGTTTAAAAACTGTCTCTGAAGTCTAAATACCTGTATTGTGACTGCTGCCAGCTCTGGGGACCCAGCCCTCAGTGTCTATCCACTCCACTGGAGGGGGTCAGACCCAGCTGGTGTGCAGGTCAGAGGGGTGGTTCCCCGCACCTGCGGTGACCTGGACAGACAGGGATGGACAGGATGTGACGTCACTGTCCAGCACCACAGTGGAGAGGGACAGTCGGGGGCTCCTCAGTGTCAGCAGCTACCTCCCGGTCAAACAGGAGTCCAACATCTTCTCCTGCCTGGTGAGAAGTTCAGTGCCTTATCCAGACAGGGGGTCTCTCCTCCACATAAGCGGTGAGTCCTGAACACATTCTGAATATTAGATTGTGATACTGTAACATGCATGGCACTTGTGTAGATCTAGTGAGGCCTCTCCTGTACTGTCCTTGCAGTAGTTCAGGAAATGCTTTTTGAACAGTATTGCTAACCCAGGCTGAATGGCTCGTCCATAATGCTTTCCTGTCTGTTGTTACTGAGCAATCTGACCCAATAGGTGTGAAAAGGTTGCATCATCTGATTTCTACAACTGTTCCCTTTTTCTTCTTGTGCATTTATGTCTTCTGCATCTGTGCTTCATATCTCCACTCTGAACAACTTTTATTATCGACTTGTATTATCGAGTTTGCATTCTGTGACCTGTGCATAGGTAAGGCGAAATGTTGTATTTGATTTGCCTGATGGCCGGGGGAAATTACAAATGGCAAATGGGGAAAATCCAAGGGTGTCCAATCCTGGTCCTGGAGGGCGGGTGGGTGAGTCTCGGCGGGTTTTCCTTCCAGCTCGGATCCGAATGATCTCAAGCGGCTTGTTATTGGCTTAAGTGGATCAATTTGGCTGTTTTTGTCCTGACCACCAGGCTGCTGGTGCTTTGAAGAGACTTAGACTTAGAAAATCTGCCAGACCTCCAGGACCAGGGTTGGATGATCATGAACGATCAATCAGGCAGCTCTAGTTAACAGGGGCAACCCTGGAGCAGCCCTTGGGAAAGATTGTAGACAGGCTTCCTAATGCTGTCTATTAAGGATGAAAGCAGAGCTGAGCTATCTTTTCCATGCCGTTGTTTTGCAGAGGACATTTCCCCAGGGCCATCTGGGTGGATGGTGGCTCTCCTCTTGACTCTGATTCTCAGTGTTGGGTTGACCAATCTGCTGATTAAGAAGTGGCGGAAACTGCACGGTGTGTTTTTCCACTATCGGCTTGTGTCTGTATAGATGTGTTTTATAAGACCTTTAGGTGGGTTTGAGGATTTTTATTGAGTGTTTTAGGTACCGTCACATCTGGCTTTACCTCTAGGCTGAAAGCCAGCCCTCTGGCTGTAGTTCAAGGAGGCTGGAACCCCTGTGCTGGGTGAGGAGTGAACCAAAGGACAGCTCAATGGGTGGAGATGGAGGGTAGAAGAGATGCATGATATGAAAAGAGAAGGTTTTTGCATATGACATTTCTAGGACCTGTATAGTATGATCCAGGGAATAACTACAATTGTCACAGGTGTCGATAAAGGACGAGCCGTGGAATGGCAGAAGAGCGATAAAGACCCTATGCGTAGCGGCGAGACGGGGGTTAGCCGGGGCTCAGCTGTTCAAGAATGCCGTATAGAAACCTATGCCCTCAGGTAGCGGATGTGGGGCGACCTGGTGCTAGGCGGGTCTCAGGACATCCGAACATCAATGATGAGCGAAGGAGCAGAGCAGAAGCAGGAAGTAAATAGGCTACACAACAAGACACACCAGAAAGACATGAATAATCACAGGGAACTAGGAACAGGAGTGAAGTAGAGCGCCCTCTAGGAGTACAGGGCATGACAACAATTAAGTACAGCTGGGCAAAAGTGGCTTGGATGTCTTCCATTTAGTGTGACTAAACACTCTCATGTGTGGGTAGAAATGAAAGTGTAACTCTTTTCATTTGCAGATTTTCCCCAGCTTCACAAAGAACTCGGTGAGTGTTTCATGTCCACATTGCATTAAACAAACACAGCAGAGAATTGACAGGTGATGTTTCTCTAGCTGTTCAGATGTACCAACTGGACACTCTTGATCAGTTCCAACTGTGGGTAACCAGAACAGTTTCTGATTTACCAATGAGTTGTAAGCACCACTTCTGGGGGAACTTTTCAATTATAAAGTGTTCAATGCTGTATTTTCTAGTCTAATTCTAAAATACTATAGTAATATATATATATAAATTCAATTACTTTATTTCCAACAATGTCTTGTTAAGTGCAACTTAATGTATCTGCTTTTTTTCAGACACAGTGACACGTTGTTGTAAATCAGGTAATGTTCACTGTGTGGGACTGGCTAATAATATCCAGCAGCCATATCATCCTGCAACTCACAACTGGCAACCCGCTGAAGCTAAGCAGGTGTGAGCCTGGTCAGTGCCTGGATGGGAGACCTCCTGGGAAAAACTAAGGTTGCTGCTAGAAGAGGTGTTAGTGGGGCCAGCAGGGGGTGCTCACCCTGCGGTCTGTGTGGGTCCTAATGCCCCAGTATAGTAATGGGGACACTATACTGTAAACAGGTGCCGTCCTTTGGATGAGACGTAAAACCGAGGTCCTGACTCTCTGTGGTCATTAAAAATCCCAGGGTGTTTCTCGAAAAGAGTAGGGGTGTAACCCTGGTGTCCTGGCCAAATTTCACATTGGCTCTTACCAATCATGGCCTCCTAATAATCCCCATCTGTGAGTTGGCTTCATTACTCTGCTCTCCTCTCCACTGATAGCTGATGTGTTGGGTGCACTATGGCTGCCGTTGCATCATCCAGGTGGGGATCCCCATTACCTGTAAAGCGCTTTGAGTGGAAAAGCAATTATTATTAATATGACAATACTTCAGCACACACAATACAGGATTCGCACTATGTTCTAATTGAGAAAATGTTACATAGTTACACATTATTGGAGTTATAAACCGAAGTTCTAGAGCAGGTCATGCCCTAATCTCACCCACTCCACCCACTTTGATATAAATATCACACTTCTTGCAGATTCAATCCCTTCCTCTGCCCAGTCATCAAACTTGAAGCTGCCCCCTGAATTATTCCTCATTAGACGGGGGATTTCAAAAGCCCCTTCCTAACAGGTGGGCTGGCAGGTTTCGTGAATCAAAGCACACCTCTTCTCCACCAAGAGAAGAATGAATTGGGGTTGGACTGAACTGCTGAAGTTTTTATTGGAATTATTTCACAAGCTCATAATATAAATAAATATGTAAATGGAGAATTCATGTTTTATATTTGTAATATTTATGTGATGTAGCTTATTAAATTTTGAATTAAGTTCATGGTTTGCATCACTAACAATATGAGCTTTACTTTTCTGTAACAGGAACTGCAAAAACATTTCCTCGCTCTCGTGTACAGGTCCTTTCCCCTGTTGTACTGAGATCCTTTCGTGCTGCTACAAGCCACAGCTTCACTGACATACAGATGACAGATAAAACTTTGCCTTGGTCCAATAACAGCAGTGAGCTCTTCCTTTTCTTAAACTCCTGAAACTGTGCGCTAACAGTGTTTCTGTGTTCTAGAGTGGGAGTGGGTGTGCAGTGTGGAACCCGGTAAGCAGAGACGCTATAATCTGTTATTGCAGCACTAAAAGTCTGTTTTCACACAGTCACTGTAGGGTACTAGAGAGAAGTTAAGGTTGAAGATCTGTTGAAGTTCAAGGCGGCAGCTGCATCGGCAAACATAGGCTGCAGAGGAACAGGTAAAGGTTTATTCCACGCTGGAAAGAGAACATGCCAACGTTTCAGCTCTGGAGCCTTCTTCAGGCTTCATACACTTGCATAAAGCTCCACACCTGAAACGCTGTCTGTTCTCTTTCCAGCAGGGAATAAACCTTATTTGTAACTCAACTGATTTCAACAAAACAGATTCCTGACCTCCCAAACCTATTGTCCCATCACTACTGCCTTTCCCCTCAGCCTCTCCTTGTGGGGAACCAGCCTGACAGCAGGGCTTACATGCCCACTACCAGCCCCTCCTGCCTCCTTACTGTCCTTGTTAGAGAATTTCTTCTCACCATTGTCTTGGCTTTACTACCCTGAGTCTTCTCTGTCGTTATTGTTGTGGCTGTTTTTAGCTTGGTCAACCAGTTCATCTCTCAAAACCATCGCTAGATCCTCCAGACTGCTCCTGCCCACTGTGACTGCGCAGAATTGTACTGCGGTTCCATTTCGACAGTGCAATCTGAGTTACAGTCCATAAACCTCTGCACAGCACTCCGGACAACCAACCACTGTAACATGCTTCACTGATTTCAACTGCACATTCTTAATGTCATCCTCTGATACGTGCCTGTGTGATCAGTACATAAACTCTGTTTAAGAGTGTGTTCATTATCTGTGCACATCTGGTTCCCTGAAAGAGCATTTGATGTGCTCACTGAATGTTTAAAACAATGAAACCACTTTAAAATCCCCAAAAGCTTTTTTGCTTGTTTTGGGGAAAATGATAATAAAAGGTAATTTTGATATGCCTTCCTAGATTGCGATGTCGTATTAAGTGTTTGTATTCCACAGCTGTTGAAGCTGTTTTCCTAAGGCTGTTGACTCTTCCTTCATAGCGGATGTGGCTCTGGACCCTGACACAGCACACTGTGAGCTCATTATATCAGGCAGTGGAAAGGTACTGCGGAGGGGGAACTGGAGAGTTGTCTCTGACAATCCCAAGAGGTTCAACCACTGGTCCGCTGTCGTGAGCAAGGAGGGCTTCTCCTGGGGGCGACACTACTGGGAGGTGAAGGTGAACGATCACTGGACTATAGGAATCACCAGAGAGTCTGCCCTGAGTAAAGGAGCTTTCTCCTTAACCCCCAGGGAAGGTTACTGGATTCTGCAATGTGACCTTTCTCATCTTGTTGTTCACACCGACCCTGAGATCCATCTTCCCCCACATCTGCTGCCTAGAAGGCTGGGGGTGTGCCTGGATGTGGAGGAAAAGCAGGTCTCCTTCTACAGAGTGGAGACCCGGGCACACATCTACACCTTCTCTGACCTGGAGTTCAGGGAAGGGGAGAAGCTCTTCCCATTTTTCCGGACCCTAGATAATGCCAATTTCCTTACTATACTTTCTCCTGCAGATTGCAGAAAGTAGAGTTAATCCCTCTGCTCATGAATGACTCGTGCTATTGTATTTCAGTTATGATGGGTATTAAGATAATTTCTTATTTGGCAATAGAAGTAGCAATAATTGTAATACTAGCTCATCGGTAACAGATGTATCCAGAGTACAGTACTGTGCAAATTCAGGATTACAACGAAGTCTGAGCCCCCAGACTATTGTACCATTCTACAATTTTGACTCAAATGGTTCCTCCACAATTGCACAACAATCTGAAAGGTGTGGTAAGATGCAACATTTTAACAATTGCAGTATATCATTTATATGGAATACACTGTTACAGTTATTGATGTCTCAAGGATCTAGGTACAACAGTCAAACACTTAGCTTGTCAACATTTGTAGTTTTTAGGAGCTCAAATGAAGAAAGGAACTGAGGTGTTTGCTGAATGGAAGAGGGACTGAGACACTGATCCAAGGAATCGTCTGGTTTACCTTGGTTACTTGAGTTCTGGGTAAATGATTAAAAGTTATCAACAGCTGAACAGCACAGGATAAAAACAGACAGTCAGGTCCTTGTTCTGACCATCCTTTAAGACCAGATTTGAGTTCCGCATCTAAACCTTTTTAAGAGCTCTTGCCATTCTGTTGTGTTTAGGAAACTCTGATTTCCTGTATAGTGAATCCCTAGGTTAAAAACAGGCTCTCCGGGTTAGTAGATGCGTTTTTAGAACACGGAGATATGTTCTCATTCATTTTGTAGCATCTAGATTATGTATTAGGAGATTTAACTCTTGGTTGTATTCTGATCAGGATTATCTCTATTTTTGGATGTGTTGGATGTTCCAAAGGATTCAAACGCTTCGTAGAAATCTTTGGATGTTATGGTTGATCAGGACGAAGGCCTTGTTTGTAAATAGCATATTTTCAATGTATATTTGTTCCGTGTTTTGAATTAATACATTTTTTTCACCCAGTATGTCTGATTTGTTTAAACCATTTTCACAAAAGCTGTGCCAAAGATTAAAGAAAGCAAGTGCCTCAAATTATACGAATTGTTTAGGAATATTCTTGCCATAATCTCTAAAAGTTTGGGGTTATGGTTAGTTTAATTGTTTAACCTGCTCACTGTTTCTGGTATTCTCGATTTTTGTAATAACTGTATAATATCAGTTGATGGACAGATACTTTTCTTTCAGACTTTCAATGACTGTATGATCCCCTTTACCTACTGATAGCTGTGTCATTTGTTATTTAGGTGTTCTAAGTCATTTAGTGTTGGCTCTGCTGTTCAGGTTTTGACCTGAGATCCATGGTCTCTTACAGTGCTCCTCATGTGCAGAAGAAGGAGTTTCTTCTTCCTGTCCTCCCTGCGTTTCACACCTACTCGAACAAAACACTTGTACATGAGGTGTTCCTAATACACACTGGAGTTTTCACTCCCTCATCTACGTGTCAGTGGATCTCCATCCAGTCATGGAAGAAAACCATCTTCTTGGTTCTGTTCCAGCCAAGTTCTTAATCATGTGCTGATTTATTTTAAATTTCTATGGTGTGTGTTTTACAATTTGCTTTCAGCTGAGCTGTTAAAATGGGGAGTGAGATTTGTAATTTTCAGAAACCTTGTTCCATCATTTTGGTGTCTCTTATAACCAGTTGGACTGAAGCAGAAAGCAACACCGTGCCACAAGAGGGGCTTGTCTGAGATAATGCCAATTCAATTCAATCTGTGTATGTCTGATACAGTGACACTTCCACTGTGGATACAGTATATCTGATAGTATCTCCTCCACTTGGTCATGTTCAATACAGCGCCACACCCACTGTGGATATATCTGATAGTGTACAGTACAGTGACACTCCCACTGTGGATATACAGTATCTGATAGTGTCTCCTCCACTTGATCATGTTCAATACAGTGACACTTCCACTGTGGATACAGTATATCTGATAGTGTCTCCTCCACGTGGTCATGTTCAATACAGTAACACCCCCACTGTGGATATATCTGATACTGTTCAATACAGTGACACTCCCACTGTGGATATCCAGTATCTGATAGTGTTCAGTACAGTGACACTCCCACTGTGGATATATCTGATAGTGTCTGCTCCACTTGGTCATGTTCAATACAGTGACACTCCCACTGTGGATATATCTGATAGTGTCTCCTCCACTTGGTCATGTTCAATACAGTGACACTTCCACAGTGGATATATCTGATAGTGTTCAATACAGTGACACTCCCACTGTGGATATATCTGATAGTGTTCAATACAGTGACACGCCCACTGTGGATATACAGTATCTGATAGTGTCTCCTCCACTTGGTCATGTTCAATACAGTGACACTCCCACTGTAGATATATCTTGAAGATTTTTCTCTGAAGTTTTTCCTCGGGTCCTTTATCCTCAGGTGTAGCTGTGTCTTATAGTTGGTCTTCAGTTTTTCAGATGTTTGCGTTGTTGATTACTTTTTTCCCCCAATGACAATTATTTGCTAAACTTAGCTATCGTTTAGGAGGAATTTCCTGGTCTACAGAGATCTGCATGGAGTACTAACACAGAAGACATGATGAATGGATTAATACCCTCATCATGTCCTTTTTAAAATGTATTTAATGTTAGCATGCCCAAAGGGGTTGGCCAACCAGTTGACCTTGGACCCCTAGAGGGGTCTCTCCTTCCTAAGGGGTTTTCGGTTCCTCTCCTCCGTTGTCTTCTATTCTGTATTGACAAAATGTATCGTCAACTGCATTGTTAAGCGCCTTGGGGCAACCTTGTTGTGAAAGGTTCTATATAAAAATAAATTGAATTGAATAAACTATTTGTTCAGTTCCAGAAAATAGTCTCAAAGAAATTAGGAGCTCATCGTCTGTGCTACCTCTCTCTGTAAACTAAAGGGCAATAAACCCCCTGTTGTGGAAACAGTCTCCCGTCTCCAGCCTCCTCCTCCTCACGCCCACTGTTCTCACTGTTGAGCTCCTGAGCCCAGGGTCCAGGGCTGTGCTAACACTGCGCTGTTAGTATTCTCACCTCATTGTTCTTACATCACGCCTTTAGAAGACTCGTGGCAAAAAGTTGCTTCTTTCTACCTTTCAGAGCATTATTAACCTTTACTTGCTCCCCCCGAAAAAAAGAGCTGTAGCCACTCAATTACATCCATAAAATGACTTGGCAACATAATTATTACCAACACGTAACCGTTTACAGGATGACCAATGTAATTAGTGACAGGCCCTAGCTACACGTTACCATTAAATAATCCATATTCTTATTGGAAGACGACATCAATGAATACTGTATATTAATGTGTTTAATTTTTATTTTAGTGGTATTCATTGACGAGCAAGATATTCTAAGGCAGGGTGCCATGGCAGTGCAGTGGCTTGTATGACTGCTGTACAGGACAGAGTTCGATTGAGGAGCAATTGGGATGGGTTTGGGATATTCCTCCCCAACTTTGTAGGGGTTTCCCCTGGGTGCTCCTGGGTGCTGGTAGGTTAATTGACATCTGGATAAATTGAGCAGGGTGGAAGTGTCTGTGCATATTGGCGCAGGGCATCCTGTGCCTGCCCTCTGCTCCTTGTTTGCCAGAATAGGTGCTGGCTCTCCCCCCGACATCCTGAATTGGATGGAGAGATGGAAAATAGATTGATAGATTCATTCTGAAGCATTTTGTGGGGCAACCGTTCTGGCACGACAGGCTGTGACAAATCAAAAGAAAGTTAGTGGTCTTGCGTGCCTGTTAGCCCTTGTTTTCTACTGATTATTTACAGATCACCCTCACAAACGCCAGGCCTGGAACTGTCTGGACTGAGCGTGCAGGAGTCTTTGTTTATTCATTCTGCTGGAGTGAGTTCAAGGGCAGCGCCACTTTCAGTTTCGATCTGGAGGTGGGGGCGATAGACTGGTTCAGCCAGGGGCTGGCAAGAAGAAAGCTGCAGGGCTGAGATATCAGTCTCCGGGCTGTGTCTCCCCCTGATACGTCTTCTCTTCCCCTCTACGGAGCCTCATGGCCAGTGGCCCTTACTGACTGCAGGAGGGGTTGTGCATTGAGAGACGGGAGAGATCTGGATTCACTGGAGATCCAGGACAGCAGGGGCAGGTCAGCATTGTCGTCGATATGGACAAAACTAAGAATGGAGCTCTGAACTAATTGACTCTGTAATGAGAGAACTTTAAAAGTTACTTTGGTGATAGGAGTATTAAAGAAAGGAACTGAAGGAGAGTTGGGGTCTCTCAATAGAAGTTTCTTAAACCTAAAATGAACAGTTGTTAGCTTTATTGGCTTACCTACTCATTTGTGCTCGAAGGCAAGTATCCTATCTCTATGAGATAAACAGTATATCTGATCTCCTTTACTAACACCATGCTGGTAAATGTCTGTAGTAATAGAACAGAGGATGCAGGATTCATTTCCTTTATTTGACTGAAGTGTGTTCAAGGTCAGTGCCATTTTTAGTTTCAGGCTGAAGGTGGGTGTGTAGACTGGTTCAGTAGGGAAATAATAAGAAATGTTATTTTATATAGTGCCTTTTTAAAGGTGACTTCTCAAAGCGCTTAAGAAACTAAGGAAAGGGAGAACTAAGAATACAGGAGAGCTCCAAGTAGACTCATAGAGCAAAACTCTCTACCAGAGCCCAGAACATTATCAGAGCAAAGCTTAAGAAGCCTGAAACACCTGAGGCCTGAACGGGACTGAAGATGCTCAATGGTAAGATAGAGATCAGGTAAATTGATTTAGTGAACTGTAAGAGGACTGCCCGAGACTGAATTATTGTATCATCTGTGTTGGCTGAGCTGTAGAGCAGTGCATGAGAGATGCTTTTCCCTCTAGGATTCTCACTGGGACCTTGCCTGTCTGTTCCAGAGATGAAGTTGGAGTCGGGATGGATCCTAGTGCTTCTGCTGTGTGTCCTCCAGGTCTCTGTCTTAAGATCAGGTACAGCAAGAAAATGAAAACGTTACCAACAGTAAACGCAGCAATAGAATGCAACACAACAAGTTGATCAAGATGAGATCATCAGCCAACAGCCAACTGTCAGGGACATACCTACAGTATACAGCTGTTCTGATCAGTGTGAACCTCATTGTCAGATCCAGAGGATCCTGCAGGGGGTCAAAGTTTCAAATGCTTTGCAGGTGGAAGTGTTACAGGAGCCCATCTGTGGTTCCCATGGTGATTCACAATTGACCGTACATTGCAAAGACATTCTAGATTCTAAAAGATTGATGGAGAAGGACTTCAAATTCCCCAGCCAGCATGGCATTTAGAGGGATTGATGATGATCTATAGACCCATGAGCTGGATCTTGAATGAATTAACAGGCCCACAAGACATCTTAGACCCATGTCACTGAGTCTTGAAATGGGAGCAGAGATGTGTTACTGGGAGAAGGAAGAGAGCACTTCTGATTTATTTCCTGTTTATGTTTAAGAAGTCATGTAAGGGGCCCTGAGTTTAATTCCTGGGATGTTGTGTGTGAGGATTGTGTATGTTGTCCCCATGTTATTGTGGGTTTGCTCTGGGTGCTACACTATTAGATTAAATACCTATGATGGTAGCCGGTTCATTGTCTTGTGAGAGAATTGGCCCTGGTGTGTCTGTGTCTCTATCTCTGTGTGTGTGCCCTGTTATGGACTGGTTTCCACATCAAGAGTGCACCCTGCCTTGTGCCCATTGCATGTTGGGATAGGCTCTGGCTCCCCTATAACCCTCTGTTTATTGAAGTGTTTTGAAGATGGAGTGATGGATACATCGTGTATTTTATTTCTCTTCCCAGAGATGTTCCAGGTTCTGGGCCCGGCGGGTCCTGTTGTTGCTACTGTTGGTGAACACACTGTCCTGCCCTGTTACCTCTCGCCCAGCATCAGTGTGCTGGATCTGGAGATCAGGTGGTTTAGAGAGGACTTCTCAAAACCCCTGTTTTTATACCTGAACCAAAGGCCTAGATTACAAAATCAGAATCCATTCTACAAGGGGAGGACTGATCTCTTCCCAGAGGAATTCCCGAGAGGCAACGCATCTCTATTCCTGAAGGGCGTGTGAGGAACCGATGATGGCCAGTACACGTGCATGGTTTAATCAACAAACTGGTACGAGGAAGCTGTGATTGACGTGGCTGTGAGGGGTAAGTCTATCACTGCCTGGTTTTCTATAGTGTGGTGCTGTTACTGCAATGAGCAACACAAACTAGTGACCAATAACAATTATGATGTATGAAGTCTAAGCATGAGGCTATTTGTTTTTCCCATTAATTCTGAGTTCCCCTGTTCCTGTGCTAATTTCTCATAGGTGTGGGGACCCAGCCCTCAGTGTCTCTCCACTCCAATGAAGGGGGTCAGACCCAGCTGGTGTGCAGGTCAGAAGGTTGGTTCCGTAAACCTGCAGTGAACTGGACAGACAAGGATGGACAGGATGTGACATCACTGTCCAGCACCACAGTGGAGAGGGACAGACAGGGGCTCCTCAGTGTCAGCAGCTACATCCCAGTCAAACAGGAGTCCAACATCTTCTCCTGCCTGGTGAGAAGCACAGTACCGCAGCTCGACTTGGGGTCTGAGCTACACATACCCAGTAAGTTGTAAATGTATTTTAATTCCATTTCTTTGATAATACAGTAACAAGCTTGGCACTAGCACAGTGCCACAGAGCTTCAATGCCTGCATAAGTCAAGCACTACTTTTGATTTTAATTATAATGATGCTGTATATACAGTATGTGAGCACAGCCAGTGCTCTGAGCTCAGTATTTAAGGTTTATATATTTTCTTAAATCTCCATGTAGCACAACTGCTGTTAGGTGTTGCCTTTTAGGGAATGCAGTAATTAGATTTCTTAAGTATATTGACAAGGCTTGTAGCATTTATTACAACATAGAGTAGTTTGACCAGCTTTCCTAAAATGCCCTGGTAATATACAGTAATGAATTCAAGTTATTTTGCTATGTTGTCTGCAGGAGATTTTTCCCCAGGACCTTCTGGGTGGATGGAGGCTCTCATCTTGACTCTCTTTCTCAGTGCTGGGGCAGCTGCTCTGCTGATCATCAACTGGAGAAAACTGCATGGTATACATTTTTTCCACATGCATTGACCAGGGAATAGGGCCCTATTCCACTAGAGTGTGATCATTGCATGCTGTTTCATACAGAACAAAATCATATCAAGCATGAATTCAAATGTATCCAAGCATGTGCCTGGGACAGTTCCTGTTCTTCACTGGGACCATCATTAACTAGATTATCTGCTTCTGTGCCTTAGTCCCCAGATTGAAACACACACTCTCGCCATTGTGAAAGTGGGTCATAGGTATAAAGTTCCCCTTGTTGTCAACAGCTGTGTTTTTAAGCAGAATGAGTTTCATTTTCATTTTCATTTTTCCACGAAGGAGCTCATTATTAAGAAAGCTCAGCTAATGCATCTGTCTGCCTCCATATTATTTCATTTGATCTGCATCCATGATCCCATCATGGGAAATGCATTAGAATCTCCACGGCGACTGGCAGAATCTCGGCTTGACCTGTTGGTGTGACTACGAGCTCTAGAAGGAGATCTGTTCCATCAGTAATCAATAATCAACACAGCTTGATCATATTGAACCTTATCCTTTTTCACAAAGAACTGGTAAAAGACTCCAGCAGGACATTCAGTGATTCTACACTGGAGTCAAAACCAATCACAGTCTTAACAGACACTGACTAAAGGTGAAACTGTAAATTCTGTTTCTTATTCACAGACTTCCCTTTGCTCCACAGAGAACTTGGTAAGTGCTTTGTGTTCCTTTCATTTAAGTGGGAAACTATCAAAAATCATCTTAATGTAACCATCTGAAGACCAGAATCATAGACACACCTTGTGACATTTCCATTCTTGAACAGTGGCAGTGATGGATCACTTCTATCTACTGTATGTAGGACAGCTTACGTTCGACTAGTTTTTAGACTGCTGACCACATTTCTGCAAATAATTTTGAGTTTGTTCTAGTAACTTATAAGAATCAAACGGTTGTTTCTATCCTGACATGATCAGATGATACATACAGTATTTGCAGCACCTATTGAAAAATATTTTTCCCCCTTTCTTTCCAGATATAGTGAGACGTTGCTGTAAATCAGGTATGTACATCATGTAAGAAAATGCATTCTGTTTTTTTAAGCATATATGTGTATTAACAAATCGTTTGTGTCTGTGTTTCAGAATGGGAGTGGGTTTGCAGGTCTGCTGGTAAGCAAGAACAGTTTTACAAAGTTATGAATATTTCAGATTTCTTCCATTTCTATTTTTTTCATGCAGTTGTTAGAAAAAGTGTGTAATCCCCTAGGAATAATATGTATTTCTTGATTAATTGTTCCTAAAGTGTGATCTGACCTTCAATTAAGTCAACTAACCCAATCTGATTAATCAAGTAATACATAAACAATTGTACTTTTTCATGTCCATATTGAACACATTGTTTAAACATTCACTGTCTATGCTGGAAAAAGGATGTGAACCTCTAGGATAATGACCTTGGATAGGATAGTAACCTGTATTGTCTACATAGAATATACAGTGCCTTGCGAAAGTATTCGGCCCCCTTGAACTTTTCAACCTTTTGCCACATTTCAGGCTTCAAACATAAAGATATAAATTTTTTATTTTATGTGAAGAATCACCAACAAGTGGGACACAATTGTGAAGTGGAACGAAATCTATTGGATTTTTGAAACTTTTTTAACTAATAAAAAAATGAAAAGTGGGGCGTGCAAAAGTATTCGGCCCCTTTACTTTCAGTGCAGCAAACTCACTCCAGAAGTTCAGCGAGGATCTCTGAATGATCCAATGTTGTCCTAAATGACTGATGGTGATAAAAAGAATCCACCTGTGTGTAATCAAGTCTCTGTATAAATGCACCTGCTCTGTGATAGTCTCAAGGTTCTGTTGAAAGCGCAGAGAGCATCATGAAGACCAAGGAACACACCAGGCAGGTCCGTAATACTGTTGTGGAGAAGTTTAAAGCCGGATTTGGATACAAAAAGATTTCCCAAGCTTCAAACATCCCAAGGAGCACTGTGCAAGCGATCATCTTGAAATGGAAGGAGTATCAGACCACTGCAAATCTACCAAGACCTGGCCGTCCCTCTAAACTTTCAGCTCAGACAAGGAGAAGACTGATCAGAGATGCAGCCAAGAGGCCCATGATCACTCTGGATGAACTGCAGAGAACTACAGCTGAGGTGGGAGAGTCTGTCCATAGGACAACAATCAGTCTTACACTGCACAAATCTGGCCTTTATGGAAGAGTGGCAAGAAGAAAGCCATTTCTCAAAGATATCCATAAAAAGTCTCGTCTAAAGTTTGCCACAAGCCACCTGGGAGACACCCCAAACATGTGGAAGAAGGTGCTCTGGTCAGATGAAACCAAAATTGAACTTTTTGCCCACAATGCAAAACGATATGTTTGGCGTAAAAGCAACACAGCTCATCACCCTCAACACACCATCCCCACTGTCAAACATGGTGGTGGCAGCATCATGGTTTGGGCCTGCTTTTCTTCAGCAGGGACAGGGAAGATGGTTAAAATTGAGGGGAAGATGGATGCAGCCAAATACAGGACCATTCTGGATGAAAACCTGTTGGAGTCTGCAAAAGACCTGAAACTGGGACGGAGATTTATCTTCCAACAAGACAATGATCCCAAACATACAGCAAAATCTACAAAGGAATGGTTCACAAATAAACGTATCCAGGTGTTTGAATGGCCAAGTCAAAGTCCAGACCTGAATCCAATCGAGAATCTGTGGAAAGAGCTGAAAACTGCTGTTCACAAACGCTCTCCATCCAACCTCACTGAGCTCGAGCTGTTTTGCAAGGAAGAATGGGCAAGAATTTCAGTCTCTCGATGTGCAAAACTGATAGAGACATACCCCGAGCGACTTGCAGCTGTAATCGCAGCAAAAGGTGGCTCGACAAAGTATTAACGCAAGGGGGCCGAATACTTTTGCACGCCCCACTTTTCATTTTTTTATTAGTTAAAAAAGTTTCAAAAATCCAATAGATTTCGTTCCACTTCACAATTGTGTCCCACTTGTTGGTGATTCTTCACATAAAATAAAAAATTTATATCTTTATGTTTGAAGCCTGAAATGTGGCAAAAGGTTGAAAAGTTCAAGGGGGCCGAATACTTTCGCAAGGCACTGTAGATTTTGTCATCAGAACTAACCTCTAATAATGACTCACTGGATGTTTATTAACACATTTTTTATTATGCATGTTTTATTAATATGTAATTAAGCTTTAATAATTAAATAAAATTAAATTAAAATGTAGTTTGGAATTGACAACTGTCTGTCAGCTCTTCTGACTACTACAGTATGCACACTTTTCTGTAAAATTGTGATGTCAAGCTAGGTGCTGTTTTTTGCACTTGCAAGCTCTGCAGCTGATTTGTACAGCATAAACCTTGACTTAAACTGTGATACTTGGTTTGAAGGGCTCAGCCTGAACTATAATCTCTGATTATAATAGCTCAATTGAGTTGGCCCATCTACAAACACAAACAATAAAACCCACCTCTTTTGTTGGTGCTGAGTTTGTGCCAGTTGGTGCCTTTCAAAGTAGCACATGTGCTGCTTTCATTCACAAGATATACCACCTTTTTGGTCACTCAGCCGCCCTACAGTGGCGACAGAAGTATGTGATATTTTAGGAATGTACAAGCAAACGTAAAAGTTGCACCTCAGATGCAACTTTCAACAGCACAAACCATAACCAACACATGAGACAGTTCTTGTATGCTGTTCTGTAGGGGGACCGAGTAATATTACATTATCACACTATATCTTGGGAATTAAAGATACACAAAGCAATACAAATACTACTTTCATTGGCACAAACCAGTGCAAACACAGCACAAACAAAAGTGTTGGGTTTAATCAACTTCAGGGAGCTGTGATCCCCCTTAGAATCACGGGGGTATGTATTTGAATGTTTGCAGAACTCCAAAATATAAAAAAGTGTGATCTCATGTTAAAAGAACATAATCCTTATGGAATCCTTTCGATGATACAACACCCATTTTCCTTTTTCTTTCCAAAAGGTGCTGTATTGGATAATATCTGATTTCTCTGTGTCTTTCCCTTTCAAACAAGGAACTTCGCAGTGCAGATGATGGAACATATTAAAAAGATGACAAGATGCACTACATTCTGAATGCAAATCAGTGGTTTTAACGCTTTTTTTTTTCCCGTAGTGGATTTGACTCTGGATCCCGAAACCGCGCAGTGCGAGCTGGTGCTGTCAGGGGATGGGAAGAGAGTGCGGTTTGGAGAGCTGAAAGATGTTCCTGACAATCCTAAGAGATTTAATCACTGGTGCTGCATCCTGAGCAGGGAGAGCTTCACCTCGGGGCGTTATTACTGGGTGATACAAGTGAATGAGTGGTGCACAGTGGGAGTGACCAAAGAGTCTGCCTGCAGGAAAGGGGCTTTCAGCTTCACCCCTGAGCAGGGATACTGGGCTTTGGCGAGTCATTCGTCTCGTCTCTTTGCTTTCACTGACCCATGGACCCCACTCCCAAATAGCCTGCTGCCCCGGAAGATGGGGTTGTGTCTTGATATAGGGGAGAGGCAGGTCTCCTTTTACAAAGTGGAATCCAGATCTCATATCTACACCTTCACTGGCTTGGAATTCAGAGAAGGAGAGAGACTTTTTCCATTCATCTACACACGCGCAGAAAAAGACATTTCAATAGTATCTCCAAAGGATCACTAAAGATCCAGCTCATCCTTCTACTGTATGCATAGTGGATGAGTGCCTTTATAACCCATACAAAGAGGATTTTGAACTGATTTAGGTTTGCCGTAGCAAAAGTGTGTGTGTGTGTGGGGGGGGGAATGTTTATGCAATCACCATATTTTAAGTTCGAATTTTCTTTCCAGCTGGTGCTGACTTAAGCGCTTTCCCCAGAAGAAGAATAAATGTGCTCTGTTTTATATTTACTTTTAAAGTATATACAGTATATGCTGTAAACATCATTTTCAAGTGCTCTGTCTCAGGTACAATGAACCTTGGTCTGTTTACAATAAAATAAAATTGAATTTAACTGGTTTAGAGACCCGTCAATAAGTAATACAGTAGATTATAAGAAATCAGTTCCACATCACCTGAACATAATTTGGTATGAGTATAGTGTAGAAATCACTCAATGATCAGGTTCTTGAAGTGAGCAGGAAAGCAGACCTTTATGTATGCATACAGGAGCACAGTACAGAATACAGTTCTGAATGTAGCTGAAAATGAATACAGCAGTGTTTCCCTTTTTATACAGTGAGTCACACCAATTCAGTCATATAAGAGGAAGCGAAAACAATAATAGATATTCCAGCAGAAAACCATCCACAAGATATTTTCTCAGGCAGTTTCAGTTGTTTGCGTACCAAGAGAACATTTAGTTTCAAAATGGAACGTCTGTTAGACATTCATGAGAGTCATGAGCGATTGCAGCTATCAGCCAGCTACTCACCAAAGCTAAGCATAATTACAGTATGAGAACAGAGCCCGTTGTTCCTTTCTCAGAGCACAACATTTCTTCAGTCCCCCCTTTAGAAACTCTACCAACACGGTGAGTTTCTTTTAACTAAAATCATATTTGTCTATTCTCTTTTAAGAGGAACACTCAGAGGGGCCTTAGTAGATTTGGGGCCTATTGAGAGTAGTGGTTCAGCTTTCAGCGCCATGACAGAGGAAAAATTATTTTCAACACATTTAACACATAAAGCACGTACACAAGCACAAAAAGCCCCTTCAATGACCAAAAAGATAAGTCCTATAAATATATATTGCACCACAGTGGTTCCCCAATGTCCCAAAATACTTGGGAGCCAGTTAGTTATTCCCCAATCATCCGGATTACAGTTATGGATTTTTGCCCTTTGCTACAAAGGTGTTGTGCTAAATCTGCAACATGTTTCAAATTGTCAGGAATATAGGTACAGCATTAAGAACCAATTACTGCACAAGTTGAATCTAAAGCTAAATGGTTCTGCATAGCCACTGTCCTGAGAGCAACCATCTCATCGCTAATAGACTGTAGGCCGACTGCAGTTTCACTGGCCAGTTTCTCTTAGAAATCTGCCATATCGATGACTTCAATTTCCCCATTCTGTACTAAGGAGTAGTTGTGGCAAAGACTTGCTTTGTTTCTTCTGTCTACTGTCTACTGGTGGAGGATAAAGGATAAATACTGTCATTACCTGGCACAGTATGATCACAGATACTATTCCCTGAGTTGGAGGTAGAGGTGTTGTCAGATCTGCTGAAGCAGAGCCAACCCTTTACAGTCCTAAAAAGCTGTAAGACCAGTGGGCGCCTATAATTTTTGTAACAAGGTGCGTACCATCCAGTGAAATTAGTGGGGTCCACCCTTGCTCAGCGACCCATTCCCCATACAGCTGGGTGGAATTTGTTCCGTTCTTGTATATACTGTATGTGTATGTTCCTATACATATATAATCTAAAAATCCTAAAAAATCATTCATATTGAAGGGGATCACCCCCATTGGCAGTCCCCCTTGTACATACCCAGGAATAGCAATACATACCCAACAAGAACTTTGATTATTACTAACCACTTACAAGTACGATAGAGCTAAGAATGAGCTGGAGGCCCCACCATAAGATTCAAACTTTAATTTTAATAGTTATTAAAATGAACAGTCTAATATTCAATCAGGTGCTGTTGCCCTTGGGCAGTGCGAGGCTTGGATCCAGCGACCCTTGCTGGCTACCGCAGCCTGTGGTGAGCAGGACTCGGAAGGGACCATCCCAGTTGGCTCGGCGCGCCTGTGATGCAAACGTCTTCAGCCACACCCACTGCCCCGGGATCAGGTCGTGTCCCCCTTCACTTCGGGGGCCCCCGGCCTCCTTCATTTGCTCCCGGGCTGTATGGATTGCAACTGTCGGCTCCTCACCGTACTGTAAAAGAGAATCGGTCAATAAACCAGTACAGCCAGTAGTTAAATCCAGGCCCCCAGGTGATCTCATTGGCCTTCCTGTGATGACGTCATGTGGACTTAGTCCGGCGGTCTGATTGGTCACAGCACCATAGGAAGAGCATCAACCAATGGTGTTCCCTGTAAATGATATTTGCTCAGTTGATCCCAGTGGGGAATCACGTCAGTCGGTCACAAGCTGGGTTGATTGCACCTGCTTGTTTGATGACTCGGTTACCACTGGTAACTTGAGATATTTGATTCGATTCAGAAACAAAAGCGTGTGTGCAGCATTAAATTAATACAATGCTACTTACAGCCTGGACTGCCAGACAGGTGTCCTGGACTGCCCTTAGGCGGGGTCCTCAGCCATTGGCCACCGCATCCAGCTGTCTAGAATAATACCCTACTGGGCACTGGTGGTCCCCGTGTTCCTGTGTCAAAACAGCCGACCAAAATCCCCGCTGCTCGCTCACATACAACCAAAAAGGGTTGGTCGTTCTGAGGTAGACCCAGGGTTGGAGCCTGCAAATGAGCTTGTTTCAAGTCATTAACAGGAGCCAATTCAGAGTCATCTGATTTTACAATATCATCAGAGGATACTTTTCCTTTAAGCTTGTCAGTGAGGGTTTGAGCCCATTCTGCAAATGCATCCACCCAGGTCCAGTTGAAATTACACAGGCCTATGAAGGAAGACAGTTCTTTAACTGTAGTGAGAACGGGGTGTGTTTTAATGGCTTGGGTTCTGTCAACAGTCATTTCACGATTTCCTTGACCAATCTTTTGCCCCAAATAGATCACAGTGTCCATGCCAGTTCGGGCCTTGTCCAAATTGGCCTTATGTCCTTTCTGAGCTAAGAAATCAGGCACCTACCTCCACAGGTCCTCCCGATGAGTCTCCTCATCTGGGGACGCCGCTAGATGTCGTCTACATCTTGAATTACAACAGATTTGACCTCCGGCAGGTCACGCAGATGCTGGCGCAGACACTGCTGGGCTGTTGTGGAAGCCCTGTGGCAGCCTGGTCCATGCCCTGGTTTGTTGCAATAGTAGCACAACACGTCTCCTCCTGCAGAGGAGGCAGCCCCTTTCCTCCCACCCCCTCTAGTATTGTTGGAGCCACCTAACTGCAGGGCCCTCACTTGAGCCTCCATATTCTGTTCTACCTGGCCGGCAGTGTCACCAGCTCCCCAAATTCATCCCGCGAACTGTTAATTTCTGCGTCATTTGGAATGTCTTTGTTATATCTGGCTTCAGTCCACTTAAATATATCCGTTTTATTACAGGTTCTCTAAAAGCATAGATATCTTCATCATGCCCACGCCCGGCACACTCAAACCACACCGTTACAAACCTCATATTTTAACCTACTTTAAACTCATATTTTCTTCTAACTATCGAACACACCAAGTCCTTCTTCAAAACTCTCACCTTCCCTACGTACAAGATTACCATCAGATTTCTTTGCCAGTTCGTGATGACTTTTTTTCTTACCAAGAGAAAAATTCACCATACACAGAAGCAGGTGATAAACTATATCATGGCTCTGATAGTTACAGTACACACCTAAGCTAACCTCAAATAACTTGTTCAAGCATTTCCTGCAACAATATACCCTTATACCTCTGTGAGTACTCACAGCCCACTTATCTTTCACATCACTCACTGTATCTCCAAGCGATCCTATGGCTCACCAAGTCCCACAGACCTGCTACCAAACCCAGTTTGTGTCTCCTCTCCTGCTACACAGAGAGAGCATCTCCTTCTGTCAATCGGATTCCTTAACCTCCACATTACCCTCACAGGAGTCGTCTTCGAGAGCCTCTCCTGTTCCTCTCACCTGGAATTCCACTCATCCCGAGTGCTAAATTCTCAACCAGGCCAGGTGAAGCTACAGTCTAATTCTGCTGCTTCATTCACATATCAGGCAGCCATCTTGGCTCAAGGCTCCTCCCCTGGGCTTGAGATTGGAGCCAAAATGGGGCCTCTGCAACGAAGTCCCCTCCATTGTATCACATCACATGCTTCCATTTCTTCTTGCAGTGTTGTTGGGAGAATGCTTTGCCCACTCTATCACAGTATTTCATAATATGCAATAAATTGTACTAAAGAACTATAATGATGTCATGCATTTTCTCAATATGAAATGTTATCGAAGTGTTATACAACTGTATACATTTTCTAGTAGTTAATCAGTTACAGAAAGAGCTGGTACACACCCAGCACAAATCTGTGTGACTCTGTCGTGCTGAGACAGCTTTTTCAAAGGAAAGGAAATGAAAGTCATTTAAGGGACAGATCAAAGTGCAAGAAAGAACTTTGCAGAAACAGCATTGCAGTAAGTCTGACATTATCATGTACAAATATCTATTATATATATATATGTTATAATGTTTACATATACAGTATGTGTACGTTTGTATGTGGAGATATTTTTTTGTAAACATTATTCCCACACTGGCCTGAGCTGTAATGAACGTGTCATGGGTCAGAGAATTTACGAGCACAGCAGGATCAAATGGAAATCTGTTTGTACCACGGACATTGGGAAACCTTCCATTTGCTTTTTTTAAGCGGTAGATGTTTTGAAATAATAGTACTTTCAAAATAGCAATATAGCTCAGCTTAAAAAGTAATTCGATCCAAATTAAACAAAACATATTTCTCCTTAAGAAATCAATTTTTATGATAGTCATTATTCATAATGTGTTCTGCTTATTTTCATTCTTGCCCATGTGACTATTCTACACACCATGTAGAATACGTTTTGGGACTTTGTGCTCAGAAACATATGAAGGCAAAAGTATACGTACATTGAGATTGTAGCGTTCAGTGTCCATTGTTTTATAGTGTGGATTGGGTTCAGTGCTTGTCATCCTTGTCAGAGAGAGATGGACAGAGGACGGTCTTCAGTAGAGCTGTTGCAGGGCTGGACTGAGGTTCTCCTGTGCTCAATGAGAACAATAGTAGGATCTGAATGATGGGTTGATTTAGTTAAAGCAGACAACAGGGTTTAGAAGGCGGTATACAGAGGACGCAAGAGACTGGAAGGATTTTTCAGATGCATCGTTAAACACGTTTGCTATGGAAAACGAATACGTGCAGAGTGTAAACCATGCAAATTCACACTGCTCAAGTATATTTAGAAGGCTCCTACTTAGGTCTTACTGAGTGCCTGTTGAGCCACTCTCTACTGTCCGTGTTGGTACAGCTCTAGGACTGTGTGAGACATTCCTCTCTCTGGGAGTCTGTCTGTATTGCCAACGCTGGTTCATCTTCAGAGCTGTGTGAGAGAAACTCCTCTCTCTGGGATTCTCACTGGGAGTCTGTCTCTGTTCCAGGGATGAAGTCAGAGTTGGACTCAGGATGGATCCTAGTGCTTCTGCTGTGTGTCCTCCAGGTCTCTGTCTTAAGATCAGGTACAGTAAACGCAGCAATAGAATGCAACACAACAAGTTGATCAAGATGAGATCATCAGCCAACAGCCAACTGTCAGGGACATACCTGTACAGCTGTTCTGATCAGTGTGAGCCTCATTGTCAGATCCAGAGGATCCTGCAGGGGGTCAAAGTTTCAAACGCTTTGCAGGTGGAAGTGTTACAGGAGCCCATCTATGTTTCCCATGGTAATTCAAAATTGACCGTACATTGCAAAGACATTCTAGATTCTAAAAGATTGATGGAGAAGGACTTCAAATTCCCCAGCCAACATGGCATTTAGAAGGATAGATGCTGATCTTTAGACCCATGAGCTGGATCTTGAATTAACAGGCCCACAAGACATCTTACACCCATGTCACTGAGTCGTGAAATGGGAGCAGAGAATTGTTTATATACAGGAAGTCATGTAAGGGGCCCTGAGTTTAATTCCTGGGATGTTGTGTGTGAGGATTGTGTATGTTGTCCCCATGTTATTGTGGGTCTGCTCTGGGTGCTGCACGATTAGATTAAATACCTACTATGGTAGTCGGTTTATTGTCTTGTGAGAGAATTGGCCCTGGTGTGTCTGTGTCTCTATCTCTGTGTGTGTACCCTGTTATGGACTGGTTTCCACATCAAGAGTGTACCCTGCCTTGTGCCCATTGCATGTTGGGATATGCTCTGTCTCCCCTATAACCCTCTGTTTATTGAAGTGTTTTGAGGATGGAGTGATGAATGCATCATGTATTTTATTTCTCTTCCCAGAGATGTTCCAGGTTCTGGGCCCGGCGGGTCCTGTTGTTGCTACTGTTGGTGAACACACTGTCCTGCCCTGTTACCTCTCGCCCAGCATCAGTGTGCTGCATCTGGAGATCAGGTGGTTTAGAGGGGACTTCTCAAAACCCCTGTTTTTATACCTGAACCAAAGGCCTAGATTACAAAATCAGAATCCATTCTACAAGGGGAGGACTGATCTCTTCCCAGAGGAATTCCCGAGAGGCAACGCATCTCTATTCCTGAAGGGCGTGCGAGGAACCGATGATGGCCAGTACACGTGCATGGTTAAATCAACAAACTGGTATGAGGAAGCTGTGATTGACGTGGCTGTGAGGGGTAAGTCTGTTCACTGCCTGGTTTTCTATAGTGTGGTGCTGTTACTGCAATGAGCAACACAAACTAGTGACCAATAACAATTATGATGTATGAAGTCTAAGCATGAGGCTATTTGTTTTTCCCATTAATTCTGAGTTCCCCTGTTCCTGTGCTAATTTCTCATACTGTAGGTGTGGGGACCCAGCCCTCAGTGTCTCTCCACTCCAATGAAGGGGGTCAGACCCAGCTGGTGTGCAGGTCAGAAGGTTGGTTCCGTAAACCTGCAGTGAACTGGACAGACAAGGATGGACAGGATGTGACATCACTGTCCAGCACCACAGTGGAGAGGGACAGACAGGGGCTCCTCAGTGTCAGCAGCTACATCCCAGTCAAACAGGAGTCCAACATCTTCTCCTGCCTGGTGAGAAGCACAGTACCGCAGCTCGACTTGGGGTCTGAGCTACACATACCCAGTAAGTTGTAAATGTATTTTAATTCCATTTCTTTGATAATACAGTAACAAGCTTGGCACTAGCACAGTGCCACAGAGCTTCAATGCCTGCATAAGTCAAGCACT
The DNA here is from genome assembly GCF_059453375.1 of Lepisosteus platostomus. Lineage (NCBI taxonomy): Eukaryota > Metazoa > Chordata > Actinopteri > Semionotiformes > Lepisosteidae > Lepisosteus > Lepisosteus platostomus. The sequence goes on from NC_142616.1 coordinate 5,812,200, forward strand.
ACTTTTGATTTCAATTATAAGGATGCTGTATATACAGTATGTGAGCACAGCCAGTGATCTGAGCTCAGTATTTCTCTCTGGCTGTCTTCCATCATCACTAAAGTTTAAACTAAGGTTTATATATTTTCTAAAAACTCCATGTAGCACAACTGCTGTTAGGTGTTGCCTTTTAGGGAATGCAGCAATTTGATTTCTTAAGTATATTGACAAGGCTTGTAGCATTTTTTGCTACATAGAGTAGTTTGACCAGCTTTCCTAAAATGCCCTGGTAATATACAATAATGAATTCAAGTTCTTTTGCTATGTTGTCTGCAGGAGATTTTTCCCCAGGACCTTCTGGGTGGATGGTGGCTCTCATCTTGACTCTCTTTCTCAGTGCTGGGGCAGCTGCTCTGCTGATCATCAACTGGAGAAAACTGCATGGTATACATTTTTTCCACATGCATTGACCAGGGAATAGGGCCCTATTCCATTAGAGAGTTCGATCATTGCATGCTGTTTCTTACAGAAAAAAATCATATCAAGTATGAATTCAAATGTATCCAAGCATGTGCCTGGGACAGTTCCTGTTCTTCACTGGGACCATCATTAACTAGATTATCTGCTTCTTTGCCTGATTTTAGTCCCCAGACTAGAACACACGCTCTCACCATTGTGAAACTGGGTCACAGGTATAAAGTTCCCCTTGTTGTCAACAGCTGTATTTTTAAGCAGAATGAGTTTCATTTTCATTTTTCCACGAAGGAGCTCATTATTAAGAAAGCTCGGCTAATGCATCTGTCTGCCTCCACATTATTTAATTTGATCTGCATCCAAAATTCCATCATGGGAAATGCATTAGAATCTCCATAGCAACCTGCAGAATCTCGGCTTGACCTGTTGGTGTGACTACGAGCTCTGGAAGGAGATCTGTTCCACCTGTATTAATTAATTAATTAAGTTAATTGCCACACTACCTCAGAGAGAGCAGAATATTTAGGATCAGCCCTAATGTGAACTTCTGACATTCTTCTCTTCGACCTCGTTTGTGGATTTCCATTGTGCTTTGTTCCTGTGCTCTCCTGGCTACAAAGTGGGCTGCTAAAGTCACTTTGACCTGGCTCGTCGATTCTGCTGGAGCTCTGTTCCCATGTTTAGTTGCCTCCTTCACTTCCTTCTGCTCGTTTACCATGCCGGTCTACTGCAAATGTCTGCTTGCTTCGCCTGCACTTGTGTCTGGGTCTCACTGTCTTGGATTCTTACTCAGGTACGAGCAGTGTTATTACAAGGGTGTCCTTTGCATAATCGTTATAAGGAAAGTAATTATATTGAGTCCAGCTCTTTCTCTTGTACCTTCAGTTGTCACTGACCGTGCAACTTGCTGACAGTTCTTATCTTGTACCTGATCAACAATATAATGTTGACTCACGACAGTGCTGCTATTGCACTACTGTGGTGAGTGAGAGATCATTTACTGTGTTGTTCTATCTGTAGGTTTTTCAGTCTTTCCCCATGGTAAGGTAGCTTCTATAGCCCCTGTAGGGTGGTGACTCAAGCACATTATCAACAGACTTGCACAAGTGTTGGTTCCTTCATTGATTGATCAATAGCACAGCTTGATCATATTAAACCTTATCCTTTTACGCAAAGAACTGGTAAAAGACTCCAGCAGGACATTCAGTGGTTCTACACTGGAGTCAAAACCAATCATAGTCTTAACAAACACTGATTAAAGATGAAATTGTAAATTCTGTTTCTTATTCACAGACTTCCCTTTGCTCCACAGAGAACTTGGTAAGTGCTTTGTGTTCCTTTCATTTAAGTGGGAAACTATCAAAAATCATCTTAATGTAACCATCTGAAGACCACAATAACAGACACACCTTTGTAACTCAGTGACATTTCCATTCTTGAACAGCAGTATGGATCAGTTCTATGTACTGTATATAGGACAGCTATATATGTTTTATGTTTGACTAGTCTTTATAGACTCCTGACCACATTTCTGCAAATGTTTTTCACTTTGTTCCAGTAACTAATAAGCAAAATCAGCCATTTCCATTCTGATGTGATCAGATCAAGCATCATTGCATCGCCTAATGAGGAATCTTTTTCATCTTGTCTTTCCAGATATAGTGAGACGGTGCTGTAAATCAGGTAGGTACATCCTGTAAGCAAAAGCGTTGGAGTGTGTTAAGCGTCTGTATGTATTAATACATCCTTTGTGTCTGTGTTTCAGAGTGGGAGTGGCTGTGCAGTGCAGCAGGTAAGCAAGAAGAGTTTTGCTAAATATATGAATCCTTCTGATTTAGTAGATTTAGATTTCATAGCCTGTGTTATCCATATCGAATGTTAACAGAAGGTAAAAAATTTAGGTGGTGGTGGTGGTTGAGTGCCGTCGCGTCAGTATCGACTCATGGTGACCCTACAGACAGTTCCACTGTCACTATCCATAGTGTTGAGTTTTCATGAGTTTATATGGCAAGATACAGAAGTAGATTGCCAGTCCTGCCTTCTGCGCAGATAGTGCGAGTTCTGTTGCCGTTGTCACAGGTATTTGACCCTCCGCCACCAACACCGCTCCATACTGTTGCTGCCCAGTATACAGTAGGTTATTAGAGAACCTTGAACCCAATGTGGAACACGAACCCACTACTGTCACGAACACGGACTGAGATCGGTGTCGGGTCTTGTAGTAGACTCTATGCGATGCGGTAAGAGCTGGTGAAAACAGGAGGCATGGTAATAGTGCACAAAATAATAGTGACAATCCGTGAGACAGTGACCGGGTGAGACAAAGAACAGCATCCAAATCCAAACGGGTCCAAAGGCAGGTCAGGGCATAGTCCGAGAGTCCATCAGCGAGTAATCCATCCTGGGACGCAGCAAGGTTAAAATCCCCTGGAGGGGGGGAACACACGGAGAGACAAGACATGGAGGTCCAAGGGTGACGGGGCGAGATCCTCCAGACCCCGGGCTCAGGAAGCCTCCCACAGTCCAAAGACATGCTGGTGGGTCAGTCAGCTTCTGGGGCAAACTGGCCCTGGTGTGCTGATTTTTGTCTGGAGCATTCCCCTGCGATGGACCTGTATCCAACCCAGGGTGTACCTGGTCTTGCTGGGAGAGGATCTGTCTCTCCCTGCGACCCTATACATGAAGAAGCAGCTAGACATTGGACGGATATAAACTTTGAATGTCCAGAGCCAGTGGCTGAGGGCTGTTGCTCTGTATGACTGTATGACACAGTTACAGTCTACAATGTTGGTTTCTGCTTCTTTCCTACTCCCAGCTATAGCAGTAGGTATGGTGTCAGTGCAGGACTTTTTCTGCTTTTCTTCCCCAAAGAGGACTTGACCCTGAATCCCGACACCGCCCAACGGGAGCTGCTGCTGTCGGAGGATGGGAAGAGAGTCCGCAGGGGAAACAGCAGGGATGTCTCTGACAGCCCGGAGAGGTTTGACTGCTGGTCTGCTGTCCTGAGCCAGGAGGGTTTCACCAAGGGACGACACTACTGGGAGGTGGAGGTGAATAAGCTGTGGACCATAGGAGTCGCCAGGGAGTCGGTCAAGAGGAAGGGCGCCTTCATCATCCTTCCCCAGGAGGGTTACTGGACCCTGTTTCGGGAAGCTGCTCGACTCTCGGCTCTCACCGAACCCTTGACCTCCCTCTCTCGCAGCCTGCTGCCCAGGACGCTGGGGGTGTTTCTGGACATCGAGGAGAGGCAGGTCTCCTTTTACAAAGTGGAGAGCAGAGAGCACGTCTACACCTTCCGCGACATGGCCTTCAACGAAGGGGAGAAGCTCTTCCTGTTTTTCCGAACAATCGATGAAGAAAAAGACCTTGTGATACGATAAAACGCAACAATAAACTTTATTTTTACAATAGCATCTTTAAAGGTTTCTTCTCAAATCGCTTTACAGAACAGCAAGAAAACAAAAGGCTTTCCTACTGTATAAATGCATATCCAGTAGGAAAGCAAAGGGGCATACGCAGAATCAGATAAATAAAAGCCTTGATTTGAAAGAAGTCAGGGAAAGTGACTCCTTGATATCCTTGGGGATATCTGTCTGAGAATCTGTCTCGTATTACGTGGTTCTTAATAGACGATGTTTGAGGGGCATGAAATACCTACTGATCCCAGTGTGCACCTCAAACCTGGCAAGGTGGAGAGTGGCCCTGGATTTAATTCCTAGGGTGTTATCTAGTTGTATGTTCTCACCGTGTTCATGAGATTTTCGTCTGGGAGCTCAAGTGTCTTCCTGCAAACCAAAGACTTACCAATGGGTTGATAGGCTTCTGGGAAATGTGGCTCTTCAAAAATAGGCATCAAAAATGACAAATGTTGTGATACCATTGATTATAAAAGTCATGATTCTTAAGACATGTGTCATGTGTTTTTAAAATAAAACTAATTTAACACTTTTCTATAAGTCATTTATTGAAAGTGTCTGAGCACACTATACTGTCTTATTTGCTGGTTTGGTAACATCAATAATACAGTATGTAATAAAATAAGTAACAAAATAATTGGGGCAATTCGAATCATCTTAAATCCTCTACAAACAAGCAGTTTTAAAGCAGGCCAAGGGCATTAGGAGTGTCTGTCTGGCCCCCTGCAGTCTGAATTCACACTCCTCCCATCTAGATGATGTCTCTGTGTCCCCGGGTGTAAAGCTGAGGCTCAGGAAGTCTTTCAACTCCCCTGCAATGTCTCTGTTGACATTCTAAAGTAACTCTTCTCTCTGATCTTCTGTTAACAAATACAATTCCCAATTCTCTACAATTAAAAATAATTGTTTTGAGAAATTTCAAGCACAGAATGGAGAAATCAGGTATTATTTCACCAGATCTCACAGAATCACTCTCTCAAACTACAAAAAAAATATTTCACCAAAACCCTCTAGGTGCTTAAAAATACTTTATAAGCACCAGTTACTAGTAATGTTCCAACACTGTCAATTCTTTGTTATTCAAAACACAAGTAAAAATAAAATAATAACAAAAAAAAATACATAATCCAAAGAATTTTAACACTTACAAAACACAAAATAAAAGTACTGAAGTTGTTAAAGCTTCTCACTGTTATTTTAGAAAGAACACACCCCTCAAGACTCTGCTCAGACAAGCTGATTATTAGTGGGTGTGTAGTATAATAGCTCAGTGCACTTAGCTCCCCCTGCTGGACAGTAATCGGACACACCTGCCTTCACTACCTGATTCGCCTCCTGTGGAGTAGTGTCTTCCTCCCCAGATTTGCAGGGATTTCCCTCCAGTTTTCTCCCACAATCAAAGACATGCTGGAAGGTTAATTGACATCTGGATAAATTGAGCAGGGTGGGAGTGTCTGTGCATAGTCGTGCAGGGCATCCTGTCCCTGCCCTCTGCTCCTTGTTTGCTAGAATACAGTAGGTGCTGGCTCTCCCCCCCCCCCTTAATTGGATGAAGATATAGAAAATGGATTGATAGTTTCGTTATGAAGCATTTTGGGGGGCAACCGTTCTGGCACGACAAGCTGTGACAAATCAAAAGACAGTTAGTGGTCTTGCGTGCCTGTTAGCCCTTGTTTTCTATTATTTACAGATCACCCTCCCACACCCCAGGCCTGAAACTGTCTGGACAGAGCGTGCAGGAGTCTTTGTTTATTCATTCTGCTGGAGTGAGTTCAAGGGCAGCGCCACTTTCAGTTTCGATCTGGAGGTGGGGGCGATAGACTGGTTCAGCCAGGGGCTGGCAAGAAGAAAGCTGCAGGGCTGAGATATCAGTCTCCGGGCTGTGTCTCCCCCTGATACGTCTTCTCCTCCCCTCTACGGAGCCTCATGGCCAGTGGGCCTTACTGACTGCAGGAGGGGTTGCGCATTGAGAGACGGGAGAGATCTGGATTCACTGGAGATCCAGGACAGCAGGAGCAGGTCAGCACTGTCGTCGATATGGATAAAACTAAGAATGGAGCTCTGAACTAATTGACTCTTTAATGACAGAACTTTAAAAGTTACTTTGGTGATAGGAGTATTAAAGAAAGGAACTGAAGGAGAGTTGGGGTCTCTCAATAGAAGTTTCTTAAACCTAAAATGAACAGTTGTTAGCTTTATTGGCTTACCTACTCATTTGTGCTCGAAGGTAAGTATCCTATCTCTATGAGATAAACAGTATATCTGATCTCCTTTACTAACACCATGCTGGTAAATGTCTGTAGTAATAGAACAGAGGATGCAGGATTAATTTCCTTTATTTGACTGAAGTGTGTTCAAGCTCAGTGCCATTTTTAGTTTCAGGCTGAAGGTGGGTGTGTAGACTGGTTCAGTAGGGAAATAATAAGAAATGTTATTTTATATGGTGCCTTTTTAAAGGTGACTTCTCAAAGCGCTTAAGAAACTAAGGAAAGGGAGAACTAAGAATACAGGAGAGCTCCAAGTAGACTCATAGAGCAAAACTCTCTACCAGAGCCCAGAACATTGTCAGAGCAAAGCTTAGGAAGCCTGAAACACCTGAGGCCTGAACGGGACTGAAGATGCTCAATGGTAAGATAGAGATCAGGTAAATTGATTTAGTGAACTGTAAGAGGACTGCCCGAGACTGAATTATTGTATCATCTGTGTTGGCTGAGCTGTAGAGCAGTGCATGAGAGATGCTCTTCCCTCCAGGATTCTCACTGGGACCTTGCCTGTCTGTTCCAGAGATGAAGTTGGAGTCGGGATGGATCCTAGTGCTTCTGCTGTGTGTCCTCCAGGTCTCTGTCTTAAGATCAGGTACAGCGAGAAAATGAAAACGTTACCAACGGTAAACACAGCAACACAACACGATGAGATCATCAGCCAGCAGCTCACAGTCTTGTATCCGAAACTCTACTATGAGCACCAGAATCAGACAGCACTATTATATAATCCAAACATTATAAAATAATATGAGATACAACATGGCTGATTAGATCATTTCTCTTGTCTCCTGTGACTGACTGGGACTCACACACATGGGCAGAGTTTGGATTGGTGATCTCTGAGAGTCACTGGACACATGCAAACGTATGCCACCAGCTGTCAGGGACATACCTATACAGCTGTTCTGATCAGTGTGAACCTCAATGTCAGATCCAGAGGATCCTGCAGGGGGTCAAAGTTTCAAACACTTTGCAGGTGGAAGTGTTACAGGAGCCCATCTGTGTTTCCCATGGTGATTCACAATTGACCGTACATTGCAAAGACATTCTAGAGTCTAAAAGATTGATGGAGAAGGACTTCAAATTCCCCAGCCAGCATGGCATTTAGAGGGATTGATGCTGATCTATAGACCCATGAGCTGGATCTTGAATGAATTAACAGGCCCAAAAGACATCTTAGACCCATGTCACTGAGTCTTGAAATGGGAGCAGAGATTTGTTACTGGGAGAAGGAAGAGAGCACTTCTGATTTATTTCCTGTTTATGTGCAAGAAGTCATGTAAGGGGCCCTGAGTTTAGTTCCTGGGATGTTGTGTGTGAGGATTGTGTATGTTGTCCCCATGTTATTGTGGGTTTGCTCTGGGTGCTACACTATTAGATTAAATACCTATGATGGTAGTCGGTTCATTGTCTTGTGAGAGAATTGGCCCTGGTGTGTCTGTGTCTCTATCTCTGTGTGTGTGCCCTGTTATGGACTGGTTTCCACATCAAGAGTGCACCCTGCCTTGTGCCCATTGCATGTTGGGATAGGCTCTGGCTCCCCTGTAACCTTGTGTTTATTGAAGTGTTTTGAAATTTGGAGTGATGGATGTATCATGTATTTTATTTCTCTTCCCAGAGACATTCCGAGTTCTGGGCCCGGCGGGTCCTGTTGTTGCTACTGTTGGTGAAGACACTGTCCTGCCCTGTTACCTCTCGCCCAGCATCAGTGTGCTGGAACTGGAGATCAGGTGGTTTAGAGAGGACTTCACGAAACCCGTGTTTCTGTACCTGAACCACGTGCCTAAATTAGATTCCCAGCTCCCGTCCTACAAGGGAAGGACTGATCTCTTCCAAGTGGAATTCACAAGAGGCAACGCCTCTCTAAGACTGAAGGACGTGCGAGGAACCGATGATGGCCAGTACACGTGCATGGTTAGATCAACAATCTGGTACGAGGAAGCTGTGATTGACGTGGCTGTGAGGGGTAAGTCTGTTCACTGCCTGGTTTTCTATAGTGTGAGTTGTTACTGCATTGTGACAAAGAAGCTGTTCAATAATAGTACTGATGTTAACATGCTGGCATGAAAATAGTAACCATACCATCTTGGAGGAAAGTCATTGTCATTGATTTTCCTCAACAGTTCTTGATATTCTTGATTTTAAAGTGCATAAAGCAAAAAAAAAAACATTACTTACCAGCCTCCCAAAATCACATAAAAACTGGAAACAGACCAAGGATCTCTTAGTCAGCCAAACTAGATCTGAGTCCCTCTTACTGATTATTACCAGTTTCATATATGGTGAAACCCACTTAGTTCCCATGAAGCAGTGGCCCTTGAAAGGGATATGTACATAATATTTTACAAGACAATGGACAAGTCATAAATAAACAAGACTAATTATGGGTTACCCATCTCTCAACCTAATTCTTTGACACAGAAATGGCACATTCACCCTTGGGATGACCCCCAGCAGGGTCAAACGCATTGTGTGTCTATAGAAGGGGAGGCCAGCAGCCAAACTGTTTATGTTAACATGGTCATCTTCAAACTCTGAAAGTGGTGTTCAAAGGTGGTCATTTTTGATTCACCTTCTGTATCTCAGGCCTTAAGAGCCTACAAAGCAAACCTCTACCTCTGAACCCACTGTTATGATTTGGGAAAGAATGGAGGGATAAGTATCATATCTTTCCTCATGTGTATCGTATAGAACATGCATGAAAGAGAAAACGTTATTGGAGTAAGGAAATATTTGCCCCTCAAAATTAGTAAGAAGAACAGGCAGGCTACCCTATCACTGCTCAGAAATCTGTAATGCACAGTATGTTAGAAAACGGTCTGTGAAGTCTAAATACCTGTATTGTGACTGCTGCCAGCTCTGGGGACCCAGCCCTCAGTGTCTCTCCACTCCACTGGAGGGGGTCAGACCCAGCTGGTGTGCAGGTCAGAGGGGTGGTTCCCCGCACCTGCGGTGACCTGGACAGACAGGGATGGACAGGATGTGACGTCACTGTCCAGCACCACAGTGGAGAGGGACAGTCGGGGGCTCCTCAGTGTCAGCAGCTACCTCCCGGTCAAACAGGAGTCCAACATCTTCTCCTGCCTGGTGAGAAGTGCAGTGCCTTATCCAGACAGGGGGTCTCTCCTCCACATAAGCGGTGAGTCCTAAATGTATTAATTTGCATTTGACTATTATGATTGGAGCATAATGACAAGCAGATTCACAGCAGTGGTCTTATCAGGCGGTGGTGATAAGCCAATTAAGCTAATTCCGCAGACTCAAGTTCCCGTACTTGAATAAGACACTCTCCTCTCTATCATATTGCATTATTTCTTGCTAAACCAAAGTCTGATAGTTTGATGGAGTCTAGTTTTTATTGGGGAGAAAACACTGAGATCTCTTCCATGGAGGTCCGATGCATGCAGTGCTGCACAGATAAGTTTCTACCTAGCTCTGCACCCAACCGATTCTTCCTTATGGAGGAATGCTAAATCTCCATACTTCCTTTTAGACTCATACGGCTGTGTCCGTTTGCAGGGAACGTCTTCCCAGACTCTTTGATATGGCTGGTGGCTCTAATCCCGACTGCAGTTCTCTGGGTCATGCCAGCTGCTTTCTTGATTCACAAGTGGAGGAGACTGCACGGTATGTGGCGATTATGGACACATCTCTGTCTTTGATATGATGAAGGAGAGGGGGGAATATGGAGGTAGGGGTAGGGCGAAGTGAGGAGAGGGGTTCAAAAGAGTTAGAAAGCAGTGGGAAGTGTAGAGGACAGAAATCTGCAAATGAATTGTGAGATTTAGAGACTGGGGCACCAGGCTGAAGGATAATGTTAATGTTCTGCTGTCTTTGACTCCCTATGAAAGGACATGGATAGAATGAGTCAAGGCGAGTAACAATCCGTCACACCTCAGTTTGGAGACAAAAAGCAGAAGGGTGAGAGGTGCCTGTACATGAAAAATGACATTTTATATACATTTTTATACATGAAATTTCTACTGTACTGAGTTGCAAAATAGAGCACTACTTTGATTTTCATGCCAAATGTCTGCAGGGAAAAGCAAAGAATTGTTTTTGAAGATCAGACGCAGTACATTAGCTTAATGGATTTCCATTTCGGTACTTACCTAAGAGCTGCTGTTGTTGGAGTCATTACCTTAAACCCAACACAGTACACAAAATACAGCGGTGGGATTTAATTCAGTGCATTTATTACTGTAATCGCACCACTTTCTTTACTGTGAGTGGGCTTAAAGATTGTTTCTCTGATTTCTTTTTTACAGACTTTCCCATGCTGCACAGAGAACTTGGTGAGCATTGAATCCCCAGAATTCGTTAAATAAAATAACTAGTGGTACTTGTGTACTTCGTGGAGTCTCGAACCGAAGCCGGTCCGTTGCCTCGCCAACCAGCCTCCTCCAGTGCGTCCTGTCTCTCCAGGCATCTACAGCAATTACCCCCTTGCCGCTGTCTTCTTTTCCTGAGTCAAGCCATCTTGTTCTAGGTCTTCCTCGTGGCCTCTTCCCCACCATATTCTCTTCTGCTACTGTGACTGTCGCGGTTCTGCGCGGGGCTCGTGCCCTTCCGCCAGTTCGTCCCGCAACACCCGGGGCATGAACCTGCGGTCTCCGGGGTAACGCCACAGGGAACCAGCCGATTGAACTAAAGGAGACCTCCCCCAGCCCAGGCGGCTGAGGTCCCTGTTACACGTGGGGAGGGCGATGACATCGCTGTGCCCGAACGAGCTCCACTACACTACCTCTTTTGTTGGGTCTTGATCTCTTCTCATTACATGGCCATACCACTGTAGTCGTCTTTTGACCGTAGCAACAATATCCGGGTCGTTATAAAGCTCTCTTAATTCTGCTTTTCCTTCTCTATTTTCTTTCACGGGTCCAAAAATCTATCTTGAAACAGTTTTCAAAACCCATGTGTTTACTCTCCATCTTCTGAGTGAGAGTCCACAGCTCTGCACCATACAGTCCTACGGGCTGGGTTACTGTCTTGTTCAGTATATCCTTGTTTTGGTTGTTCGTTACAGCGGTTTTGACTTTGACTTTCTGCCCAACTTAATTCCCGTTTCCATTGCTGCGACTTTTCTTACGGCTCTTTCGAACATTAAATTGAAGAGCAATGGGGACAGGCAGTGACCTTTTTTGACGCCAGTCTTGACCTCAACCATTTCTGCTAGTTGCCCAGTCTTACTCTGTATTTTGAGCATTCAACACCCTTTTTTGTAAGTCTTATCAGTTTCTCTGGGATTCCTGTTTTTTTCCATTTCTCTCAAAACCGCTTTCCCGTCTATGCCATCGTAAGCTTTCTTAAAATCCACAAAGGGGCAATATATTTCTCGATTAAACTCCTTTTTGCCAATATCTCTCTTAGAGTATGCATCTGGTCCACTGTTGATTTATTCTTTCTGAAACCTGCTTGTTGAAAACCTATGGCTTCTTCCATGGATGGTGTCGGTTTTCTAAGTAGTATTTAGCTTAGGATTTTGTAAGCTACACGTAGTAGTGCAGTTAGTCTGTAGTTTGTACACTGCATTGGATCACAAAATACCCAGTAGTGAGGTTGTTTATTAGCTGCATGTCACACAAATTTCAGTTCTGCACCAGTGGCAGTTATGTGTTCATTCTCTTTATTGCTAACTACTAGATTTGTGCCACTGTGTATATTTTATTAGAAGAAAATAATGTTTTTTTCTGTGTGATGGAAAGCAAACGATCACTAAAAATATTCCACAATTTTTCACTTCCACCCCTCTCTCCTCTTTCCAGATATGGTGAGGTGTTGCCGTAATGCAGGTATGAGAACAACACACAGACTGTTGTTGTTGGATCTCTTCTTATTCACTGTGTACCTACAGTACATCACACTACACAACACACAAGGTACCCGCAGTGCTCATTAATCCTGTCTGTTCCTGTATTCCAGAATGGGCGTGGCTGAGCAGCACTGCAGGTAAACGAAGGTGCACAAAATGTATATTCTGCTGTCATTCCATGGAAAGGTGGGGTGTTTAAACCGCTGAATTCTGGGAGTGCTGGTTAGAAGCACTATGAAGCTTGTATTGACAGGTCGCTGCCAAAAGAAAGGGGACGCTTCACGAATTGAGGGATACGAAGCAGATTGAAAGCAGAGGTGTGGTTCTGGAGTTAAATAAGCAATTAACAGCCCATCATGCTCAGGGTAATGTATAAAAATGCCTGGCAGGCCCAGTTGTCCATTAGTTTGGCTACCATGTCTAGAAGACACTGGGTGACTCTGAGCATGGGGTGATTGTCGAGGCGCACTCGGCAGGAGCTTCCGGGACGAAAGCTCCCCCAACTTGCTGATGTTCCATGAGGAACCGTGGCTCAAGGTGAGGGTGGCATGGGAGTCTGAGGGAAAGACCTCGTCCATTAGGGGCAACTGTGAACAAAACCATTCTCCGACTGCACTATCCATGCAAGCGGCTCAAGATCCGAGGCAAGACGGACGAGCGACTTGGGCTCGGTTAACTGCCAATGTCAATTTAAGGCGCGAGCAGGGAGTTTCGTCAGGTACAGTCTGTCAAAAGATTGATGGAGAGGGATTGTATGGTTAGGTAGCAGTGCGTAAACCCCTTATTCCAACTGAAAATGCACCTTTGTGAGTAAAGTGGTGCAAAGAAACAGAGGCTGTGGTATTCTTAGTCTTCTGAGCTGTGGAAAAACGCCAGTGGGTCAGATGAGGCATCCTTCACCCTGTTCTCTACAAGCGGATGATAGCATGGGGTGTATGCTGAAAGAGTGCTTATCGCCCACGGTGAAGGGTTCTGGATGCTCAGTTATGGTGTCAGATACATTTTCCTGGCATGTCTAAAGTCCACTCAACCCCTTAGAGGTCAAGGTAAACGCCAATAAGATACGAAGCCACTCTGTGTGATCACACTCATCCTAGGGGGAGGCATGCTATCCTGATGGGAGAGGAATGTGTTAGGATGATAACAGGGTCCCAGACAGTCGTGGAATCTGACCAAGGGGCATTGAAGTTCTGGGGGCTGAGGGTGACCCCAACAGCCTGTTAAAACACTTTCCTGTATTTTGGCACTTACCAGGCTGCTTGGTGGGTCCAGCCCAATCTCATCTTCTTTTCTCCTCCAGCGGACGTGACTCTGGATCCCGATACCGTCCAACACGAGCTGTTGCTATCGGGGAACGGGAAGAGGGTGCGAGGGCGGAGATGGAGAGACCTTCCCGACAGCCGGTGGAGATTTCAAAAGTGGTCCTGCGTTGTGAGCAAGGAGGGCTTCAGCGCGGGCCAGCACTACTGGGAGGTGAAGGTGAACAAGCACTGGACGATAGGCATTGCCGCGGAGTCTGCGCCGAGGAAAGGAGTGTTTGCCTTCACTCCTGGGCAGGGCTACTGGACGCTAGCATACAACCGTCACAATCTCTCGGCTCTCACCACCCCCTTGACCCCCCTCTCTCGCACCCTGCTGCCCAGGACGCTGGGGGTGTTTCTGGACATCGAGGAGAGGCGGGTCTCCTTTTACAAAGTGGAGAGCAGAGAGCACATCTACACCTTCAGCGACATGGCCTTCAACGAAGGGGAGAGGCTCTTTCCATTATTTCGCACGATTGACGCTAATAACGACCTGGTGATCAAGCCTCCCAGGGATCACCAAGCTCCTCCTGTCCCTGAAAGTTGAATTCTGTCTATAAAACCCATCAGAACTTTGTACTTACAACATATTATTTTTTAAATTAATTTTTTTATTAGATTATTTTTATTATGCATAGGGAAAAAGCATGATTTTATGCAACATTGAGTACCGATGAATTTATTCAGAGTATTGCACTGCCTAAAATCATGATATTTCAAGAAAGTCTGCACCAGCCCACTGTCCCAGTGTTGGTACTGGGATGGGGGGGGGGGCAGCTTATTTTCATCTGGGTTAGCAATGTGTACACTTCTCATCGTGATGATCTTTGGGATTGGGTATTGCTCATCTGTATTTAGCAATCCGTTCTTGGGCTGAGAGGCAACCAAACACAAGGAAGACAGCTGATCAAAAGGAGTGATTTACTCTAGTTACTTACATTCACTGTCGATCATGACCATGTTAATTAATAAATATTTAACAGCGGGTGAGCCTTTCCTAGTGCGGTCATGATCGTCTCCACAGAATAAAGAGAGGAACGTGAAACTGAGGCAGGGGAGCGCTCCTTTTTTTCCCCAAATCGGGCTGGGAATGAAATTCTATCCAGGAGAAGTTGGACAGTGAAAGAAACCCTTTCTCAAAGATTAGGCAGTGTACGTCAGCAGCAGCTCTCTTGAACAACAGACACACATGGAAACACTACATTGAGCCATGGATGGATATGTGTATATTATAGTAATATTCATTCACCTGTATGCAAGATAAGCAATCCTACTTCCTACTATGAAACAGAGTTAAGATACAGTCATATCACCTAGGAGGGTCTTTTCTTTATTAGTGTCTATTTTGCCCTGGTTGTTAATGTATACATATGTAATGTAATTCATGCTTTAGTCTTTGACAGAAACATTCCCAGCCAGTGAGGCATAGGTTAAACTGTCAGAGGTACAGGCTGATGGGATGTTCAGGTTTTCTGTGTTGCGTGTAAATAAAAGGCTATGCTGTGTGTGTGTGGCCAAATGTCTTTGTTACCTTTGATTTGCAAGTGAAAAACAGTGACCACCGGCGATCCTTTGATAGGACACTGATGCAAGGCACTCGAATTGTGGGCACTTGGCTTTGACTTCAATAATAATTATTGCTTACACTTATATATCGCTTTTCTGGACACTCCACTCAAAGCCCTTTACAGGTAATGAACGCTCCCCACACACCAGCTCAGTGGGGAGGAGAGCAGAGTGATGAAGCCAGTTCAGAGATGGGGGTTATTAGGCCATGATGGGTAAAGACCAGGGGGAAATTTGGCCAGGACACCAGGGTTACACTAGTACACTTTTTGAGAAAAACCCTGGGATTTTTAATGATCATAGTCAGGACTGGTTTTATGTCTCAAAAAGGATGGTGTGTTTTTTACAGTATCGTGTCCCCATCAGTATACTGGGTTATTAGGACCCACATAGACCACAGGGTGAGTGTCCCCTGCTGGCCCCACTAACTACTCTTCCAGCAGAAACCTTAGTTTTTCCCAGGAGGTCTCTTTATCCAGGTACTGACCAGGCTCACACCTGCTGAGCTTCAGTGGGCTGCCAGTTGGGAGTTGCAGGTTGATTAGGCTGCTGGCTGAAACACTCTCTTTCCCATTGATAAAACCTCTCAATGGTCTCAAGTTGCTGGCTCAGAGGCCTGGGCAGAGCCCACTGCGGTTCAGTAACGAGCCAAGTGTCAGTGGAGCTTTTACACGCACGCACGCACACACACGGCAAGTCATAGGCTGTTACCACAACTCACGATTGACCACTCATTTATAACTGATCAACAGACTGTATTAATGAAGGACTATTACATGAATAAAACAATAAATCATAGTATTGGACACACGCTGTTGTTATAACAACTTATAACAATATTCGGTAGTTTGGCTGGCTCCTAACGAATGCGGGAGAAAGAGGAAGATGTATAAAGGATTTGTCGAGACTCAGCTAGCTGAGAGAACAGCAGCCAATCTGAGGCCCAAACCCCCTTATGAAGAGCTGCAGGGAGCTGCTGCAAAGGTACAGAGGGGAGGGCAGGGGAGATGTGAGAGAGGAACACAAAAGGGAGTTCTGGGTACGAGACGAAGGCGAGCAGAAGTGGGCAAGGTTAAGATCTAACCTTCCTCCCGAATCCCTATGATAACATTGGTGATGATTCCATTAGTAAGAACGAGCAGTTCTCCTTGCTACATACAGTCAAGTCGAAGCAGCAGTGGCACCGTCAGATCCATTCGATTTTGCTCGGTCCAGAGTAAACATTTATTTCCCCGTTTTCCCCCGGCAGCGAATGTAAAAGAGAGCCAGAAGGAAATAATTTTGTTCCACCACCACCACCCCCAACAACCCCATCCCACCCTGCTGTCTAAACAAGCAGAATGGAATAATTATTTGGAATAAGCGAGGCGCCGCCAGCTCTTGCACTTCAACAGAATGACCTGAGAATCTGGCCGGCGGTTTTGGTCCTTAACCTGGAAGGAATGCCCTCCCTTCAGAACAACGGCAGATGCTTTCCGTACTGGCGCCCCCCGAAGGTCACAGGAGAGACTGTTCCCCACCCTGGGACGCCTAGTACGTAGAGCAGATGATCATGGGGGCGGCGTTCTGCCCGCCCAGATTGAGGCCGGGGCTGAACAGCGGGTAGAGTTTCTCGGCGAAATCGTCCTTGAAGGTGAAAATGTGCGCCCGGTCCTCGGCGTTGTAAAAGGACAGCTCCCCCTCCTCGTAGTCCAGGTAGACGCCCACCCGGCGCGGCTTGTCCCTCAGCGAGAGGAAGGTCAGCGGCTCGGTCACCGCCACGCACGCCACGTCGTCGAAGTAGGCCACGTGCCAGTTCCCGTCGCCGGGCGCCACCCTGACCTCCCCCTTCCTTTTGGCCGACTCCCCGGCCACCCCCAGGTCCCAGTCCGTCTTGGCCCCCACGTCCACCTCCCAGTAGTGCTTCCCGGAGGCGAAGCCCTCGCGGCCCAGGGCGGCGACTGCGCGGTCGAACCGCTCCGGGTTCTGCAGCAGCGGCTTGGGCTTGTCCCCATGGGAGATCCGCTTGCCGTCGGCGGACAGCACAAGGCCGGGATGCGCCGTCTTGGCGTCCACTGTCACGTCGGCTGTGGGGCGGGAAGGCGAGGAAGGGGAATCGTTAGAAATTCCTACAATCGGTGGGGGTTCCCCAGAGACGTACCCCAGAAATCCGCTCTCCTGGCATGAGTCCACTATTGCACCTGCGTAGGTCCTGCACAGAACCCTGCCCCCCCCAAAAAAATGATGGGGTGATCCATTTACTGAGGAAGTTGAGGGGTCCAAGACCCCATAGGCCAGTGATGTGCAGTCTTGGTCATTCAGTCCTGTTCCCGATTTAAATCAGCGCATTAATCAGCTTAATTGGACCCAAGTTTGGCAGAGGTGTCTGTAAGTTCTGCAGGTCTCTAAAGTATTCCTAAATAATTGGGTAAAGCTGATAAATTGGTCCCAATAAGCTGATTTAAGTCGTTACCAATCAAGTTGGAATAAAACGTTGCAGACGCAACCATTCTCCGGGATCAAGGGCTCTTCTGGGCTACAGAGTCTTCACCCCCTTGAACTCACATCCCATTTGTTCTGGGGGTGTGTGCAGGTCAGTGCTAATGGATGGGGGGCAGTATTGCATCACAGAGCATTAAGACAAATTAAAACAAGAGAAAGAGAGACAAGATCTTACCTGCATAGATCTGTATCTTCTCCACTTCTGAAAAATGGAATTAGGGTAGAAATGTTAATTTCACTGTCAGAACATGTGAAACATATTTTGTTTTTTTTGCAAAGCAAACTGCAAAGTTTATTAAAACTATTAAAACACAACACAACAATCAAAACCGTATTCACATTATTGCATGTTCAGGAAGGAAAGGTTTAAATTTGTCCAAGTGAGCAAAGAAAGAAGAAAGAAACCTTCTGATATTCCAGGACTGGAGTCATACATTCCTGATCTAGTATACAAAAAAAGACTCAGTTCAATTACGCACACAATCTACTTACAAACCTCTCAGAACATTAAGTAATTACTAATTTATCTGGGTAACACTTTTATCCAAAATAACTTACAGTTTGCACCCACGTCCACAGCTGGGCCTTTGACTAAAGGAGACGGAGAGAGAACCTTGCTCAAGGATACAACTGCACTGTTTCACCTGAGGCCTGAACCCACAGCCCTCCAGGTGAGAGCAGAGCCCTGACCACAGCTCCAGCCTGCTGCCTGTGTGAACACGCCTACCAGAGGCCTGGGAGATAAGTGACTCACCTTTGAGAAAAAGCCCTACAGGACTGCACTGTGGTAAAAGTGCAATAGATCTCCACATATTTACGATGGATCAGCCACACTGTTTCATTTACATAGGAGTTCATAACCCATAAATGTCCAAACATGACCATTTTTATTGATCTATTTAGCTGTTACTATGGGATCGATGTATACATGTGACAGCAGGGTTCTGATCACAGCTCCACGCTGATGCCCCCAAGTTGACTCTACTGTCACGTACAAGACTCTTTGAAATGGAGGTACAAGCGCAGCCCTTGATCATACAGGGGAAACATGTTTCACTTGCAATACCAACCTCTTGCGTAGATGTCATCAAGCGTCTTCTGGACTTTCTCCATCAGACCAGACACCGCTCTCCTGACAGTGCCCAGAAACAGGTCTGTCTGCACGGTGACCTGAGACCAGTCCGACGTCTCCGGAAGGGCACTGATGTCAGGGAATGTCTGTAGCAGAAAGCGGGAGGGAATTATAACTATTCCTCGAGGTCGACCAAAAACACGGAATCTAGTTTTCCTTTATCGGAGCGTTGCAGGATGGTCAGTTATCCTGTGTTGAATTGCGTGGTTTGTTTTGTTTCTCGCAACGGAAAGGAAACATTTAATCATTAAAATCATAACATTGAATGTTTGGGGGGGTGAGTAAACAGCCTAACACCAACAACTCTGTGCTTCCCTTGAGATCGTGGTACCGGGAAAAACTCCAGCAGGAGGTTACCAGCATTACCGCGATCTCTGATGTTCCCACAGTCCTCTCTGCTTTTGAAGTGGGAGGGCTCTCTTTCGTCTCCCACCTTTAGGAAGTGGATCAGGTCCTCCGTGTGGGCGAGCTGCTCCAGGTCCGAGCTCCTCTGCCGCAGGGCGGAGATCTCGCGCTCCAGGTCCCCGAGGAGCTCCTCGGCGCGCTCCTCGGCGGCGATGTGCTTCTCCTCGATCTGCTCCATGACCTCCTCGTGGCTCTGCTCCACGGAGCGCAGCAGCTGAGCAAACACACGGTTGCTCTCCTCCAAGGCTCTCCTGGCGGAGCTCTGGGGCGACGCGAAAGGACAGACATGAGATCGCTCAAAGAAAGCCTGGCAGTTTGGGGGTTTATTTCAGGGCTTGGAAGAAAAAGGGCATCCTAGCACTGAGATATTCCTGACAGCAACACAACAGGGCTTAGGTAGAAAACCATCAGCAAGACAGGCAAGACGCACGAGTGGTGAATATGGTGAATATGACATCACAGGTAGTGCTTGTGTCTAGTGAATATGACATCGGAAAGACTTCAGATAGGACACGTGTGCAGATAATATCACATCACTGAGACTGTGGCTGGTAAATGTGTCTAAACCGAGACATTTCAGGAAGAGCACCCTCGTAGTGAATGTGACATCGCCGGGACCTCAGGTCGGGTGCGTGCATGGTGAATATGATGAATATGACATCACTAAAACCTCAGGTAGGGCACTCTTGTGGTGAATGTGGCATCACCAAAACCTCAGGTAGGGCGCATGTGTGGTTAATATGACATCACCAAAACCTCAGGTAGGGCACACTCGTGGTTAATACGACATCACTGAAATCTCATTTAGGGCGCACTCATGGTTAATATGACATCACCGAAACCTCATTTAGGGCGCACTCATGGTTAATATGACATCACCGAAACCTCAGGCAGGGCACAAGCATGGTGAATATGATGAATATGACATCACTAAAAACTCAGGTAGGGTACACTCGTGGTTAATATGACATCACTGATACCTCATAAGGCGCACTCATGGTAAATATGACATCACCGAAACCTCAGGCAGGGCACAAGCATGGTGAATATGATGTCACCAAGACCTCAGAAAGGGAACACTGTGGGAGGTGAACATAGCCAGACCCACCTTGATGTCCCTGATAGAAACTTTGATCTCTTCCATCTTCCTGTGTCGCTCCTGGATCATCCTTTGGATGTCGGCCTCAATGTTCTGCAGCTGGATCTGGGGAAAAATTCGAGATTGGTTTTCACAAATTGGACAATATCAAATACCAGTCTTAAGCAGTTTGCTTTCTCCGTAGCAAAGTAGGGGTCCACTGCTAAGGTGTAGTAGTTCAGGTGGGCAGCTGCGTTGGCATGCGTAGGCTGCAAAGGAAGTCATGACACCCGAAGAAGGCTCCACGGCCGAAACGTTGCGTTTTCTCTCATGGAATAAACCCATTACTTGTTCCACTGCTAAGGTGCTTGCTTCCCAGCTTGCCTTTGGCAGAGATAAGCAGTTTAACGTATTTTGCTCTGATGAAATGATCTGGAGGATTTACAGACCAAATACACGCGCTGGCCAAGATATAAAGAACGAAGAGATGAAGGAGCCGACCACCGCCTTGGGCAGGCAGTGCGTGGTTTTCCTGAGGAGGAGAGGACGGGCTGACGTAGGTTGGTCTCTGGGGTATTCATCTCAGGCCCAGGCCCAGGCCCAGCACCCACCCTGCAAACGAACCGTTGGGAAATGTGCTCGGATGTACAGAAAAGGGGTGCGGATGTTCGGAACCAACAAGAGACGAGGTAGCAGAGCGGACTCCCAGGCATGCAACCTCAGCTGCGAACTCTCCGTGTCCGGAACAATGAAAATCCTGTGGCAGGCAGGATAACCGAACCCATGAGCAATTGCTCTTAATCCAGTAGCATTATCAACAATAACCATTATTAATTTATTATAATCCCTAATCATTTGCAGGTTTTGACTTCACACCTCTCTTCTGGTTCTCCTTGAGCATCGATACTCCTTCTCCTCTGCTCCCTGCCTCCTCTCAACTACCCATCACTGGTAGTGAACTACCATCATTGGGGCTCAGCAGCGTGAGCCTGGCCAGTACCTGGATGGGAGACTCCTGGGAAAGCTGAGGCTGCTGCTGGGAGAGGTGTTTGTGGGACCTGTAGGGGGCGCTCATCCTGTGGTCTGTGTGGGTCCTGATGCCCCATTATAGTGACGGGGACAGTAGACTGTAAAAAGGTGCCGTCCTTCAGATGAGACATAAAACCGAGGTCCTGACTCTCTGTGGTCATTAAAAATCCCAGGGCGTCTCTCGAAAAGAGTAGGGGTGTCACCCCAGTGTCCTGGCCACATTTCCCCCTGGTCTTTACCCATCATGGCCTCCTAATAACCCCCCTCTCTGAACTGGCTCCATCACTCTGCTCTCCTCCCCACTGAGAGCTGCTGTGTGTGAGCAGACTGGAGCTTCATCCAGGTGGGGGGACACACTGGTGGGAGTGGAGGGGATCCCCATGACCTGTAAAGCGATTTGAGGGGAGTGTCCAGAAAAACACTATATAAGTGTAAGGAATTATTATTATTATTATTATTATTATTATTATTATGTATCAGCTGCCAGTTTCCCTCTCTACCTCGCACTTGAAGAAGGCTCCACAGCTGAAACTTTTCTTTCCTTTTCAGCACAGAACCAATCTTGACCTGTTCCTTTGCTGATGCTGCTCCCTGCTCAGACTTCATCAATTATACAATCAGTCTATGAGCAGCTGATTGCAATCAGTAATCTAGAACCAATAACCACTATATTAGTGACAGCTTCCTGATTGGTAGAAACGGACTAATACAGGCCTGTTCGGCCAAAACGGTGGTCATCCTTTTGATATAGTTCAGGTGGGGAGCTGCGTCAGCATGCGGAGGCTGCAAAGGAACAAGTAATAGGTTTATTCCAGATGAAAAGGGAAGAAAGTCCTTTTTATATAGTTGAATTCCTCTTTATTTGTCCCTTTGCAGGCGAAACATGCCATCGCAGCCCCCTGCTCAGACCTCTTAGTGATTCTGAGGTGGTACCCTAGGTGTTCTGTGTCAGTATACTACAGTAAAAACCTCCATTTAACAGACTTTATTGGGGGGGGGAGGGTTGTTTGTAATTGGCAACTGTCCACTAAATGCAAAGTGTATGTTACAGCCACCGCTCAACGTTATAGCAAAGGATCCACATTCATGCCCCCTGGACACAGGGCTCACACAGACACAAAAACACACTTGCACCCGGGCCAGTTCTCCCAGAAGCCAATGAATCTACCAGCATGCCTTTGGGACTGGAGGAGCAGCTGGAAGAAACCCACATGGACCCGGGGAGAACACACAAACTCCACACAAATAGTATGCGGATAGGTGCGGATTTGAACCTGCGACCCCGGTGCTGCAAGGCAGCAATGCTGTTCCACAGTGCCCCCATCCACAATCACTTTAATTAAAAAAATAATATCATGAATATCACGTTTGGCAACATAATGAATGAAGCGTTGAATGACAAATGACAAATACTGCTCTGTATGACTGCAAAGATTCCAACTGTTGCACTGGCAAGAGTGTAACCAGACTGGAATTTAGATCTGACCGCATGATTGTTCTGGTGTTTGTAAATGTATATATTTTTGCATGAATATGCATATTCATGATAAAATGTAAGGTAATTCTATTCTTTTTACCTGAACATTATAGTACAACACTGTATTCACGATTAATGCAATTCATGTGTAGGCACTAGTATTCTTTTTTATATTACAAAGCAGTTGTTGATGGCTCTTCTTTGTTAGAGCCTTCAGATAGGCCTCCAATAACATCATTACCATCCTCAGAGAGTGGGATTCCCTATTACCTGTAAAGCACTTAACTCTTCTTCGTGCACTTCTCACTGTACTGATTGTATTGTATTATTATTGTTGTATCATTCGTTACACTGTGGCTGTGTTGACTGTGTTAAGCTGCTGTTGCACTGCAATTTCCCTCACGGGATCAATAAAGTATCTATCTTTGAGTGGAGTGTCCAGAAAAGCGCTATATAAGTGTAAGGAATTAATATTATTATTAATGACCCTGTGTGGGTTGATGTTCTGCATGTATGATTATATTTATGAATAATGTAATGTTTCTATGTACTGTTGACAGTTTTTCGAAAGTCGAAAGCGGAGGTAGTCCAGGTGTGTAGCTGCGTCAGCAGGCGTAGGCTGCAAAGGAACAAGTAAAGGTTTATTCCCTGCTGAAAGGAGAAGAAAAGAAACACAACGTTTCGGCTGTGGAGCCTTCTTCGGGGGGGAATCGGCAGAGTTTACACAGCACAGGAGAACAGAAGCCGGGAGTGCGGAGGAGGCGGGAGCAGGGGGTCGGCAGAGAGGGCACTCAGGGGCTGCGAAGTCCAGAGAGGGGAGGAGAGGGGCGATGTCGAAACCTGCCTGTGAACAGAGAGGATTAGAAGGAAACAAGTCTGTGGTTGAGAGAAGCGGGAAGGTGTTTCAGGATAATTTTGGTTTCGGATGTCTTCCTGCAATAGGAGTTCAGAAACCCTCGAGAACGGTTGAGGTCTCCTACCAATTACACGGCACCAAGTGGGGCGCGAACGCCCTCTGGCGGCTGCGGCTGGAATCGCGGGGGGGCCCCCTACCTTCTTCTCGCCCCACTCCGTCTCCACGGGGACGGCCTCGTGACCCCCGTGCTCCTCCCGCGCGCACAGGAAGCAGACGCAGGCGCCGTCGGTCCTGCAGAACATCTCCAGCGGCCTCTCGTGCTCCCCGCACAGGCGCTCCTCGGGGCGGGCCAGGGGCCGGGCCAGCCGGTGCCGGGGGAACCGGGCCTCGTGGACCCCCAGGTGCGTCTCGCAGTAGGAGGCCAGGCAGAGCAGGCAGGTCCGGCGGGCCGCCGCGGGCCGGGCCGTGCAGAAGTCGCACGGCACGGCCCCCGGCCCCAGGGCGACCTCTTCCTCTTCCTCCTCCTCCTCCTCCTTCCCCGTCCCCCCGACTCCGGCGCCCCCCACCCGATCCAGGATGTCCTGCAGCAGGCCGTTGACGCCGAGCTCAGGCCTGGCGGGGAAGGCCCTCCCGCAGGCGGGGCAGTCGGGGGCCGCGCGGGAGCCCCAGTAGCCCTCCAGGCAGCCCCGGCAGAACGTGTGGCCGCAGGGAGCGGTGACGGGCCGGGCCAGCGTCCCCGCGCAGAGGGAGCAGCGCAGAAGCTTTCGGGGCAGGACGCAGCTGGACATGGCCGCCCCTGTGGGGGGAGGAGGAGGGAGGAGAGGGAGGTGCCCCTTTCAGCCACCAGGGGGCAGCAATTCACCAAGATCACACTGACGGCCCCCCCCACCACCCCCACTATCTCACCCAGCGCTCGGGCGCTCACACTATCTCACCCAGGCAAAAATATCTGGTAGGTACACATCACCCCAGAACACGTGGGGTTTAAGATTCGGAATTAAAATTCATTTTAAAGGGGGAACTGCAGGGCCGTTTTTATATTCCGGGGTTAGAATGAGGAGGATGAGGAGGAGGATGAGGAGGGTGAGGAAAGTGAGGAGGGCGGGGAGGAGGATAAGGAGGGGGAGGAAGATGAGAGTCAGGAGGGGGGGAAGAGGGCGAGCAGGAGAGCGACCCGGAGGCGGACTGGCAGTGCCACTCTCCACCGTGGCCTGGCGCCCCCTGCCCCCCAGTACACCTTCCCTGATTGGAATATTCGCAAGCTTTTTTCTCGTACTCAAAAGTTGGGGATAATTTAAACGCCTTCTGCATGCAACAGTTAAAACGAAAGCGTCCTGCTATGTTAAAGAGCAAAAACCAATCGGACAGTTCAAAGAAATTATATTATTAAACCAGTTCTAGGCTGAATTGTCTTACTGAGAGATCAGCTGGAACAGGAACTAGCAGGTGTGTGGTAGACACAGCGCCCCCCACAGGAGGGGGACCGGGGACCCCCGCTGTAGACACAGCACCCCCCGCAGGAGGGGGACCGGGGACCCCCACAGGAGGGGGCTGGGGACCCCCGCTGTAGACACAGCGCCCCCCACAGGACTGGGACTGGGGACCCCCGCTGTAGACACAGCACCCCCCGCATGAGGGGGACCGGGGACCCCCGCTGTAGACAGCAAACGTCGACAGCTTTTACATGTGGTCTGTCGTGAATAATAACTGATCTTATTTTTTTTAATGAATTAACAGACAAGAATGAACTCGCTTGCAAAAAGTCCTCTCCCACTAACAGGTAGGGAACTAGAAAGGTAAGGTCTTCTACAGGTGACAGACGTGTCGTTTTCAACGCTAAAGGAGGCGATAAACCGGACACCGACTGCCTGCTGGTCAGCGCCGGAAGACCTCTGGGTTGTGAACGGCAGATACTCTACTTGCCTCGGGACTGACAGCAACCCCAATCCACAGGCTCTCCGACTTTCGTCCTCAAATTCCAGATGCGTAGCAACGCGCTGCTCTCCCGGGGCTCTGCGGACTGTATGTTAACACACACAGCAGCAGAAGTTCAAGGTCCAGTCGGCTTATCAAACCAAATCAAACTGCGTGTTTTTGCTTTTGCAATGGCAACCCAGGAAACAGCTTGAGACGGTCGATTGCGACGCCTCATACACGCGAATTACAATACGGCAAAGAGCCCCAAAAAGCTCCAAATATCTTAAACTCTTACACTTTCGATATCCTGGTTTTCTTTTCTGCAAAATGACGCGTCTAGGCTCCTCCCCGACGGGGCTCGCTGTGGCTGTGCACCGAGGGCAGGCCCTTCGTTTTTCAAACAGACGCCGCCTGCCGGCATCACAAACACGGACCTGGCAGGCGGAGCTCAGCCGCCCTGAGGCAGAGAGGACAAAAACAAAAATCAAAATAAATCAGTCTTGGTCTCAGCTTTGAGAGCCCTGAGATCAGCGCTCGGGTTATTCCGAGGCATGCAATCAAGGAATACAAGATGTATTTATTTTTTTTAAATTAGGACCATTGATTTAGAACCCGAAAACAAACCAGTGCGAATAATATTCGTTTCCAATCATTCCTCCAGCAGAGTCGCTTGTGAAAAGTCGAATAGTCAATACCGGGTTCGGTACTGGGAACTGGGTGCTGGTAATGTTTCGGGCACTTCAGTAAATCTTTCTAAATCTTGTCTGCCAGAAGCCAGTGTCCTCGCAGATCTGGCTGGCTGACTGACGGGACAGAAACCACAGTCTGTCCACCAGGCTGTCCCGATGAAGACATCCCCTAAGCGCACTTACTCGTACGCGTACAGTAGGTAAGGACTTGAAGGGCGTGTTTGTGCACGAATCGGCCGCGCAGTGAACGAGCGCTGCCGCTGCAGGAAGACCTGGGCCCTTTTATTGTATGAAATGCAACCACACCGTACACAGATCTGCGCGTGTATCCAATTTTTATTTTGAGAGGCTTCTATTTTTCAGGCTAACGTGGGGAATTCAAATCGATCGTGTCGCCGTCGGGCCTTTTGCGAAGTTTGCAAAGCGCCCGTCGAGTTATCTCGGATTTTTAGCTCCGCGTCGTAGACGTACAGTAGACCAACCCTCTCCCACTGTTAATAAACTGATTAAACTGCGCTGTATGGACATGTCTCAACTGCGCTGCTCCTAACTAACTTCCCTGTTGGCCGCCTCTCGGTGACTCAGCGTTTCCCTGCGGTTTCTGCGGTGTGGCGGTCCGTTCAGCTACACTGCAGCCTCACTTCTCGGTTCAAATCTCCTTCACGAGTCCCAGTACACGGTTTTGTTTTAAAGTCACGGGACTGACAGTGAGTAGCGCTCCAGCAGACAGCCAGAGGCGTCGCTCGGCGAAATCGGTACCGCGCAGTCAACAGCACTCCTTACACGAAGTAGTTTTGGAGTAAGATCGCCCCCAGACACATCTCTGACCCCGCGTCGCTCGGTGCCGGACTGGCGTTGCGCCCCGACATCAGAGCTGTCGTTTTTTTTTAAGCATTTGAAAATGTTCCCGGAGTTCACTAAAGCGAAAATGCATTTCGTCCCGGTTAATAACTAACTTCCCCGCAGGCGCACACCCAGAAGAAAGTCCCCTTCCCTTAGAGATAGCGCTCTCCCCAAGGTGACGGGCGGCGCAGCAGAGGGCGGACGGGGGAGACCAGCCCGTCAGAACCGGGGGACTGCTCGCCGTGAGCCCGAATGCCGGTGGGATATTTTTCGGGGTTCGCCAGGGACGGTTCCGCGGATCATCCCCCCCAGGGCCCGAGAAAAGGGGCGCTCAAAACCGTTCGTCGACGCGGAAGTACGCGACTAAAGTTCGACATGGTTGATCTCCAGGTCAGCAGTGGTGAGCAATGCCAAAGTCGAATTCCGGTGTTTTGGCGTCAAGAGTCAGGCCACAAGATAAGATAATAAGTGGTTTAACTTGTGTTTCGACACTCGATTGATGCAGTCCCACCCCATGCGGGGGGGTAAATACCGGGCTTAAAGCCCTTTCTCCTCCTGCGTTAGTACCACGGCCGCTCGATTAAAGACGCCGCTCAGCTTGAACTTGAACTTTATTGCCATATGTAACCGGTACACGTACTGGTACAATGGAATTCTTACTGACAGAAAGTCTCTCGATTGTTGAAACAAGTGTAAAAACACAAAGTGCAGACAGTGCATCAAGACAATATACTGTAACGCAACGGGGGCTCAGGCGGGCGCCCTTGCCGCATTAGGTCGGCCCCCCACTGTCGGGGGCTCGAATCTGGGACTCCTATGTCACTCAAGAGGGACCCAGCCCGGTGAGCCAAAGAGAGATCTCTCCACAGCCCACGGGCTGTGGTCCTGCTATCACAGGGAAGGGCGGTGACGTCACCTGCTCTGGTAAGCCGGCTCTTACACAGTGCCTGTCGGCCGTAAGCGTTACAATACAAACAGTAGACAATGTACAAGTAAACAAATAAACAGTTTGAATGTAAACAATGTAGACGTGTAAACAATGACTGGAGATGTGCAATAAGTAAGAAATCATAATGAAGTAGATGGTGTGGTCCGAGGGGGATGGCTAAATGTGTTCGCCAATCGCGCTGCTTGTGGGTAGAAGCTATTGAGGAATCTGGTGGTCAGTGTCCGTATGCTCTTATATCTCTTGCCTGAGGGCAGTGGGGTGAAGAGCTCATCCCCGGGGTGGTGACTGTCCTCTGTGAGCTCTGTGCGTCAAGACCACACGACGTGAGGCTCAAGTAGGTTTCCTCTTGTAGGTTTAACTTAGGTTTAATTTTTCTGTCAGGTTGGTTGGGGATCATTGACCAGAGCTGACAATTGAAAATTGTATTTGTATTACAGTACACGTAAAAACACTGTATATTTATAGTATATGTAGATTTAAATTATATGTGTTATATGTAGTCTTGAATTGCCCCCTTGGGGATGAATAAAGTATTTTGAATTGAGCATACATCATGTACAGTAGAAACAGTAGGGTGACCATAGTTTGGTTTTCAAAAAAGCGGAATTTCAACTCTCTAGTTTTAATTAAACTTCTTAGTAAACGTTTAAACAGTTGCAGGGTTGCCATTTCTCTTCTATAATGGCAAACAAGGGAAAAAACAAAAATACAGCCCTATTTTAAACTTAAAGTTTTTTTTTCCCATTTAAACGCAACAAAAGTCAGAACATCTGAGGAAAAAAACGAAGACATCGTACCTTAGGAGAAGTCCTCATCGGTTGCGATAATGATACATTTTAACTAAACATTTTGAAAGGTAGTGAAACAAGTCAAACATTGTTATTTCTCACGGCCCATAAAAACAGCCACAACATACTAGGGGAACAAGCAGGAACAGACAGTTTTCGCCTGTGATGTATAGTCGAAAGTGTACTGTAAAAGTAAGGCTGAATAATGGTGGTTTATACGTACAATGGTTTTGTCTTGTTCTCTTAAATACATTTTTTTTAAAAACCCAGCCACACACACACACAAACCCTTTTCAAGCTACGCTGCGTGTCAGTTCAAAACATCTACCAGTAACGCATGGAAAAATCTGTAGGCCTCTGTTTGTTTACACAGTCTGAGTAACGAGCAAAACAACATCCCGGACAATTTTTGGAATTTGATCAACCCTGGTCGGACCAATATTTTACGTCTCAAAAAGAGGACGTCTGGTCACCCGGATATATAGTAGCTATATTATATATTTTGTATATCGGTGTTATATACTGGAGAGACGCATGTCCCCCCATGTTCACGTTTGTTTCATCCCACAGTCCCGAGACCTCCTGGTGGGCTGGTTGGCTTCTGGGGAAGTCGATTAGTAAAAAAAAATAGTCCATCGCCGGCTCTTCTGCATTGCGACACAGTTTTGGAACAAACCGCCGGTGTCACTTTGCGGTTGTGGAGTGCTTGTGTGTGAGTTAGAGTTAGGATGAGATCCGTTTTGTTAAGAGGAGCGAGATAAGCTAGCACTGCTGACAGAACTGTGGTGGTATTGTACATATCAAACTGAAATTGCCTCCATTTGTATGGCCTGCTGCCCTTGAAGTTCGAGGAACAGTGCCATAGAAAGTTTTGGCAACCCCCCAAGTTCTGTGCTGAATTTGTTTTCCATTCTTGATGGCAAACTATACACTGTTTATGCCAAGCCTGGGAGATTTCAAAGAATGTGTGCACTGTTAAGTGCCTAATTCATTTAATCTTCTTTCTTCCTGGAAATGGGCTGATCAGTCACAGAAATGGCAAAGCCTTTTTTTTATAACTTCCTCTGTATTGTGGATTTGTCTTTGAAAATGCTGCAGTCCCTTTGATGAGGTTTTCTTCTCATTTGACATGCAAATGAGCTGTCACAGATCCTCGGTTTCATGTCAGAGATTATAGAGTCATTTCTAGCAGCAGCAGCTACATCACCCTACAGCTCAACACTGACAGAAGTCACGGTATCGGCTTCAACAACATGGCTGGGCAGCTTGTTCCACTCTCCCACCCCCCTCTGTGTAAAGAAAAGAGTGTCTCATCCAGCTGTGTCTTGACAGAAATCAAGGTATCGGCTTCAACAACACATCTTGTTCCCCACTCCCACCACCCTCTGTGCAAAGAAACACCTCCTGTCCTGACTGGTGGATCTAACCCAGGTGTGTCTTGACAGATGTCAGGGTATTGGCTTGGGCAGCTTGTTCCACACTCCCACCACCCTTGGTGTAAAGAAGTGCCTCTTGTAACTCATTTTAAATGCGTGTCCAAGGTTTTACTCTGGGAAGGTCTGTTGGGCTTGCCTTGTGAAGCTGTAAAGAGCTTGTAAGCTGTAGGGCTGAGAGTACCCCACAGGACTGTCTCCCACTCAGGAGAGACACAAGCCCCAGTGGGAAACAGAGCAGGGAATTCACTGAGCACAGGCAACAGGAAACTCTTCTTTACCACCAGCTGTGTCCCCCTGCAGCTCAGCACTGGCAGCCCCACTGGAGCTCAGCAGCACCTGGATGGGAGACTACCGGGCTGCTGCTGGAAGAGGTGTTAGTGGGACCAGTAGGGGGCGCTCACACTGCGGTCTGTGGGGGTCCTAATGCCCCAGTATAGTGATGGGGACACTAGACTGTAAAAAGGTGCTGGACTGGAGGCTAGGGATTTCTAATTACTTCTACAGCATGAATATTATCCCTTTGCACCCAGTCACATTGTTCAGTTTTAAGGTGTCTTAACAGGTGATAATAATAATTAATCCCTTACACTGACACTGCTCTTTTCTGGACACTCCACTCAGAGCTCTTTACAGGTCATGGGGATCCCCTCCACCCCCACCAGTGTGTCCCCCCACCTAGATGAAGCTCCAGTCTGCTCACACACAGCAGCTCCCAGTGGGGAGGAGAGCAGAGTGATGAAGCCAGTTCAGAGACAGGGGTTATTAGGAGGCCATCATGGGTAAAAACCACGGGGAAATTTGGCCAGGACACCGGGGTGACACGCCTACTCTTTTCGAGAGACGCCCTGGGATTTTTAATGACTACAGAGAGTCAGGACCTCGGTTTTACAACTCATCTGAAGGACAGCTCTAATTTTACAGAAATAAAATTAAGTGTCCCTGTCACTATACTGGGGCACTATATCATGGTGATCTGGATCCTAGCCTGACAGACAGTGACCACAAGGCAGGATGCACCCTGGTTGGGATGCCATTGTGAAAACAGAACAGTCTTTAACATATCTAATTATAGTAAATGATATTGGCAGTGATTTTGAGGGACGTCAATGATTGACAACAGTGTGCTGTGTGTGTAATTATTATTGCAAGTATTTCTCTGGTGTACTGATGGTATTTGCCTACATTGCTACAGTGAGGACTGCGTCGACAAGCAACCCTGAAGATTCCTGGCTTAAAACCAATATAACCATGGAAAATCTCGGAGCTGAAGGTGAGCCTTCGTGGTTTGGATTTTGGATTCTGTATTTTGGAATACAAAGTGAAACTAACCATCAACGATCAAGACTGTTTTCATATACATTGAGACATTCAAAACCAAACAAATGAGCACTAAAATCAAATGCGTTTTGTTGTGTCTTTAATTCCTGTGTTTTATATTCATATATATATGTAGAGAGATATATTTCAAAACCATCGAAGTTTACTCCAAAGCCTTTAGCATTGCTTTTGGTCTGACAAAAGTTATTTCTCTGGGGGAAAAGGATCTTTATTGTCCATTAACCAATATTGTAATAATGTAGTCGGCGGTGCTGGACAGTGCTGCAGTGCTGTACCGAACAGATCCCGTCTCCCCACACGCCTCGGTCTTGTTAAACTCGACTCCCCGTTTCGCGCAGGGGAGACATGGCGCGGTGTCGCCATCGCGATGATTGTCGTCTGCCTGCTGCTCCTTGGGGCCATCGGCGTGGGAGTCTGGTATTTCCTCAGGGGCAGAGGTAAGCTCGTTCGGACCTGAAGTGTAAACAGTACAGGATCATTGTGCAGAAACACATTCACGAATATGCGTCTTTGTGTGCTGTGTGTTTAATGGTCCATCACTGGGAGGTCTGTAAAGGTGTACAAGGTCATATTCAAGTTTCTTGTCATTATACTCATATACAGCTATATGGTATAACGAAATGCTATTTAGCTGCCTCTCAGATGGTAAGCAGTACAAAAAAACAACAACAATACAATTGTATAAGAAAAGAAAGACAGAGACAACAGGCAATGTGCAAAACAACAACAGGTAACAGGTAATGTGCAAAACAACATCAGATGTGCAAAATCATACATCAACAGAATGAGATAAAGGATAGAAAATTATGGAGAGTGAGCTTCTTGACATGTGAGGTAGAGGGAAATTTCAATGTGTGTTTGAGTTTTGGTAAAGAGAGAAGGCACTGTGAGGTTCAGATCATAGGTGAGAGAGGCTGGGAATAATAGTTTAATAGTTTGATAGTGCAGGGGTAAAAACTGTCTCTGGGTCTGGTAGTCCGGGCCCAGATGCTCCAGTACCGTTTTCCAGATGGTAGAGGGTCGTACAGTCTGTAGCTGGGGTGTGTGGGGGTCTTTGATGATGCTTAGAGCTTTCCTCAAGCACCGTCTGTCATCAATGTCCTGGATGGCTGGGAGAGCAACCCCAGTGATGGACTGGGCAGTTTTCACCAGCCGCTGTAGGGCTTTGTAATCCTATAAAATAAGGATTAGTACTATTATGAGCTCTGAGGCTCTGGGTGCGATTCGTGGGGGTTTGTATGGAGTATTTGTGTGGGGTTTGTATGTTCTCCCTGTGTTTGCAGCGGTTTCCTTCAGTTCCAACCCCAGTCCATTGTTAATTTTGCCAGCAGTCTTGGATTCACTAAAATGTCTATTATTACATCAGAGTCACTTTCTAGTCATCCACTTTTAATTTACTCTTGTTGACTACACTTTGACTAGAATAACTCTTATTTGACCTATAAAAACATTTGTTTTAGTCACATTTTAGTTGTGCAGTTTAATTTATTTTCATCATAAAATGTAGAACGGTTTTGGTTTATTCGTTTTTTGTCTAAAATACATTCTTAAGTTTATTTCTTTTTAGTGGAGTATTAAGGAAATTAAATTTAGTCCTTTTTTTAATTTACAAGATAATTTGCAATTGTTCTAATGGCATTGGATTTAACTGTGTGGCACCCTTTTTACTTACAGTGTTAAGCAGGGAACAAGTGCACAAAATAGATTAGGAACCTGAACTGTTACTCTAAGAAAATGTTTCACACATCTGGTAACATTCTATCAAAAAGCATATGTCTTTGTTGCACAATCTAAAGTATATTGATCCATAGAGAGGTCAAATATTAGATACAAGAAAAAACTATGCAATAAAGGGTAAAAAATAAATAATCTTCTACTGGAACATTGTACGAGTATTTCCTAACAAGAAAATCTGTCTTGGTACTGTTAGTAATTCCCTTCTTTTGTTCAAGGAGTTTTAAAGCACTTTTGTTTTTAATAAACGACTTTTATCAATGTTTCAAAGGGAAATATGCAACAGTCACACCCATATACTAGCACGACATGTACATACAATTAAACCCTGTCCTTCACCCCAAGTCCCAGGAGTTAATGTCCCTGATATCTCCCCATTGTGCCAGACAGGTCCCTTCTATCCCATCATGCACTCCTGAGACTGACGTCACCGCCTCAGTTGTTAATAATGTAGCGCCTGATGGGGGCGCTA
Source organism: Lepisosteus platostomus (assembly GCF_059453375.1). Taxonomy (NCBI): domain Eukaryota; kingdom Metazoa; phylum Chordata; class Actinopteri; order Semionotiformes; family Lepisosteidae; genus Lepisosteus; species Lepisosteus platostomus. Next base: position 5,845,636 of record NC_142616.1, read on the forward strand.
CATTATTAACAACTCTCCCTCCTGACACCAGGCTGTCTCAGTTGAAAAGCTACCATGGTGTAAGAGTAGTCTTAAGTGTTCATGACGTTGTGCCAGCATTATGCTAACACTGTGACAGACCTGAGCTTCACGTGTGTCACAGCTCTTTCACTCCACACACATTCCTCTGAATAAACAGACAGGAATGCCCTCACGTGCTGTTGGCTCTAAGATCATAATATTTCGGTGAGATACACCCCTCTACACAATACAACTCCATGCAATCAAAGAACATTCTTTTCTGGTGACTTGTTACCTGCAGTGGACTGTCACGCAAAGAGCATTTTACAGTACATGCTTTCAAGTTTTCAAAATAAGATATGAGCAAAAGGAATCCCCATTTATTTCTGAAATGTAGCTCACACAGCCTGTATGAGCAAATCTCACATTTTGAAAGAGACACAAAATGAGTAATTTCCTAATACACCAATGGTAAAGTACGAATCACTCTTGTTTAGTTTTCTATTTAATTTGTTGACTAGCTACCACGGAAGGAAAGGATGTCTTAGCATCGCTGAGCTCTGGGTCCTGTTCATTCTTACGGTTCTTGAGATTTGTTGTCATTTTTTTCCCCATTTTGAATATCGCTACGTTCTCGTCATCTTCAGTAATGTTTCACAGAGCTTTTTTTTCTGGTTTGCACACTGTGTACAAAGTACTGCCAGACTCCCGATCTTTTTCCTCCAGCTGGAAGCATGGAATACTATAAGAAAGTGTGTGTTGTGTGAAAGTGTGGCTTCTCCTTTTATCATCAGGGTGTTCTAGTTTTCTCTATCTGTTCTTTATCTTATTCTCTCTTAATCTATATGTAAGAAAAGATCAAGGAATCATAATTTTCATCTTAGTGCTTAAGAATCTATTCTTAGAAATTCTTAGTGTTTTAATAAGTACAGCGTGTACATTTATCACACATGACTTTAAAGAGCCAGCAGCCATGTCACCCTGCAGCTCAAACACTGGCAGCCCCACTGGAGCTCAGCAGTGAGAGCCTGGCCAGTACCTGGAGGGGAGACTCCTGGGAGAGCTGAGGCTGCTGCTGGAAGAGGTGTTAGTGGGGCCAGTAGGGGGCGCTCACCCTGCGGTCTGTGGGGGTCCTGATGCCCCAGTATAGTGACGGGGACACTCTACTGTAAACACGCTTTCCTTCGGATGAGACGTAAAACCAAGGTCCTGACTCTTTGTGGTCATTAAAAATCCCAAAATCTCTCGAAAAGAGAAGGGGTGTCACCCCAGTGTCCTGGCCACATTTCCCCCTGGTCTTTACCCATCATGGCCTCCTAATAACCCCCATCTCTGAACCGGCTCCATTATTATTATAGATTCGTGACATGGGGTGTGGAAAAGACTGGGTGGAAATGAGGGACCGATACAAAACAGAAGAGAAAAGTAGGGAGCTTGCGTAGGCTGCAGAGGACCGGGAAAGGAAAGAAACGCTCCGGTTTCGCTGTGCCGCCTCCGTCGCAGAAGTCACGCCTGAAGAAGGCGCAGGCACACCCCGATACCCGCACCCGTGACACAGCCTCCGCCCTGAGGCTCCAGGCTGCGCACACGCACTCACGGCTCTGGGGTGAGCCCCGGTCCGGCCCCACGCGCAGACGGAGGACCTCGCGTGTTCCGAACCCGCTGCCGTGTTGTGGATGTACCTTTTATTTCTCGTCTTCATTGGCTCACACAAGAACTGCCCCGCCACGTAGTCTTCGTCATCGTGGATCATGTGCCGGGAGCGATGCGGCGTGGTTGACTCAAACGAAAAATGGGACGTTGGTGAACATTTCGCGAGCGAAATTTCCATATTGCTGGTGTGAGTGTGTGTGTGTGCGTGCGTGCGTGCGGGTGCCCCTTCAGTGTGCAACACTATATATATATATGTTATTCGTGAATTATAATAGTATTCGTTGAAAATATAAGTACAGTGGTTTATTTCAGTCTTGGTGTAGTAAATGACTCTGATCTTCACCATGAGGTGACAATGTCAGTGCGCTGTTCGTTTTGATTTCGGAAAGCAGCACGTGTTGTGATGGTCGGTTTTATTTATATTTCATTGCACGACACATTACGAGTGACCTTTTCCTTGCGTCGCCAACTGTGTTGTAACGGTTTCAGATTCAAATCCTGTAGTTGCGACTATTTAAACGCACATTGTCCTGCAAAAGGACGTTCCTAATGGCGCACTGAAACAGGGAAGCTCAGAAAAGAGCAGGATAAGTGATCTCGGAACAAGTCACTGTAATAATGCCATTGGTATTTTATCTAGTTTCGAGTTGATCGGATCAACGTAACTACCAAACGGAAGAAAAGGCTCTTTTTCTCGCTAGACACATAGACTGCTTGAAGTATCTTTATAAAGTTAAGAGTTTTGCCTTACATGTTAGTACTTTCAATGTTGAAAATACATGTTATCTTTGTAACGTGAGCTTCTTGTTCTTGTTTGTAAGCTATTTATTATGTGTTCTCCGACACTGGACAATCAAAGTTTTCTAGTGATATAATTTAATTTATTTTGAATCGTTCTAAATAGTTTGGGGTGGGAGCTAATGATATAGTGTATATGCCAATCGTAATCTTGCTTAGGGCCTACACAAAGCTAGGGCTGGCCCAGTGTACGTGTCTCCTGTGATGGACTGGTGTCCTGTCCAGGGTGTGTGTGTCTGTGTGTGTCCTGTGATGGACTGGTGTCCTGTCCAGGGTCTGTGAGTGTGCGTGTGTCCTGTGATGGACTGGTGTCCTGTCCAGGGTCTGTGAGTGTGCGTGTGTCCTGTAATGGACTGGTGTCCTGTCCAGGGTGTGTGTGTGTCTGTGTGTGTGTGCACTGTAATGGACCGGTGCCCTGTCCAGGGTGTGTGTGTGTCCTGTGATGGACTGGTGTCCTGTCCAGGGTGTGTGTCTGTGTGTGCACTGTGATGGACTGGTGTCCTGTCCAGGGTGTGTGTCTGTGTGTTTGTCCTGTGATGGACTGCTGTCCTCTCCAGGGTGTGTGTGTCTGTGTGTGTGTCCTGAGATGGACTGCTGTCCTCTCCAGGGTGTGTGTGTCTGTGTGTGTGTGTCCTGTGATGGACTGCTGTCCTCTCCAGGGTGTGTGTGTCTGTACGTGTGTCCTGTGATGGACTGCTGTCCTCTCCAGGGTGTGTGTCTTTTTGTGTCCTGTGATAGACTAGTTTTCTGTCCATGGTATGTGTGTCTGTGTGTGTGTCCTGTGATGGACTGGTGTCCTGTCCAGGGTGTGTGTCTGTGTGTGTCCTGTGCTGGACTGGTGTCCTGTCCAGGGTGTGTGTCTGTGTGTGTCCTGTGATGGACTGCTGTCCTGTCCAGGGTGTGTGTCTGTGTGTGTCCTGTGATGGACTGCTGTCCTGTCCAGGGTGTGTGTCTGTGTGTGTCCTGTGATGGACTGCTGTCCTGTCCAGGGTGTACCCTGCCTTGCACCCACTGCTTGTCAGGACAGGCTCCAGCTCCCTGAATTGGACGATGTGTTTATAAAATGGATTATTACTGATATTATTATTTTTGGTGTTGTTGGTAATGCCTTAATTATGATCTTGAATGGCACTATATAAATCCAGGAACAACTGTTCTTCATCTGGGTGAATGGATCGATAGGAAAAGTGCAATGTTGGAACTGACACATTGCCTTAGGGGCTTTGCAGTTCATTAAAAAAAGACATTAATTTAAATAAAAAGCTTTGATTGGACAGATGTACTATAAGGTTAATACTGTATCAATGATGTGTGGTTTGTTTCAGACTCAAAAAGGAAGAAAAGCAAGGAAACTCGCGATGTTCGTACAGGTATGTCGGAAATCATTCCTTTTAATTCATGAAAAAAGAGAAGTTGTGACTTGCTTTATAATTCTGGCTACGATTTTCAGCGCAAAATTCAAAAAGGTTCTGAATGATGCAGTTTCTTCTTCTGATTTGATTTTCAGTGGTGTTTCACAACTCAGCAGCACACGATCCAAAAGGTAAGATGCTGAAACCTTGTGGACCACTTGGAATGTTATAATGATCTTTGTTTTAAGTTTTATTATAGTCTTCAGTTTTAACATTTGCTGTTTGTTCTCTGAAAATTCACTGGGAAGAGTCAAACAGAGAAACGCTAACTCACACCTCACTGAGGCCCAAGCACCTTTCCATAAATCCCACCGCCAACACCAATGCGTCACACCTGTGGCATGTTTTATTTGGAGATTCACACTGCCTTGGCCACACAGCCCAGCTATGGTCCCTAAAGACAATGACGTTGAAGCCAAACACACCATGAAGTCCTTCAGTTCATTTAATAGAAGCGTGTTGTTTGGGGAAGCGACTGTCTCTCCTGGATAGATATGCATCAGGAATTCAAAACAATACAGAAAATAAAAATAGTATGCTTTGTGTTAAATGTGGGGCTTTACGGTAGCACAGAAGTTAGAACTGCTGAATGTGTGTATCTGTATGTGTCCTGTGATGGGACTGGTGTCCTGTCCAGGGTGTCTGTGTGTCTGTGTGTCTGTGTGCCCTGTGATGGACTGGTGTCCTGTCTGTGTGTCTGTGTGTCTGTGTGTGTCCTGTGATGGACTGGTGTCCTGTCAAGGGTGTGTGTCTGTGTGTGTCCTGTGATGAACTGCTGTCCTCTCCAGGTGTGTGTCTGTGTGTGTGTGTCCTGTGATGGACTGCTGTCCTCTCCAGGGTGTGTGTGTCTGTGTGTTCTCAATAAGGAAGAAAAGCAAGGAAACTCGCGATGTTCGTATGTTGGAAATCATTCCTTTTGATTCATGAAAAAAGAGAAGTTGTGACTTGCTTTATAATTCTGGCTACGATTTTCAGCGCAAAATTCAAAAAGGTTCTGAAGGATGCTGTTTCTTCTTCCGATTTGATTTTCAGTGGTGTTTCACAACTCAGCAGCACACGATCCAAAAGGTAAGATGCTGAAACCTTGTGGACCACTTGGAATGTTATTATAATCTTTGTTTTAAGTTTTATTATAGTCTTCAGTTTTAACATTTGCTGTTTGTTCTCTGAAAATTCACTGGGAAGAGCCAAACAGAGAAACGCTAACTCACACCTCACTGAGGCCCAAGCACCTTTCCATAAATCCCACGGCCAACACCAATGCGTCCCACCTGTGGCATGTTTTATTTGGAGATTCACACTGCCTTGGCCACACAGCCCAGCTGTGGTCCCTAAAGACAAGCACGTTGAAGCCAAACACACCATGAAGTCCTTCAGTTCATTTAATAGAAGCGTGTTGTTTGGGGAAGTGACTGTCTCTCCTGGATAGATATGCATCAGGAATTCAAAACAATACAGAAAATAAAAATAGTATGCTTTGTGTTTAATGTGGGGCTTTACGGTAGCACAGAAGTTAGAACTGCTGAATGTGTGTGTCTGTATGTGTCCTGTGATGGACTGGTGTCCTTTCCAGGGTGTGTGTCTGTGTGTGTCCTGTGATGGACTGGTGTCCTGTCCAGGGTGTGTGTCTGTGTGTGTCCTGTGCTGGACTGGTGTCCTGTCCAGGGTGTGTGTCTGTATGTGTCCTGTGATGGACTGCTGTCCTGTCCAGGGTGTGTGAGTGTGCGTGTGTCCTGTGATGGACTGGTGTCCTGTCCAGGGTGTGTGTCTGTGTGTGTCCTGTGATGGACTGCTGTCCTGTCCAGGGTGTGTGTGTGTCTGTGTGTGTGTCCTGTGATGGACTGGTGTCCTGTCCAGGGTGTGTGTGTCGGTGTGTGTCCTGTGATGGACTGCTGTCCTGTCCAGGGTGTGTGTCTGTGTGTGTCCTGTGATGGACTGCTGTCCTGTCCAGGGTGTGTGAGTGTGTGTGTGTCCTGTGATGGACTGCTGTCCTGTCCAGGGTGTACCCTGCCTTGCACCCACTGCTTGTCAGGACAGGCTCCAGCTCCCTGAATTGGACGACGTGTTTATAAAATGGATTATTACTGATATTATTATTTTTGGTGTTGTTGGTAATGCCTTAATTATGATCTTGAATGGCACTATATAAATCCAGGAACAACTGTTCTTCATCTGGGTGAATGGATCGATAGGAAAACTGCAATGTTGGAACTGACACATTGCCTTAGGGGCTTTGCAGTTCATTAAAAAAAGACATTAATTTAAATAAAAAGCTTTGTTTGGACAGTTGTACTATAAGGTTATGACAGTATCAATGATGTGTGGTTTGTTTCAGACTCAAGGGTGAAAACCATCAAAACCGGGGATGATCGTAAGTCAAAAATCATTCTTTTAATTCATGAAAAAAGAGAAGTTGTGACTTGCTTTATAGTTCTGGCTTTAATTTTCAACACAAAATTCAAAAAGCTTTTGAATGATGCAGCTTCTTCTTCTGATTTGATTTTCAGCAGAGTTTCACAACTCGGCAGCACCCAATTTAATAGGTAAGATGCTGAAAACCCGTGTACCACTTGTAATCTCATTATGATCTTTGTGTCAAGTTTTACTATAGTCTTCAATTTTAACATTGGCGGTTTGTTTTCACTGGGAAGTAAAGGCAACCTCTTTCCTGCTACCACTTGCTAGGACGAGTTTGTGTTTACAGTACGAAGTGAAAACGTATCCTCGGTCTGTTAGGAGCTTTGAGAGAAGTTTTTTTAATCCTTATTTTTAACCGCGACCAGCACAAGCTTACAGTGCTTTTCCCACAGGCCAAAGTACAGTAATTGTGCCGCTGTCATCTGCCTGTTCCATTTCAATTCACTTCAAAAGCACCACGGTTCAGGGACAAGTGTAACGTAACGTGTCCTCTTTAACCTCTCGGATTTAAACACGTTTCTCTTTTTGTTTTTGCCAGAGTGGGAGTGGAGAAAGCGCATGGAAGGTATGTCTCTGGCTTCGGGTGCGATCTATCCAAGCTCCCGAGCACCTGTGGCCATTAAAGATTCGCTCCACCCTTTGCCCTGAAACTGGTCTCCCTGCTGAGCCACTTTTCCCAGCATGCCGAGAGGAGCTGTGTGACTAGCTCCTCAGCAGGAGCAGTCAGCCCAGTGGGAAAAAAACAAACTGCTGTAACCAGACCATCCGAAAAAGAGACAAAATAAATGCAGATGTAATAAGGAGAAACCAAACAGAGAAATGGCAGGCCGTAACAAAACCACTACCACACCATCTAGACCAGGTTAGATACTATAACTCCTCTTGATGGACAGGTGAACCTCCATTTTAAGGGGTGGGTTAACAAGCTCTGTAACCTGACACAAGATGGTGGAATAGACCAACACAGAACAACATTGTGGATCCACAACAGATAACACAACAAAATAAAATAATACATATTATTTTATTTGCTCAGCACTGGCAGCCCCACTGGAGCTCAGCAGTGTGAGCCTGGCCAGTACCTGGAGGAGAGACTTCTGGGAAAGCCGAGGCTGCTGCTGGAAGAGGTGTGAGTGGGGCCAGTAGGGGGCGCTCACCCTGTGGTCTGTGTGGGTCCTGATGCCCCAGTATAGTGACAGGGACACTAGACTGTAAAAAAGGCACCGTCCTTCGGATGAGGCGTAAAACCGAGGTCCTGACTCTCTGTGGTCATTAAAAATCCCAGGGCGTCTCTCGAAAAGAGTAGGGGTGTCACCCCGGTGTCCTGGCCAAATATCCCCCTGGTCTTTACCCATCATGGCCTCCTAATAACCCCCCTCTCTGAACTGGCTCCATCACTCTGCTCTCCTCCCCACTGAGAGCTGCTGTGTGTGAGCAGACTGAAAACAAGTGGTTACGCTGTTAGCGTCTGGTTGTATAATATACGTACAGTACAAGTGATGAGAAGAAAACAACATGTTGCCCTGTTAGGGTCTGGTTGTAAAATGTGTATAAAAGGGATCAGGATTCAGTAGTCAGCTGTAACTATAATACAGTGACATTAAAATACAATCCTAAAAATCTCCAAGAGGCAGAGCGGTGGCACTGTGGCTGGAAGGTTGCCAGTTCGAATCCCATGGCCGGCAGAGGAATCCTTCTCCGTTGGGCCCCTGAGCAAGGCCCTTCACCCCAGCTGCTCCAGGGGTGCTGTATAAATGACTGACCCTGCGCTCTGACCCCCAGCTTCTCTCCCTGTCTGCGTGTCTCATGGAGAGCGAGCTGGGGTCTGCAAAAAGACAAATTCCTAATGCAAGAGATTGTAGATGGCCAATAAAGTGATCTGATCTTATCTTAAGTGCCAACCTGTGGGATGGGATCAGGAAGCGGGAGGTGAAATTGGGGAGACGTCTCTTTTGGGTTTCACGTCCGAGAAATGGATTTAAGAATAAAGTAATCATTCTCCCACCCCTCAGTGGAGGTGACGCTGGACCCCGGCACGGCCAACTGCTACCTGGGGCTCTCCGAAGACGGCAGGGAGGTGCGGTGGACCGGGATCAGGGAGCGTCTCCCGGAAAACCCGGAGTGCTTCGACGAATACCCCGGCGTCCTGGGGGCGATGAGCGACGTGAGGAGGGGCCGCTACTGGGAAGTGGAGGTGGGGGACAAGAGGTGCTGGGAGGTCGGGGTGGCCTGGGCGTCCGTGTGCCGGCTCGGGCAGCTGGCTCCGAGCCCCGAGGAGGGATTCTGGGTCCTCAGCCTGTGGGACGGGAAGAAGCTCCAGGCCCTCACCGGCTCCGAGACCCCCCTGAAGAACATCCCCATCCCCAGGACACTGGGGGTCTACCTGGACTACGAGAAGATGGAGGTCTCCTTCTTCAACGCCGAGACCGCAGCCCACATTTACACCTTCCAGGAGAAGTTCTCCGGGGAAGTGCGTCCCTTCTTCTCTCCGGGGAACAACGACGAGGAGCCCATGAGGATCGTCCCGGCAAGACGGGCATAATCACGCTGACAGATCTTACTGATTGTTTTAGTTTCAGTTCCATTTCCCTGTACTGTTGATACACTGTTGTCCAATTACAACTACGACTACATGTACAGTGATTGAGTACAACTACAAATACAAGTTACACATACTGTACAAATACATTTACTAATACAAATACAGTTAATTAATACAAATGCAAGTTACAAATACGAATACGGTTAATGAGTACTAATACAGTTATTGGCCAGTTATTGACAGTAATTATGACAGCAGTCTGCAGTTCCTCATGGTGAGAGGCCAGGCAGTCCGTGACCTGCATCGCTCTTGCACTATTTCTTTTGTTTTTTTTTCATTTTCTTTATTCTTCTCCGATTGATCGGTACATCAAGCAATCACATCAATGTACATCAACAAAAATCGCTCCATCAATCAATCCCTCGTCCCTCCCCCTCCCACCCTCAGTTAATGAAAGAAAAGTGATTTTATCAACTTGAATTAAAAACAGAATATACAACATACAGTATGGGCTCCCCCAAATATCCCACACTGCAAACTCTTAGTCATTTTCTCTCCACATACAACCAAACCAGAAAAAATATAAAACTGTATATACAACTCTTTCCTCCCAATGATTTTATCAATATTTTACTCCTCTCCCTTCCCTGCTTTTATTTTCTCTTCCCTTACCCCTTTCCTTCCTCTTTCTCTTTTCTTCTGTGTCTCCTTTTCCCTTCATTTTAATTTTATTTTAGTTTTTCTTTCCACCTTTGGAATATTGTTTCATTCAAGATTCCAAGACACACCCAGCTCAGACCAGTCCTGTGTCCTAAAACTTCAGTTCAATTGACCTTTGTCTCTATGCACATATACTGTACGCCGATACCTTGCTGCTAATATAATCAGATCTGCGCCTTTGTTTGTGTAGATATCAGGTTGAAGGAGAGGCTGAACAAGTGTACATTTTGTGGTTTACCTCTGTATGGAATACCTAAGAATGTGCCATTGTTAACAAGCCATGCAATTAACCTATTTAATGATCATTCGAAAACAAGGGTGTGTGCAACTATATGACAATGCTGACGTGTCAAGTAGAGTTCTTCTCATAGCTTTGTGTTGGGGTGAAATACCTCTCTTTTAATCATAGGAGTCTGGTTCAACGGCAAGTCATTCCATTGATATTGTAGAACGTTTAAAGATAAATGAAGACATTAGAATATAACATCCATCCTCTCGAGTGATGTGACTGTTGGAGCTGGGTTCAGTTCTTCGCCTTGTGCTTCAGTCTGTGTGGAGTTTGCATGTTCCCCCCTTCCCCTGTGTTTCCCCGTCTCGCACCCTCTGGGGTCAGATCTGCCAGCAGAGGGACAGAGCAGTTGCTCTCTCAGTCCTGTCCGGTTTCCTGTACTCACAACTATACTCTCCTATACTCTTAGTTCTGCCCGGTGTCCTGTACTCACAACTATGCTCTCAGTCCTGTCTGGTGACCTGTACTCACAACTATACTCTCCTATACTCTCAGTCCTGTCCGGTGTTCTGCACTCACAACTATACTCTGTCCTGTCCAGTGACCTGTACTCACAACTATACTCTCAGTCCTGTCTGGTGACCTGTACTCACAACTATACTCTCCTATACTTTCAGTCCTGACCGGTGTCCTATCCTCACAACTATACTCTCCAGTACTTTCAGTCCTGTCCAGTGTCCTGCACTTACAACTATACTATCCTATACTCTTAGTCTTGTGCGGTGTCCTGTACTCACAAATATACTCTCAGTCCTGTCCAGTGTCCTGTACTCACACATATACTCTCCTATACTCTCAATCCTGTCCAGTGTCCTATGCGCGCACATATACTCTCAGTCCTGTCCGGTGTCCTGTACTCACAACTATACTCTCTGTCCTGTCCAGTGTCCTATCCTCACAACTATACTCTCCAGTACTCTCAGTCCTGCCCAGTGTCCTGTACTCACAACTTTACTCTCCTATACTCTCAGTCCTGTCCTCTCAACTATACTCTCCAGTTCTCTCAGTCCTGTCCGGTGTCCTTTACTCACAACTTTACTCTCTGTCCTGTCCTCCTAACTATAATCTCCAGTACTCTCAGTCCTGTCTTCATAGCTATACTCTCCTATACTCTCAGTCCTGTCCAGGTTCAAATCACAAAATAATGGAGAGCTGAATTGTGGTCCATGGCTGGGAAAATATGTTTCGCCTCACGTGAGCATCCAGCGTCCTCTCAAGACAGACAAGTGTGCACCGTGCAGCAGAGTGGGAGGCCTCTCTTCCTCTGCAGGCTGAAACGCCGTCATGTGTTGAAGATGTTCCTGTTCAAGGCTTGCTTGTTTTATTGTGAATGTGAGTGGGAAACCACAACATCCGTGAGTCACTTCAGAAACTGCAGCAGCATCGTGGCTGCTGCTGCTCTCTGTGGACTGCCGGCCCGGTTCTCATCATCATCATCATCATCATCATCATCATTATCAAACACTCAGACCTATGGCAACAGGTACGTTGCTCGTTCTATCCATCTTTGTCCCGATTGACGTAGATTAATGGTACAGGACCAGCGGGCTGTAGATCAAGGCAGTGCTTTTACTTTCGCTTTGCGATCAGCAGGTTGCTTCTGTCTCCCCGGATGATCGGGAGGGCCGTCCGTTCCGGTTTCGCAGCCAGAGAATCGAGGCAGAGACGCATAGTAAAAATGCCCCAAAAAATGTTTTTATTCTTTTTACAACTCGCCCCTTTTGAAACAGGAAGTCCGCATGCCGGCTTCTGCGAGGTTACGACAGGAGGGGAAGTGGGGGGGGGGTGATGGGGAAATGGTGAGAGCCAAGCTGCAGTTTCTCCGGCAGCTCCCCGTCCTTCGGCTCCGGCAGGGCCCGCGGGCTGAGTTCTGGTCACTGTGTGGGCTGAGGCCGGGCTGTTGGGGCGGCCGGTCACTGTGTGTGTGGGGAGCGATGGCGGCTGTAGGTTCGGGGTTTGGCTGTGAGGAGGACTTGAATTCGTTCAGCAGAGGGTCGGCCCGTTCCTTGCTGGCTCTCGGGGGTCAGGATTGTCTGGAAGCCGGAAAGCCACACGGATATTGATGGGACAAAACAGGCCCAGGGGTGTAGCCAGGGTGGCAGCTGCTACCCCTAAATATGGCTTTGCCACCCCAGTTGCCACCTCATATTAGTCGTTACGTACAATCCCATATTGTCTGAAATTTAACAACAAATTTTCTAAGAGTGAAAATAATAATAATGATTATTCCTTACATTTATAGAGCACTTTTCTGGACACTCCACTCAGAGCTCTTTGCAGGTCATGGGGATCCCCTCCACCCCCACTAGTGTGTCCCCCCACCTGGATGAAGCTCCAGTCTGCTCACACACAGCAGTCCTCAGTGGGGAGGAGAGCAGAGTGATGAAGCCAGTTCAGGGATGGGGGTTATTAGGTGGCCATGATGGGTAAAGACCAGGGGGAAATTTGGCCAGGGCACCGGGGTGACACCCCTACTCTTTTCGAGAGACGCCCTGGGATTTTTAATGACCACAGAGAGTCAGGACCTCGGTTTTGTCTCATCTAAAGGACAGCACCTTTTTTACAGTAGAGTGTTCCCATCACTACAGTGGGGCATGAGAACTCACGCAGACTGCAGGGTGAGCCCCCCTACTGGCCCCACTAACACCTCTCCCAGCAGCAGCCTCAGCTCTCCCAGGAGTCTCCCATCCAGGTACTGACCAGGCTCACACTGCGGAGCTCCAGTGGGGCTGCCAGTGCTGAGCTGGAGGGTGATACACTTGCTGGCCAACAGGCCAGGTCTTGGCAAATATGTGGCAATATTTTCCCGTGTGGCTCAGTGACAGTTGTGCGAGACTTTGTAGAAACAAGTCAGAGCACCTGTCTCTTTCCATTTCTACAATAGTGCACGCATATTTTTTATTGCGTGAGCAGGCCTTTAACATTAACAAACATTAACAAAAATTGTCACCAAATAACATTGAGGATTATGTGATATTGAGTATTTTGAGTTGTTATTGTACTTTATTTGGTAAAAGCTCTTTAAGATGACAAACCTATCCCTGTGAGAAAGTATAGGGTTTCTTTCCTGACGTCTGTTGTGAGTATTAGTGTGAGATGGGGTGACCAGTGTAACTCGTGCAGAGGAGATTAGCAGAGCACCTGTTACAGAGGGCAAATCATATCGTTTGAAAATACCAGCGCACAGAGCGGCACCGTATCACTTGCGTAAAGGAGATACGCTCTGTGACAGGGAGCCTTAGTGAACGCCGGTTCGAGCCGATGAGTTCCCCAGGTTGACAAGAGACCCCCGGCGTGAGGCCAGCGGGGGCTGACGACGAGGGCGTCTCTCTTTAAAAAACGCGCTCGGGAGACGTCCAAAAGACGATGCGGCGCTCAGAGCGAAGGAAAAAGAAAGAATGTTTTAAAAAATCAGAAACAACGCTCTGTGAAAGCGAGGGGGGGGGGGGAGAATGATGCTCTTTGGGGAGAAAGGGGCCTGGGCTGTACAGCTCTTGGCCAACGTGCCGTGCAGCCCGGTGAGGAATTCTTACAACTGAGCCGAAGTCGGACTTTCACACGGCTGTAGACGGGCTAACAGCAGAGCTTTAGGGAAATTATAAATACATGGAGCTCCACTGTGCCCCGACTCCTATATCCTATATACTGTACATCTGTGTGTGACTAGGTGGATAACTGTGTACTGACACAGATTCTAAAATGGGTTGGGAAAGACCCCAGGCTCCAGATCCTGACATCGGGATGATTATTGGCTTATTGGGCCTCCGAAAAGAGAAAATCCTTTGTGGATCAACTGACCCGCCATAATTTCCCCTTTTTTCCCCCTAGATCCGGGACCAAGGCGGGCGGGGAGAGAGGGCAGCGAAGCCGTAGCTCCCCAGCTGGGCCAGCGCAGCCCCTCCGGCCTGAGGGTGATGCTGATGGGGAGGGCGGGGGCCGGGAAGACCGCCGCTGCCAACACCATCCTGGGAAAGGTGGAGACGTCGTCCGAGGACGGCCGGTCCCAGGTTACCCAGGGCTGCGTGAAGAGGATCGGGACCGTGGCCGGGAGGAGGATCGTGCTGATCGACAGCCCCGATTTGCTCGGCTCTGAGACCTGGCCAAAGGAGACCGGCAGCGAGATCCGGATGTGCATGCTGCAGCCCAATCTGGGGCCCCACGTCTTCCTCCTGGTGCTGCAGATCGGGGATTTCAGATCCGGAGAGGAGGAGGCCCTCCAGATCATGAAAGACATCTTCGGCGAGACTTGCCGGAACTACACGCTCGTCCTCTTCACCCACGGGGACCGGCTCGGGGAGGAGACCATCGAGCGGTACCTCAGGGGGCAGCCCGGGGGCTTGCAGAAGCTCCTGCACCAGTGCGGTAGGCGGTACCACGTCTTCAATAACGAGGACATGGGGAACCGCCGACAGGTGGAGGAGCTGCTGGGGAAAATCGACGAGATGTGGAGGAGGAGCTCTCGGCACGGACAGGACTCGGAGGAGAGGCTCGCGGACAAAGCGCAGGAGACAGCCGTGGAAGTGAGCACTCCTGTGTCGCGGCCCAGCTCTCTGCCCAGGAGGGCGGTGGGAAAACGGGGCAGTAGGTTGGAGTCGATAAAGAGAGGGTTTGACTTCAGCAGAGGGAGGATCCAGAGAGAAGTAAAGGGAAAGCCGCAGGGCCGGGAGGAGGAAGTGAGGCCGAAGCGTGCCGAGGGCTCTCGGGAAGAAGGGACGGAGATGGCTGGTGGCCGAGAGGAACCGCAGAGCCGGGACGAGCTGGAAAACGAGCCGGGAGGATCCCCGAGGTCGGACCGGCAAGGGGAACAGGCGGAGGGAGGGGGGAGACCGGGAAAAAACAGTGAGAGCGAGGCGAGAACATTGATCCCACAGCGGAGCAGGAAATGGGATAGAGGGATCGTCGCAGAGGAGAAGGAGAAGGACAGAGAAGGCAAGGCAGGAGAAGACAAGGAGACACTAGCCAAGATGCAGGGGGCAGAGGTGAGGGAGAACACTGAAAGGAAAATGTGGGTGGACACTCCACAACACACCGAGGAAAGAATAAAACTGGGAGCTGGGATGGAACCAATATGGAACACAACAAGACAGGAGACACAACCGTCATGTGAAGACCTGAAGAGGGAAATGGAGCTCAGAGTGAAAGAAGAACTAAGGGCTCAGTATGAAGAAGAGTTCAGAAAGAAAAAGAGAGAACTGAGGGAGCAATATGAGGACAGGCAGAAGAGGAGAGAGACTGAGCTGAGAGAGCAGTATGAAGAGAGAGAGAAGAGTAGAGAGACAGAGCTGAGAGAGGAGCAGAGGAGAGGAGCAGAGAGACACCAGGAGGAACAGGCTCAGAGAGAGAGGGAGCTCACAGAGGGATTTCTGAAAGAGATGGAGGAATGGAGGCAGAAGTGTGAAGACCTGCAGAGGGAAATGGAGGAGATAAAAGAGAGAACCAAAGAGGAACAGCCCAGAATAGAAGAACTAAGGGCTCAGTATGAAGAGGAGATTATCAGGAGAGAGACTGAGCTGAGAGAGCAGTATGAAGAGAGAGAGAAGAGGAGAGAGACAGAGCTGAGAGAGGAGCAGAGGAGAGGAGCAGAGAGACACCAGGAGGAACAGGCTCAGAGAGAGAGGGAGCTCACACAGGGATTTCTGAAAGAGATGGAGGAATGGAGACAGAAATATGAAGACCTGCAGAGGGAAATGCAGGCAGAGAAAGAGATGTCAGCACAAGAGCTTTACAGGAGAGCAGAACAAATCGAGATGATGACCAAGAGTTTAGCTAAAGAGAAAATTAGGACAGAGAGACACCAGGAGGAACAGGCTCAGAGAGAGAGGGAGCTCACAGAGGGATTTCTGAAAGGGACGGAGGAATGGAGGCAGAAGTGTGAAGACCTGCAGAGGGAAATGGAGGAGATGAAAGAGAGAACCAATGAAGAAAAGCTCAGAATAGAAGAACTAAGGGCTCAGTATGAAGAGGAGATTAGCAGGAGAGAGACTGAGCTGAGAGAGCAATATGAAGAGAGAGAGAAGAGGAGAGAAATGGAGTTGAATCTTAAACTGGGAGAAATGGAGAAGGAAGGAGCAGCTATCGGGGACCAGCGGGAAGATCATCTGCAGGAGAAAGAGAGAGACATCAGGCAGGAAGATAGCAAGCAAATAGAGGAACTGAAACTCATGAAGTATGAGCTGCAGAGAAAGATGGAGACAGGGAGACAGAGGGCTGTGGAGGAGCTGGACAGCATAGCAGAGGAAACTCAGTCCAAGTCCAGAAAGGACAGTCCTACACAAGGCAAAGAGCTGGACCTGCAGGGTGAAGAGGAGCTCAGCCCAGGAGAGATACAGGGGGACATGCAGAGAGAGGAGGAGAGTGGAGGAGAGAAGGAACTGGAACGACAGCTGGAAGCGATGATGAGAGATTGGAAAGACCTGGAGCAGAGACACGGAGAATTCCAGAGAAGGGAAAAACTCCTGGAGAAGAGTCTGGAAGAGAAGGTCAGGAAATTTGATACAATGAAGCCATTGGATCAGGTCAAAGAGAAAGAAATCGAAGAGGAGAGGACAACATGGGCAGAGGAAGTCTTTAATAGAGCAAAAGAGCTGAAAGAGTTGTGGGAAGAATTATACAAAGTGAAAGAACGAGAGACGGAAGAAAAACAAAGGGAGAGGGAGAAAGCTTTACAGGAAAAGCAAAACGCAGAACAGAAGAAGATGAAGGAGCAGCACAAAAACGAGCTGGAGGAGATGCAAAGGAAAGTGGAGGAAGAGACGTCCAGGGCAATTGAGAAAATGACACACAGTTTAGAAGCAGGTGTTAAAAGAGAGAGAGAGCTGAGTGAAGCCCTAGCCGAGCTGATGAAGGAATCAGAGGACCTGAGGCGGAAATTTGAAGCAGAGGAATGTCAGAGGACAAATGAAGGGGAAGAGATGTCAGCAGGGCAGAGAAGGACAGAGAAGGAGCTCCAGGAAGATCTGCGGAAGGAGGTGGAGGAGTTGACCAGGAAGCACGCAGAAGAGCTCAAGAGAGTGAGACTGAGGTGTGAGGAGGAGCATAGAGACAGAGCAGAGACACTGAGGCTTCAGCACCAGCAGGAGAGCAGCAGGCGAGAGACAGAACTGAGGAAGCAATACGAAGAGAGAGAGCTGAGAGAGGAGCACAGGAGAGGAGCAGAGAGACACCAGGAGGAGCAGGCACAGAGAGAGAGGGAGATTAAAGAGGGATTTCTGAAAGAAATGGAGGAATGGAGACAGAAATATGAAGACCTGAAGAGGGAAATGAAGGAGAGAACCAAAGAGGAACAACACAGAATAGAAGAAATAAGGGCTAAGTATGAACTGGAGATTATCAGGAAAGAGACTGAGCTGAGAGAGCAATATGAAGAGAGAGAGAAGAGGAGCGAGACAGAGCTGAGAGAAGAGCAGAGGAGAGAAGCAGAGAGACACCAGGAGGAACAGGCTCAGAGAGAGAGGGAGCTCACAGAGGGATTTCTGAAAGAAATGGAGAAATGGAGACGGAAGTGTGAAGACCTACAGAGAGAAATGGACGCAGAGAAAGAGCAGTCAGCACAAGAGCTTGACAGGAGAGCAAAGCAAATTGAGAAGATGACCGAGAGCTTAGCTGAAGACAATAGAAGGACAGAGAGGGAACTCAGGGAGGATTTCCAGAGGCAAATGGGTGAAATAACTCAGAAACATGAGCAGGAAATGGAAGAGTTAAGACAGAGATACGAGAGGGAGAAGGAGAGGGAAACAGAGCCCCTGAGAGAGACAATATCACAGGAGCAGTGCAGACTGGAACAAGAGCTAAGAGTCAAGTATGAAGAAGAGATTGGCAGGAGAGAGACAGAGATGAGAGAGGAGCAGAGGAGAGGAGCAGAGAGATACCAGGAGGAACAGGCTCAGAGAGAGAGGGAGCTCACAGAGGGATTTCTGAAAGGGACAGAGGAATGGAGGCAGAAGTGTGAAGACCTGCAGAGGGAAATGGAGGAGATGAAAGAGAGAACCAAAGAGGAACAGCTCGGAATGGAAGAAAAGCTGAGAGTCCAATATGAAGAGGAGATTAGCAGGCAAGAGATAGAGCTGAGAGAGCAGTATGAAGAGAGAGAGAAGAGGAGAGAGACAAAGCCGAGAGAGAAGCAGAGGAGAGGAGCAGAGAGACACCAGGAGGAACAGGCTCAGAGAGAGAGGGAGCTCACAGAGGGATTTCTGAAAGAATTGGAAGAATGGAAACAGAAATATGAAGACCTGCAGAGGGAAATGCAGGCAGAGAAAGAGCAGTCAGCACAAGAGCTTGACAGGAGAGCAGAGCAAATCGAGAAGATGACCGAGAGTTTAGCTGAAGAGAAAAGAAGGACAGTGAGACACCAGGAGGAACAGGCTCAGAGAGAGAGGGAGCTCACAGAGGGATTTCTGAAAGGGACAGAGGAATGGAGGCAGAAGTGTGAAGACCTGCAGAGGGAAATGAAGGAGATGAAAGACAGAACCAAAGAAGAAAAGCTCAGAATAGAAGAACTAAGGGCTCAGTATGAAGAGGAGATTATCAGGAGAGAGACTGAGCTGAGAGAGCAATATGAAGAGAGAGAGAAGAGGAGCGAGACAGAGCTGAGAGAGGAGCAGAGGAGAGGAGCAGAGAAACACCAGGAGGAACAGGCTCAGAGAAAGAGAAAGCTCAGAGAAGGATTTCCGAAAGAAATGGAAGAATGGAAACAGAAATATGAAGACCTGCAGAGGGAAATGCAGGCAGAGAAAGAGCAGTCAGCACAAGAGCTTGACAGGAGAGCAGAGCAAATCGAGAAGATGACCGAGAGTTTAGCTCAAGAGAAAAGAAGGACAGAGAGACACCAGGAGGAACAGGCTCAGAGAGAGAGGGAGCTCACAGAGGGCTTTCTGAAAGGGATGGAGGAATGGAGGCAGAAGTGTGAAGACCTGCAGAGGGAAATGGAGGAGATGAAAGAGCAGTCGGCACAGGAGCTTGACAGGAGAGCAGAGCAAATTGAGAAGATGACCGAGAGTTTAGCTGAAATGAAAAGGACAGAGAGGGAACTCAGGAAGGACCTCCAGAGCCAAACAGTAGAGATAACTGAGAAACATGAAGAGGAAATGGAAGAGTTAAGACAGAGATATGAGAGGGAGCAGGAGAGGGAAACAGAGCACCTGAGAGACACAATATCACAGGACCAGTGCAGACTGGAACAAGAGCTAAGAGTTAAGTATGAAGAAGAGATCAGTAGAAGAGAGAGAGAACTGAGAGAGCAATATGAAGAGAGAGAGAAGAGGAGAGAGACAGAGCTGAGACAGGAGCAGAGACAGAGTGAGCTCACAGAGGGGTTTCCGAAAGAAATAGAGGAATGGAAAAAAAAATATGAAGACCTGCAGAGGGAAATGCAGGCAGAGAAAGAGCAGTCAGCACAAGAGCTTGACAGGAGAGCAGAGCAAATCGAGAAGATGACCGAGAGTTTAGCTGAAGAGAAAAGAAGGACAGAGAGACACCAGGAGGAACAGGCTCAGAGAGAGAGGGAGCTCACAGAGGGCTTTCTGAAAGGGATGGAGGAATGGAGGCAGAAGTGTGAAGACCTGCAGAGGGAAATGGAGGAGATGAAAGACAGAACCAAAGAAGAAAAGCTCAGAATAGAAGAACTAAGGGCTCAGTATGAAGAGGAGATTATCAGGAGAGAGACTGAGCTCAGAGAGCAATATGGAGAGAGAGAGAAGAGGAGCGAGACAGAGCTGAGAGAGGAGCAGAGGAGAGGAGCAGAGAGACACCAGGAGGAACAGGCTCAGAGAGAGAGAGAGCTCAGAGAAGGATTTCTGAAAGAAATGGAAGAATGGAAACAGAAATATGATGACCTGCACAGGGAAATGCAGGCAGAGAAAGAGCAGTCAGCACAAGAGCTTGACAGGAGAGCAGAGCAAATCGAGAAGATGACCGAGAGTTTAGCTGAAGAGAATAGAAGGACAGTGAGACACCAGGAGGAACAGGCGCAGAGAGAGAGGGAGCTCACAGAGGGATTTCTGAAAGGGACGGAGGAATGGAGGCAGAAGTGTGAAGACCTGCAGAGGGAAATGGAGGAGATGAAAGACAGAACCAAAGAAGAAAATCTCAGAATAGAAGAACTAAGGGCTCAGTATGAAGAGGAGATTATCAGGAGAGAGACTGAGAAGAGAGAGCAATATGGAGAGAGAGAGAAGAGGAGCGAGACAGAGCTGAGAGAGGAGCAGAGGAGAGGAGCAGAGAGACACCAGGAGGAGCAGGCCCAGACAGAGAGGGAACTCAGGGAGGATTTCCAGAGGCAAATGGGTGAAATAACTCAGAAACATGAGCAGGAAATGGAAGAGTTAAGACAGAGATATGAGAGGGAGAAGGAGAGGGAAACAGAGCCCCTGAGAGAGACAATATCACAGGAGCAGTGCAGCCTGGAACAAGAGCTAAGAGTCAAGTATGAAGAAGAGATTGGCAGGAGAGAGACAGAGATGAGAGAGGAGCAGAGGAGAGGAGCAGAGAGATACCAGGAGGAACAGGCTCAGAGAGAGAGGGAGCTCACAGAGGGATTTCTGAAAGGGACGGAGGAATGGAGAACGAAGTGTGAAGACCTGCAGAGGGAAATGGAGGAGATGAAAGAGAGAACCAAAGAGGAACAGCTCGGAATGGAAGAAAAGCTGAGAGTCCAATATGAAGAGGAGATTAGCAGGCGAGAGATAGAGCTGAGAGAGCAGTATGAAGAGAGAGAGAAGAGGAGAGAGACAAAGCCGAGAGAGAAGCAGAGGAGAGGAGCAGAGAGACACCAGGAGGAACAGGCTCAGAGAGAGAGGGAGCTCACAGAGGGATTTCTGAAAGAATTGGAAGAATGGAAACAGAAATATGAAGACCTGCAGAGGGAAATGCAGGCAGAGAAAGAGCAGTCAGCACAAGAGCTTGACAGGAGAGCAGAGCAAATCGAGAAGATGACCGAGAGTTTAGCTGAAGAGAAAAGAAGGACAGTGAGACACCAGGAGGAACAGGCTCAGAGAGAGAGGGAGCTCACAGAGGGATTTCTGAAAGGGACAGAGGAATGGAGGCAGAAGTGTGAAGACCTGCAGAGGGAAATGGAGGAGATGAAAGACAGAACCAAAGAAGAAAAGCTCAGAGTAGAAGAACTAAGGGCTCAGTATGAAGAGGAGATTATCAGGAGAGAGACTGAGCTGAGAGAGCAATATGAAGAGAGAGAGAAGAGGAGAGAGACAGAGCTGAGAGAGGAGCAGAGGAGAGGAGCAGAGAAACACCAGGAGGAACAGGCTCAGAGAGAGAGAGAGCTCAGAGAAGGATTTCCGAAAGAAATGGAAGAATGGAAACAGAAATATGAAGACCTGCAGAGGGAAATGCAGGCAGAGAAAGAGCAGTCAGCACAAGAGCTTGACAGGAGAGCAGAGCAAATCGAGAAGATGACCGAGAGTTTAGCTCAAGAGAAAATAAGGACAGAGAGACACCAGGAGGAACAGGCTCAGAGAGAGAGGGAGCTCACAGAGGGCTTTCTGAAAGGGACGGAGGAATGGAGGCAGAAGTGTGAAGACCTGCAGAGGGAAATGGAGGAGATGAAAGAGCAGTCGGCACAGGAGCTTGACAGGAGAGCAGAGCAAATTGAGAAGATGACCGAGAGTTTAGCTGAAATGAAAAGGACAGAGAGGGAACTCAGGAAGGACCTCCAGAGCCAAACAGTAGAGATAACTGAGAAACATGAAGAGGAAATGGAAGAGTTAAGACAGAGATATGAGAGGGAGCAGGAGAGGGAAACAGAGCACCTGAGAGACACAATATCACAGGATCAGTGCAGACTGGAACAAGAGCTAAGAGTTAAGTATGAAGAAGAGATCAGTAGAAGAGAGAGAGAACTGAGAGAGCAATATGAAGAGAGAGAGAAGAGGAGAGAGACAGAGCTGAGACAGGAGCAGAGACAGAGTGAGCTCACAGAGGGGTTTCTGAAAGAAATAGAGGAATGGAAAAAAAAATATGAAGAACTGCAGAGGGAAATGCAGGCAGAGAAAGAGCAGTCAGCACAAGAGCTTGACAGGAGAGCAGAGCAAATCGAGAAGATGACCGAGAGTTTAGCTGAAGAGAAAAGAAGGACAGAGAGACACCAGGAGGAACAGGCTCAGAGAGAGAGGGAGCTCACAGAGGGCTTTCTGAAAGGGATGGAGGAATGGAGGCAGAAGTGTGAAGACCTGCAGAGGGAAATGGAGGAGATGAAAGACAGAACCAAAGAAGAAAAGCTCAGAATAGAAGAACTAAGGGCTCAGTATGAAGAGGAGATTCTCAGGAGAGAGACTGAGCTGAGAGAGCAATATGGAGAGAGAGAGAAGAGGAGCGAGACAGAGCTGAGAGAGGAGCAGAGGAGAGGAGCAGAGAGACACCAGGAGGAACAGGCTCAGAGAGAGAGAGAGCTCAGAGAAGGATTTCTGAAAGAAATGGAAGAATGGAAACAGAAATATGATGACCTGCAGAGGGAAATGCAGGCAGAGAAAGAGCAGTCAGCACAAGAGCTTGACAGGAGAGCAGAGCAAATCGAGAAGATGACCGAGAGTTTAGCTGAAGAGAATAGAAGGACAGTGAGACACCAGGAGGAACAGGCGCAGAGAGAGAGGGAGCTCACAGAGGGATTTCTGAAAGGGACGGAGGAATGGAGGCAGAAGTGTGAAGACCTGCAGAGGGAAATGGAGGAGATGAAATACAGAACCAAAGAAGAAAATCTCAGAATAGAAGAACTAAGGGCTCAGTATGAAGAGGAGATTATCAGGAGAGAGACTGAGCTGAGAGAGCAATATGGAGAGAGAGAGAAGAGGAGCGAGACAGAGCTGAGAGAGGAGCAGAGGAGAGGAGCAGAAAGACACCAGGAGGAGCAGGCCCAGACAGAGAGGGAACTCAGGGAGGATTTCCAGAGGCAAATGGGTGAAATAACTCAGAAACATGAGCAGGAAATGGAAGAGTTAAGACAGAGATATGAGAGGGAGAAGGAGAGGGAAACAGAGCCCCTGAGAGAGACAATATCACAGGAGCAGTGCAGACTGGAACAAGAGCTAAGAGTCAAGTATGAAGAAGAGATTGGCAGGAGAGAGACAGAGATGAGAGAGGAGCAGAGGAGAGGAGCAGAGAGATACCAGGAGGAACAGGCTCAGAGAGAGAGGGAGCTCACAGAGGGATTTCTGAAAGGGACGGAGGAATGGAGAACGAAGTGTGAAGACCTGCAGAGGGAAATGGAGGAGATGAAAGAGAGAACCAAAGAGGAACAGCTCGGAATGGAAGAAAAGCTGAGAGTCCAATATGAAGAGGAGATTAGCAGGCGAGAGATAGAGCTGAGAGAGCAGTATGAAGAGAGAGAGAAGAGGAGAGAGACAAAGCCGAGAGAGAAGCAGAGGAGAGGAGCAGAGAGACACCAGGAGGAACAGGCTCAGAGAGAGAGGGAGCTCACAGAGGGATTTCTGAAGGAATTGGAAGAATGGAAACAGAAATATGAAGACCTGCAGAGGGAAATGCAGGCAGAGAAAGAGCAGTCAGCACAAGAGCTTGACAGGAGAGCAGAGCAAATCGAGAAGATGACCGAGAGTTTAGCTGAAGAGAAAAGAAGGACAGTGAGACACCAGGAGGAACAGGCTCAGAGAGAGAGGGAGCTCACAGAGGGATTTCTGAAAGGGACAGAGGAATGGAGGCAGAAGTGTGAAGACCTGCAGAGGGAAATGGAGGAGATGAAAGACAGAACCAAAGATGAAAAACTCAGTATAGAAGAACTAAGGGCTCAGTATGAAGAGGAGATTATCAGGAGAGAGACTGAGCTGAGAGAGCAATATGGAGAGAGAGAGAAGAGGAGCGAGACAGAGCTGAGAGAGGAGCAGAGGAGAGGAGCAGAGAGACACCAGGAGGAGCAGGCCCAGACAGAGAGGGAACTCAGGGAGGATTTCCAGAGGCAAATGGGTGAAATAACTCAGAAACATGAGCAGGAAATGGCAGAGTTAAGACAGAGATATGAGAGGGAGAAGGAGAGAGAAACAGAGCCCCTGAGAGAGACAATATCACAGGAGCAGTGCAGACTGGAACAAGAGCTAAGAGTCAATTATGAAGAAGAGATTGGCAGGAGAGAGACAGAGCTGAGAGAGGATCAGAGGAGAGGAGCAGAGAGACACCAGGAGGAGCAGGCTCAGAGAGAGAGGGAGCTCACAGAGGGAATTCTGAAAGAGATGGTGGAATGGAAACAGAAATATGAAGAACTGCAGAGGGAAATGGAGGAGATGAAAAAGAGATCTACAGAGGGACAAAACAGGATGGAAGAGGAGCTGAGCTATGAAGAGCAGTTGAGCAGCAGAGAGAAAGAACTGAGGGAGCAACATCAATGGAGGGAGAAGAGGAGAGAAATGGAGATGAATCCTAAACTGGGAGAAACAGAGAAGGATGGAGCAGCGATCAGGGACCAGCGGGAAGATCAACTGCAGGAGAAAGAGAGAGACATCAGGGAGGAAGATAGCAAGCAAATAGAGGAACTGAAACTCATGAAGAGAGAGGAGGAGTGTGGAGGAGAGAAGGAACTGGAACGACAGCTGGAAGCGATGAGGAGAGGTTGGATTGACCTGGAGCAGAGACATGGAGAGCTCCAGAGCAGGGAAAAACTCCTGGAGAAGAGACTGGAAGAGAAGGTCAGGGAATTAGATGCACTAAAAAAGGAATGTAAAGGAAACAAGGACCAAAAGCTAGAGGAGGCAAAACAGTCATTAGCAGAGGAGAAAATAAAAATTGAGAGAGTCCTCAGCGAGCAGTTCCATCAGGAGATGGAGGAGTTGAAGCAGAAACACCAGAAAGAAATGGGGAGACTCCAAAGCACTCTGGACGAGCTCCTCAAATCTAAAACTGCACAAGAGGAACTGAGGACGAGCATTGAAGAACAGAAGACCCTCTTGATGAGAAAAGAAGACAAACTACAGCTGAAACAGAAAGCCGAGGAGGCCAAGAACGAAGTCTGGATGTTGCACAAGGAGACTGAGCTCGAGCGGGCCCGAGTGAAACGCCTCCAGGACAAGTATCAGAAGCAGTGTGAAGAAGCCAAGAAAGCCCGAATTAAGTATGAGGCAAGTTATCGGCAAGCGTGCGACCGAGTGAAAGACATCGAAAAGAAATATAAAGAAATGCTGGAGGAAAAGGAAGAGGTTCTGAGGAAGCTACAGAAGAAAGCGAAGGAGACGGAAGGTAAGGACCTGTGTGAGGACGATGAAAAGCGCAAGCAGGAAACAACAGCCATGGAAGACACTTTAGCAGAGGAGAAGAGCAGGATAGAGAGAGTCCTGAGAGAGGAGCTACGGAAGGAGATGGAGGAGTTGACCCAGAAACACGCAGAGGAGATGGAAAGGCAGAGACGGGAGGTGAAGCTGAGGTGTGAGGAGGAGCACAGAGACAGAGCAGAGATACTGAGGCTTCAGCACCAGCAGGAGAGCAGCAGGAGAGAGAGAGAACTGAGGGAGCAATATGAAGAGAGCGAGCTGAGAGAGGAGCAGAGGAGAGGGGCAGAGAGACACCAGGAGGAGCAGGCTCAGAGAGAGAGGGAGATTAAAGAGGGATTTCTGAAAGAGATGGAGGAATGGAGGCAGAAGTGCGAAGACCTGCAGAGGGAAATGGAGGAGATGAAAAAGAGATCTACAGAGGAACAGCGCAGAATGCAAGAAGAGCTGAGAGAGCACTATGAAGAGAGAGAGAAGAGGAGAGAGACAGAGCTGAAGACAAAACTGGAAGAAGCAGAGAGGGAAAGAGAAACAATCAGGGCCAGGTGTGACAAGGAACTGAATGAGAAAGACAGAGAGCTCAGGGAAGAACTGAAGGAATTAAAGCAGAAATACGAGGACAGAGGAGATGTTGAAGAACGTATTCCAAACCAAAGCTCACCGACATTGGAGAAGCTCACCAACACTGAAAACATGTGTGTAGCTCTTCAACAGGACTGCCAACGTCAGACTATGGCACTGGCTGATAAGGAAAACCGTCTGCGCTTCTTACAAAGCGAATTATTAAACTTACGGCAGCAGCAACAAGCGGAAATGGAGAAAGCTAAAGAGAAATATGACAGCAAATGTCGAGGGAAAGTAGCGGAGCTCAGAAAGAGGTTCGAGGAGGACCCCACAAAGAGGAAAGCCGTGCATCGTGATGAAGAGGAGAACGAGGAACGAGAAAGGCTTGAGAGGCTTTGCAGAGACATTAAGAGTTCGTACGAGGAGAAGCTGAAGAGAAAAGTGAAGGAGCTGGAGGAGAGGCACAAGGAGGAAGAGAGCAAGGTCACGCAGGAAATGGAGACGCTCAAAGGGGAAATCGCCTCTGAACGCCGGAAAACACAAATCATCCAGGAGAAGTATGAAGCGAAGTGCCAGGAACTCAAGAAGGCCAAAATGGACTATGATGCAAATTACAGAAAAGTCGTTGGCAGAGCAGATGACATCACGAAGAAATGGAAAGAAAAACTAGCAGTGGTGGAGGAGGAGCTTCCCCAACGTACTGAGCAGCTGAAGGATCTGAAGGGCGAGGTGAAGCCGAAGAGGGAGAGGGGCGCAGAATGGGGGAGAAGTGCTTCCCAGAAAGGAGACAGGACTGACAAAGGCCCTCCCCCAGGTAAGTTCAGAGAGAAATTTGATTCCGGTCCATTTCCTCATCTTGCCAAGCTTCTCTTCCCACCACCCTGTTTCACACTGCCGTTCAAGGAGGTGTGATGGTACTCTATATAGTATATAGTGTGTGCATTACAATAATAATAATAATTCCTTACACTTATATAGCGCAATTCTGGACACTCCACTCAGAGCTCTTTACAGGTAATGGGGACCTCTCCACCCCCACTAGTGTGTCCCCAGCAGGTCAAGTAGCTTTGAAAAGACACAAAGCCCCTATTCGCACCACTTGAAAGCTTGGCTTGTTCCCATTTAAATGGGTGGGTAAAGGGCAAGGCATTTCGGGAATATCATCTGGCAGGAAGACATTTTAAATTAATTGTATTTTAGTACAGATTTTGTTGCCAAGTTCTACCAAGGAAAATTCCTAAAAGAAGGAAAGATTTCTGTTAGCCTAAAATCTAACACTATTTTTTTTTCAAATCTGGTACACAAACAAACCTGTCAGACAGAGCGATCCATTTAATCCTGATTGATTATTTTGTCTGACGCAGGGCTGTCTGCGAGAGGCCCAGCTGAACCTTTGGCTGCCAGCATTTCCGAGCTGAGGCTGGTGCTGCTGGGGAGGACTGGAGCTGGGAAGAGTACCACAGGGAATCTCATCTTAGGAGGAAGAGAGTTCCATTCGGAAGTCGAGGGTTTGGCTGTGACCAAAGAGAGTGAGAAGAGGAGAGGGGAAGTGGCCGGGAGGCAGGTGGCAGTAGTGGACACTCCGGATTGGTTCCACAGTAGTTTTCCGAAGAAAGACACTGAGCTGGACGTCAGGCGATGTCTTAGCCTGACCTCTCCGGGGCCTCATGCTTTTCTGCTGCTGGTCCCCATCGGGAAGAATCCAAATGTCCAGAGATTAGCAGAGTCGCTGAGCTTTTTTGGGGAGACGGCCGAAAGTCACGCAATGATTCTGTTCACACGTGGGGAGGAACTGAAAGGCAAGACGCCCGAGGAGTTCATGCGACAAGGCGGCAGGGACCTCCGACGACTCGTGCAAAAGTGCGGACACAGGTGGCACGTTCTCCGTGCTGGTGAATCAGCCGACCGTGTTCAAGTCACAGGGCTCCTGGAGAAAATCGAGGAAATGCTGCAGGAAAGCCAGGGCAGTTTCTACAGCAATCTGAGGTACTGGGAGGTGGAAGAGAGCATCAGGGCGAGACAGAGGCAAATCATGAAGGAGAGATACGAAAGGGACCTGAACAGGAAGCAGGTGGAGCTGAAGGAGAAGTACCAGAGGGAGTACGAGGAGTGGGTGGAGGAAAATCTGAGGATCGATGAGAACGAGATGGAGGATCGAGAAGCATGGATTACAGAGCTGCAGGAAACAATTAAGGAAGAGAGGGACAGGAAGAGGATGGGAGCTTTGATGAGGGAACTCAGGCAATGCTGGGAGGAGGGGCAAAGGAGAGAGTACGAGGAAACCAGTCACTTGCAGCAGCTGGAAGTAATGCACTGGAAGGAGAGTTTGGGGAGATCCGGGATCAGTCTGCTGTGGACGGATTGGCGCAGACCCTACGAATTTAGGATAGGGAGTCAAGATGTTTGGGGAAGGGGACCGGAATGTGCGAGGAATGAGGAGATTTCCCAGGGGAGGAGGTGCTGGAGGAAGCGGGAGGAAAGCTACAGAAAACGCTGTGAGGACCGCTTCCGGGAAGAGATGGAAGAAGGTGTTCGGACTGAAAAGGAAAAGGCGAGGGAAGAGGCGGAAAGGTGCCACGATCTTCCGATCTTCCGGGAGCCGAGCAACACAACCAACAGCACCAAGGCTTCCAGAAAGATCGGAGTCCCAGATTACAGCTGGAAGATTGAACCACACATGAAGCTAAGAGAGCAGGAACCCTGGTAGAAAGTCATGAAAAGCTTGAGGACATTAAAAGGTTTACAAACTGAAGGAATGCTTATCATCTTGCCAGTGTCCATTAATCCCAGACCTCACCCAGCTGGTTCCTGAATGTACCCCAGGGGAGCCACCTTCCACAAAGGGGATTCATCACATGATGACTGGACAAAGTAAAAAGCCGATTGATCCGATTTCTAAGTGAGTGGAGCACAGACATTGATAAGGGACCTGAAATCATCGAACAGCTCCGTACAAAGTGGTAGGGTGGGACAAGGAAAGAGCAAGACAAGGGTGGTGCCAAGTGAGGATCCCTGGGGTCCGTTCCGATTCCCAGGAGGATCTATAAGAAACACAAGATATTTTGGGATGAGAAGATGATCTCCAGCCGGGCAACATTGTGCAGAATATTTAACATCTCCCAACACTTCTAGACCCTAAGTTTTAGATTTTCAAGCTTCAGGAACTTCCAGATAGCCATTTATGATCATTTACAGTGGGATAAATTGTTTACAGTGGAAATGATGGGACTTGATTGAATTTGTCAGTTTTTGCTGCTGTTCTTTAGATACATTCTTTCTAATGATTTGTCTGCTTGATCTTAAACTCAAGAGAAGGTGCTTAGCAAAGCTAACAATGGATGAAAAATGTTATATCAATATTCATATTTAATATCAATATCCATTTATAAGTAGTTCACGTGGGTAGCTGCATCAGCATTTGCAGTCTGCAATGTTTCGGCTGTGAAGCATTCTTCAGGTGTGGAAGAAGGCTTCATAGCCAAAATGTTGTGTTTTCTCTCTTCTCTTTGCAGCATGGAAGAAACCTATTACTAGTTCCTATCCATTTATAATATTGTTTGTTAGAATTTTTTTCTAAGTTTTTGAAAAAAATTATCTTTGTTGAAATGTTTTCTAGCACATAAAAATAAATTTGATATGCGAAAGATCCATCTGTTTTTTGCATGATTTTTAAAAACATGGCCTGTAAGACTATCTATAAGGAGAATGATTTGTTTGATATAATTTAAGGTAATAGGTGAGTTAAAGCTCATTTGGTTTCAGTGACCTGCAGATATCGGGCTCAGGTGATTAAAGTGTTGCCACCCTTAATTGTAGCTCAAACAAATGTCACAGTGAAAACTTAATCATTTTCTTCCCTTTCATCTTTTCCTTCTCCTCCTTTCTTCTTCTCCACCTCCTCCATTTTCTTCCTTCTCCAGCCTCTTCATCACCTCCTTAGTCATCTCCTCCTTCTTCTTCTTCAACATCCTTTTGTTGGCTGTGGTGCAAGAGCTCACCGTCATGCTGGCAAGCAAAGAGAAACAGCACCTCCTGCCCTCCTTGACATGCATATAGAGAAAGGATGGAGGAAGTGTTTGATAGGTTGGAAGGTTATTGGTGCCCACCTCAATCCCACAGAAACACAGCTGGAATTATCTGGAACCGTGGATCAGGAGGAGACTGTTCCCTTTGTCCTGGAGACTCCAATGTAGGAGAAAAGGGATTGGAGGGCTAAGCAGTGGTGGTGCTGTGGCTAAGGATTTCAGCCTGTGGCTGGAAGGTTGCCAGTTCGTATCCCATGCCTGGCAGAGGAATCCTACTCTGTTGACCCCCTGAGCAAGGCCCTTCACCCCAGCTGCTCCAGGGGCGCTGTATAAACGGCTGACCCTGCGCTCTGACCCCCACTTCTCTCCCTGTCTGTGTGTCTCATGGAGAACGAGCTGGGGTATGTGAAAAGATGAATTCCTAATGCAAGAGACTATATGGCCAATAAAGTGATCTTAATCTTAAAGGTTTCTTGATGGCTTTCTTCCCATCTCAGACACGAGCCACAACTGGGTTCAAGGTATACTTCGGGACCCAATTCACCCTGGCCACGATCTGTTTTCACCCCTGGGTTCTGGTAGGAGGTATCACAGTATCAGAACACTGATAAATAGTTTCAAAAACAGTTTCTTCCCCCAAGCACTATAAACATCTTAAATTAGCACCTGCACTTTAAGGTACTGTACTGTTTGCACTACAGCATGTCCTGTCTTTGCTGTAGACAATGTAAGGTCTATTGTCTAAATTTATTGTCCATGTCTGTTTGTCATTTGTGCCTGTTTTTATTTCCTCTCATGTTACTGGGTACAGCTGAATGAGCAAGCATTCCAATACACTTGGTGTATATGTCAAATAAAGAAATCTTGAATCTTGAATCTTGATAACCAATTTAATGTCTAATCAAGCTGTGGTTTCCAAATCTGAACAAGTTGCTAACTGAAAGGTGCTTCTAAATCCTACAGGAACCCAACAATCCTACAGAAGTATCAGGAATGCCCTCTCCTGGAATTCAGCGGTATGGAGATTCAGTGCAAGACAATATGATTTGTTTCTGAAGGATTGTCTTAGCGTGGCGTAGAGCTGTTCCAGTGTGAAAGGGCGTCTTTTCTCTCTTGCGTCTCTGTGTGCGTGACAGGAAGACTTTGACTGCGAGATGAAACCACACATCCGCCACACTTAAAAATGAAAGATCATCACAGCTTCTCTCAACAGTACTAAAACCTTTTCACTGCGACTGGTTCTTAAGAAATACGAAAGGATGGCGACTGAAGGTACCGTATATCTCATTTAACAGTCAGCTTGGTCGTTAGTTGTCTGACAGATGAATCGTGTTGTAGAGGAATGGGCTGCAGGTGAAACTGCTTTTACTTTCACTTTGAACACACCACACACTCTCGGATTCAGCATTTTTTATCTTGTATTTTTTAAAACAATCAACAAGGGACAAAATGTCACGATTCTCCTCAGATTTACTCAGCTTTACTCAGATTTACTCAGCTCGAGGTCCAATCATAAATGTTCATTTGAGCATTTGACCGTATGTGGCCGACAGATGCTGTCAGTTGAATTAAGGGTGAGAAGCAGTTCAACGGGACTGCGAGCGACAGACTATGGCACTGGCTGATAAGGAAAACCATCTGCTCTTCTTACAAAGCAAATTCTTAAACTTACAGCAGCAGCAGCAAGTGGAAATGGAGAACACTAAAGAGAAATATGACAGCAAATGTCGAGGGAAAGTAGCAGAGCTCAGAAAGAGGTTCGAGGAGGATCCCACAAAGAGGAAAGCCGTGCATTGTGATGAAGAGGAGAACGAGGAACGAGAAAGGCTTGAGAGGCTTTGCAGAGAGATTAAGAGGTCGTACGAGGAGAAGCTGAAGAGAAAAGTGAAGGAGCTGGAGGAGAGGTACAAGGAGGAAGAGAGCAAGGTCACGCAGGAAATGGAGACGCTCAAAGGGGAAATCGCCTCTGAACGCCGGAAAAAACAAATCATCCAGGAGAAGTATGAAGCGAAGTGCCAGGAACTCAAGAAGGCCAGAATGGACTATGATGCAAATTACAGAAAAGCCATTGGCAGAGCAGATGTCATCACTAAGAAATGGAAAGAAAAACTAGCAGTGGTGGAGGAGGAGCTTCGCCAACGTACTGAGCAGCTGAAGGATCTGAAAGGCGAGGTGAAGCCGAAGAGGGAGAGGGGCGCAGAACGGCGAAGAAGTGCTTCCCAGAAAGGAGACAGGACGGACAAAGGCCCTCCCCCAGGTAAGTTCATGAGAGAAATTCGATTCCGGTCCATTTCCTCATATTGCCGAGCTTCTCTTCCCACCACCCTGTTTCACACTGCCGTTCAAGGAGGTGTGATGGTACTCTATATAGTATATAGTGTGTCCATTACAATAATAATAATAATAATTCCTTACGCTTATATAGCGCAATTCTGGACACTCCACTCAGAGCTCTTTACAGGTAATGGGGATCCTCTCCACCCCCACCAGTGTGTCCCCAGCAGGTCAAGTAGCGTTGAAAAGACACAAAGCCCCTATTCGCACCACTTGAAAGCTTGGCTTGTTCCCATTTAATTGGGTGGGTAAAGGGCAAGGCATTTCGGGAATATCATCTGGCAGGAAAAAGACATTTTAAATTAATTGTATTTTAGTACAGATTTTGTTGCCAAGTTCTACCAAGTGTAAAAGCTTCAAGGAAAGTTCATAAAAGAAAGAAAGATTTCTGTTAGCCCAAAATCAAACACCATTTTTTTTTTCAAATCTGGTACACAAACAAACCTGTCGGACAGAGCGATCCATTTAATCCTGTTTGATTATTTTGTCTGACGCAGGGCTGTCTGCGAGAGGCCCAGCTGAACCTTTGGCTGCTGGGGTGTCCGAACTGAGGCTGGTGCTGCTGGGGAGGACTGGATCTGGGAAGAGCACCGCAGGGAACCTCATTCTGGGAAGAAGGGCATTCCGTTCGGAAGCCGAAGGTTCGGCTGTGACAAAAGAGAGCAAGAAGATGAGAGGGGAAGTGGCCGGGAGGCAGGTGGCAGTGGTAGACACTCCGGATTGGTTCCACAGTGGTTTTCCGAAGAAAGACACCGAGCTGGACATCAGGCGATGTGTTAGCCTGACCTCTCCGGGGCCTCATGCTTTTCTGCTGCTGGTCCCCATCAGGAAGAATCCAAATGTCCAGAGATTAGCCGAGTTGCTGAGCTTTTTCGGGGAAAAGGCCGAAAGTCACGCAATGATTCTGTTCACACGTGGGGAGGAACTGAAAGGCAAGACACCCGAGGAGTTCGTTCGACAAGGCGGCAGGGACCTCCAACGACTCGTCCAAAAGTACGGACGCAGGTGGCACGTTCTCTGTGCTGGCGAAACAGCCGACCGTGTTCAAGTCACGGGTCTTCTGGAGAAAATTGAGCAAATGCTGCAGGAAAGCCAGGGCAGTTTCTACAGCAATCTGAGGTACTGGGAGGTGGAAGAGAGCATCAGGGCCAGACAGAGGCAAATCATGAAGGAGAGATACGCGAGGGACCTGAACAGGAAGCAGGTGGAGCTGAAGGAGAAGTACCAGAGGGAGTACGAGGAGTGGGTGGAGGAAAACCTGAGGATCGATGAGAACGAGATGGAGGGTCGAGAAGCATGGATTACAGAGCTGCAGGAAAAAATTAAGGAAGAGAGGGACAGGAAGAGGATGGGAGCTTTGATGAGGGAACTCAGGGAGGAGAGGCAAAGGAGAGAGTACGAGGAAACCAGTCACTTGCAGCAGCTGGAAGTAATGCACCAGAAGGAGAGTTTGGGGAGATCCGGGATCAGTCTGCTGTGGACGGATTGGCGCAGACCCTACGAATTTAGGATAGGGAGTCAAGATGTTTGGGGAAGGGGACTGGAATGTGCGAGGAATGAGGAGATTTCCCAGGGGAGGAGGTGCTGGAGGAAGCGGGAGGAAAGCTACAGAAAACGCTGTGAGGACCGCTTCCGGGAAGAGAT
This sequence comes from Lepisosteus platostomus, assembly GCF_059453375.1. NCBI lineage: Eukaryota > Metazoa > Chordata > Actinopteri > Semionotiformes > Lepisosteidae > Lepisosteus > Lepisosteus platostomus. Next base: position 5,879,250 of record NC_142616.1, read on the forward strand.
GGAAGAAGGTGTTCGGACTGAAAAGAAAAAGGCGAGGGAAGAGGCGGAAAGGGGCCACGATCTTCCGATCTTCCGGGAGCCGAGCAACACAACCAACAGCACCCAGGCTTCCAGAAAGATCGGAGTCCCAGATTACAGCTGGAAGATTGAACCACACATGAAGCTAAGAGAGCAGGAACCCTGGTAGAAAGTCATGAAAAGCTTGAGGACATTAAAAGGTTTACAAACTGAAGGAACGCTTATCATCTTGCCTGTGTCCATTAATCCCAGACCTCACCCAGCTGGTTCCTGAATATACCGCAGGGGAGCCACCTTCCACAAAGGGGATTCATCACATGATGACTGGACAAAGTAAAAAGCCGATTGATCCAATTTCTAAGTGAGTGGAGCACAGACATTGATTGATAAGGGACCTGAAATCATCGAACAGCTCCGTACAAAGGGGTAGGGTGGGACAAGGAAAGAGCAAGACAAGGATGGTGCCAAGTGAGGATCCCTGGGGTCCGTTCCGATTCCCAGGAGGATCTATAAGAAACACAAGATATTTTGGGATGAGAAGAGGATCTCTAGCCGGGCAACATTGTGCAGAATATTTAACATCTGCCACCACTTCTAGACCCTAAGTTTTAGATTTTCAAGCTTCAGGAACTTTCAGCCATTTATGATCATTTACAGTGGGATAGATCGTTTACAGTGGAAATGATGGGATTGATTGAATTTGTCAGTTTTTGCTGCTGTTCTTTAGATACATTCTTTCTAATGATTTGTCTGCTTTATCTTAAACCAAGAGAAGGTGCTTAGCAAAGCTAAAAAATGGATTAAATATTTTATATCAATATCCATTTATAAGTAATTCAGGTGTGTAGCTGCGTCAGCATGTGCAGTCTGCAATGTTTCGGCTGTGAAACCTTCTTCAGGTGTGGAAGAAAGCTGAAGAAGGCTTGAAGAGCCGAAACGTTGTGTTTTCTCTCTTCTCTTTGCAGCATGGAAGAAACCTATTACTAGTTCCTATCCATTTATAATATTGTTTGTTAGAATTTTGTTGTAAGTTTTTGAAAATAATTGTCTTTGTTGAAGTGTTTTCTAGCACATAAAAATAAATTTTGTATGCAAAAGCTCCATCTGTTTTTTGCATGATTTTTGAAAAACATGGCCTGTAAGACTATCTATAAGGAGAACAATTTGTTTGTTATAATTTAAGGTAATAGGTGAGTTAAAGCTCATTTGGTTTCAGTGACCTGCAGATAATGGGCTCAGGTGATTAAAGTGTTGCCACCCTTAATTGTAGCTCAAACAAATGTCACAGTGAAAACTTAATCATTTTCTTCCCTTTCATCTTTTCCTTCTCCTCCTTTCTTCTTCTCCACCTCCTCCATTTTCTTCCTTCTCCAGCCTCTTCATCACCTCCTTAGTCATCTCCTCCTCCTTCTTCTTCAACATCTTTTTGTTGGCTGTGGTGCAAGAGCTCACCGTCATGCTGCCAAGCAGAGAAGAACAGCACCTCCTGGCCTCCTTGACATGCATATAGAGAAAGGATAAAGGAAGTGTTTGATAGGTTGGAAGGTTATTTGTGCCCACTCAGAATCCCACAGAAACACCGCTGGAATTATCTGGAACCGTGGATCAAGAGGAGACTGTTCCCTTTGTCCTGGAGACTCCAATGTTGTAACGAACAGTTCTTTCCGGACCCTATGCGGACGACACAGTCCGACGAAGTGGGGAAACACTAGGGAAACGTCACGCAGGAAAACGGGGCTGAAGACAGGGGGGCGTGTCCAAGGTGCGCTGGTGCACGGGGGAGGTGTGGCCGAGGCGAACAATCCAAGAGTAATCCTTAGGGAAAATCCAAAACACACGAGTAAGTCCAAAACCAGGAGATCCATCAGAACAAGAATTAAAAACCACGAAGGCCGGGTCGGAACCGGCGGACGGGGAACAGGAACGGGAACCGAGGTTAAAACCTTAACGGGACCAGGCGCTTCCTGGTCCCGGACTCGCACGATATGGAAATCAGATGCAGAGCCCGGAAGAGCGTCAGCGCCTGGCTTTTAAGGTGGGCAGGGAATGGGAAACAGGTCCAGAGAATGAAGTCTTTAGTGAAAGGGCTGGAGCACCCTTAAGGAGGGGGGACTATAATCGTGACAAATGTAGGAGAAAAGGGATTGGAGGGCTAGGCAGTGAAGTGGTGCTTTGGCTAAGGATTTGAGGCTGTGGCTGGAAGGTTGCCAGTTCGTATCCCATGCCTGGCAGAGCAATCCTACTCCGTTGACCCCCTGAGCAAGGCCCTTCACCCCAGCTGCTCCAGGGGTGCTGTATAAATGGCTGACCCTGCGCTCTGACCCCCCGCTTCTCTCCCCGTCTGTGTGTCTCATGGAGAACAAACTGGGGTATGTGAAAAGATGAATTCCTAATGCAAGAGACTGTATATGGCCAATAAAGTGATCTTAATCTTAAAGGTTTCTTGATGGCTTTCTTCCCATCTCAGACATGAGTACATGAGCCACAACTGGGTTCGAGGAATACTTCGGGACCCAATTCACCCTGGCCATGATCTGTTTTCACCACTGGGTTCTGGAAGGAGGTATCACAGTATCAGAACACTGATAAATAGTTTCAAAAACAGTTTCTTCCCCCAAGCACCATAAACATCTTAAATTAGCACCTGTACTTTAAGGTACTGTTTACAGTATGTCCTGTCTTGGCTGTAGACAATGTAAGGTCTATTGTCTAAATTTATTGTCCATGTCTGTTTGTCATTTGTGCCTGTTTTTATTCCTCTCATGTTACTGGGTACAGCTGAACAAGCAAGCATTCCAATACACTTGGTGTATATGTCAAATAAAGAAATCTTGAATCTTGAATCTTGATAACCAATTTAATGTCTAATCAAGCTGTGGTTTCCAAATCTGAACAAGGTGCTGAAACTGAACTGTGCCTCTAAATCCTACAGGAACCCAACAGTCCTATAGGACTATCAGGGATGCCCTCTCCTGGAATTCAGCGGTATGGAGATTCAATGCAAGACAATATGATTTGTTTCTGAAGGATTGTCTTAGCGTGGCGTAGAGCTGTTCCAGTGTGAAAGGGCGTCTTTTCTCTCTTGCGTCTCTGTGTGCGTGACAGGAAGACTTTGACTGCGAGATGAAACCACACATCCGCCACACAAAAAAATGAAAGATCGTCACAGCTTCTCTCAACAGTACTAAAACCTTTTCACTGTGACTGGTTTTTAAGAAATACGAAAGGATGGCGACTGAAGGTACCGAATATCTCATTTAACAGTCAGCTTGGTCGTTAGTTGTCTGACAGATGAATCGTGTTGTAGAGGAATGGGTTGCAGGTGAAACTGCTTTTACTTTCACTTTGAACACACCACACACTCTCAGATTCAGCTTTTTTTATCTTGTATTTTTTAAAACAATAAACAAAGGACAAAATGTCACGATTCTCCTCAGATTTACTCAGCTTTACTCAGATTTACTCAGCTCCAGGTCCATAATTGAGCATTTGAGCATTTGACCGTATGTGGCCGACAGATGCTGTCAGTTGACTTAACGGTGAGAAGCAGGAAACCCAGTTATATTGATCTGAGGCTACAGCTTCACGAGGCTGAAATAGTATGGAAATTATCTTCCAAGGAAACTCAGAATGGATATCTGCCTCATATTTTTTATGTTATATATATTTAAGAAATGTATATATGTTGTGTTTTTATATACCCTATATTTGTTATATATGCCATATGTTAACACATTGATTTCACACTAATCATCTCTTTGCAACGTAGTGCACTTGTAAAGTGAGTTAAGACATGGTACAGATTAACTTAAATAAACATCCATCCATTTTCTAAACTACTTTATGTAATACAGGGGAGCTGGAGCCAATCCAGGTAAGAATCCGGCAAAAGGCAGGATACACCCTGGGCAGGACACCAGTCCATTGCTGGGCATACACACCCTCACAGTAGGGCCTATATTCCCAGAAGTCATTTAATCTAAAAGTATATGTGTGGACTGTGGGAGGATCCAGAGCACCTGGAGGTAACACACATGATCCCACACAGATAGCACCCCAGGAATTGAACCCAGGGCCTCAGGGAAGCATTGCTAACCACCATATATAAACACGCTTTCTTGGTGTGATTTAACATAGAAACAAATCTGTTTTCTCTGTAGGAGGAAGGAGAAAAAGAGAGGAGAAAGGACCCAGTGTGAGCTCCAGCGAACAAGTTCACTTCTCTGAACTGAGGATCGTCCTTCTCGGAGCACTGGGGGTGGGGAAGAGTTTGACTGGCAATACGATCTTGGGAGGCTCAGTGTTTGAGTCCGAGTACTCCACAACCAGCGAATGTCAGAAGCGAGAGGGCATGGTGGCTGGGAGGCGGGTGGCAGTGGTTGATGTCCCGGACTTATTCCATGCGGCGCTGACGAGGGACAAGACTCTGGCCGAGAAGTGTCTGGACCTCTGCGTTCCGGGGCCGCACGCTTTCCTTCTCATCGTGCGGGTGGGGAAACTCACGACAGAGGAGGAGGACGCTCTGGAAGCGATCCGGAACGTCTTTGGGGAGGCGGCTTCGAAGCACACGATGATCCTTTTCAGCCACGGGGACGAGCTGAAGGGCCAGACGATTCAGCAGCATGTCGAAGAATCCGGGGACGACCTGAAGATACTGCTTGAGAAATGTTGCGACAGGCATCACGTCCTCAACAACAAGAACGTGAGTGATAGGCTGCAGGTTACCCGACTGCTGGAGAAGATTGACCGGATGGTGGAAGAGAACGCTGGCTGGTACTACACAAAAAACATATATCAGGAGACCGAAGGAGCAATACGACTGAAGGAGCAGCAGTACAAGGAGGAATGGATCCAGAGAGAAGAGGAGTTGAAGCAGCAGCATGAAAATGAACTGAAAGAAAGAGAGAGGAGAAAAGAGGAGGAGTTGAAAATTAAATTTGAGGATGAACTGCTCAGGAGAGAACAGGAGCTGAAGAAGAGGTTTCAGGATGAACAGCTCAGGAGAGAACTGCAGCTGGAGAAGAGGTTTCAGGATGAACAGCTCAGGAGAGAACAGGAGCTGCAGAAGAGATCTGAGGATGAACAGACCCGTACAGAACAGGAGATGGAAAAGAGGTTTCACGATGAACAGCTTAGAAGAGAACAGGAGCTGGTAAAGAGATCTGAGGATGAACAGACCTGTACAATACAGGAGATGGAAAAGAGATTTCAGGATGAATGGCTCAGGAGAGAACAGGAGCTGGAGAAGAGGTTTCAGGATGAACAGCTCAGGAGAGAACAGGAACTGGAGAAGAGGTTTCAGGATGAACAGCTCAGGAGAGAACAGGAGCTGGAGAAGAGATCTGCGGATGAACAGACCCGTACAGAACAGGAGATGGAAAAGAGATTTCGAGTTGAACAGTCTAGGATAGAAGAGGAGCTGGAAAAGAAATTTCAAGATGAATTTCTCAGGAGAGAACAGGAACTGGAGAAGAGGTTTCAGGATGAACAGAGCCGTACAGAACAGGAGATGGAAAAGAGATTTCGAGTTGAACAGTCTAGGAAAGAAGAGGAGCTGGAAAAGAAATTTCAAGATGAATTCCTCAGGAGAGAACAGGAGATACAAAATGTATTTCAGAATGAAATTCTCATTTCAAGAGAACAGGAGATAGAAAAGAGATTTCAAGATGCACTGCTCAGGAAAGAAGAGGAGCTGAAAAAGAGGTACAAAGAGGAAAATCTAAGAACAGTAGAGGAACTGAAACAGAAATATGAGGAAAAATACAAGGCAAAGCTGCCAGACCTGGAAGAGAAAGCTCTAAAAGACATGTTTGAGAAAGAGAAGAAGACAGAGAAGAAGGCAGACGAGAGGAGGAATAGCCAGGAACATCCCCCTAACAGTAAGATTCCTTTTTATTTCATGGGGTTGATATTTTTCTTATCCTTTTGGAAAGCCCAAGTGAAACCCTGGAGTAGTATTAAAGAGAAATTGAGAGATATCCCACATGGCTCAACTGGATAGAAGCTCAGATAGTGTCCTGCAATCCAGCGATTGCTTGTGGAGTTCTGCGCTCTGCCGTTGGCGTCCTGTACCCAGGATTCCTCAAAGAGCAGAGCATGATGGGCCAGGTGACTCCTGGGTTGCGAAGGTATGAGTTGGCCAAGACGTAAGGTAAGGCCAGGAGGGTCTTGCTCACAACCAGATAATAATGGATACAACTTGTAGCACATCCTGAAATTCAAGAGATCATATTCCTTGCTTGCCAATTTAACAATGAGTCCCTATCTAGGCCTATGTTAAGAACTGAAACAGGTTATATTACAACACTGGGAAAACAAAATCTAAAATACAATACAAAAGCCCATAATTCAGTTCAATTTCATCTCCAGGGGGGAGGGCAATTTATAATGAAAATCTTGCTGCACAAACTTCCACTATAGACAGTGAAAAGCTCAATTTAAAATCCTTTCAATGATTTGAATGAAACAATGACATTGGACCAACATTCATTTGGCATGAGAAATATGTTTATTGTCGTGTCATTTATACTTCACAATCATTTATCTTTGTGAAGTGTCATTGAGATGCACGGTAGGAGCCTGGACAGTGGCTGGGGCTTTACCTTAGTAACCTGATCTCCTGGTGAGATTAAACACTGTGGATATTAAAGCAAACATCAGGTAAAAAAAAGGACACAAGATATTTGACATTCAATCTAACTTAGCTGCCACCATAAGCTTTGGAGGACATAAGTCATTTGTCAGGAAAAATCTCTTTCCTGGCCCATCAGATTCCATACAGGACGTCTCTTTCCTCCTCGGATTGCAACAGAGTTTATTTTGGGGGAAACTTTTATCCGAAGCTGCAGTCAAAATTAGTCCTTGGGGTTTCTCATAGTCCGGAGTGGGAAATCTTTAAGCCAAATATAAACCTTCTGCAGTTGATTTCAAGTTGCCTGCCATGCCTTGAAGGTGGAGGGGTAACGGCAGGCCATCAGATCCAGAGGTTGACAGCGGTTGTTCTTCCTCCTGCAGTGTCCGAGACTGGAGAGGCAGCTGGGGAGGAAGAGGAGGGAGAGGGGAGGCTTCAGATTAACAAGCGACCCAAGGGCGCTTTGAAGAGGAGGCACAGCAAACAAGAACCCCCATCCGGTAAGCTCATCCCCCCAGTATTTCACTTCATGAGAGGCTGCACATTAATGGCACATTAACACAGTGGTCAGCACAGCTGCCTCACAGCGCTGGAGCCCCGGGTCCAATTCTGGACCTGGGGTGTTATCTGCGAGAAGTTTATACTCTCTGTCCCCCCCATGTTTGTGTGAGTCTCCCCCAGGTGGTCTGGTTTCCTCCCACAGTCCAGAGACATGCCAGTAGGTTAACTGGCTTCTGAAAATTGGTCCTGATGTGAGTATATGTGACTGGGTGTCCCGAGATGGACTGGAGTCCTATCCAGGGTGTACCCCACCTTGCACCTGTTGCTTGCCCATAGAGGCACCGGTTCCTCTGTGACTTTGTACTGGTTAAGGAATAGAAAATGGATGGCTGGAAAGGAAAGTCTGTATCAGTGGTTCTCAGATTCGGTACTGGAGGATCCATGTACTGTATCTTCCAGTGTTCATTCCAACTGATCTTTCAACCACTGAGGCTAATTGAGCTTCTCTCTTGATAAGACCCGGGTTGTTTCTGTCTGCAAAGACATTTAGCAGTCTCCTTTCTCTCCTCAACCTGTCAATTAAATGGTTGCTGTCTTACTTCTGTCTGAAGAGCTCGTAAGAGATGTCCATAACTGGTGTCAGACACCTCCAGGTTTAGGGTTGATGTTGATATCCAAAGTTAAGTTCAACTTCGTAATCACTGACAAACCAATCAAATACAGATTAGACTAACGAAATAAAGGTTCATCTATACTGAAAACCAGAAGGCAGAGGGCCATTTCTAAATCCATGCATTTTCTAATTGCTTCTTCCAATTCAGGGTTGCAGGAGAACTGAAAAGCTTACTATGTAATTAAAATAGAAACTCATTATAAATGTATTTAGAAAACATACATTAAATATATTTCCCAGACTCATTTAGTCTATACAGACAGTGGTTTGACTACGCAGACCAAGGAGACAGTTGGCTATAGCAGACAATATTACGACTATGCTGATGCTACTTCCACAACATAGACAGGACTTAGATCATGCAGCCAATATGTGGACCAAATGGTTAGAGTAAAGACAAAAACCTCTTTTCTAGCATAAAAAAATATATCAGTTTTAGAGCACAAAGAGAAACCCGTCTCCAAAATAGACAGTCAGAAGTATTGATGACCTTCCCTGACTGTGAATACAAAAGATGTCGAATGTCTGTTTGCCTCCTTTTTTGACTTTGGCAGAGGGGACGAATCTGTGTTTTTAAAGGGAGTTAACTGGGCTCTGTTGACTTGCAGTGGCCGGTGATCAATCGTCTGAAAGGACCAAAGAGAGTTCTGGGAGACCAGAGGCCCCCGAGCTGAGGCTGGTGCTTCTGGGGGACTCTGGGGCCGAGAAGAGCGCCGTGGGAAACATCATCCTGGGCAGAGAAGCGTTCAGCTCCGACCCCGGGAGCGAGACGATGGAGATCCAGAAGAGGAAGGGGCTGGTGGAGGGGTGGCGCGTTGCGGTGGTAGACGCGCCGGACTTGTCATCCACCAATGTCTCTGGACACTGGCGCCGAAGGGCCATCGATCAATGCGTCAACCTGTCGGCCCCAGGACCCCATGCGTTCCTCCTGGTCCTGCCGCTGGGCGGGGGCGCCGGCGAGGCGTGGGGATCGCTGGAGCGGGGGGTGGAAATGTTTGGCGAGGAGGTGTGGGGGTACACGATGGCCCTCTTCACCGGGCGTGGCGAGGAGGCGAGAGGCGCCACGGCCGAGGAGTGCCTGCTGTTGCGCGGCGAAGAGCTCCGTCGACTCGCGGGCAGGTGCGGGAAGGGGTGCTACATCCTCGACTGTGAGGACATGGAAGATCGGGTCCAGGTCGCCGCACTCCTGGAGAAAATCCAAACGAATCTCCCGTACTACAATAATAGCACATACCGGAATGCAGAGTCCAAGATCAACCGCAAAATGGAAGAGATCCTGAGGGAGAAGCAGGAGGAAAAACAGAGGGAGGAGGACAAGCACCGGCGGAAGTACGAGAAGGAGCTGGAGAACTGGGAGCAGAAGATGCAGGCTGAAATCAGGGAAAAAGAGGACAAGCTCAGGGAGCAAGAGGACAGGATAGCGGAGCTGGAGGAGAGGCTGGCCGGAGAGAGGGATCGGGAGCGGATCAGAACGCTCGAGGCCGAGCTGAGGAGGGAGCGGGCGGAGAGGGAGAGGCTGGAGCAGGAGGTGGAGGAGCTGAAGAGGGAGATGGAGAAGGAGAGGAGAGAATGGGAGGAGAGGCACCGGAGAGAGCTGGAGGAGATCCACAGGGGCTACGAGGAAAGGGCGCGGGAGGAAGCCGAGAGGGACGCCGAGTGCGCGGAGGTTTTTGGGAGGCCGGACACTGAAACGGAAGCAGCGGCAGGGGGAACAACAGAAAGAAGAAGATCCTCAGCTCACAGAAGAAGACAAACTACCTGCTGTTCCATCAGTTAGAGAGTCTCCTAATCCCAGCAGCTAACGTCCCAGGTTCCTTCAAGGAAACTTCATCTAAAGAGCAGGCAGCACAAGAGTTTGACAGGAGAGCAGAACAAATCTAGAAGATGACCGAGAGCTTAGCTGAAATGAAAAGGACAGAGAAGGAACTCAGGGAGGATTTCCAGGGGCAAATGGGTGAAATAACTCAGAAACATGAGCAGGAAATGGAAGAGTTAAGACAGAGATATGAGAGGGAGAAGGAGAGGGAAACAGAGCACTTGAGAGAGACAATATCACAGGAGCAGTGCAGACTAGAACAAGAGCTAAGAGTCAAGTATGAAGAAGAGATTGGCAGTAGAGAGACAGAGATGAAAGAGGAGCAGAGGAGAGGAGCAGAAAGACACCAGGAGGAACAGGCTCAGAGAGAGAGAGAGCTCACAGAAGAATTTCTGAAAGAGATGGAGGAATGGAGACAGAAATATGAAGACCTGCAGAGGGAAATGCAGGCAGAGAAAGAGCAGTCAGCACAAGAGCTTAACAGGAGAGCAGAGCAAATCGAGATGATGACCGAGAGTTTAGCTGAAATGTAAAGGACAGAGAAGGAACTCAGGGAGGAGCTCCTGGGGCAAATGGGTGAAATAACTCAGAAACATGAGCAAGAAATGGAAGAGTTAAGACAGAGATATGAAAGGGAGAAGGTGAGAGAAACAGAGCCCCTGAGAGAGACAATATCACAGGAGCAGTGCAGACTGGAACAAGAGCTAAGAGTCAAGTATGAAGAAGAGATTAGTAGAAGAGAGAGAGAACTGAGTAAGCAATATGAAGAGAGAGAGACAGAGATGAGACAAGAGCAGAGACAGATGGAGCTCACAGAGGGATTTCCAAAAGAAATGGAGGAATGGAGACAGAAATATGAAGACCTGCAGAGGGAAATGCAGGCAGAGACAGAGCAGTCAGCACAATTGATTGATCCAATTTCTAAGTGAGTGGAGCACAGACATTGATTGATAAGTGACCTGAAAACATCGAACAGCTCCATACAAAGGGTGGTGCCAAGTAAGGATCCCTGAGATCCGTTCCGATTCCCAGGAGGATCTATAGGAAAAAAGATATTTTGGGATGAGAAGATGATCTCCAGCCGTGCAACATTGTGCAGAATGCTTAATATCTCCCACCACTTCTAAACCCTAAGTTTTAGATTCTCAATCTTCAGGAACTTTCAGATAGCCATTTATTATCATTTACAGTGGGATAAATTGTTTACAGTGGAAATGACGGGACTTGATTGAATTTGTCAGTTTTTGCTGCTGTTCTTTAGATACATTCTTTCTAATGATTTGTCTGCTTGATCTTAAACTCAAGAGAAGGTGCTTAGCAAAGCTAACAATGGATGAAAAATGTTATATCAATATTCATATTTAATATCAATATCCATTTATAAGTAGTTCACGTGGGTAGCTGCATCAGCATGTGCAGTCTGCAATGTTTTGGCTGTGAAGCCTTCTTAAGGTGTGGAAGAAGGCTTCATAGCCAAAATGTTGTGTTTTCTCTCTTTTTTTTCCAGCATGGAATAAACCTATTACTAGTTCCTATACATTTCTAATATTGTTTGTTATAATTTTGCTCTAAACTTTTGAAAAAAATTGTCTTTGTCGAAGTGTTTTCTAGCACATAAAAATAAATTTGATATGCGAAAGATCCATGTTTTTTGCATGATTTTAAAAAACATGGCCTGTAAGACTATCGATAAGGAGAACGATTTGTTTGATATAATTTAAGGTAATAGGTGAGTTAAAGCTCATTTGGTTTCAGTGACCTGCAGATATCGGGCTCAGGTGATTAAAGTGTTGCCACCCTTAATTGTAGTTCAAAAAATGTCACAGTGAAAACTTAATCATTTTCTTCCCTTTCATCTTTTCCTTCTCCTCCTTTCTTCTTCTCCGCCTCCTCCATTTTCTTCCTTCTCCAGCCTCTTCATCACCTCCTTAGTCATCTCCTCCTTCTTCTTCTTCAACATCTTTTTGTTGGCTGTGGTGCAAGAGCTCACCGTCATGCTGGCAAGCAGAGAGGAACAGCACCTCCTGGCCTCCTTGACATGCATATAGCGAAAGGATGGAGGACGTGTTTGATAGGTTGGAAGGTTATTGTTGCCCACCTCAATCCCACAGAAACACCGCTGGAATTATCTGGAACAGCGAATCAGGAGGAGACTGTTCCCTTTGTCCTGGAGATTCCAATTTAGGAAAAAAGGGATTGGAGGGGCTAGGCAGTGCAGTGGTGCTGTGGCTAAGGATTTGATCCTGTGGCTGGAAGGTTGCCAGTTCGTATCCCATGCCTGGCAGAGGAATCCTACTCTGTTGACCCCCTGAGCAAGGACCTTCATCCCAGCTGCTCCAGGGGTGCTGTATAAATGGCTGACCCTGCGCTCTGACCCCCGCGTCTCTCCCTGTCTGTGTGTCTCATGGAGAACAAGCTGGGGTATGTGAAAAGATGAATTCCTAATGCAAGAGATTGTATATGGCCAATTAAGTGATCTTAATCTTAAAGGTTTCTTGATGACTTTCTTCCCATCTCAGACATGAGTACATAGCCACAACCGGGCTTGTGGTATACTTAGGGACCCAATTCACCCTGGCCACGATCTGTTTTCACCCCTGGGTTCTGGTAGGAGGTATCGCAGTATCAGAACACTGACAAATAGTTTCAAAACCAGTTTCATCCCTTTAGCATCATAAACATCTCAAATTAGCGCCTGCACTTTAAGGTACTGCACTGTTTGCACTATGTCCTGTCTTGGCTGTAGACAATGTAAGGTCTATTGTCTAAATTTATTGTCCATGTCTGTTTGTCATTTGTGCCTGTTTTTATTTCCTCTCATGTTACTGGGTACAGCTGAATGAGCAAGCATTCCAATACACTTGGTGTATATGTCAAATAAAGAAATCTTGAATCTTGAATCTTGATAACCAATTTAATGTCTAATCAAGCTGTGGTTTCCAAATCTGAACAAGTTGCTAACTGAAAGGTGCCTCTAAATCCTAGAGGAACCCAACAATCCTACAGGGGTATCAGGGATGCCCTCTCCTGGAATTCAGCGGTATGGAGATTCAGTGCAAGACAATATGATTTGTTTCTGAAGGATTGTCTTAGCGTGGCGTAGAGCTGTTCCGGTGTGAAAGGGCGTCGTTTCTCTCCTGCGTCTTGTGTGCGCAACAGGAAGACTTTGACTGCAAGATGAAACCACACATCCGCCACACAAAAAAATGAAAGATCATCACAGCTTCTCTCAACAGTACTAAAACCTTTTCACTGCGACTGGTTTTTAAGAAATACGAAAGGATGGCGACTGAAGGTACCGTATATCTCATTTAACAGTCAGCTTGGTCGTTAGTAGTCTGACAGATGAATCGTGTTGTAGAGGAATGGGTTGCAGGTGAAACTGCCTTTACTTTCACTTTGAACACACCACACACTCTCAGATTCAGCTTTTTTTATCTTGTATTTTTTAAAACAATCAACAAAGGACAAAATGTCACGATTCTCCTCAGATTTACTCAGCTTTACTCAGATTTACTCAGCTCGAGGTCCAATCATAAATGTTCATTTGAGCATTTGACCGTATGTGGCCGACAGATGCTGTCAGTTGAATTAACGGTGAGAAGCAGGAAACCCAGTTACATGGATCTGAGGCTACAGCTTCACGGAGCTGAAATAGTATGAAAATTATCTTCCAAGGAAACTCACAATGGATATCTGCCTCATATTTTTTATGTTATATATATATATTCAAGAAATGTATATATGTTGTGTTTTTATATACCGTATATTTGTTATATATGCCATATGTTAACACATTTTTTTCACACTAATCATCTCTATCTAAAAGTGTTTCCCAGAAGTCATTTAATCTAAAAGTATATGTGTGGACTGTTGGAGGATCCAGAGCACCTGGAGGTAACACACATGATCCCACACAGATAGCACCCCAGGAATTGAACCCAGGGCCTCAGGGAAGCATTGCTAACCACCATATACAGATGCAGCCATTCAAAATGCGCGGGCGATACCGCATTATTTTCCGGTACGCTGTACGCAGTCTACCGCAAGGTACCGGTAAATACCGCGAGTTACCGGTAAATACCGCTAGTTACCGTAAATTCTCCTATAATACGACAAGCAAAATAATAGTATCCGGAATTTCCGCAAGGTGGAGCTAATAAAGCTCAACCTCTCATGTTTGAGCTGTGGCCATCAGTCTTTAACGAAGATATTACTAATAGTATTAATAATGAATGACCTTGGACAAGCTGTAAGTGTAAACTCAAAGTATTGCCCTGGTCAACATTCTTTTTTTCATTGACCGTCTTTGTAAAAGTAACACCACAGCATTTCGCAATCACACATTTGTTTCCAATCATGCAAAGTACAGTGATTCACCATGCCTTTCACATGCTCATAAAAGAGACTGATTTAGGAACATAAACATATTACCGTATGCAAACTGTACTGTATACAGTATGTATATTTAATGTCTTAACTGTGCCCGTTTAAGTATTGAATATTCATATCTAATTTTACCACTGAAGGGAAATCTTAGTAGCTGAGCATAAAAAGAATAGGAGCATACTGCAACGCGTGTGAAGGCCATAAACGATATTAATTTTGGAACATAAACATACAGTATATGGCTGGTCTCGGTACTTTAAAGAAAACATACACGAAACATGGTTTCATTATGACCAGAATCGGTCTTGAGATATTTTTAACTTGATTTATAGTATTTGAGAGGTATGTCTTAACACCGATACTACAGTGCGTAAATACTGCTCACGTATATGTTTCTAGGTTTGTATTATGCATTTCATACAGTCAAATTACTTTTGAGCAACTAATAAGAAGCGCGAAACGGTATGCGTTTTAGTTTCGTTTTGTGCTGGGACTCTGCTTTTAACAATATGGCCATGGATTGATTAGAGATATCAAGTACATACAAGTCATTTTTTAAATGTTGTAGTTCGTCTTGTAAAAATGTTACGAGTACATCATCTATCAACAATTACACAGGTTCTGTTTCCATATTGCGGATTTTGGTTACGTAATATTATTTTCTAGATTTCACGTTGTGAATATATGATTTGGGCAAACAGAGCCGCAAAGAAGTACATTATGGGTTGTTGTTTTGTTTTTTTTGCAGTTTTATCTAGAACAAGCGATGCTTAAACCTTTGTCTGATTCTTGTGAAACTATCCACACGACAGTTACAGTACCTAGGAGTTGACTTCAGTGATGTCACTGATGGGATGTTTCTAAAAATCCATCCTCTGTAAAACGTCTTCTCTAGTTGTCCTGCATATGTATTCGCTAATGAAGCTGTGTGTTCTGAGCCTGGATCTCTACATTTCTGTATGAACCAGCTTAGAGGGCTAAAGACAGCTTGTGTTTAAATTGAGTGTAAGGTAATTTATGCTTCTAAAGTCATGGTCAGCATTTATTATTGTACTGTGCTGTAAACTTCTACTGTGCCTAGTCACATTATTTTATAGCGTTTTTATAGCGTTGTCAAATCTGGTGGCGCTGTGTGTTAGTTTCCTGACTCCCATGTCACATGGTCTGTGATTGAATCCCATGGAACTATGACTTTATTTTTTAACAAACATTTCTTTGAAAAAATGAAACGTTTCCCTTGGTCGGAGATTAAATAAAACCTCACTCGCACCAAACAAATTTATATTTCTAAATATCACAACATGATCGAATTTAAGTATTTTTAATAACAATGAATAGTCACCTATGCGTTACAAAATAAACATTTATATTGATTTGAATCGCGTTTTGATTTAAATCGTAAACGCGTGTTTAAATATATGTGTTTAAAAGCGATATACTGTATAAAAGTGCTGATTCTTATGGAGTGTGTTCCGCGGGGGATTAAAAAAAATTTTTTTTTTAATCGCGTATCTAAGGAAAATTGCAGTATAACTTTGTTCATGCACAAACAGTGGCATGTTACATTATAATTTGGGTGTCTCCTCTTGCCAGAAAGCTCTAAATTGCAACGTAAATTGCAAAAATGCACTTGGAATCTGTCCAAGCCCTCCTACGAAAATTATTTAAACTGTGACACTGATCATTCATCTCTAAATAAACTTTATTTTATATAGCGTTTTAAGCGAATAGGTAATTAGATTGCTCATAAACCTAATCGCTTTTTCTACATAAACACAGCGTGATTGCTCTCTGAAAATGCTTTTCCTTTATATTTAGGCTCAGATTTCAACTATAGATCGTATTATTATAAACTTTCTTGGAAAAATGTATTTTATGTAAACCATGTTTGCTATTAATTCATTTAGAGCTAAAATACGTTCATTGTCTTCCAATCGAGTCGAGTTGACATTGGAAGCTTGCCACTCCCGGACTGTTAAACCAACGCATTAGCATGTTAAAGCTATTCTATTGAGGAGCCCAGCTACCACTTAACACTGTACTTCCTAGTTTGAAAATACCTGTGAAACCGGTTTAATTCGTCACAGCCAGCACTCCGGCAGAGAGGGGGTTGTACTCGTAAAGTAGAAGCAGGCGAGATTTCCAGCGAAAGACACCTCCCCCCCCCCCCCTCAAAAACCCAGTAAGCAGTAATGCTTTAAGTTGAAAATCGAGGTGGATTTTGAGGATGATAAAGAGGAGAAACGGGGATGGGAGGAGGGTTTGGTTTTGCATAAGGGGCGGGATTATGATAATTGGAGGAATTTGCGAGAGTATAATGGTTTGATATATTTGATTTTGTATTGTGGTCGTTATCTATGTTTTTGGTTGGTATTATGTTTATATGGTTGTTTTTGTTGGTTGGTTGTTATTATGGTTATTAATAATACGATCTATAGTTGAAATCTGAGCCTAAATAAAAAGAAAAAGCAAGTGATTAGGTTTATGAGCAATCTAATTACTTATTCGTTTAAAACGCTATATAGAATAAAGTTTATTATTAATTTGCTAGACAGAGCGGTGAACATTATTATGCATAAGTAGTTCAGGTGGGTAGCTGCGTCAGCATGCGTAGGCTGCAAAGGAACAAGTAATAGGTTTATTCCATGCTGAAAAAAAGAAGAAAGAGAACACAACGTTTCGGCCGTGGAGCCTTCTTCAGGTGTGAGTCAGGCTCACACCTGAAGAAGGCTCCACGGCCGAAACGTTGTGTTCTCTTTCTTCTTTTTTTCAGCATGGAATAAACCTATTACTTGTTCCATTATTATGCATAAGACAAAGATGACGAAATCTGTGTACGCTGTAAGGTTTTTACTTCTTAAACTTTTAAAATACACGTTTCGAACAGAAAGAAATCCTCTTCCTGGTACAGTACTGTATGTATAGCAAACCAGCACGTCTTTTTTCTCCAATCAAAGGGGTGTCAGATGGTGTCAGCCAATCACCATTCTGAAGCCCTACCATAATCTCTGGTATGGGGAGACCCCAGAATTCTGTCCCATAGTTTAGACAGATGATAGATACTTTTATTGATCCCGTGAGGGAAATAAAGTAAATCATTTTAATTTTAGGAAATTATTAAACGCTCGGTTAAAAGCAAAGGAGATTGTCTGTTATAGTGGACATAAAAACAAGAGTTCGCTGGCATTATATCCTAGAAGACACAGACCAGGAGAATGCCCGCAGCGTAAAAGAAAATGCCTGATGAACTAGGGATTGGACAGTTTCCAAGTGCTTGTACAAACGATGGAAATGTTCAAATAAATGTGCAAAAGAAACAAACAAAATAATCATTTATTTATTTATCATATTGGCTAGCTAATGTCCTCTCTTTGCTAGTTAGTGGCTGTGTTTCTGCGTTGGGTAGCAACGGGTGACTGTTCTCAGGCGGAAGATGTAAACAACTTAATTTCCGTGTTAAATAATTTTTAAAAATTAAAATTCATTCTATACAGCAATCACATATTTGGGTACCGTTTCATAAAACTTTCATGCTTAAAATGTTTAGGGAGAAATGGAAGACTGGTGTGTATTTTTTCTTTAAACTACCAAGACCAGCCATACACAGTACAGTTTATGTACATACAGTAATGTTTATGTTCCTAAATTAATATCGTTTATGACCTTCAGATGCGTTATGCTCCTCTTCTTTTTATGCTCAGCAACTAAAATTCCCCTTTAGTGGTAAAATTCCATATAAATATTCAAAACTAAGCGGATTAAAATGTGCACAGTAAAGAAATTAAATGATTAAATCTTTTCACTACCAACCAATGCACCACGAGTGCCCCTGTCGGTCATTTTGGCCAGCCAATCACTTACCGCGGTGCCCTGCGGGTAGGTTACTGTACCGCGGGTTTTTACCGCGCATTTTGAATGGCTGCATCTGTATAAACAAGCTTTCTAGGTGTGATTTAACATAGAAACAAATCTGTTTTCTCTGTAGGGGGAAGGAGAAAAAGAGAGGAGAAAGGACCCAGTGTGAGCTCCAGCGAACAAGTTCACCCCTCTGAACTGAGGATCGTCCTTCTCGGAGCACTGGGGGTGGGGAAGAGTTTGACTGGCAATACGATCTTGGGAGGCTCAGTGTTTGAGTCCGAGTACTCCACAACCAGCGAATGTCAGAAGCGAGAGGGCATGGTGGCTGGGAGGCGGGTGGCAGTGGTTGATGTCCCGGACTTATTCCATGCGGCGCTGACGAGGGACAAGACTCTGGCCGAGAAGTGTCTGGACCTCTGCGTTCCGGGGCCGCACGCTTTCCTTCTCGTCGTGCGGGTGGGGAAACTCACGACAGAGGAGGAGGACGCTCTGGAAGCGATCCGGAACGTCTTTGGGGAGGCGGCTTCGAAGCACACGATGATCCTTTTCAGCCACGGGGACGAGCTGAAGGGCCAGACGATTCAGCAGCATGTTGAAGAATCCGGGGACGACCTGAAGAAACTGCTTGAGAAATGTGGCGACAGGCATCACGTCCTCAACAACAAGAACGTGAGTGATAGGCTGCAGGTTACCCGACTGCTGGAGAGGATTGACCGGATGGTGGAAGAGAACGCTGGCTGGTACTACACAAAGAACATATATCAGGAGACAGAAGGAGCAATACGACTGAAGGAGCAGCAGTACAAGGAGGAATGGATCCAGAGAGAAGAGGAGTTGAAGCAGCAGCATGAAAATGAACTGAAAGAAAGAGAGAGGAGAACAGAGGAGGAGTTGAAAATTAGATTTGAGGATGAACTGTTCAGGAGAGAGCAGGAGCTGGAGAAGAGGTTTCAGGATGAACAGCTCAGGAGAGAACAGGAGCTGAAGAAGAGGTTTCAGGATGAACAGCTCAGGAGAGAACAGCAGCTGGAGAAGAGATCTGCGGATGAACAGACCCGTACAGAACAGGAGATGGAAAAGAGATTTCGAGTTGAACAGTCTAGGAAAGAAGAGGAGCTGGAAAAGAAATTTCAAGATGAATTCCTCAGGAGAGAACAGGAGATACAAAATGCATTTCAGAATGAAATTCTCATTTCAAGAGAACAGGAGATAGAAAAGAGATTTCAAGATGCACTGCTCAGGAAAGAAGAGGAGCTGAAAAAGAGGTACAAAGAGGAAAATCTAAAAACAGTAGAAGAACTGAAACAGAAGTATGAGGAAAAATACAAGCTGCCAGAGCTGGAAGAGAAAGCTCTAAAAGACATGTTTGAGAAAGAGAAGGAGACAGAGAAGAAGGCAGACGAGAGGAGGAATAGCCTGGAACATCCCCCTAACAGTAAGATTCCTTTTTATTTCATGGGGTTGATATTTTTCTTATCCTCTTGGAAAGCCCAAGTGAAACCCTGGAGTAGTATTAAAGATAAATTGAGAGATATCCCACATGGCTCAACTGGATAGAAGCTCAAATTGTGTCCTGCAATCCAGTGATTGCTTGTGCAGTTCTGCGCTCTGCCGTTGGCGTCCTGTACCCAGGATTCCTCAAGGAGCAGAGCATGATGGGCCAGGTGACTCCTGGGTTGCGGAGGTATGAGTTGGCCAAGACGTAAGGTAAGGCCAGGAGGGTCTTGCTCACAACCAGATAATAATGGATACAACTTGTAGCACATCCTGAAATTCAAGAGATCATATTCCTCGCTTGCCAATTAAACAATGAGTCCCTATCTAGGCCTATGTTAAGAACTGAAACAGGTTATATTACAACACTGGGAAAACAAAATCTAAAATACAATACAAAAGCCCATAATTCAGTTCAATTTCATCTCCGGGGAGGGGGAACAATTTATAATGAAAATCTTCCTGCACAAATTTCCACTATAGACAGTGAAAAGCTCAATTTAAAATCCTGTCAATGATAAGCCGTCTTTGAATGATACAATGACATTGGACCAACATTCATTTGGCATGAGAAATATGTTTATTGTCGTGTCATTTATACTTCACAATCAGTTATCTTTGTGAAGTGTCATTGAGAAGCACGGTAGGAGCCTGGACAGTGGCCGGGTCTTTGCCTTAGTAACCTGATCTCCTGGTGAGATTAAACACTGCGGATATTAAAGCAAACATCAGGTAAAAAAAAGGACACAAGATATTTGACATTCAATCTAACTTAGCTGCCACCATAAGCTTTGGAGGACGTAAGTCATTTGTCAGGAAAAATCTCTTTCCTGGCCCATCAGATTCCATACAGGATGTCTTTCCTCCTCGGATTGCAACAGAGTTTATTTTGGGGGAAACTTTTATCCGAAGCTGCAGTCAAAATTAGTCCTTGGGGTTTTCCATAGTTCGGAGTGGGATATCTTTAAGCCAAATATAAACCTTCTGCAGTTGATTTCAAGTTGCCTGCCATGCCTTGAAGGTGGAGGGGTAACGGCAGGCCGGCAGATCCAGAGGTTGACAGCGGTTGTTCTTCCTCCTGCAGTGTCCGAGACTGGAGAGGCAGCTGGGGAGGAAGAGGAGGGAGAGGGGAGGCTTCAGATCAACGAGCGACCCAAGGGCGCTTTGAAGAGGAGGCAAAGCAAAGAAGAACCCCCATCCGGTAAGCTCATCCCCCCAGTATTTCACTTCACGAGAGGCTGCACATTAATGGCACATTAACACAGTGGTCAGCACAGCTGCCTCACAGCGCTGGAGCCCCGGGTCCAATTCTGGACCTGGGGTGTTATCTGCGAGAAGTTTATACTCTCTGTCCCCCCCATGTTTGTGTGAGTCTCCCCCAGGTGGTCTGGTTTCTTCCCACAGTCCAGAGACATGCCGGTAGGTTAACTGGCTTCTGAAAATTGGTCCTGATGTGAGTATATGTGACTGGGTGTCCCGAGATGGACTGGAGTCCTATCCAGGGTGTACCCCACCTTGCACCTGTTGCTTGCCCATAGAGGCACCGGTTCCTCTGTGACTTCGTACTTGTTAAAGAATAGAAAATGGCTGGCTAGAAAGGAAAGTCTGTATCAGTGGTTCTCAGATTCGGTACTGGAGGATCCATGTACTGTATCTCCCAGTGTTCATTCCAACTGATCTTTCAACCACTGAGGCTAATTGAGCTTCTCTCTCAATAAGACCTGGGTTGTTTCTGTCTGCAAAGACATTTAGCAGTCTCCTTTCTCTCCTCAACCTGTCAATTAAACGGTTGCTGTCTTACTTCTGTCTGAAGAGCTTGTAAGAGATGTCCATAACTGGTGTCAGACACCTCCAGGTTTAGGGTTGATGTTGATATCCAAAGTTAAGTTCAACTTCATAATCAATGACAAACCAATCAAATACAGATTAGACTAACCAAATAAGGGTTCATCTATACTGAAAACCAGAAGGCAGAGGGCCATTTCTAAATCCATGCATTTTCTAATTGCTTCTTCCAATTCAGGGTTGCAGGAGAACTGAAAAGCCTACTATGTAATTAAAATAGAATCTCATTATAAATGTATTTAGAAAACATACATAAAATATATTTCCCAGACTCATTTAGTCTATACAGACAGTAGTTTGACTACGCAGACCAAGGAGACAGTTGGCACACCAAGCAGACAATATTACGACTATGCTGATGCTACTTCCACCACATAGACAGGACTTAGATCATGCAGCCAATATGTGGACCAAATGGTTAGAGTAAACAAAAACCTCTTTTCTAGCATAAAAAAATATATAAGTTTTAGAGCACAAAGAGAAACCCGTCTCCAAAATAGACTGTGAATACAAAAGATGTCGAATGTCTGTTTGCCTCCTTTTTTCACTTTGGCACAGGGGACGAATCTGTGTTTTTAAAGGGAGTTAACTTGGCTCTGTTGACTTGCAGTGGCCGGTGATCAATCGTCTGAAAGGACCGAAGAGAGTTCTGGGAGACCAGAGGCCCCCGAGCTGAGGCTGGTGCTTCTGGGGGACTCTGGGGCCGAGAAGAGCGCCGTGGGAAACATCATCCTGGGCAGAGAAGCGTTCAGCTCCGACCCCGGGAGCAAGACAACGGAGATCCAGAAGAGGAAGGGGCTGGTGGAGGGGTGGCGCGTTGCGGTGGTAGACGCGCCGGACTTGTCATCCACCAACGTCTCTGGACACTGGCGCCGAAGGGCCATCGATCAATACGTCAACCTGTCGGCCCCAGGACCCCATGCGTTCCTCCTGGTCCTGCCGCTGGGCGGGGGCGCCGGCGAGGCGTGGGGATCGCTGGAGCGGGGGGTGGAAATGTTTGGCGAGGAGGCGTGGGGGTACACGATGGCCCTCTTCACCGGGCGCGGCGAGGAGGCGAGGGGCGCCACGGCCGAGGAGTGCCTGCTGTCGCGCGATGAGGAGCTCCGTCGGCTCGTAGGCAAGTGCGGGAAGGGGTGCCACGTCCTCGACTGTGAGGACATGGAAGATCGGGCCCAGGTCGCCGCACTCCTGGAGAAAATCCAAACGAATCTCTCGTACTACAATAATAGCGCATACCGGAATGCGGAGTCCAAGATCAACCGCAAAATGGTAGAGATCCTGAGGGAGAAGCAGGAGGAAAAACAGAGGGAGGAGGACAAGCACCAGCGGAAGTACGAGAAGGAGCTGGATAACTGGAAGCAGAAGATGCAGGCCGAAATCAGGGAAAAAGAGGACAAGATCAGGGAGCAAGAGGACAGGATAGCGGAGCTGGAGAAGAGGCTGGCCGGAGAGGGGGATCGGGAGCGGATCAGAACGCTCGAGGCTGAGCTGAGGAGGGAGCGGGCGGAGAGGGAGAGGCTGGAGCAGGAGGTGGACGGGCTGAAGAGGGAGATGGAGAAGGAGAGGAGAGAACGGGAGGAGAGGCACCGGAGAGAGCTGGAGGAGATCCGCAGGGGCTACGAGGAAAGGGCGCGGGAGGAAGCCGAGAGGGACGCCGAGTGCGCTGAGGTTTTTGGGAGGCCGGACACTGAAACAGAAGCAGCGGCAGGGGGAACAACAGAAGGAAGAAGAGCCTCAGCTCACAGAAGAAGACAAACTGCCTGCTGTTCCATCAGTTAGAGAGTCTCCTGATCCCAGCAGCTAACGTCCACGGTTCCTTCAAGGAAACTTCATCTAATTTCGGACATTTAAGTAGGTAGCTGCGTCAGCATGCATAGGCTGCAGACGAAACACAATGTTTTGGCTGTGTCACACCTGAAGAAGGCTTCACATCCGAAATGCTGTGTTTCTTTTCTTCTCTTTTAGAATGGAATAAACCTAGACACCCGAAGAAAGCTCCACAGTCGAAACATTGTGTTTTCTTTCTTCTCTCTTCAGCATGGAATAAACCTATTACTTGTTCCTTTGCAGCCTACCTTCCCCACCTGAACTACTGGAATAAACCTTTACTTGTTCCTTCATCTAATTACTGTGTAACTACTAGTAATGTGGGCATGAGGAAATAATGCTGTTACTATTGCCATTCTCTCCTGGCAACCTTTCCACCATCATCCAAACAGGGCTTCTCCCCTCTTCAGAGTCAAACCATTATCCTGTGATTGACCCCAAGGGTGCTTCTTGTAATGTGAAAGCAAGTTCTGAAAAAAACAAATTCATTTGTGAACGTGTTCTTCAAGGATTTGCACTAACACTGTATCCATGTAATTTTGTAGACTGAACACAATATATATTGTTGCATACAGTATATAAAATAAATATTTTTTTTATGATATTTAAACATATGTTTGCAAGTACCTTAATGACATACTGTACACCTGTCGCTATTTGCCCAGCGATATCAGTTGCAGAACGTTCTCTTGCAGGATGTGAAAATGGAAGACAACTGGCAGATCCTGTCAGAGAATATGTCAGAGCTGTGACAGTGATCCCTCCAGGCTGGTAGTCCCAACCCCCCCCCCCCCCCTTAGTATCCTTTGTTCAGATTTCCTTTGCTCTTCCATCTCCCTGTCACCTCCCGCTGCTCATTCTCACATATCCTTTTTTTTCCGCCTTTCCAAACTCTTTTCCCTATCTCTCTACCCATTCTCCCAGACACACTGAGAACTATTCCCTCTCTGCTTTCTCAGTGATTATTATTAATTCTTATCAATAATTATTATTATTATTATTATTATTATTATTATTATGTAATTCCTTACATTTATATAGCACTTTTCTCACACATAGCAGCTCTCAGTGAGGAGAGTGATGAAGCCAGTTCAGAGATGGGAGTTATTAGGAGGCCATGATGAGTAAAGACCAGGGGAAAATTTGGCCAGGACACCAAGTTAGTGTCCCCACCACTATACTGGGGCATTAGGACCCCCACAGACCGCAGGGTGAGCGCCTCCTACTGGCCCCACTAACACCACTTCCAGCAGCAGCCTCAGCTTTCCCAGGAGTCTCCCATCCAGGTACTGGCCAGGCTCACGCTGCTGGGCTCCAGTGGGGCTGCCAGCTGGGAGTTGTTGGTGATATGGCTGCCAGCACAAAAGAAAAATGCTTTGTGCTCTGTGGAGACCCAAAGATTTAAACCCAGACCCTCACCAACCAGCAGCCTACAGGACGAGCCACAGCAACTGTAATTGAAAACCAGATGCATGTATAAAAAGTGGAATATCAATTTCTTGTCGCTAATATATGGCAGCTCTTAATTGGCAGTTCAATACCAATATTAATAGTTAAATAATTCAAGATTAGCAATGGGTTGATTGATTGGTTCAAGCAGACAGTGGCAGAATTCAGAAAGCAATACTGTTCTATAGCACTTTAAAACCTCTATTTGTTCAATCAGAGCTCTCAGACTGTAATTCTCATTAGGCTCCAAGGTGATCAGAAAAGTGATTACTTATTTATTGGTGATTTTTTTTAAAGTAGATGACGTCCATAGAAGACATTCAGAACACCCTACACCTGTCTAGGAAACTAAGTATTTTTACAGTTTTATGGACAACTCCGGTTGCAATAAAAAAAAAAAACAACCCGAGAAGACACAAGTCTCCTCTGTAAGAACTGAATTCACCTGGAAATGAACTGCGGTGTCAACCCAGCCTCTCCGTGAAGCCCAGTAACGCGGCTCGGGAGAGAAGCCAGTCTGCAGTCTGGCACCTGGAAAACAAACTTCCTCCTGGTCAGGAGCGCAAAGGGACGCCCACGGCAGCTCTCCTGTGGGATATTGCGCCCTTGTCGCTTTTAAGAAGAGGGCATCACTGTACATTTTATGACGGGGACCTGTAGCTTTGTCAGCGGTTACCACATTCGGTGGCTCAGTTTTCTTTTTTTGTTGTTCTTTTCCCGTTTACAACCGTTTTTGTGCAATATACGTCAGGGACCTGTGCAATACATTTATATTTATAGTCATATTGTGCAATACGACTTTTTTCTGTACTGTTCTGGTCTGGTTTGTTCTTTGTGTGTTCTGAACTGTGAGTAACTCTTCTCAGTGCACATCTCACTGTACTGATTGTATTGTATTGTATTATTATTGTTGTATCATTCGTTACACTGTGGCTGTGTTGTGTGTGTTAAGCTGCTGTTGCACTGCAATTTCCCTCACGGGATCAATAAAGTATCTATTATCTAAATAATAGATAGTAACCAGTTTACCACAGTTTTAGTCGACCTGATGTCGCGTAATTGAAAAAAAACAACTTTTGAACACCGCTCCGTTTCCTGATGTGCAGACGCTGTGTCGACGCGGCGGAGGCGGACCGGGCTCCGTAGCCCCGCCCCCTGGCGTAGCTGACGCTGATTGGCTGACACTCCGGACGCGACACGGAGGTTTCTTGAGAATAGAAACTGAAAGTCCAACAGCTGATCCGCAGAGTTGGAAATACTGTGTAGGTGTTTGATTTCGCGACCGAGGTCGACTTCAGGCAGAGGTAAGCAAATTGGATGATGATGATGATAATTATAATAATACAAATTAATAATAATAATAATAAGAAGAAGAAGAAGAATTGTTGAATAAGTCATTCAACAATAAGAAGGCGTTTATCAATAAAAAAGTTCAGTGCTAATAATTGATGTTTATGACCATACACTGTCATTATGATTATTCTTTTATTGATGCGAAGTTTACTGCCACAAAACACGTAAAAATAAACTGTCCCAAAGAAAAGTAGGTCGATTCTTTTCGTTAGAGGTTGATCCCAGCTGTTGGAAGTTTTTTTTTTTCTAGGATATTGAAAACCTTTTACACAACACAACAGATCTTCTTATTTCTTCGGCGGAAAAAAAAATCCGTCAATGTCTTTACTGTAATAATACGACGGTGAAAACTGCGTTACGCGATATTATCACTTTTCTGTGCTTCCCGCGTGTTAACGAGTACTGTCGAGTAGTCTTGAACACGACCCTTACAGCTCCGGTCCTTCCGACGCGTTCGCTCTCCGAGGCAGAAGCTAACGTGATCGCGGCAGAGGTAGAAATGGAGGTGATCGTTATTGCTACCGCTGCAGCTGCTGCTGCTAATGCCACGTTAATTCCACATATACAAGTTGATGACCTTCACGAAAGCAACCGCCGCTTAAACCCAGAAAGTGCTCTGGTCTACGGCATCCCAACCCGGTACCGTTCGAACCGGGGAATTCAGAATTCAGCAGGTTTTTGTATACCTCTAATCATCAGCAGGCTGAAAGGCGCTTCTTTGCTCCGTTAAAACGTCGTTGAAAGGCACTTCCTTGCTCCGTTAAACCTTCGTTGGAAAGCGGCTTCTCCCCCGGTTAACACTGCTTCATTTTTTTTTATTATAATTATTTTTTTATTAACACTGCTTCATGAGGCGGAGAAAACACTTGTCTGTTTCATCACTCCGAAAGCCGGAGTTCAGCGCCAAAACTAAAGACGGCGGAATGGCGCCCTCTTCCGGAAACACCATGAAACGTCAATCACGGCCGGCCGTCCGTCCTATTGAGGAGAGAAGTCTTCACTCGGAGGACTCGAGTCTACATTTCTGGAAACTCTAGTATCTGCTGTTTCTTCTGACAAACTTAGCAGTCAGTTGAAAACCTAATTAGTTCGATGCTTTGACATATTTAGGATTTCACGTGAGGTCTTTAACAGCTCATTACTCACTACATTCACGTCATTAAAGGTACAGAAACCTATTTAACACCTCGCAGCCTGGTAAGAAGTGTGACAGTTAAGCGGTTCATGAAATCATCTGAGTTTCCCGCAATGACGCGCCGTGAAGTGACTTATAAAAAGAGAAAAGCTGGGCGTTTTTGTGTTTTGAAACAAGGTGTCATGTTTAAATAACCAAGTAAAAGTTTATTCCAAACGGAAAAGAGAAGAAAGGAAACGCAGTGTTTCGGCTGTGGAGCCTTCTTCCGGTTCTGTTTCTTTTCATCTTTTCAGCGCGGAATAAACCTTTACTTTCCTATGTTCCTTTACGCTCCTATGCAGCCTACGCGTGCTGACGCAGCTACCTACTGAATCTACTTTGCAGTAAAGCCCAGTAAGATCAGGGTAAAAACAGTTCAGTGGAGTAAAGCCCAGTGAGATCAGGGTAAAAACAGTACAGTGGAGTAAAGCCCAGTGAGATCAGGGTAAAACACAGTGCAGTGCAGTTAAGCCCAGTGAGATCAGGGTAAAAACACAGTACAGTGCAGTAAAGCCCAGTGAGATCAGGGTAAAAACACAGTGCAGTGCAGTTAAGCCCAGTGAGATCAGGGTAAAAACACAGTACAGTGCAGTAAAGCTCAGTGAGATCAGGGTAGAAACACAGTACAGTGGAGTAAAGCTCAGTGAGATCAGGGTAAAAACACAGAACAGCACTGGAAGGACCAGGGAGATCAGGGTAAAAACACAGTACAGTACAGTGAAGCCCAGGGAGATCAGGGTAAAAACACAGTACAGTGCAGTAAAGCTCAGTGAGATCAGGGTAAAAATACAGTCCAGCACAGTGAAGCCCAGTGAGATCAGGATAAAAACACAGTACAGTGCAGTAAAGCCCAGTGAGATCAGGGTAAAAACACAGTACAGTGCAGTAAAGCTCAGTGAGATCAGGGTAAAAACACAGAACAGCGCAGGAAAGACCAGGGAGATCAGGGTAAAAACACAGTGCAGTACTTGTTCCTTTGCAGCCATGTTTAACATGTTTAAATGATGACTTCATTAAGAAAAAAACATATAAACCTCCTCGCAAGTCCTAAATGAGGACATTGTTCCAAGATCAGCCAGACGGTGATTCGACTGTGTTTTGTAGAGAAATGTCGGAAATTCGGGGGGAGGTTCTTCAGCTGCTGTCCCAGCACCCTCGGGGCTTGAGGATCTGTGACTTCACGGGCGCCTACAACAACTATTTCGGGCGGAACCTGGTCCTCTCCGAGCACGGCTTCAAGAAACTGACGGGCCTCTTCACCTTCCTGACGGACCGCGTGGAGATGGTGCAGGACTCGGGCACCACGTGTGTGAGGCTCAGGTCGCCCTCCCCGCAGTGCCCCGGGGACGAGGACCCGCCGGGTGATGGCCAGGGGGGGCGGGGGCCACCCGCGGCTCGCCTGCCCGCGCCGGGGGTGCGCGAGGAGGGACAGGTGAGACCGGCCAGAGGGCAGAGTCATTCCTGACGGCTCTCGATCTCACCCGGGTGCTGAGTAGTTTTCATTAGAGGACGATAATAATAATAACTCCTTACACTTATATAGCGCTTTTCTGGACACTCCACTTAAAACTTGAGTTTCAGCTACTTAGGCTGAAAACAAGACAGTGGAGGACAATGATTATGATTTCCTCTCCTGCTCTGCCTCGGAGGGCCTGGCTGGGGCTGGTCAGCACTGCTTCAGGGAGGACCAGTGCCGGCCAGTGAGGGTGGAATGACACAAGTGATTGATTTGAAGGCGTAAGAAACTCTGGAACTACAGGAAACTGACCGGTCACCTCTGTTTCCTCCTCAGAGGTCTCAAGAGAAACCCAGAACCAAATCTTACAGAGATGCCCTGAACGGTGGGAGATCCACACCCTCTGCGGCAGGTGAGAGCCTTTGATCTGTCTTGCACATGTGCGCTGCATTGCATACAGGCACGGCCTGGATTTATCCCCAAAAATGGACGCTGAATAAGGGAATGAAACAGAGTCACACTGGTCTCCTCATGTGTGGAGAGATCCTGGGATCGTACAGCGCTGTATAAAAAAATAGAAAAAAAGATCTTGTATACTAATACCCCCGTATCTGCACCTAATTCGTTCCTGAAAACCCGTTTGGAAGGCGGGAGACGGTAAATCGAAAGTAAAAATTCCATGATTTCTTCTGAGGAAAATTCAACCCCAAAGACGAGTTCACTCAAAAACCACTCTAAACCTATAATACCATACAGACGATTAGAGCAAGCTTAGTGAACAGCGCAGTTCTGCTCAAATAAGCCAACTATAGCTGTAAAATAACTAATGATATCATATTTACATTTTTCATTCTTTCGCAATAGATCTCTATCCAAGCGATCGGCTAGCCCGATGTGCATACTGTTGTCGACAATTATGCTAAGGAATCTTTCTCTCTTCCTTAGGGCCCATTATGAACAGCAACTACAAAACAAACACACAAAAAACCTCTTTGAAAATGAGAGCACAAGCTTTCGCTGTGATCGTAAACAAAGCACTGCTGCCTCACAGCGTCCTTCACCATAATGCCCCTTTCCCAGCGCAGAAACAAGCAGCTGTTCGGTGGCTGTGAATTCAAATGTTCTCAGCCAAAATCGGTCACTTTTTGACTTTCGAGTCCAGATGAGCCAAATTTCATTCTTATAACGAATTACAAGGTACAGGTCCTCCGTGTCCAGATTAGCGAAAATCTGTTTGACCAAACGTTCTTTTACCCAGGTGTGAGTGTGTTCATCTGCTCATGTTTGATGTGAAAATGGTGAAGGGGGGGAGTTTCCTGTCCCTCTTTATAATTCAACCTGCGGAAAAGAAGTTGTAATGAACAATGTTTCTACCAGCTGCCAGCCAGAACCTTCCGCTCGCTTCATTTAGAAACCCAGTGCTGCTTAAGAAAAGAGCACTGGTATCATAACTGATTAGGTCTGCTACAGTATATTTCTGTCCACCCATGTTCTAACCACTATGGCCAGCAGCCATTTCACCCTGCAGCTCAAACACTGGCAGCCCCACTGAAGATAAGCAGGTGTGATCCTGGTCAGTACCTGGATGGGAAACCTCCTGGGACAAACTAAGGTTGTTGCTGGAAGGGGTGTTAGTGGGGCCAGCAGGGGGCGCTCACCCTGCAGTCTATGTGGGTCCTAATGCCCCAGTATAGTGATGGGGACACTTACTGTAAAAAGGCGCCATCCTTCAGATGAGACGTAAAACCGAGGTCCTGACTTTCTGTGGTCATTAAAAATCCCTGGGCGTTTCTTGAAAAGATTAGGGGCGTCCTGGCCAAATTTCCCATTGGCCCTTACCAATCATGGCCTCCTAATTATCCCCATCTATGAATTGGCTTCATTACTCTGCTCTCCTCCCCACTGAGAGCTGATGTGTGGTGAGCGTTCTGGGGCACTATGGCTGCCGTCGCATCATCCAGGTGGGGCTGCACATTGGTGGGGGTGGAGGGGATCCCCATTACCTGTAAAGCGCTTTGAGTGGAGTGTCCAGAAAAGTGCTATATAAGTGTAAGGAGTTATTATTATTATTATTCTTTCAATTCAGACCTGTGGGTGAACCAGAGTCTATCCCCGCACACAACAGACACAAGGCAGGGTTTACCCTAGACGGGACACACAGAGATACCCTCACACCAGGGCCAGTTTTCCTAGAATCAATTAAACCCACTTGTAGGTTTTTTGGAGTTTGTGGAGAATCGGGAAGAATGAGCACCGTGAAGATGGGGGGAGAGCTGGCGAGCCCCCACACAGACAACAACCCAGGTCAGGAATTGAACCCAGGGCCCCAGTCCCATGAAACAGTAATGCTAACCACAACACCTCCTATATCTTTCAGTCATTTGTATATGTAGTCCATTCACCTGTTTCTGGTTTTCCACAGCTTCCAGCACGGTATCTCCCTCGATTTCTCCCGGGACTTCCTCGGGAGATCCCATGTCCTTGCTCAAGGCGTCCCTCGGGGAGTTGCTGCGGGCACACCCCGGAGGCTTGCCTTTGGCCCAGGTTCGGAAATCTTGCCTCTCTCTCCTGCACCATCCTGACCTGCTGGTGGGCCACTCTTCCGTCAGGCAGCTCCTGGAGTCCTTGACAGATGTTGTCCGGTTGCAGGGAATCGGGGTGCAGACCTGTGTTCTCCCAGCTCATCTTCAGCCCTCCTCACCGCCTCAAGGCTCTGGTAGGGTTTCCCAGTAATGAAAGAGGCTGCTATCTTGTCACACCTGGGAGGGAACGATATCCTAAACTGCTCCTATGTCAATTCTGCTCTGGATCTCTGGATTTCTCTCTACCACAGCCATAGAGAGCCAGCAGCCATATCACCCTGCAGCTCAGCACTGGCAGCCCCACTGAAGCTCTGCAGGTATGAGCCTGGTCAATACCTGGATGGCAAACCTCCTGGGAAAGCTGAGGTTGCTGCTGGAAGAGGTGTTAGTGGGGCCAGCAGGGGGCGCTCACCCCGTGGTCTGTGTGGGTCCTAATGCCCCAGTATAGTGACGGGGACACTAGACTGTAAAACAGGCGCCGTCCTTCGGATGAGACGTAAAACTGAGGTCCTGACTCTTTGTGGTCATTAAAAATCCCAGGGCGTCTCTTGAAAAGAGTAGGGGTGTTACCCTGGCATCTGGGCAAAATTTCCCATTGGACCTTACCAATCATGGCCTCCTAATAATCCCCATCTATGAATTGGCTTCATTACTCTGCTCTCCTCCCCACTGAGAGCTGGTGTGTGGGGAGCGTTCTGGTGCACTGACTGCCATGGCATCATCCAGGTGGGTGCTGAACATTGGTGGAGGGGAGTCCCCATTACCTGTAAAGCACTTTGAGTGAAGTGTATGTAAGTATTATTATTAACATCATTATTACCATAAGCTGGTGACCTTTTGGTAAAGCAGACCTGATGCTGCCCTCTAGAGGGAGCCAAACACCAAGTTACAAAATTACCTTGAGTATTAATACAACACTCCCTTAACTACGACAGCGACTACAGAAAGAGAGTCTTTCTGAACCCCCCAAGGTGCGATGTGTTTTACAGCAGCAGGCGATGTTAAGAAAACCCAGACACAAACAACGCACATGCACATACAGCAAAAAGAATCCTATGCTGAGAACCTGAATCCACCTGTTTTTAACTGGGAAAATCTGTATCTGCATCTGGAAGGGAGTAAGTGGAATTCATTAAACAAAGGTTGTGAGGGTAACACTCTGTGTGTTAGAGTGACCTAAGAACTTAAGAAAGGCTACAAAAGAAGAGGACGCTGTTTGTTCCACCTAATTTGTTTCAAAACTGAAATGATCGCAGGCTCTTGCCTTGCTAGATCTTGAAGACTCCAGGGTAGCAGCTGGGAAACCTTCCCTGGACTCCCTCAAGCTTGCTTCAGACCCAGCCATAGCCACAGAAGCAAAAGGAATGAATCCGAAATGCTCAATCGTATATAAGCTGGTGTTTTACCTCAGATAAAATCGCGCTGCCACATAATGCACTTTTCCCATGATTGTATTGTCTGTAAATACAGTATGCTGCCTATGGAGGATGTTTGTATATATGAATGAAGTGTCAAATATCTGAGTGGCTATATTTTTACAATCTCTTTCCTCTGCCTGTGCAATCTTCTGTCACTCACTGGATCTGCAGTTCTGAATGTACCGTTCATACTGCTTGGTTAACCCTATTAAAACCTGCTTTATTAGTCTGTCTAGTGTGTCTTAATTGGGGGGGCACTAATTCCTTTGATCACAGAGGTGCTGCTTCTGTGCCTGGGCTGCAGCCTGCGCTCACTCAGTGCAATGATCTGGAAATCAATCGATCAGTAAGAGACGATCCTCGGCACGCCTGCAGGCTTGTGCTTTGTGTGCGCCGCAGAATCAGTTGCGCCGGGACCCTGTATCGGAGGCAAGGTCCTTCTCTTGCTCGATGTGCTGCCACAAGCAACGCTGTTTGATCTACTGCCGCCGGCTTGTCAGGGATAGATCTAGTCACGGCTCTTTTAATCGTAGCAAGTGTGAGTCGGCACAGGTAAGAAACGGCGATCCAGCCCTCTTGCCTGCTGACGTCTGTATGATACTACTCTTAAACGCAATTTTCTTCTTTATGTTGGGAAGAGGTTTAAATGTCGTTTAAGAAGGGCAAAGTTACAGGTGGAGGTTTCTTCTGTGCCTGGTCACATTTTCTATTGCTGTTGGAGGTGAGGACCTGGTCGCTTCTGGAAGAACTGCTCAGTCTTAAACTGTTTCTCGTTTTCCCCCTCAGGGATTCCAGCCACGGTTGCCTCGGCATCCCCCCCACTAGAGCCCGGTCTTCCGCCTTCCGGCTTTCCGGAATTAAAGGGAACAGAGGAGCTCGGAAAGGTCGGCCGACGGCCGGCCGGCCCCCTTCCCAGTCCACCAGCCCCAAGCCCCCCCCTCCCGCCCTCCCAACCATCCCAGCCGGCGCAGCCTTCCAGGAGACCAAAAAGACGCTCGAAGGGGCACAAAAAATCCCGAGTGGGATCCGATCGGGAATCGATGCCCTCCTTTACCTTCGGATCCGGGTGGGAAGGTGCTGGGTATCCGGCGAGCTGGGAGGGTGCAAACGCCGCGGTTGAGTTCTGGGACGAAGAGAAAGATGGGAAAGCCATTCTCAGGAGTCAGTCTCCAACCACCGGGCCACACGGACGGGCGTCTTCCGGATCGCCGGCTATCGGAATCTCTCATGTCCCGCCTGCCCGGGAGTTATCCATGGGCGCTGGCCAGCCACCCTTGCTGTGGTCCTTTCCCTTTGCGTACGACACGCCTGTGCCCTTTGACCCCGCGCAGTGGAGGTGGTACCAGGCCCAGATAGAAGCCTTCTACCTGCGGTACTTTCAGAGCCTCCAGGCATCCCTGCTGCCGGCTCCCCCTTTCTCCCTGCAAGACGTGCTTTCGGGGGCCCAGCTGAGCCTCCACCTCTCGGATCAGCCCGTCTCGGGTCCGACAAGCCCAGTCTACGTGACCGATGTCGGTCCGGTTCCTCCGGCCCGTAGTCCCGCAAGCCCATCCGACAAGCACTCGCCTCGCTAGCCTGCCGAGAACTCTGGCTCAGGCAGGCCGGCACACAGGATGTTAGCCATAGCTGTACTCGCGATAATCCAGACGTCTGAAGCAGGAAACACGGAGTAGGGGGTAGGGAGAGAGACTGTGGCAGCAGTAACCGCTGCTGACATCTGGACCTTGGATAACTGGGAGGTTCGGAAAGGGAGCACCTCCCAGGGTGAGGAACACAGGCTGATTTGGGCTGCAGCAAGCCCGTAGCCCAGGAG
Source organism: Lepisosteus platostomus (assembly GCF_059453375.1). Classification (NCBI taxonomy): domain Eukaryota; kingdom Metazoa; phylum Chordata; class Actinopteri; order Semionotiformes; family Lepisosteidae; genus Lepisosteus; species Lepisosteus platostomus. The sequence goes on from NC_142616.1 coordinate 5,913,547, forward strand.
AAACAGACAACAGTGAGTCAGTCCCGCAGCTCCCGGTACCGAGCGTTTTAGATCGACCCACGGGGGGGGGGGGGGGACACTGGACCCGCTCCGCCCTCTCTTCCTAGTTCCTGCTGTAGCTCCTCTTCTTCCGCTGGGGGAAATTGTTTTTTTAAAAGACGATTTTATTTCTGAAAACCGGGCGCGGGAGTGAGAGGTAAATTCCCAAGCTGATGTGTCGCTCTGACAACAGTATAACACGGCTGAACAGCACCTTAGATCGATTTTAAAATGAAGTGCAATACTTCCTGTTTACGATGATATAGCTGTGGTGCGTTGGTTATAATTGATGGATTGCAACCCGTCTCGATTTTCCCTTCTGTGCCTTACAATCCCAGAAAACGAATTAACACGATTTCTGTCTCTCACCCTCCTTCTGAGCACACAGGAATGTAGTTACGGCACTGAAGACACAGCCAGCTGTGAGCCTGGAGGGCGTGATGAGATGACCGTTTTGAAAACCGAAACAGACGTTTAATCTCTCCGTCGACGCCTTTGTATTATTTTGGTACCGCTGGCGCAGTAAATACACCGTGTAGCACACGAATGACATGGACACACAGGACGTACAGTATATACGGCACGCATTGTTTCATCCCGCTTTGGTAGAATAAAACATTGTTGTTTTCATATCTCCAGTCACAGAGTGTCATAAAGTCTGTCGGAATGTTAATAGAAACGGTGTCGAAGGTGTTAGAAAGGCGCGAAAGCAGTGACGTGCCTTCTCGGATTAAACCAAGCTTAATTTTATCACTTCTAAGACGTAATGCTCATTGTCAGGAAACCGATCAGGCTGAAAAAGAAAAGATCACCGCTGTCCTAGGAGCAGAAAGATAGACATGTTTTCTCCATTCCCTGTTTTATAACGTTTTATTTAAGTGCGCTGTCCCTCGTCATGGATTGGCTGCAGTTGTAATTCAGCAAGCTGAGCTAAATCAGAGGCCTGATTTTATGTCTTATTTTATGTTTATTTTATGTCTTTGAATTATTATGATTATGATAATTATTGTTATTATTACTACTACTACTGCGTAATTAATGGTATTAATTTTTTTTTGCTGTCTTAGCCCAGAATGTTTCCAACGAAGTGAAATAATACAATAAAAAAAAAACATAATAGGCAGATCCCAGATTTTGTAAAAATCTTCCCGACATTTTTTCATTTTTCATTTATTTTTATTTGTATGCTTTTTTTGAATGACATATAATTATATAGTACAGGTTTTTTTTATAATTTATATATAATATTTGAATATTATACTTTGAATTGGAAGAAGAGGGTAGAAAAGGGGAGGCTGGCCATATTTCAGTATATTTTTTTTCATACATCGTAAGTATAGCAATACTTTTTTTTTTTTTTTAGAGTTACAGCCTGGGTGTGAATTTTATTTATCAAGATACAGTCTTGTCTTAATCAAAGCCTGTAATCAAACACTTGCCCCACTCCCCTCCCCCTGCAGAAAATATGCCTTGGTCCACAGTCAGAGAGTTTGGAATTCCAGAGCCTAGTCCGCCTCCGGGGCAAAAGGGGAGGCGAAGGGGGGGGGGGGTTCTGTGGGGAAACAAATTGGCCTTGTTTTTCGCTGAAGCTCATCCGGCGGTATACTCGTCCTCTGACGCGGCGGCGCGGGAGTATTGTAACGGAATGGGGGCTCAGGCGGGCGCCCTTGCCGCATTAGGTCGGCCCCATCCCAACTGAGGCTCGAACCCGGGACTAAAGCCCCGTGAGCTAAAGAGAGATCTCCCTACAGCCCAGTAGCTGTAGTCCTGCTATCACAGGGAAGGGCGGTGACGTCACCTGCTCTGGTATGCCTGCTCTTACACAGTGCCTGTCGGCCGTAAGCGTTACACTCTCCCCCGCTTAAATCGCCGTCCCCGGCGAAGGGCTATCCCACCCCGCTTCTGACACCAATGTAACGCAACGGGGGCTCAGGCTGGCGCCCTTGCCGCATCAGGTCGGCCCCATCCCGACTGAGGCTCGAACCCGGGACTCCCGCGTCTCTTTGCAGCGACCTAGCCCCGTGAGCTAAAGAGAGATCTCTCTACAGCCCAGTAGCTGTAGTCCTGCTATCACAGGGAAGGGCGGTGACATCACCTGCTCTGGTACGCCGGCTCTTACACAGTGCCTGTCGGCCGTAAGCGTTACAGTATTAAACACCGCGTCTCACGGAGAGAGGTCGCCGTGAGCTGCAAGCCCGCCAGAGGGACAGAGGCAGTACGTCTTCTCTCCTGGCGGCCCTGACAGATCCCAGTCCCGTCCCGTCCGAGTCTCGGGCTGGGCGGGTGTCCGCAGTGGGATTTACACTACAGGTCTCCCGCCCTTTAACGCCTTGTTTGGAGTTTCGCCGAGGGCGGGTGCAGCCTCATTTGGATGCGGTCTAATGCGTAACGTCGTTAGTAGGCAGGTTCACCCGGGAACCCGCACGGCGTTTGTCTCCCACACGCTCCACGTTGTCTCCTTCTCCCTGGCTGGATTCTGCGATCTCTCCCGTCCCACCAGTCCAGCCTTTTTCTCACCGCTTCTTCCAATTCAGGCTCACAGGGGAGCTGGAGCCCATCCCAGCAAGCAACGGGCGCAAGGCAGGGTACATCCCAGGCAGGACACCAGTCCATCGCAGCAGGGCACACACAGACTCACACCAGGGCCTGTTTTCCCAGAAGCCAATTAACCTACCAGCCACGTCTCTGGACTGTGGGAGAAAACCCACACAAACGCAAGGAGGGCATGCACACTCCACACAGACAGCACCCCAGGACTTGGACTCTGGGCCCCAGAGCTGCCAGGCAGCAATGCTCACCACTGTGCCAGCACGCTGCCCTGATCCCCCTTGTGTTTTCTGAAATATTACTCAGTGCCCCACCCTGGCTGCTGAGCCTACTGTGAGTGAGAAAGTCAGTAGCGTTGCTCAGTGTTCACGCAGACGAGCTGGATGGGCTTGTAATGTAATTACTGTGCACTGTCTGCATTCAAGAAGAAAGTGGGAGCCGTTCAGCTGCCGGCTGTGTGAGTCTGACCCTCAGTTTAACTTCTACTCCAGGTTTTCATGACAGGCAGATTCCTTAAGCGCAGGAAGGGTCCAGGAACGTCCCTCCGCAAGGCGGAGGCCTGGCACTCTTGCAGTCCTCGGTCTTGCAGGCTGGGAGCCCTGCTCCCAGTTATTGCGCAGAGGCTGAGAGGACAACCAGCAACCTCTAACAATCCACCATTGCACAACCTAGCCTAAGCGTCCTGGGCTGGAATTACAGGACGTCGTAGGTCTTAAATATGGACTCCCTTTCGCTCCAGTCGAAACTTGGAAGTCAATGTGATAAGAGGCTTTGTGCACCACCCTTAAATCGTAGGGATTACGTAAGGGCAAAGATAAGGGAAAGCACTGTGTCTGCATTTCCAGTCACTGTGGCAAAGGAGAGCTGAGCAGCCCCAGCTATGATCATGTCCCCTCACCTGGTCCTGGAGAGCTCCAATGCAACAGCTTTCAGAGGTGAATTTAATCATCTGTTTCAAGAAACCAAATAATTAATTGAGCTCAAGGACAGGCAGTTCGGTAATTGATCATAATAAATAAAATTCAGTAATAATTAAAAAAAATCAAGCTGGTTTCATGTCTGAAAATGGGACGAACCGTGGAGAGGCAGGAGAGCGGAAAAAGACCCAGATCCGTAGCGGAGGAACAGGAAAAAGGCCCGGGCTCGTTAGTGCAAAGAGTTCAGGAATGCCGTTTAGAAACCTATGCCCTCAGGGAGCGGACGTGGGGCGCCCTGGTGCTAGGCGGGTCTCAGGACATCCGAACATCAATGCTGAGATGCAAGACCCGGAAATATATAGTCCCAGAGTGCGAGAAACACCGGAAGGACAGCAAATAACCGGAAATGAGAGACAGGACCGAGAAGGAGCGCCCTCTGGCTACAGAAGGCGTGACAATAGCTGAGTGAATCTACAATTTCCTCCCACCGGTTCTTAGAGGTACCTCAGAGTTTGTGCCTCAGTCACCTGGCTGTCAAGCCTGTCCCAGGCACCTACCACTCTTGGAGTAAAGACAGGTTTCCTAGTCTCTGTCCTAAATGAATCCCACTTCATTTTCCAACCGTAACCCTGCGTGTTTTGCGGAACAGTCTCCTGGGACTGTTCGTCCCCAGCATAACCAACGTGTATCCAGCCAAAAAATAGAATTTCCCATTCAGTTCACTGTAAACGCTGGGGAGCACAGTTTCCATCCCGTATCCCTAAAACCTGCAAGCATCGCTTGATGGCACAACCCCCCTCTGAGACCCCCGGATCTGGGCAGGCGCTCGGACACAAGCAGGGGCTGTCTTTCTCTCCTCTCTTCACAAGGTGCGGCTGGGCCCTGGGACTGTGTCTCTTGTGCCTTTCGTTGCAGCTGTTTCTGCAGCAGTGTGGAGTGTGGAGGGTGGGGGAAGTTATGTGGGGGGTATGTGAGAGTCACATGCAAGGGCTCTGCAGAGGAGCCTGGGTCCTGTTTCCCAGCAGCAAACAGACAGCGACGGGGTGGCGTGTCTGCGCGCGGGAGGGAGGGGTGTCAAGGCCAAAAAAAGCAACTGGATTCCTCCATGTGTGAGAGATATGATTAGCTGTGACTCAGGACTGCCGGGCGCACTGAGCACTTCTCCTCAAAGGTTAGCAGACTCCCACGAAGCTCCCGGCCCACTGGTCACCCTCACCGCGGCTCACCAGAGACCCCCCTTTCTGCCCGGCTCTTCTGCACAAGCAACACAGCAGGTCGGCTCGGGGCTCCTACACGGCAGGACGAGATGGGCAAAGAGGTGAGTGGGCAGCTGGCCACCTTCTTTTCGGGAACGTAGTTTTAATCCGCCGCGACGCCCACGTGTTTCTCGCGGGCTCGGGGATAACCACTTTCGGAGTTGGGGGGGGGGGGGAGGACGTGGGAAATTGATTGGAGAAGCGTCGACGCTCAGGAGGCTGTGAAATGCACCAACTGGGGGAGAAACAGTTGGTTTGTGAAGCGGGGCTTTACAGGCGGTTGAGGAGGGGGAGAGGCAAAATTCGAGCTGTGTAGCTTTTGCCACTTCAGGGCGGCTGCGGAATTTCACCTCAGAAAAGGGGAGATCTAATTTTGCCCTCGAAGGCGAAAAGGCTTTAAAAGTTTCCCCGTAGTTCTTCAACTTGACATTTTAGTCCTGAAGAAGCAGCCCAATGTAGTATTTTGTACATCTGCTGTGTTATTTAGATCTGCCACATCTGCCACATCTTTCAGACACCTCAAAGTTATTCAAATGGCTCAGCGTCTTCAACCTTAGGGCACATTCAGACTTGCCCTTGGAGTAATTCGACGAGGCGGCTGTATCACGTTTTCCATTAGCGAGCCGGGGTAGCTGTGCCTCTTCAGCGAGGGGGTTGTGGGTTCAAATCCTGGATGGGATGCTGTTGTTGAACCCCCGAGGAAGGCTCTTCACTGAGACTGCTCCAGTGCAACTCCCTGCTGTGTTCCTCAGGTGCTTGTTGTGAACGGGAACGGGCTCTTAATTGACAGGCCTGATAAAATTAAAATCAGCAGATGACTGAATGTGTACAGTATGTGACCAAGTTTGTACAGTACTGAAGGTTTAGGGAGATGCCTGGTGCCCTGATCCTGAACTATTTAAAGAAAAGGGGGCTCCTCTTCCTCTCACGTCCAGCCGAAATGAGCTCTGCAAAGTACGAGAAGCGTCTGTCGGTCATGCAGTTGAAACTGGAAAGCTCCTGCACTGGGGCCAAGCTCTTCTCCATGATCCTTCATTTAAACATGTCCGTGTCTGGTCCATGGCGCTGCCTGATCCGCTAACAATATTACTGTTTATGTATAAAGCACCCCTCCGAACAGAAGTGTACACAGTGATCAAGAAGAACACAAAGGAAATAAAAAAACACTGTACACTGAAAAGTACAAAACAATGAAACAAGACCAAACAAGGCAATTGGTCGTAGCCCCTGGCAGAAAGGTGACTTTTGTGTTTAGATTTGAAGAGAATCAGTGCGTTTCTCTCTCGAAGAGTTAGAGGAAGCAGCTACAGAAAAGGCATGGTCACCAAAAGTCCAAGATTTAGTCCTGGGTACAGTGAGCACAGGACCGGCCTCAGCTGGACAGAGTCTACAAGAGGGGTCATAAGACAGAGGAGCTCAGAGATGGATGATGGAGTCAGATTAAAGGCATTTTAAAGGCACTTCCCTCCAGCTTTAGAGACAGTTTCTTCACACACGCTGTCAGATTATTGAATTCGACCTCTACCACTCGACTCGACCTCTCTGATGTTTTTAGTTGCGTACTGCCTGTGCTGACTGGCATTCAAGTCGTGTGATACCCAACTTTGTTGGTGTTGCTGCAGCTGTTCTGTGTTAACGTGTGCCATCTCCTTCATGTCTTGCTGTCGGAGCGCACATGCAGATAAGCGTCTCATCGCACTTGTGCAGACGGCAAAGGAACTGAACTGAGACTACGCCGAGCCTTAAAAGTCGCGAACGACATCTTCGTAGGCAACAAACTCAGAGATTGAAGAGTAGGAGTGATCTCTGGGGTTACTCTTCGAGCGTCTGGTCTCTTGACCTCTGCGTGTGGGGGATCTTCCAGCCTCATCACCCGACGCTCGACTCTCATTGTGACCGTCGCGTTTCCGCACGGGCTCGTGCTCTCCGCCCGCCCGTTTCCTCCCGCAACACCTGGGGTGCGAACAGGGAACCTGCCGCATGAGCTAAAGGAGATCTCCCCCAGCCCAGGCAGCTGAGGTCCCTGCTACGCGTGGGGCAGGTGGGGTGGGGTGATGACGTCACCGTCACGTGACGTCACGTCAGGGAAAACAGCTCCTCGCGCGGAGAAGCTGGCACCCACACGTGTGCAATCACAGTTTACGTAATGCCCGTCGTACGAGGAGCAGACAGTGGTCTCCCACACTTGCACCCGGCATTTTTACGAAGAGAGAAGTTCTAGAGCTTGAATGAAGACGTCACCCTTTCTTTTCAGGAAGTCAGGTTGCGGTATGTTGTGCCGGCCGAAACTGGCAAGAAAGAATGGAAATAATCTTGCAAAGACAGCAACGGACGGTGACGTTCAGTCTCAGCTCATAGGTGAGCGCCTGCGTTCAGGCACAGTAATTATTCCCACACCTGTCTGTAAATGACAAGTAGTCACAAGTAGAGCTTGTGAGCACGACTTATGCACAGTCTCATCTTATCAGTCAGCATAGAAAAAGAATGATTCCTTAGCGCTCTTCTGGACCCTCCACTCAGAGCTCTTTACAGGCCTTGGGGATCCCCTCCACCCCCACCAGTGTGTCCCCCCACCTGGATGAAGCTCCAGTCTGCTCACACACAGCAGCTCTCAGTGGGGAGGAGAGCAGAGTGATGGAGCCAGTTCAGAGAGGGGGGTTATTAGGAGGCCATGATGGGTAAAGACCAGGGGGAAATGTGGCCAGGACACCCCCTCTTGCCCAAAAGTAGTCACACATTAAGCAGCTTGCAGAACCAACGTTCCCACTGACTCGCTCTGTCATCTGTTTCTCCTTCTCAAATTCCGAGGTGGGCGGGGCGGAGATTCCGGGACCCGCTGGCGCGCCACACTGTGCCCGAAATCCCTGTATCCCGGGCTTGTTGCTTGCTTGCTCCGGCAGATCCTTTTTAAAATGTCCGGAAAATGTTGCCCGGAGTCCTCTATTGGCCCGTGATGGCATATTGCAGAGGTCAGCAGGTGGCGAGAACTGAATTAACTGCTACCAGCCACTGGGGATTATAGCTGACTGATAACTCCTAAGTGACTGCAGCTGTTGCGCACAATGGTTACTGTATCTATCGCAACGAGGGAACACAGGCATCGGGAGCGGCTCGGAAAGTTTCACATTCGCGCAGGAGCTGAGCAGATAAGGGGGGAGGGGAGGCTCTTTTAAGATTGTGATTGAGCTAAGATATAACTACACGCTTATCACTGAACCCTTGATGATGTTCTCAATCTTGTGAATGGGCCTTCATTCAGACCTTTTCATAACTCGCTTTCAGATCTTATTTTCAATTCGCTTTTAAACTCCCCACACACACACACAAATGTCGTGAGTGTCTGATGTGTGGGCTGCTTCGTGCGAAACTGGACAGAAGGAGTTAATGCTTCCCTGCAGCGCGTCACTCTGTCTCTGGCAGCTGCTGTAATCTGAGCCACCCAGCCAAGTCGGCCAGGGAGTTTGCTGAGATGCCAAGGGGGGGTGGGGGTGGGGGGACACAAGAATGTAAAAAAAATAACGACAAACGCTCAGCCCATCTAGAGAGCTTGATTGCTGATAGCTCAGTGATACCGGGAACAGCCCGGCCTTTCAGAGCAGTTCCCACAGCCTCCCACAAGCTCTTGTGGATAAAATACACTGCCTCCTGGTTTCAGCCTTTAAATGAACTTCCCTGTAATAGATAATGGGTTATGGAGAACGGTGGGCGGGTCCACTTTTGCAGGAAGAGCGCGTATGTGCAGAAGTGCCTCCTGTCTTTCAAAACCGTGCCTGATGCCTTATCTGCCAGGCCACACTCCTGCAGGCCAGAGTCCCAGTCTGTAGCAGAGGGGGCGATGGGTGGATGGGGAGAGCTGAGATCATATTTAGCAGCTCGTTCATAAAAACGTGTGTTTTTGAGGTCCACTTAGATTAAGTCTATAGTATCAGTTTTAAATGTGAGGAAAGATGAGTAGGTGGTGTGTTGAGATAGATATCTGTTAAGGGGCTATAAATAATCCCAGCATCTCTGAACACACACTCGGTAACTCCTCTGCTGTTATTGAGGAAGGAGTGTTTGTTTTGCTGGTGACACTGGCAGGTCAAAGGTAACCTGGGGGCTTGCTTACAGCCGGGGGGTGTTTTTTATTATCAAGGGCTCAAGGACTTGTTGTCTCTCTAGCTTCGTTTCCGCGCCGCGCGGAGCGCAAGGAAAACGCCCGCGGTCTCGTTTTTCATCTTCGTCAGGAAACACAACCGACAGCCGAGCAGGAATGTTTTGTTTTTTTTGACGAAAATGCCACAAACAAAAAAACACAACCAAAAACGATGGCGAGAACGGAAGCTCGCGCGCTTCAAGAAGTGACAACTGAGCTAATTAAATGTGGTTGAAAGAAACTTGTCTGCCCACGCTGTCACAGATGTCGCAGTTTTACAAAAAGCCACTGAAAAGTATACAGTGGTGTTTAAAAGTTTTCAACTGCATGTTTCACAGAATCTCCAAGTGAAAAGACGTTAACAACCTCCGCAGGGAACGAACACGCATTTCCGTCCGTTTTAATGCACAAGTGCTATTTATTTGCTGGATTTCACCGATTGAAAAAAACAACAACAGCGAAGGTGGCATGTGCAAAAGTTAGGCCAGTTGATTCATTAATACTTTTTACAATTATTATTATTATTTTTTATCCCGTAAGACTGAATCCTGAGAAAGAATCGACAAAGTGTGGTCTAAGGGCGTTGACCGCGATATCAATAGAACACAATATAAAGGGTCACAAAAGAAAGAGCATTCAGCCTGAATTTACACTAGGTCCATAATATAATTATATTACTTAAATATTTATTAATGTCTTACGTATATATTTATAAATGTCATAATATTCCTGACATATACTTATTACAGTTATAATCACTATATAATTAATATTACGTACGATTTTATTTTTTATATATTTTTTATGGATTATCTTCATTGCTGACGGATCGATTGAAATAAACCAGGATGGGTCTCCAGCCCTCCACCCTCACAAGGCAGGTCTCTTGGCTGCAGATCCTTAGCCACAGAGCCACCGCAATAATGATCAGATTGTAGTAGTTCAGGTGGGGAGCTGCGTCAGCATGCGTAGGCTGCAAAGGAACAAGTAATAGGTTTATTCCCTGCTGAAAAAAAAGAAGAAAGAAAACACAACGTTTCGGTCGCGGAGCCTTCTTCAGGTGTGATTGTCACTATTATTGATTGTGTGTCAATTTGTATGTATTATTCCAGTATGTTAACGCTGCCTCCTTATGCTGTTTCATTGACATTATTTTCTCTATTGAGTCAACTTCACTGGACACAGTTAGCTGTAGCAGCACGGGAACTGCATTTCAAAGGCAGTAGGTTCTGTATTAGGATGCACGCTGAGTAAAGTACAGCAGATGATTGGTATTTGGGCAGGTGCAGTGGCCAAGTCACCGTAGACGGCCCCTTTTCACCCTGCTCCCCCTGACTCTCCTCTTGGCCTTTTCTTCTCTTTTTCTTCCCTTCGCAACAAACCCCGTGGGGACTGACGGCCGCTCCTGCAATCAGAGGGGCCGCGATCACACCCCGAACCAGAACGGGCGGGACAAGAAGAAGAAGCAGAAGGAGAAGGACCTGGATGAACTGAAGAAAGAGGTGTCGCTGGTGAGGCCTTCCGCTTGGTGTTCCTGAAACCTCTGCTTCTCTGACCATCCCCTCGTGGCTCCTCGTACGCCTTGCTCCACATCCATAGGTCCGATCGAAGGAGATAAACACTTCTCCGTTTTCTTACAGGACGACCACAGAATAACCCTGGATGAGCTGGGCAGAAGATATGGAGTGGATCTGTCTCGGGTAAGATAAGAGAAGATCACTTTATTGGCCCTATACAATCTCTTGCATTAGGAATTTGTCTTTTCAGAGACCCCAGCTTGCTCTCCATGAGACACACAGACAGGGCCCTAGAGCCCTTTGCTTTTGCAACATGATTAACAGTAAGATCAGATCAGATCACTTTAGTGGCCATATACTGTACAATTTCTTGCATCAGGAATTTGTCTTTTCACAGACCCCAGCTTGCTCTCCATGAGACACATAGACAGGGAGTGAAGCTTGGGGTCAGAGCACAGGGTCAGTCATTTATACAGCACCCCTGGAGCAGCTGGGGTGAAGGGCCTTGCTCAGGGGCCCAACGGAGTAGGATTCCTCTGCCGGCCGCAGATATGAACCAGCAACCTCCCAGCCACAGGCGCAGATCCTGAGCCACAGAGCCACCGCACCACCCTGTTGTTTCTGCACCTCCTGGGTTCGTTGGCCCTGTAACCCAGGCAGTTTGCTTACTTCTTTACTGCTTACACACACTGTTTTGGCAAGAACACGGTTACTTCTACACAAACACCCAGATCTCTTTTGTGTGAAGCTTCAAGACAATCCTGCAGTGGAAACAGGCCACCAAGCCTATGTGATCTATCATTGGCCAGCATACTGAGTCATTTTTGGTAAAAAAGATCAAAGTTTAAAGTTTATTTACCAAGCACACATCAATACAGCGTACAGCAGTAATTGCTGGCAATGATTTTTTTTCCCACAAGCTCACCGGAGGAAATAGAATAAAACATGACATGAGTTAAAAGTTACAATATAAAATGACACAATAAATAACACAATAAGGATTGAATAAAATAAAACTCAATATGAATAGAACTGCTCTGTGTCCAAGGTGTATACAATGTATTATGTCCACAAAGTGCAATATACAGCATGCCAAATACAATAAAAATACTACATATCCACGTAGGGTGGTTTGCTGATAGTGACTGCAGCTTGGCTGTTTAACCAATCTTATTGCCTGGAAGTAGAAGCTATTCTATAATCGGTTGGTCTTTGACCGAATGACTCGATACACCTTGCCAGATGGTAGGAGGAGGATGACTGGGAGCCTTGAGAATAGACCTGGCCTTCTTACGACATCTAACTGAGTACTGTAGATATCCTGGACGTTTGATAAATAAAGAAGGCCAGAGGACTTTCAGATTATCACAAAATAAAATGTGCTTGGTGTGAGTTACTATATTCATGAGACAGATTTACAACACTCCCAACTGTCTGTGATGTACCTGTAAATGACCTCTATTGCATACAGTGGCGAAAGAGTAGCAGTCGAGCACCAGCCTGTAAGAGCTTCTCTCCTCAATGATAAGGGAGTTTCTCAAGATCCCAGTGTTTGTTGTAAGTTGTCATAGAAAATTCAGTGATTTCTGTATGTAAAAATAGGACAATACTGAGAAGCGTGAGATATATTTCTATACAGCTGCACTTGGGGAAGTTCCCTGTGTCCATTGTGAATGGTCAAGGGTACCGTTTTGTGACCTACAACACTGAGCTGAAATGAGCACCAGACGACATCGATTAAAACAGCTGCCTCAGATGCGCTGAGCTTTTCTTTTTTTAATTTTTAATTTTAGAGAACAAAACAAAACCATTTTACATAGAAACCACCATTATTCAGCCTTACATCACAGGCACAAATTCCCGTTTGTTCCCCTAGTATTTTACAATTATATACGCACTTTTCATATGCAGTCTTAGACAGCTTTGACACCTCTTTGCCTGAGAGGACCTGAATTGAAATTTCTCATGTCAACCACCCCCTGCCCAATTCCACCACAAAACCGCACCGCGGTAAATTTGCAGGCCAAGGCACACCCTCAGCTCTTCCATGTTCGTACTCTGGATTTACCCTGCCAGTGACACAGCTCACGTTGAACCACGGCCCCTCCTGCGCGAACAGCCGTGATCTTCACACGAGGATATACTGTGCCCCGTCTAACGGCCTGTTTCTACTGTTCTTCTCTGAAGGGGTTTACCACCGCCCAGGCCGTGGAGATCCTGGCCCGGGACGGCCCCAACGCTCTCACCCCGCCCCCCACCACCCCGGAATGGGTGAAGTTCTGCCGGCAGCTTTTCGGGGGCTTCTCCATCCTGCTGTGGATCGGGGCCATCCTCTGCTTCCTGGCCTACAGCATTCAGGCGGCCATGGAGGATGAGCCGGCCAACGACAACGTGAGCCCAACCAGTCGTCCTCTCCGAGGGTCCTATTAATAGACACAGGCTCCCCCCTCCCTGATAAGGCCGAGCCCACCCGCTGCCATGTCCCTTAAAGTAATACTCACTGGCATCCCCACTCGGGGGAGCCGAGCCGGAATATCACGGAGCCGCTGGAATATTTAGGATCCAGTTCACAAACGGTGCCCCGGCGGCTTGTTTGGTTTGGTTACCACCCAGCAACGGCCTCGGGGGCCTCTCGGGAGCCCCTTCCACACGGCGGCGCTCGGAAGTCGAACGTTTCTTCTGTGGCGTGTGCGGTGCTGCTCTTTCCCTTTCGAAAATGGTCACGGCTGGCGGAGAACAACTTCAGCCGTGGTTCCGTCCTGCTCCGGGACTCACTTCCTCAAAGAAAGGAGTTCACACGCCTCTCCTCCTCGGCTCCATTTCGATGATCAGTGTGACCGATGAGGCAGGGGGGAGGTCAAAGGTGAAACTTGACCAAACTCAGGAAGGGAGATGCTGCTTCTTAACTGTCCTGGTTTCCCCCGTTAAGATCGCTGAAAGTGGTTCGTTTTTGTGAACTTCCACGTTTGAAGTTGCAGAGCACACCCTCGCATCCACCTTGTGGAAAAATCTGACGACGCCCGAGGGAGTTTCAGGGTCCAAAATCCAAGGTTTAAGTGGTGGAGGCAATTTCAATTAAAAATGAACTACAAACCCGATCAGGTGAACGGGAAATATAGGATCCAGCTTTCACGACTCAGGAGTTTGGAATGATCATGCTCAGGCGATGCAATGCTCTTTCCTAGCACTGACCGATACCGAACTGACTGGGCTCGAGGAGGTGTGTGTCAAAGGGAGTGGCAATTTCTTCTCCTGTTCGTCGTGCTGTTTTCTTGGTTTGAAATCCGGTCACCAGTCGTGACCAGTGGTTATTTAGTGTCCGGAGGTCAATATTGGTTGACTTTGCCATTGTCCGCTCTGTTTCAGCTGTACCTGGGGGTGGTGCTAGCGGCCGTCGTCATCATCACGGGCTGTTTCTCCTACTACCAGGAAGCCAAGAGCTCCCGGATCATGGACTCCTTCAAGAACATGGTGCCTCAGGTATCTGGCACTGCTTTGTCCCTGGACAGCTATTGTTACGTTAATGCCATTCATCCTTATGTATGAAAATTTCCATGTATGGGGATCTGTGAAATATATTTAGTTTTGCAGCTGTTCCTTTTCTGGAGACAGTATGTAGTTTTTTATGTGTTTGCACTGTTTTATAGCTTCTTCTGTTGTAGGTGAATTGTTTCTGGCATTGTAGTTGACAGTGCTTTGTGATGGATGCTTTGCTCAAGAGATGCAATAGGAAAGCAGATTTAATTGATGGGTCTGTGTAGTTTTCCAAAGGTCAGCATGAGTATTATAAGACAATGGGAATTGATGCATTCATTTTTGCAGCTCTCGAAGATCATTGCTTAATCTTGTCTTGTATGCATTTGTGTTCATGATTATTTTCCGGGGGGAAGCGTTTTCCTGATCTTTCATCTTCCATATGTACTTATCTGACACATTAGCAAATCCTTCAAACAGAGCTTCAAGTACAAGCGGGAGAGTAAACAAACTTTTCCTTGGGATTTAATGGAAACTATTCAAATTCTGCAGCCGAGCCAAGTACCTCTCCATTATACTGATGATATTTATAACAAAGAACAATGCGCTCTGGAAAATATCTTCTCTGAATAGTTTAACAGTGAGGGATCTGTTTCAGTCTCACACATTGACTCTCTCCCTAACAGCCAAGCAATCTGTTCCGAAAACAAACGCAAGAGTTAGGCCGAAACATTCTTAACCCTTGCGTGGTCTGGAGCTGAGCTTGACATTTACGAGCAAGCCAATGTCTCAGACGGCTGGATCAGTCAGTAGGTTCAATTGCTTTTCTCATGATGCCATCAGAAAGATGAATGTACTGTGCTGCATTCAGCAACAGGAGCAAAAAAATAAATAAATGCCAATCGGCTAACCCATGCTGTTCTGGTACCCCAGCAAGCCCTGGTAATCCGGGATGGAGAGAAGCTTCAGATCAATGCAGAAGAAGTGGTTCTGGGGGACCTAGTCGAGATCAAGGGTGGAGACCGGATCCCAGCTGACCTTCGGATCATCTCTTCACATGGCTGCAAGGTCAAATTTTGTTATTGGGTCTGTTTTCCTCCCACAGTCCACAGACATACCGGTAGGTGAATTGGCGCCAGGGAAACTTGGCCCTGGTGTGAGTGAGTGCGTGACTGTGTCTGTGTGCCCCCCGCAATGGCATTCCATCAAAGGCGTATCCTGTCTTGTGCCCTTGCTGGACTCCAGCTACTGTAGCCTGTAACCTGTATTGGATTAGACGGATTCATGGATGGAAGGATTTGCATTTTAGCATGATTATGATAGTTGGTTCTAAAATCTCTGACTTTAGGCCTTTATCTTTGTCTTCTTCATAGCCAGTGGGGGAAAGCTAAGTCTAAGTGGGGAAGGATACCTAAAATAGGACCAGTGGCTACAATTCTGGCGCAATTTGTATCATCCAAAGTCAAGCATGGCTCTCTTGAAAAGGGCAGACAAGCACACGGATGGATGCGAAGGTACTGGTAGACAGCAGACTGAGTCACCTGCAGCCATGACGTAGTCTGGTCCATTTCAGGTGGATAATTCCTCCTTGACCGGCGAATCCGAGCCTCAGACCCGATCCCCTGAATACACTCACGACAACCCCCTGGAAACAAGGAACATCGCCTTCTTCTCCACCAACTGCGTGGAAGGTAAACTTCAACAACATATTGCATCCAGAGATTTCTTTCTTCCTCTACAGGGGAGCAGTGTGTGTGTGGGGGGGGGGGTGGGGGGTGGAAGAGTTTTTTTGCGGTTGCTAAACCGATTCACTAGGAATAACAAAACCCAAGAATCAATCGTCATGAAAGGATTATGGAGTGATAATTTGGCTTAACCCGCTTGGCTGAAGGCTGAGCTGCTGGCCAGAGGACGAGGAGGCCGGGACCCCCAGGCAGAGGGAGGAGTGACCCAGGGGCAGCTGCAGAGGTGGAGATGGGGTGGAGGTGGGATGCAAAAGACGTACGCGAAGGGAGAGATGGGGATCACGTAGTTTTAGGAGAGGATATGAGAAGTGATAGTTGATACTGACGGCCAAGTCTGATTGAACTTGGCTGTCGTCACCCCTCCTGAGCTGTCGTCACAAACCCGATTTGATGAAAACAAAGCAGCCATTGCAATCTACCAGTCAATTGCATTTCGCCACGACGCTCGTCGTCTGCAGCTGTTTTTAACGCCAGTGGAAAACTCCTTTTCCCCCCTGTTGATCACAAGAGACCGTGCCAAGCGCACACCTCCTGCGCTCCGCGCAACTCCAGTATTTATAACTTCGCTGTCAGGGTTGATCTGCCCACAGAAGCCCAGAGCTTGCCAAGAACAAGCATTCCTTTGCCATAGTGGGATTGTACTCACAGGGAAGAGGGGAGGAGCGGCACTTGACTTTTAAAACGTTTTAATCCACTGTATATGGAGCTCAGGGCTTAGACAAGAAAACTGAAAGGCTCAGTTAAAAATGCCGACTGGGCATGCATACCCCTCCACAGGGCGGAGCAGTGGCACTGTGGCTCAGGATCTGAGCCTGTGGCTGGAAGGTTGCCGGTTCAAATCCCGCGGCTGGCAGTGGAATCCTACTCTGTTGGGCCCCTGAGCAAGGCCCTTCACCCCAGCTGCTCCAGGGGCGCCGTATAAATGGCTGACCCTGCGCTCTGACCCCCAGCTTCTCTTCCAGTCTGTGTGTCTCATGGAGAGCAAGCTGGGGTCTGTGAAAAGACAAATTCCTGATGCAAGAAATTGTACAGTATATGGCCACTAAAGTGATCTGATCTGATCCTACTGTTAATCATGTTGCAAATGCAAAGGGCTCTAGGAGAAAGGGAGCTGAAGGGTTGCCTCTTGAAGAATGCCCACGTCTTAGAACCAGTGAGGAGCGGCCAGGGCTGGGTGGGGTTTCTGCCGTCTGACCGCCTCCCTCCCCCACCCGCCAGGCACAGCCCGGGGAATCGTGATCGCGACCGGGGACCGCACGGTCATGGGCCGCATCGCCACGCTCGCCTCCGGGCTGGAGGTGGGGCGCACCCCGATCTCCATGGAGATCGAGCACTTCATCCACATCATCACGGGCGTCGCCGTCTTCCTGGGCGTGAGCTTCTTCGCCCTGTCCCTCATCCTGGGGTACTCGTGGCTGGAGGCCGTCATCTTCCTCATCGGGATCATCGTGGCCAACGTGCCCGAGGGGCTTCTGGCAACTGTGACCGTGAGCAGAACCGTTTCCCTTCCCGCACCGCTGCCTTTAGAGGAGATAAATCTTTTTTCTTGCCGGCTTGCATGAAAGAGAGAATATCGGCTTAAGTGCAATTCTACAAGTGAGAAGGACAAACCTTCTGCCTGCCTTGCACTGTTTAGCATTGAGCTTGCTGCATTATTCCAAGTGATTGTAAAAATTATTAGCTCACATCAGCTGCAGTAGACGTCCAACTAGATCACCGAAAAGTCAGCTGACCTAAGTATAGCAAGTACAGGCTTAACGTTCACAATCCATCCATCAGCTGGAATGATAATAAACTGTCTCCCCCTTGTGGCCAAGACCTGTACGTACATTCAGTTTATTGTCCGATCAGAAGCAAGAAAGACCTACAGAAGCTAGTTGAGTGGGGAGCTGTGACAGCATGCGTAGGCTTCACAGGAACAGGTGAAGGTTTATTCTGTGCAGAAAAGAAAAGACACACAGTGTTTCAACTGTGGAGCTTGTGTGGTGACACCTGAAGAAGGCTCCACAGCCGAAACGTTGTGTCTCTTTTCTTTTCCTTTCAGCATGGGAATAAACCTTTACTTGTTCCTATGAAAGCTATGACTTTCATAGTGACTGACTGTACGTGACAGTTAAGGTTTGTCATGGGGTCCTGCAGCTTAACCTGGCCAGAGATAAGGGCTCCATGGGGAGTTCACCTGTGGCTCCTGATATTTGTATCTTTTCATCCCTGACGGACAGGTGTGTCTGACGCTAACGGCCAAGCGCATGGCTCGCAAGAACTGTCTGGTGAAGAACCTGGAGGCTGTGGAGACGCTGGGCTCCACCTCCACCATCTGCTCTGACAAGACGGGCACCCTCACACAGAACAGGATGACTGTCGCCCACATGTGGTTCGACAATCAAATCTATGAGGCGGACACCACAGAGGACCAATCAGGTAGCTGATTGCCATGGGAGCTGTGAAGAGATGCCACATGACAACGAGCAGAAAAAAAAGCATTTAAGAGCCAGCAGCTTTATCACTCTGCAGCTACAGCTGACAGGCCACTGGAGCCCAGCAGTGTGAGCCTGGCCAGTACCTGGATGGGAGACTCCTGGGAGAGCTGAGGCTGCTGCTGGGAGAGGTGTTAGTGGGGCCAGTAGGGGGCGCTCACCCTGCAGTCTGCGTGGGTCCTAATGCCCCAGTATAGTGACAGGGACACCTCCAGGTGGGACATAAATGTCCAAAGACACCTGACTGTTCATGGTTATTATAAACCCCCAGTGCATCTTTCAAAAAGAGTAAGGTTGTTACCTTGATTTCCTTACCAAATTTCCCCCTGGCCTTTACCCATCATGGCCTCCTAATAATCCCCCTCTCTGAACTGGCTCCATCACTCTGCTCTCCTCCCCAC
Source organism: Lepisosteus platostomus (assembly GCF_059453375.1). NCBI lineage: Eukaryota > Metazoa > Chordata > Actinopteri > Semionotiformes > Lepisosteidae > Lepisosteus > Lepisosteus platostomus. The sequence continues at coordinate 5,932,055 of NC_142616.1, forward strand.
TGAGAGCTGCTGTGTGTGAGCAGACTGGAGCTTCATCCAGGTGGGGGGACACACTGGTGGTGGAGTGGGATTCTGCATTACCTGTAAAGCACTTTGAGTGGAGTGGCCAGAAAAGCACTCCCTAATAAATGTTAGGATTCTTATTATTAATAGTGAAGTCTTCCAATAGCGTTTCCCTGCACATAATATAAAATATACTATATAAACTATATATCTCTAGAAGGTCCTGGTAGTTGGTAGAAACTCATGTGTTCTTGTCTGCTCCCCTTGTTATAAACCTAGCTATACTCATAAGGGGTAATTGCTCAGTTATTTTACACTGGCTATGTCCTTTTGTTAACCCGGCATCACTTAATGCACAGCATCTAGGACATTACATCTGGGTACACTGGTGTCAGTGTGGTCCATTTCCACTTGAAATGTGGTCCATTTGATTGGTGTTTCGCGGAGATGCGAACCTAGTTTGAGATGTTCTAACCTATGTTTTGGGCAGTGTGGGGTATTGTGGGGCAGTGTGGGGCTGTGTGGGGCAGTTTAGGGCATTACTGGGGAGTGAGGGGGCAGTGTGAGACCAGTAGACTCGCGGAGATGCAAACCCAGTTTGATATGTTCTGACCCAGAACCCTGCCTCTGTCTTTCCCCTGTAGGCTCAACCTTTGACAAGAGCTCGCCGACCTGGACGGCTCTGGCTCACATCTCTGGTCTTTGCAACCGAGCCACCTTCAAACCAGGTCAAGAGAACGTGCTGATACTTAAGGTGCGTTTGCCTGCTGGAACACGTAAGTGTCGCCGAGTTTCGGGTGGGAAATCGTCTAGCGGAGGAGTGGGGGGCCAGGATAACCTCTTACTTTATGATCAAATTGATTCCTTGTAAATATTAAATGATTTGCTCTCTTTCACACGGGAATACATTCATAGTTGCGGCCACAACTGCAGTTCAGAAGCAAAAAATAGTGTCTGCACACTAACTATTCGTTATAATCAACCTACTTCTTAAAAATTGAAAGCCGTTTGCTAGAGGCTCCTTAAAAGGTCTCTCTGTGAAGGTCAACGGTAGGCTTTTGAGATCTTACCCCGGAGGGTTGAGATCTTTTCAGGTCCCAGACATCGGCCCTTGAAGAGCGGTCCTCTGAATTGCGGCCGTTTCTTGCAGAGGGACACCGCCGGGGACGCCTCCGAGTCCGCCCTGCTGAAGTGCATCGAGCTGTCCTGTGGCTCGGTGCGGAAGATGAGGGACGACAACCCCAAAGTGGCTGAGATCCCCTTCAACTCGACCAACAAGTACCAGGTCAGCACACAGTCATCAGGCAGGAAAGAGGCGGCGGGGTCACGGGCAGTAATCACATGCAGTAAGGACCCCCCATCACTGCCTTTGTAAAGACCGTGCCCCACACACCCGAGCCCCTCTTTTCACCAACCCCTTTATGACATCTTGTAGCAGTCTCACTCCTGACCTCAGCCGTATCTTCTGAGAAAATAAGAGTCCTACTGCAAATAACGCTCAAGGGCTGCAATCCCATTGCCTTGTCTTAAACCCAGCTCAGATTTACTCGCTTGAGTTATTCGGATTACCTACCCACAAGCCTGGCAAACTACGTTCTCGGAAGGTGCGAACCAGCTTTAATCTCAGCTTTGTCCATCCATCAATCCCTCCATTTTCTAACCACACCTTAACAGTTGAGGGTTGCGGGGTAGCTGGCGCCAATCCCAGCAAACAAGAGGCGCAAGGCAAGATATACCCTGGACAGATTGCCCGTCTGTCGCAGGGAACACACAGACACAAACACACTCACACCAGGGCCGATTTTTCCCAGAAGCCAGTTGGCTAAGAGCAATTTGGACCGTTGGGGGAAACTGGAGCAACCGGAGGAAACCCATGTGAACACGAGGTCAGAACATCCAACCTTCATGCAGGCAGCTCTCCAGGTCTGGAACTGAGCCCAGAGCACCAGCACTGCAAGGCAGGAATGCGAACCCCTGTATCACCACGCGGCCCCAGCTTCAGACTTTGGGAATGCTTATTAAAATAATCGAAAACAGTTAACGATGAAGCAAAACAGGAATGCTTTGACAAGGGTGGGATTTAGTATTCGCAGGGTGGGAAGTTAGCGAGGACTCCTGGTGCGTCTTGACCACCTGCAGCTCATCTGTTGTTAAACTTCCTCTCCGTCCCTCTTGCAGCTCTCCATTCACGAATTCCAGGATAACCCCAAAGGACACATCCTGGTGATGAAAGGAGCCCCCGAAAGGATCTTGGACCGCTGCTCCACCATCCTGATTCAGGGTCAGGAGGTCCCACTCGATGAGGACATGAAGGATGCCTTCCAAAACGCCTACATGGAACTGGGAGGACTGGGAGAGAGGGTACTGGGTGAGGACACAAAGGGTTATTTGGCAAGCATGTTATTTCTGAAAAGTACTTTCATATGCCAGAAGTTTTCAGAAAAGTATCATTGGAACACATGACAGAGCAAATGCTTCACGTGTTTTGAACCAGCAGAAAAGAAGTAGAGACACACATTGTTAGTTCTTGCCTGGGTAGCAATGTGCAACACAGGTGTCTCTTGTGACAATTCCTCCTCTGACTCCATGACAGTTGTGTATCTAATGCTCTTTTATATATTAATGTTAAAGATTCAGATCAAAGCAAAATAATACCACTGGCAAGAAACTACATGCTACATTTACATTAGATATACAGATCATTTATATCAACCCATCGCCTTTCTTGAATTACAAAAGTAGTTTGAATTATGGAAAATTATGGGAAATGATATCTTTAAAACCGTGCAATAGCAATTTTATCTCCCACTGCATGATCAATGCTGCTTCCTTCCTCTTTTTCCGTGCCGTACAGGGTTCTGTCACTATCACCTCAGCCCGGACAAGTTCCCGCGTGGGTTCAGGTTCGACACGGAAGACGTGAACTTCCCGACGGAGGACCTGTGCTTCGTGGGGCTGATGTCCATGATCGACCCCCCGAGAGCAGCCGTGCCAGACGCGGTGGGCAAGTGCCGCAGCGCGGGGATCAAGGTCCGGGTGACAACCACCGCCTCTGCCGCTGCCGCGCGAACCCGACTCGCCGAGCCCTGCTTGAAAAACCCACAAACAGTCGCTGACTCTTCCAGTCCAAATTTACGCCCAGCAGCTGGACCCAGCTTGCTGACCTGTTGGTGTTAGGTTAATCATTGGAAGAGCATCTGCGATTTGTTCTTCTAAACCCGTGACGTGCAATTCCAGGTCTTCAATACCTTCAATACCCTCAGAGGTTTTATTCCACTTCTATGTTTAATGACCTAATTCATCAGCATCTACCCAATTTGGAGGCTTAGCTTTCCTCTCTGTAGATCATGATAAAAAACGACTATAAAATAGAAACATCAATGGGGAATGGGGAATGGCTCCATCGCCTTAATCTCAAGTTTTATTAATCCGAGGGCTCACTCAAGGCGAGTATTGATCAAACCTGGCCAATCGAGAGCTTGAGCGGTCTGCGAGTTGACTTCCTTGCAGGCAGCCCCAACCCTTTGTCGATGAAAACACCAGGCAGTGCTGATCTGAGCGCGTGTCGTCGCCGTGGCTCTTGTTGACAGGTAATCATGGTAACCGGGGACCACCCCATCACTGCGAAGGCCATCGCCAAGGGGGTGGGCATCATTTCAGAAGGGAATGAGACGGTGGAAGACATCGCCGACAGGCTGAACATTCCTCTGTCGCAAGTCGACCCGAGGTGAGACCAGGGCATTGGACCAGGCCTCGTTTCCTCTCGTTTGTAAATATCTGCTGGTTTTCAGCTGACAGCAGGATCTGGCTGCGGGTTTTTACATAGCAAAGAGGAGGGGAGGGCTGTCTGGGGCCAAACCTGCGCACCTTTCAGCTAGAAGCTTTGTTATCTTTGCAGGGATGCTAAGGCGTGTGTGGTCCATGGCTCTGATCTGAAGGACATGAGCGCTGAGTACCTGGATGACATCTTGAAGAACCACACGGAGATTGTCTTCGCTCGCACTTCTCCTCAGCAGAAGCTCATCATCGTAGAAGGCTGCCAGAGACAGGTGGGGGCTTGACAGGCTTTTTTTGCTATCGACAACTTCCAGTTAACAACCAAAATCAAATATCTTAAACCTGGGAGCAAGTTCTGGATTAGAGATATATGGTATTGATTTGAAAGGTGCTTTCGGACACACTTAAATACTAATGCTTGCCAGGTCGGGGTCAGCAGTTATGCACTAAATCAAGTTCAAGTTCATTTGTCATTCCAGCCATATACAAGTATACAGAGGAGCGAGATATCGTTCTCCAGGTCTACGGTGCAAATACAGACAAGGCACTGACAAGACAATGCTATAGACAGTGTAGACATAGACATGTCTGAGAAGGTACAGGGTACATAAAGTGCAAATGTGTAGTTTGTTGAAACTGTGTCCATACAGGAAACCGCTGCATGGATGAGCTGTCTATATAGGTTTCATGTCTGAAATGCTGGTTCTGCTGCCAATCAGAAGATGTTCCTTATCCGTGTCGGCAGGGGGCGATTGTGGCCGTCACAGGAGACGGCGTCAACGACTCCCCAGCCCTGAAGAAGGCCGACATCGGGGTGGCCATGGGCATCGCCGGGTCGGACGTCTCCAAGCAGGCCGCCGACATGATCCTCCTCGATGACAACTTCGCCTCCATCGTCACCGGAGTGGAGGAAGGTATGCGAAGGCATCTCGGAGTCCGTCTCCCAGATGTCCACAATGCACCCTTGAATTCAGATCACCGAAGGCAAAGACACTCCTGCCTCAGCAAAATTGTAAAATCATTACTTAACCCTTTTGGCATTCCCATTTTCCCATTTTTACCCTGCGCACTTTTTCCGGGTTTTGCAAAGAGAGAGAGAAATGATTTTAACATAAATTTTAACATAAAGCAATTTTCCTCAGTTCGCTTACTTACTGTACCATGCGATTCATTTTCTTTTCACAAGAGGGCGACATTTTCCAAGATTGATTGACCTTTTAAATTTTGAAGTATTATGCAGCCAGATTCAAAAGACATTTCGTCGACAGTTTGTAGTCCTTCATAAAAGTGACGTTCACACCCGCTGGTCCAACTCCAGAAACGAGAAAGCAGGTACTGACATTACTGTGGCTCAACACAGGTCGCCTGATTTTTGACAACCTGAAGAAGTCCATTGCCTACACTCTGACCAGCAACATCCCAGAGATCACTCCCTTCCTGCTCTTCATCATCGCCAACATCCCCTTGCCCCTGGGCACCGTCACTATCCTGTGCATTGACCTGGGCACTGACATGGTGGGTATGAGGCAACATTGCACAACTGTACATATTCTCCCCTACACCTCTTAACATGGGATTCCTTTTCCGAAACAGGAGTGCAGGGCAGATGTACCATAATACTCTTCCTTTAATTGTCCAACCAAAATTCTGATTAAGGTTAATCTAAGCCTACTTTTCAAGTTTTAACCTTTTGATTAAGGGAGAGATTATACTTGCCTGCCAGTGCACTGAGGCATTATGGGTATATTAATACTCAAGTTCCACTTCCGGGCGCACCAACTCACCAATTCACTCCAACGTGGGAGGATGTTCATTCGAAGTCTACTTAAGATGTTTAACACTTTATTAATGCTTTACTGAAACGAGCTAGTGGACTTGTACGTACAGATTGGGCGCTACTTGTGTAGCGATCAGAATATTTCAAATTTTAGCAAATTTATTAAAGCCAATACTATGAAATTACAATTACCCCTATGCCTGCATGAGAATTCGTCCCCATTTTTTACCATAGTGATTTTTCCCATTACTAAGATTTGTACAGGAGCCTATATCAAAACATGAGACATGAGACTGAGCTCCCGAAGCACTGTGAGCTTTCACTTCCTGCCCCCCGGAGCGTGTTCTGTTTTCTTGTCATCGACAAATCACACGCTTCACAGGTCCCGGCCATTTCCCTGGCGTACGAGGCAGCAGAGAGCGACATCATGAAGAGACAGCCCCGCAACCCCAGGACGGACAAACTGGTCAACGAACGGCTCATCAGCATGGCCTACGGGCAAATCGGTGAGGACAGACCTTGCTTACTCTACTCATGCTCCTGCTCACTCATCTTCAGACCGTTGAGCCAGACGGCAGCCTCTTTTCCTGCGCCGATTCTCCTGGGTCCTACTGGTGCAGTAGGCCAGCCAATTTGCTCGGTTTGTTTAGAAATTGGTGCATCCGCTAGACCCACAACGTAAAAGACTGGAAGGGCTTAGTGTGCGACCGCTCCTGCTGGGACGTTGCAGTGCTTTCTAGGTCTGTCCCACGCTAACCAAAGAGATTCGCCTCCACTCTGATAACTGTAAATAGTGAAAGATAACTTCCGACCCCTCTGCCCAGGAATGATTCAGGCTCTGGGTGGCTTCTTCACCTACTTCGTGATCCTGGCGGAGAACGGCTTCTTGCCCTCGAGGCTCCTGGGGATTCGTCTAGAATGGGACGACCGCAGCAGGAACGATGTGGAGGATAGCTACGGGCAGGAGTGGGTGAGTCAGGAGCCGGGGGGGGCAAGCGAGTGGGCAGGGACCGGGAGCCGTGAGAGTCAAGCAACGGCTTCACTGAAACAACACCCTCCTCTAATCCAGCCAGCTCTTCAGATGCCGGTGCTTTAAGGAGAGCTAGAAAACCTGCAGCCACACTCAACCTTCATGACCAGGATTGCAACCCTTTGTGTATACAGTCCAGTAGCTTTATATAGAAATAGAGAGCGTAATGGAAAGTTACTGAGAAAAAGTGTTTTATCCTAAAAATGTTGTTGACGGACAGAGCTGTGCTGCAGAAGCAGCCGAATACTTAGAACAAAGTGTGACAGCACCCAGCTCGTCAAGGGCACGGGATGTTTTAATAATGTCTATCTCTGCTGCTTGAAGAAGGGAGTATGAGAAACTATTTGAATAACTGCTCTTCTTTGCTTAAAGCAGAAACCTATAAGGAATGGAAAATTACTGCCTGTCCTTGAAGTGTTGCATCAGCTTAAAAAAAGATATAAAACAAGGGCTCTCCCTGCTTGCTTTTGAATCAGCCTTCACTTCTCTGCACAGACGGGTGATGGCTTTTTCCCATATTGCAATATGAATAAAGACCTTACTGAGTGAATGAGAAAACCTCTCCTGACATTCTATTACAGTTCTACAGCAGTGGCGATGACAGCCAGTGCCGACAATGTAACCGAGGAGCTCCAGAACCAGGCTTCTTTCATTTTTTTTAGCCCAGTCTCACATCAAAGCTACCGCACTCTCAGTCATAGCGTCTGAGCAGAAAACTGAGAACCAGCAAGTTTCTCGATCCAAAGAACACCGAGATAGGACAGCTTTGCTGAAAGATTCCTTTCAAGAAGGAGGAAAGAGTAGTGGCATCATCTCCATGATCATGCATCTGAGGAAAGTTTGCTTTGTTGCCGATAGGTTAATCTTTCTAAACCCCCAAAGTCATGTGACTGATTTTTCGCCCCGTTTCCTTGGTTAAACGCAAGGATCATAAGCACCGCCATGTTAACTGGGATGGGTAGTTTTTAATTCAGTTTGAATTTTAACTAGACGTACAGTCTTCGTATTTGGCCAGGGCTTTAAAGAGAGGGCGCGCCCAAAATGTTTCGGTGCCGTCGTCTCCGCTTTAAAGGTACCCCCCTGGTGGAAGAATCTGACCTCGAACGTTTGCCCAGCGTACCTTAAGGTGAGATTTTTCCCAATAAAAACCAGCAAGTTTCTTGATCCAAAGGACACCGAGATAGGACAGCTTTGCTGAAAGATTCCTTTCAAGCAGGAGGAAAGAGTAGTGGCTTTGGATTCACCATCATGAAGATCATGGGGTTCAGATCACTACTATTGTACCCTTAAGGAAGGTGAGATTTTTCCAATAAAATGCCCGGTTGTATAATCGTGTATAACTCCCCTTTCACCACAGACCTACGAGCAGCGCAAGATCGTGGAATTCACCTGCCACACGGCCTTCTTCTCTAGCATCGTGGTGGTGCAGTGGGCCGACCTCATCATCTGCAAGACTCGCAGGAACTCCGTCTTTCAACAGGGCATGAAGTAAGCAATGCGGGTGAAAACTCCTGTACTCTACGGCTGCCTTTTCAGAAACCACTCGAAACGTCCAGAGTACAAAATTGGCCCAGGAGATGTTGATGGATGGATGAATGGATGATCTGATGGATAGATGACTGGATAGCGTTAAGGGTATTTTTGTTTCAGAAGTTATCATAAGGCTGAAAGCTTGGTACAGTACAAACCACAAACAACAATTTGCTCGTGTGGCCGAAGCCTATGTCTTGAGCAATCTCAGCATCAGGGTTTGGGTTAGCTCTACAGAGCTTTCAGGGGCAGTTGGTTTTCTGCTGCTGTTCACAGGAAACATCTGGCCCCCCATGGGCCCCGTGTGATTTATTTATTACGTCCACTTGTAGGAAAAAAGAACACAAGAGAGTGGTTTCACATTTACGTAAAAGAGAGCCAATTTTTGCCACTCTCTGGGTTTCAGGAATCGGATCCTGATCTTCGGGCTGTTCGAAGAGACGGCGCTGGCGGCTTTTCTCTCCTACTGCCCCGGGATGGATATCGCTCTGCGCATGTACCCGCTCAAGTATGATTTCGCCATCTCCCTCCTCCCCAACATACGCTGCTGTGAGTGTTCATTGACTGAGCCCACTGGAGCTCAGCAGTCAGAGCCTGGCCAGTACCTGGATGGGAGACTCCTGGGAAAGCTGAGGCTGCTCCTGGAAGAGGTGTTAGTGGGGCCAGTAGGGGGCGCTCACCCTGCGGTCTGTGGGGGTCCTGATGCCCCAGTATAGTGACGGGGACACTCTACTGTAAACAGGTGCCGTCCTTCCGATGAGAAGTAAAACTGAGATCCCGACTCTCTGTGGTCATTAAAAATCCCAGGGTGTCTCTCGAAAAGAGGAGGAGTGTCACCCCGGTGTCCTGGCCAAATTTCCCCCTGGTCTTTACCCATCATGGCCTCCTAATAACCCCCATCTCTGAACTCGCTTCATCACTCTGCTCTCCTGGGGGGGACACACTGGTGGGGGTGGAGGGGATCCCCATGATCTGTAAAGAGCTCTGCGTGGAGAGTCCAGAAAAGTGCTAAGTGTAAGAAATTTAATAATAAAATCTTATTGATAAAATGAACACAATAATTGAAAAGCCATACTCCCACTTCCTGAACAGATTGGAAATTCACTATATTATACCAGCTTTCCGTTGCACAGAGATGTCTTGCGTCTAACAGAAATTGGACAACAAGTACCAAAACATTACTTTGTAACTGCTAGGCATCTGAAATACCCAACTGAATCAAACTGAGTAAAACCGAAACATTCACTGTAATGACGTTAAACACTATTACATGAAAGTGTCGTTTATTTGGTTGTGAAACTTTGGTTATCTGATGGCACTTTCTATATTACCATTCTGCTGTCCCATATCAATGCGTACTTTAAGGTAGCTGCAAGTGGATGATTTCATTAAGAAAAAGCCACTCAGCAAACTTGCCAACCAGAGATTGATAGTGAAACCCATTCAAGATGCGCTGCACTTTGGTACATAAAAAGACACTGGTGATGAACACTGTGATCCAACCACTGTTGCTTTAACGTGACAGGCCTGTGATTGCCCAGGTGGTTGTCTACAATTAGTCAAGCACTCCCAGGGCTGGGTGGGCTTTGTGGTTCTTCTTTCAGAGCCTACTGTGAAGTCAGCGCGAGACATGCTACTTGTCCAATTGCTTCCAACTCTCCTGTAAAGCAGTATGGAGCAGAGATGTTTCAACTGACCAATGCTATCGACAAGTGGCCGTGTGAGATATGAGTTATCATTGGCCTTCGTTCTCCCTTTGTGGTACAGAGGGAACTTTGAAACCAAGCCACTAAAATGACTAGCGATTCCAAACTGGTAAGGTATGAAAAGGAAAATAACTTGGGAGGTATGTCTGCGGAGCTCTTGGATCTTGACACCCCAGTTTGCATGTTCTCAAGTATTCTTGGGGCTGTTCGCTGGTAAAAACTTTTCCTCCTGTTTAGTAAAGTGGGTATGCCAATATTCTCCATTTTCATTGGGAATGGGGCACTCTCCCAGTTATCAACTTCATAGGGAGGAGCGCTGCTACTATGCAGACTCAGTCGTGCCTGTGATTACCTTCAGGTGAAGACAACTGCTCAGGTGCATATACTAATATTTGACGGGATTAAATCTTTCTCCATTTCAGAATCACCTGGTGGTTCTGTGCCTTCCCCTACAGTCTCCTCATCTTCATTTACGACGAGATCAGGAAGCTCATACTCCGAAGGAATCCCGGGGGTATGTTTTCGTTCTGATTCACCATGTTGATTCTAGAAGAGTTCTAGAAGACGCTTGATTTCTTTTTCATAGAAACGCTCCAGTTGAGACAATTGGTTTAATTGGGTCATTAAGTGCCCCCCAAGTTACTGGAGAAATAGAATATACAGTTAAGATTCTAAGATAGTTTTTAAATACCTTGATAAGATGAGCCAAATCTGCACTGAAGTCACCACAGAAATTAACATTTTAAAAATAACTAAATTACGGTTGTCTTTTAAAATAAAATATTTCGCATCTAGAAATGCTTAAGTGCTCTAACAGATCCATCCTAGTTTGTATTAAGGAGTCGAGTTGCCCTCTCCTTATCCAATTTCTTTCTCAACAGGCTGGGTTGAAAAAGAGACGTACTACTAACTGAAGATCAATTCAAGATGTCAGCAGTGTGTGCACTAAAATATTAGCTGGCATGGAAAAAAAACATTTTACATGTTATCTTCAATCTAAATGAGTGTACAAAGGGCTTCTTTTATATACATCAGACTGAAGTTGTCTCTCATTCAGACACCAAATAAAATGCTCTAAATACAAACTGACTGCGATTTGTTTCTCCCCATCAAGGAAAAATAAATGCAATTACACAAAGAAAAAAAAATGTGGTCTTAAAAGAGAGCGACATTTAAATAAATGTGTTGGGACTGACCGATTGCTCTTCTAAATGCTGATATTAAAATGCATTTCACCCATTTTAAGTATTCTGATTCTGGTTCTCTTTCCATACTCATCCTTCTTGATCTCAGTGCTGCCTTTGACACTGTTGACCATAACATCTTGCTTTCTCGTCTCGAGACTGTGTTTGGAGTCTCTGACACTGCCCTCAAATGGTTTAAGTCTTACCTCACTGATCGCTGTCACTTTGTCTCTCTCAATGGGTACAGGTCTGAAATTGGTCTTGTCAAGTCTGGTGTCCCTCAGGGCTCAATACTGGGCCCCTTGCTCTTCAGCATTTACATGTTCCCACTTGGTCAGCTTTTAAGATCACATGGCCTCAGCTTTCATTTCTACGCTGACGATACTCAAATATACATCCATACCAAACCTGACACTGATGTGGCTGTCTCTATTCTATCTAATTGCATCTCTGACATAAAAATTTGGATGACTCAAAACTTCCTTCATCTTAACTGTGACAAGACTGAAGTCATGCTTATTGGTACCCCCCATCAACTTCGTAAAGCCAGTCCTGTAACCCTGTCTGTAGATGGCTCTGTACTTGAGCTCCAATCAAAATTGAAAAACCTTGGGGTTATATTCGATTCTGGCTTAACATTCGACCCACATGTACAGCATACTGTCAAAACATCTTTCTTTCACCTTAGAAATATCGCAAGACTACGCCCTATGCTATCATTAACTGTGGCTGAAAAGCTGATCAACATATTTGTATTCTCTCGAATTGACTACTGCAATGCTCTGCTCCCTGGGGTATCCAAATCTACTCTGAACAAGCTGCAGTATGTCCAAAATTCAGCAGCCAGAATCCTGACCAGATCTAGTGCAAGTGTTCACATTACTCCTATCCTGGAGTCCTTGCACTGGCTTCCGGTCAAATTCCGCGTAGACTTTAAAATCCTCATGCTCACCTACAAGGCTTTACATGGCTTGGCACCTCAATACCTGTCTGAACTTTTATCGCCCTACTCCCCACCTCGCAACCTCCGCTCTTCAAATTCTGCCCTCCTTACTGTCCCCCAAGCCCGTCTACATTGTATGGGCGACAGGGCCTTCTCCTGCTATGCCCCCAAGCTCTGGAACTCCTTGCCCAAGGATATTAGAGAGTCACCTTCTCTAAACTCCTTCAAATCCAGACTCAAAACCCTCCTTTTCAGAAAAGCCTTTACTTAACTGGTTCCATTCTTCACCCCTCTGCTCTTCTTAATACCATCTTCCACGGTCTCCTCTATTGTTATTGTTGTATTGTTGTAATAATAATTGTGTCCTGTCTTGTGAAATTTTCTTATTTATTGTTGTAGTTTTCTTATTTATTGTTATTGTCATCCTGTAAAGCGCTTTGAGAAGCCACCTTTAAAGGCGCTATATAAAATAAAGTTTATTATTATTATTATTATTATATAAGTATTAAAGTTCTTTATATAACAGGATAATTATAAAAACATTTAGCAGAAAGTATAGCATTTTTTATTTAAAATTGTTCCTTTGTAGTTAAGACAACAGACAAGAATCAACAGCATGTTCACAAAACAAAATGACATCTTATTTTATTACACGGTTATTTGGATTCAACATCACATTCTAGTAATGTATTTACAGGCACAATCGTTTACTTTAAAAATGGATCACTTCCATGAAACACTGCTAGTTGATCAACATCTGACACGTTCTATCTGAACAGCATTCAAGGCTTTTCAACTGCACCGCTGACACCGCAAGCTTCGGACAACGAGATCACAAACCCGCCTCTGCGAGTCATCGACTTTGCACTCTTTATCTGTTCTAGGAATTAAAAAATCTTCTTTGCCAGTGGGAAAAAAATATCTGACATTTCTGAATCAACATATAACAAATATAAAAAAAAAACAACAAATATTTATTCAAGTGTCAAAACTGCCCAGTTTGCTTCAGAACGCCCTTTACCCTGTTAACGGTGCTCCTGCACAACTAAAACCCAAGACACAACCTGCCATCACTCCTTGAACAGTCTTTTCCATCTTCGCAACGCCAGCTTCTTTGCTACCCTCATCCGGTTTCTTCACAGTAAGACTTAAACATAGCAAATACAATGACTGGTACCGTGGAAAGAGATGCATTTAAATGGGTACTACAACGCTTCCAAATAAGCAAGCTTTCAACAGCTGTGCTCTCAACGTGCTTCGAAAGCTGCAATTGAAATACTCAAACTCTCGCACACCTTTTTTTAACGGAATTTGTCACCTGTCGTCTAGACGTCAAAGGCCGATGATACCCCCACCCCTGTTGATTTCACACACAGGCAGACGGTCGACTGGGAAGACACTTGCCATGAACCTTAAACCTCTCGAACCCGCAGTGGTCGCAAAAAGGAACGGGGCTGGGATCACATCATTCCTCGTATAAAAAATATTATATAAAAATTACAATATGGTCTATCCCACAGCACCGCCCTGATTTTGTCACTTCTGCAGAGTAAAAAGGCGGATAAACGTACTGCGCCGTCAACCGGCATGTTTCACCCACTCCCGAGAACCTAAAAGCAAATCGTTTCTGGCCAGGCCAAAGGCGGCAGCCGCGTGTGTGTCTGAGCGGTGGCGTTGGTGGTCAAGGCTGAGAACGGGGGAGTCGGGGCACCTCGCTGGAAGATGGGGGCGTCAGTAATAGTCCTCCAGGTCTGCCTTCTCGCCGGAGGCCTGGTTCTGGATCTGCTGCTGTTTTCGGTACAGCTCTGCCACCTGCGGGTCGAGAACGGCACAGGGTGTGGGCAACGAAAAAAAAACGGGGAACGCGATCAGATAAACGTGCACTGCTCTGCTCACGAGAGCTCACGCTATGTCACGAGACTGGCACGTTCGCAGCGCGAGGGCTTGGCACCACGATGGGCGATGTCACTTCTGTAACACCCCACGGTGTTAACACAGGAAGTTTCTCTCTCTCTGCACCGGGACTGAAAAAAATACCGCGCTCCCCAAGAGAGACCGTGCAGGAACACTTCAGATCACCTGCACGTGAATATTAAAGGTCTTATTTGGGCCATTTTCCTGTTCTTCTCTTAGGCTTTAAAACAATTATTGAAAGAGTCCTAGAAAATTAGACTCGGGGGATTCGGGGGTTAATATTCCCCTAGGTGACTGACCTGCGCCCCGGTGGTGGCCTCTTCCGGTTTCTTGTCATCCCTGATCCGCAAGAAACGAGGGAAGCGCAGAGAGATCCCTTTATCGGAGTCCGCCTAGAGGCGTACGATAATAAACGTTGCAAGAGACACAGTTAACTTCCATTTCGAGAATCCGGCGGGCACTTTGAATCACGAATGCAAGCGAAGGATGCCGAAGGGAGACTGACCAGTCCCATTGCCGCCTTGTGAACAGGGGACAGCGACAGGTCGGCGCACTTCACCTCCCACACCTGGACCGCCTCCAGCCACACGTCGGGCTCGGCCGATTGGTCCACGCGATAATAGGGGCGGGGACTGGGCAGGGTGTGGTCCTGCAACACACAACTCGGGCTTCAGCACTGCTGCACTCAGTCCATAAACAAACCGTTTTCATAAGCGTGCAGGATGCTTTTGGAACGTCATGGTCATACGGAAACTGGGATCACAAAAGCACACACAAACCAGAGGAGGTCATCTGTCCCATCTCGCCCAAAAGACAACACCACACCACATGGGACACAATCCACCAGCCTTGGGCTGTTTATCTATTAGGCCACTGGGATTCTCATTCTGTCCCTAACAATCCTGTACGGGATATGATTACAGGGTTGCAAGCATTTTCTACCCTTGCAGAATAAAAGCTCCTAAGCAAAAGTGACAAGACACTTTACAAAAAAAACAGTTGGGTCATTTTCACATGCTCTGTGGAAATTAGTTTAAATAATGAAATTCCACATGCCTCTAGACTGGCATTTCATACATCTGCTTTCTTTTGACCCCAGGGGACATTGAGAATTTTCTACCGCCATCTACTGGCAATGTGTATCAATTAAGGAACCATGCAACTTTAAACCTTTAAAGCGTACTTTTTTCCAAACTTTGCAACTGAGTTTCCCCTACTTTGTCTAAAAGATTGGCTCTTTTACAGAGATCTTCTATTACAAAATAACACTTTCTGGTTTTCAGAACAATCCTGTTTTGGAGAATTACCTTTAGGAAGTTAAAATGCTGCTCCAAATCTTCATCTTTGAATCCCGTCCCAATCTTAAAAAGCCAGAGAGGGGTTAATACAGACATACTGACTGGACCCTCCAGTACATTAACACTGCACTGAGAGAGAGAGAGGGGTTAATACAGACACACTAACTGGACACTCCAGGACATTAAAACTGCACTGAGAGAGAGAGGGGTTCATACAGACACACTGACTGGACACTCCAGTACATTAACACTGCACTGAGAGAGAGGGGTTAATACACACACTGACTGGACACTCCAGTACATTAACACTGCACTGAGAGAGAGTTCAATCAAACTTTATTTGACAGAAAAAAAACAAAAGTATTAATCAAGGGTCTTAAAACTCTATTTTAAGAATTAAGAAAAAAAAAATAATAAAAATAAATAAAAATCATAATTGGAATAAAACTCTTTCATTATTTATGATCCTGCACAGGACATTTCCAAAACACCAAAACTTTTCGAATGTTCTGAGGTCATTATGCGATTTGTAAAACAGAAATTCTAACGATATCCTGCTCTTCACCAACCCTTCGAACATCCTCACCAAGTCTACAGACCCGGAACCAGAGATCTTATTTTTCCGAGTCCTGTAGATGGTGAGTTTGGCCTGGCCCAGCAAAAAATTAGCGAGGAGGGTCTGAGTTTTCCGTTTTTTTGTGTGACCTACCCCAAACACGAAGATAACATTGTTGAAGGCCAGGCCAAGGTTGGTGAAGAGCCGGATCAGTACAGCAAACATGGGCGACAGGCGGGGGCAGGCGCTGTAGCAGTGGAACACCGTCTCCCTCTGAGCGCAGAAGGGACAGGCGTCAGACACCGCCGGGTCCAGAACCGACACAAACGAGTTGACCCCCAGGATGGTGTGCAGGACCCTCCACTGCAGATCACCAGCCCTCTTGTTGAGGGGAAATCTGTAGAGGCTACCCCAGGCAGGCCGGACGTCATCCGGCACTCCCAGACGAGCCCTCCAGGGGGTGTCAGGGAGCGCGGACAGCTGGGCCTGGTGCCTAGATGTTACGACTAGTCTGTACAGACATTTCCCCCCAACACCAGCTAGAGACCTCTCCTCTGAGGCAAGGGGCTCAAGGAGAGATCCCGTCGGTCCGGGACTGAGCGCAGGAGACACTAGCAGACCAGGGAAAGGAGGCTGTGTGATTGGAATGTGATGGTCCTCAAACAGACCCTGGATCAGCAGCATCTCCTGGAGAGGCAGAGCAGAGCGAAGCTGACTGAGAAACCTGTCTACACACCGCCGCGAGTGTAGTCCCAGCGCATCACACGCCCACTCCACGCTGCGCCAGCAGCCCTGATCCACGTCCAGCAGGTGGTGGAGCTGTGTAATGTTGGCGTGGACCAGTCTGCTGGTAAAGTCCAAGGAGCGGCCCGGTTCTATGTCCATTCGTAGATTGTGTATTAATGGTTCCCTGAGTGTCCAGTATAGACTGGGCCGCTCCTCTTCCCTCTGCACGCGCAGATGCCGCCAGGCTTCCAGGAGACTGCGCTGGAAAGGCGGCAGTGGAGACAGGTCAACCCTGCTGGTGTCCATTAGGAAGAGCACACAGTCGAGCCCGAGGTGTCCTGCTCGACGCAGCAGGGTGAAGGTCAGCTCCCTCCAGGACAGCGAGGCCGGGCCGAACAGCAGCTTCTGCACTGCCTGCAGGCGAAAGGCGTCCACTCGGCTCCGGATGTCGATAAGTCCTTGCCCTCCGTCCTCTCTGGGCAAATAGAGGACGCCCCTCCGCAGCCAGTGCAGTCCGTCCCAGAAGAAGTCGAGGAGCGTGGCCTGCAGCTCCTCGACCAGTCCGGCTGGTGGCTCCAGACACACCAAGCGATGCCACAACATCGAAGCCACCAGGGTGTTGACAATCAGAACCCGGCCTCTGTAGGAGATCTGGGGGAGCAGCCAGCGCCAGCGGTCCAGACGACCTTTCACTTTTTCAAGGAGCCCCTCCCAGTTCTTTTTCACGCTGGCCTCATCCCCCAGGTGCACCCCCAGGTATTTGAGTCCCCCTCTGGTCCAGCTGAGCCTCTCTGGCAAGGCTGGGGGACCCATCTCGCTCCACTCCCCCAGGAGTAGGGCGCTACTCTTGGCCCAGTTCACTTTGGCTGATGATAGCCGCTGGAAATCACTTAAAGTTGTCTGTAGCGCCCTGACATCCTGTTCTCCACTGACCACGACCATGATGTCATCAGCGTACGCCGAGATCTTGACAGTGGAGTCGGGGCAGCCCGGGATGGACAGGCCCCTGATGACCCGGCGCAGCTGATGTAGCAGAGGCTCGATGGCAAGGGAGTAGAGCATTCCTGAGAGTGCACAGCCCTGCCTGACTCCCCTCCGCACTGGAAACGGAGCACTCAGCCCTCCGTTGACCTTTAGCACACTGAAGATGTCACTGTACAGCACCTGAATCATGGCAACAAAGACAGGGCTGAACCCGAACGACCTCATGGTCCTCCACAAATACTGATGTTCAACCCTATCGAAGGCCTTTTCCTGGTCTAACGAAATGAGACCAGTGTCTAAACCCAATAGTCTGGAGGTGGCCAAAACATCTCGAATCAGAAATATGTTATCAAAGATTGACCTTCCGGGCACGCAGTACGATTGGTCGGAGTGCACCACAGACCCCAGCACCACCTTCAGCCTGTTGGCCAGAGCCTTGGACAGGATTTTATAATCTACACACAGCAGGGCAACAGGTCTCCAGTTCTTAATGTCACACAGGTCCCCTTTCTTGGGCAGCAGGGTGACAACAGCTCTCCTGCAACTCAGTGGCAGATCCCCCTGCTCCAGACTTTCCAAATATACATCGAGCAGGTCAGGACCCAGCACAGCCCAGAAGGCACGATAGAATTCGGCTGGCAGGCCATCGAGACCAGGGGTCTTGCCATTGCTCAAGCCACTGAGTGCGGTGGAGAGCTCCTCCAGGGAGAGAGGCCTCTCCAGCCCTGCCCTTTCCTCTTCGGGGACCTGTGGAAGGTCTTCAAGGAACCTGCGTGTGCGGACCGAGTCCTCACTAGCCTCGCTGGAGAAGAGCGCTTTATAGAACTGCACGGTCCTCTCCTGGATCTGCCCGGCCTCGTGCAGCTCCTGCCCTGTCTCCGAGCACAGGCAGTGGATCTGCCGGCTCTGGCCCGGTTTCTTCTCTAGGCCGAAGAAATAGCGAGTCGGGGCGTCTACCTGTGATGCACTCTGAACCCTAGAATTTATTAGAGCTCCTTGTACTTTTGTGTCCAGAAGGCCAATGAGTGATTCTTTTTGGGTTTGGAGGTCATCAATTAGCCTCCTGTCTGCACGACACTCCAGAGCCTGGTGGAGCTCCAGAATGTCTCTCTCCAGAGCCTTCATGGACTCATGGATACCTCTCGTGACACTTCCAGTGTACTGCTGGCAGAACTGGCGAATCTGCACCTTGCCAATATCCCACCACTGCCTCAGGGAGACAAAGTGGGCTTTCTGACTCCTCCACTGCTGCCAGAAGAACACGAGGCAGTCGCAGAAGTGAGCATCGTCAAGCAGCTGGGTATTAAAGTGCCAGTAGGCACTGCGGGCCCTCACTGATGGCACAGCGACTGTGCAGACAGTGAGACAGTGGTCCGACAGGCCCACTGGACAGATGGAGCACTGCTTGACGATGCTGTAATGATGTTTACGGCAGTAAAGTTGGTCTAGCCTGGCCAGAGAGAGGGTATTCCCCCTGACCTGGGCCCAGGTGTACTGCCTCGTGTCCCCATGACATCTCCTCCAGATGTCAGTGAGGTCAGACTTGACGAGGATCCTGCGCAACTCCCTGGCCGACGGGCCATGTGGCTCTGCATGATTCCTGTCCAGTGTGCTGTTCTCTGTGCAGTTGAAATCACCCCCCAGGAAGACCAGCTCTTCAGGCTGGCAGGTCGCCAGTGCAGTCTCAAGCTCCCTGAAGAGGGTGACCCTCTCCCCGCCGTCGGTGGGAGCGTAAACGTTAATAAAAACAAAGGTTTTCTTTCCGATAACTACTCGCACGAGTAGCAGGCGACCCTTCACCACCTCCTGGACGGCGATAGAGAGGGGCTTGAACCCCACAGAGAACAGCACCGCGACCCCCGCGCTCACAGGGGACCCGTGACTGTACACGATGTCCCCCTGCCACTCCCGCTGCCAGGCGATGATGTTGGAGCTGTCGGTGTGGGTCTCCTGCAGGAAAGTCACCTGCAGGTTCTTTTCTTTGATAATCTCCAACACCGCAGCTCGCTTCAAAGCCCTCCTGCACCCATTGGTGTTCAAACTCCCTATCCTAATGTCGCCCATGTTTGCGGAAAAGAAAAAAAGAAAAAACATAAAACACGAACAGACATGTAGCACGCAGTCGGATAGTGATGTGATGTGAGGGACAGGACTCATTCGTGCTGAGGTGCGTTCCGCGGTCCTGCCTTGATCTTACCTAAAAGGCTCTTCAGGCGCCATCTCTCCTGATCGCTGAAGTCATTCGCACCTGAGCCCCTCTTCAGATGGCGCGTCGCGGAGAGGACAAAGAGCTCGGTGTCGGGAAAAAAGTCCTCGACCACAGTTCCCCTCTTACCTTTAGTCTTCTCTAAGAACTCCCTAATGCTCTGGAAACTGTAGCCTCCTCTGCAGCTCCGCCGGGCCGAGGAGCCCGAGGCGAGAGAGGAGTCGGTGAAGCCGCCCTCGTCGTCGCTCCCGGACTCCGAGGAGCTCCGGGCGGCGGCGGCGGTGGCGGCGAGGACACTCCAGCGCGTCCTCACTCTCCCGGTGTCGGAGTCACTCGCGGCCCCCGGGCCGGCGACAGAGCCGCCCTCCACCGAGCTCTCTGTGCTGCGCTTCTTCTGCACCGCACTCTGCACAGATTTTTTCGTGCGCTTTCTCCGCGGCGTCTTAAAACCATCATCTATTTTTTCAGATGATAACTCATTTCCTCCCCACACCGTGTCTACAATTTTCGCTGGCGCTTGAGACGCGTTTTCCCCTGTCGGTGTCACTACCTGCTCTCTCTCTCCCTCTCTCCGCCAGCGCTCATCTCTTGCTCTCCGGTGTGGGGGGCTCCCTGCTCTTCTGAGGGCTGCGGTGGTCCACTCTTTACTATCTGCTCTCCTGATTGGGACGCCACCGGCTCGGGCTCACCTGCTCCCTCCAGCGATCTCCTCTCCTGCACCCCGGCCGTGGGCTCTGACTCCCCGCTGCCTCCCTGCGCTGCTCCGCTCCCCGCTGCCTGACGCTGTCGGCTAGCCTCCTGTGCGCCCTGGGGCTGAGGCTCCCTGCCTGTCTCTTCCTCCACCTCCGGGCAGTTCTTCACCACATGCCCCTCGCTCCCGCACCTGAAGCACTTCATCGATTCCGAAGTCACGAATACAACATAGTCGCAGCTGTCAATACGAAATTTAAGGGCCACATTGATCTCTTCCGTGGGGTTTTTTAGGATGACGTAGACCTGTCTCCGGAAAGAGACGACGTGCTTCAGCTGCGGAGCCCTGCAGCCCAGAGGGACCCTCCTGATCGGAGAGACCACCTGTCCGTATCGGGACAGTTCCCTCTCCAGCAGCTCGTTCCTCATGAACGGAGGCACGTTGGAGAGGGTGATCTTTCGAGCCGGGGCCGCGAGAGGCAGTACCGGGGTGAAGGTGCCGTCCAGGACAACTCCCTTCTCCACCAGGGTGTTTGCCAAATCGGTAGACTGCAAGAAAATGACTATACCTCCACTCATGCGGGAAGCGGACCTGATGTTCCTGCAGCCCACGACCTCCCCGACCGCAAGAACGCACCTCTCAAGCGGACAGAACTCCGCAGGGGAGATTTTCACACCATGGCGACGAGTTAGTTTCTCAAAGGAGAGGTCTGGAGGATCAGAGCCTCCAGAACCAGCCATGATGAGAAAATAAACCCCGCTTTTCCCCAAAAAAGACAGAAAAACACAAACCCAGTGAAGAAAACACCGCCACACGATCAAACCCACCGAAGCTCCGCCCACTCACTCACTCAGTCTCGCGAGAAACACACAGAGAGAGAGAGAGGGGTTCATACAGACACACTGACTGGACACTCCAGTACGTTAACACTGCACTGAGAGAGAGAGGGGTTAATACAGACACACTGACTGGACACTCCAGTACATGAACACTGCACTGAGAGAGAGGGGTTCATACAGACACACAGACTGGACACTCCAGTACATTAACACTTCACTGAGAGAGAGGGGTTAATACAGACACACTGACTGGACACTCCAGTACATTAACACTGCACTGAGAGAGAGAGAGGGGTTAATACAGACACACTGACTGGACACTCCAGTACATTAACACTGCACTGAGAGAGAGAGAGGGGTTAATACAGACACACTGACTGGACACTCCAGTACATTAACACTGCACTGAGAGAGAGAGGGGTTAATACAGACACACTGACTGGACACTCCAGTACATTCACACTGCACTGAGAGAGAGGGGTTAATACAGACACACTGACTGGACACTCCAGTACATTAACACTGCACTGAGAGAGAGAGGGGTTAATACAGACACACTGACTGGACACTCCAGTACATTAAAACTGCACTGAGAGAGAGGGGTTAATACAGACACACTGACTGGACACTCCAGTACATTAACACTGCACTGAGAGAGAGAGTGGTTAATACAGACACACTGACTGGACACTCCAGTACATTAACACTGCACTGCAGCCACAGTGAGAGCTGGGAGCCCACCTTGCAGATTGACTGGTACTCCTCATTCTCCTCGTCATAACAAGCCAACAGGAACCCGCCGTAGGTCCCAGTTCTTTTCCCTTTGCCAATGTAGGCTCCGATCACAGCCAAGTCCAGCGTGTCCCCCACGCCCTCCAGGTAGTCCTTCTTCAACTGCGTAGAAGGGGACGAAAGCAAAAGGGGGGTCAAACAAGAGCCTTCCCGCACCAGTTGGACACCAAACCGACAAGAAAACGGATACGGATACGGAGAACCCCAGGACGGACGTAGCCCGTTACTGGCACAACTGCCCATTACCAACCCCATCACCTCAAAAAGGGGAGGAAGTCAAACACGACCGCTACGTGCAAACCCCCCAGATCAGCGAAAAAAAGAGTAAAAACCCGTGACAGGCACAGCAGGGCTTCTGAAGGCTGTCCCCGGAAGGAGAAAAGGAGATCTGAAACCCCGTCCGCCCGAAGAGTGCAGGCCTTTACCTTGAGCCAGTTGTGCGACCGCTTGGCGATCTCGTACGTAGCGTCCTTCTCGAGGGTTTTCACCATCAGGCCCTCGCAGGAATCTGCACGATGGGGGACAATTTTTGCTACATGAAAGAAGCCACAAGAGGCTTGCGGAAACACGTCGCAGTGGTTACAGTCTCGAGCAGCGTTTTGCCCAGCGCTCGGTGTGGGCCTGGATGTCCTGCAGCCTCACTACAGAGGTTGGCCTACTGACGGATCCAACTCAAAAAGGATCAGCAGCTTCCGGCACAGGCCAACAACAGATCCGAGGCTGCCCAACCCAAGGAGGGTGGGAGTCCACAACGGGTCGCTGGCAAAACATGCGGATGCAAAAAAAACAACAAACAAACAAACAAACAAACAAACAAACAAACAAACAAACAAACAAACAAACAAACAAACAAACAAACAAACAAACAAACAAACGGGCTTCACTGGGAAAGCAAAGAGGGAACAACCTTTGACGGACTGCTCCAGGAATTCGGCGATGACATCTGTGTTGTCGGAGTCGAGGGAGCAGGCGAACATGAACTCCCCCTCCCGCTCTGTGAAGCTCTCCCGCAGCAGGGCGCGGCGCTTGGACAGGGGCTGGCGGACCAGCGACTGCGGGAAACACGTGCAATAATAATAATAATAATTGCTTACACTTATATAGCACTTTTCTGGACACTCCACTCACAGCGCTTTACAGGTAATGGGGATCCCCTCCACCACCACCAGTGTGCAGCCCCACCTGGATGATGCGACAGACTAATGAAGCCAATTTGTAGATTATTAGGAGGCCACGATGGGTAAAGACCAGGGGGAAATTTGGCCAGGACACCGGGGTGACACCCCTACTCTTTTCGAGAGACGCCCTGGGATTTTTAATGACCACAGAGAGTCAGGACCTCGGTTTTACGTCTCAACCGAAGGACGGCGCCTGTTTACAGTATAGCGTCCCCGTCGCAGAGTAATGAAGAAAATTTAAGAAGCCACAAGCCGTCAAGAAGGTGTTTCATGAAAAGAGTAGGGGTGTGACCCCAGCATCCTGGCCACATTTCCCCCTGGTCTTTACCCATCATGGCCTCCTAATAACCCCCCTCTCTGATCTGGCTTCATCACTCTGCTCTCCTCCCCACTGAGAGCTGACATATGGTGAGCGTACTGGAGCACTATGGCTGCCATCACATCATCCACGTGGGTGCTGCACCTTGGTGGTGGTAGTGGGATTTCCCATTATCTGTAAAGCGCTGCCAGTCGGAAAAAAAACACTTCCTTAAATTTAACTTTTTTTTTCTAAAACTGGAAGATATTTAGAAATAAAATCTCGGGTATGGCATTGCCATTACCTACAAAGAGATTTTAATAAATAATTTTTCCCAGGCACGATGGGTTACACAACCGCGGAATGGAATGACATGAAATGACTGAAGCATGATCAATTTTGTACATTAATATGAAGTAGGATAATTCATTAATCTAATTAATTCATTAATTAATAAACATCGATGAAGACCACAGTTTTGTAACTGGCGGGCAAACCAAACTGGAGACAGTTCCACAGAGACAGCACGTGTTTCTCATGAGAGCTAAAATGTGTCCGTTGAATACGTGCCTTATCTAGGGCTCAGACAACGCATTTCTAGGGGCACACCCTTCTCTTACCTCTCCATTCAGATACAGCAGGTCGAAGGCGTACACGCACACTTGGACTTTGATATCGGAGGCGTCCACATCCTTAAAAAAAGAAAGAAAAACTCATTCTTGAAAGAGCACAAGCCCCACCTTTTCCGGAATGGGCTTGGCTGCTTTGTGGGGCCGCTCGCTTTGAACTCGAGGCTGCCCGGTGCGGACAGGTCAGTGACGTACCTTCCTCTTGCGAGTGGTCAGCACCTGGAAAGGCTGGATCTGCTTCTTCTCCCTGTCCCAGGCCACGGCCTCCGCATCCAAAATGCAGGAGCGCACCTCTTCTTTCTTCACCTGGACAGACAGACAAACATTCACAGAAGGAAGCTGACCAAGGGCGAGAGAGAGAGAGGGGCAGAGAGCCACCAGGCTGACCGAGGGCGAGAGAGAGAGACGGGCAGAGAGTCACTAGGCTGACCGAGGGTGATCAAGATGGACAAAGGCACTAGGATGACACAAACCATCTGAAACTAGAAACGGAACAAGGGATGCAAGTGGATGAGAAGCTTGATACAGTGAGGACTTCTCCCATGCTCACTGGAGTCACGAGGAACTGACAGCCCTCAGAGCTGAGCAATGAAACAGCGAGTCGGGAGAAGAAACGGAAAGGAGCTCTTACCTGCGGGATTCTGGAGATGATGTCGGGGTATTTGCTGGTGTTGTTCTCTTGGTTTCGGCTGTAGATGTGAACCTCTCCGTTTTCAAGGATGTGGATCTGAAGGAAACGGGCAGCAGGGAGACACGGTCAGGGCCAGGGTTGCGGCAGCGGAGGTGAACACTTCGTCGGGCACGACCGGCGCACCCTTGAGCAAGGCCCTCCACCAGAGCGGTCCCGTCCCACAAGGCCTCCCCTGACCCCATGGCCCCACCCCCTGATCTATGACTCCGCCCATCTAGTCAACCCTCTAAGCTGTGGCTCCGCCCCTTGAGCCCATCCTCCGAGCACCAGCTCCACCCGACTGGATAAAACAAGTACCACCCTGGATTCAAGTGCCAGCCAAAACATGTTCATTCTCATCAGATGACAAAGTCTGGCTGGCTACCAACGAGGGTTTTCCGATTCTCATCTAACCTCAAGCCTGGGGTCCCCCTCTTCGGGGTTTCACAGTGAGGAGGTGCGACCGTACCCCACCCCCCCCAGGCACCTCCGCGCCCCAGCTCACCTGCGCCCGTTCCCCATCGTACTTGTACTCGCAGGTGAAGGTGGCTTCGTCGAACCTCTTCATGACTTCGCCGATGCCCCTCGTGGGGTGAGCCAGCATGGGCTTCAGGGGCACCCCTGCAGGAGACCAAACGCGCATGACCCTGGTGACCCTAGGGCTGAGGAGCGGGAACAGGGCGGCCCACCAAGACACAAAGAGACTATTACAGCCGTAGGAAGAGGTCACCAGAGATACCCCCCAAGATACTGACTGCCAGGGAACTGTTAGAGCATAAGAACGGGTGGGACCAAAAGGCGGACATGCGGACCCTTTAGCCTAGTTGGTAATGGATAATCAATTGATCTGATCAGCTGTTTCTTGAAAGAAGCCAGGGTTATCAGCTCCAACAACATGCCCGGAGCTGCTTGCTCCTCACAGCCCAGCCCTTGGGGTACAGAAGTTCTCCCCCTCTTCCCGGTTTTAAAGCCATTTAAACCACACTTTCCACCTGTGCCCTCAACAGTACGCGGACAGGTTCCTTGCATCACTGTATAACCGAACAGAACGAGAAAAGACAGGATTCAAGTCTGGAAGATCCCGAAGGACATCGATTGGGTCAACCCTGGGCAGCATTTCAGTCTCAGCTGCAAATCAAACGGCCCATCTTCACAGATGGAAAACGAACAGAGAACAGGAAACATTCGTTGACATCGAGGATCCCAAAGGCAACCGAGGAAGGTGGGCGAGAGCCAAATGCGGGGCCACTTCAAGATGTGGCTGGTTGTAGATCCTAGTACTACAGGCAACTTTTCTTGTGCTCTTTATGAGTGAGGTCATCTTCTCTCCCACTGGGGAATTGAGAAGCTGCTGCTTTTCAATTCCTCAGAGGGAAAGTCAAAACGAAGATGAGAAAATAAATAACAAAACACAAGAGGCAGAGTGGCCGGAACAGGAAAGCAAAGCGTCTGGAATTCTCCCTACCAGGTGTCAGCTTGCAGTGTTTCGGCAGCTCCTCGATCCCCTCTTTCAGCAAGACCGGAACGATAACGTCATAGTTGGGAAGCTCGCTGCAACGGGACGGGACGGGAAATTAGGGAATACAAATCCAAGATCCAAGCGATGTCCACCAAGGGATTCTACACGCTGGAGGCCCAGGCAGTTACAATCTGGGATTTTAAAGTAAAACTGGAGCAAATGTGTTCATTGAAGAACAAACAAAAAACCAAAGAGATGAGATAGAGGAATTCATCTATCATTTGACGTCATTTAAAGTACTACTGCCTATGGGAGTGTTTCAAGCTCTCTCCAACTGGTGCCTGAAATTTGTTCAGCCAAAACAGACAAATAGAAATCCCTGAGACATGAGAAATGCTTAACATGTTAAAGATCTGGTCTGTGAGCGATATTTCGCAAGTCACTTTGAACCCCTACTTGAACAATACAAAGTGTCTGAAAGGACTTACCAGTAAGTCTGTTTGAGGATGAGGGCTCTCTCCTCAATCCAGGCTTTCCGAGCTTCCGGGGACATTCCCTTCCCAGCATTCACCTCCTTAGGTGGGAATTCTGCACCGTGGGGTGGGTTTTGGGGGAAGCAGAGAGCAAAAACGGACGTTTCACTTGCTTGGTGTAAAACTCGGCATTCCTTTCTCCATATTAGCAATCAAATGACGCTATGCAGCAACTTTCAAGCAAAGAAGAGCCCTCAAAGACCTAAAAACAACTAAACTCTCTAAGAATAAGCTGCGCAAGACGCAGAGAACCGGCTACAATCTAGTTCCCAAATCTCACCCTGACAAAACCTAAGAAATGTTTTCACACCCGAGTGAAAGGGTCTGTTCGTAATGTGATGTCAAGTGTACAAGCCCAGAGCCCAACCAGACAGGAGGGATTGAGGTTCAAAACCACAGGGGACAACGCTGGTGCTGGTCTGCTCTCAGAAAAACGCCTCAATAAATCACGCCTGGGCCACCGGATCGTCAGCAGAATCAGTTCCCCACTGACCTACCCGGACAAATACATTCATTTCTGCTCATTAATTAATTGGAGCAGCGCCAATCATATCGGGACACGTCCCGAACGGGGATCCGACTGCGCCCGCCTGGTGCGGGGCTCCTGGAGGCGGCGGGCGCGAGGGCGCCGGGGCTCACCTTGTCCCGGCGGGGTCAGGCAGACCGCCTGCGCCAGAGCGGCCAGGACCGACTGCTCCGCCAGGCCGATCCGCAGCTTCCCGCCCAGAGACCTGCGAATCAACCCGGGGAATGGTGCTCTTAGTCCCGGACCTTCGCCCCACCCAACAGCACATCCCGAAGAAGAAAAATCAGACGGCAGGGTTATCGGCGGCCCCGAATCCAGGCGTCGGCGGGGGAAACGGGTCGGGTTTCGGGAAACCAGGCCGGGAGAGCCTTACCGGACGATGTAACGTGCCTCGGAGAAGCGGCAGGCCACGAACAGCCCCTTGATGATGTCGATCTTTTTGTGCGTCGACTGCGGAGACGGAGGAGGTATGAGACCGGGGGCTGGCTGGGGTGGGACTGAACGCTAGCGTACTGCCCCCCCCACCCCCCCCAGAAGAAGCACTCGGCCAAGATCACAGCAAAGCAGGGAGCAGCTAGTCGCCCCAGGATTTCTTTGACTCGGGAGTTGGCTTAGCCAATGTCTGCACGACCGGATAATAATAGAATAATAATAATAAAGTTTACTTATTAGAAGTAGGTGCTCAAAGTAGGCTTTAAAAATAAAACGGTTATTAAGGATTACAAATGACAAAAGACAAGCAGTTAGAAGCACAGCGGAGGTTAGGCAATGGAGAAGACAGACACTAAGCGAAAGCCTTTCTAAACACCTGGGAAAGGTGGATCTCGGATATCCTTGGGGAGAGAATGATATTAGATATCGGCCCCCTTTGCCATTGGTGGACCCCCCCGCCCCCGTCTTCTGCCCCCCCCCCCCACTCACCGCGTTCCCCGTCATCTTGGCGATGTCCGTCAGCTTGCCGAAAACCCCCGTCGCCGTCAGCTTGGGGGGCGTGAACATCATGCGCTGGTTGCTACGGGAGCTCTCGGCCACCAATCCCAGGTCTCCCTTCTCCTGGGACTCCGCCTTGATCTTGTCCAGCTGCCGGCCTGAAAGGGCAGAAACACGGTGCTGCTGTCGGCCTCGAGATTCCTTACGGCTGTGACAGCTCCCAGATACTGGCGGGCTACAACAGGGAACCGATAACGCGGAGAGCGACAAGAACGACCGGCGCGGACGCAGCCTGGCCCCGACGCCAACGGGATTTTGATCCTGAACGGTCTCGGAATGAGTTCACCCGGTTAGAGTTTCGAATGAAGAGTGGCTTAACTTTTGTGAATTTCAACAGAGATATCCAAACTCGCATTTATGGAGAGAGCTCTGCTGGAAAAACACTGTTCGGTTTTTCATTACTCCGAGCCAGAAGGCGCACCATACTGGGGAAAACTAAGTGTCGGAGACCAAGGTGATCATTGGCATATATTCTGGAAGTGCCCTAAAATAAGGCTTTTCTGGAAGGAGTTACATGAGGCCCTGGAAACTCTATTTGATAGGAATGTACCCTTTACATTTGAGGCTTTATATTTTGGTAAACTGGATTTTGATTGGAGGGGAACTGACGAATACTTGTTTGGAATCCCTATATCAGCAGGGAAGAAAGCTATAACAAGAAAGTGGCTTCTCCTAGATTTACCAACAACAATGAATGATTTAATTGAATTAATAAAGGAAATACAGTGCCTTGCGAAAGTATTCGGCCCCCTTGAACTTTTCAACCTTTTGCCACATTTCAGGCTTCAAACATAAAGATATAATTTTTTTATTTTATGTGAAGAATCACCAACAAGTGGGACACAATTGTGAAGTGGAACGAAATCTATTGGATTTTTGAAACTTTTTTAACTAATAAAAAAATGAAAAGTGGGGCGTGCAAAATTATTCGGCCCCTTTACTTTCAGTGCAGCAAACTCACTCCAGAAGTTCAGCGAGGATCTCTGAATGATCCAATGTTGTCCTAAATGACTGATGGTGATAAATAGAATCCACCTGTGTGTAATCAAGTCTCTGTATAAATGCACCTGCTCTGTGATAGTCTCAAGGTTCTGTTGAAAGCGCAGAGAGCATCATGAAGACCAAGGAACACACCAGGCAGGTCCGTAATACTGTTGTGGAGAAGTTTAAAGCCGGATTTGGATACAAAAAGATTTCCCAAGCTTCAAACATCCCAAGGAGCACTGTGCAAGCGATCATCTTGAAATGGAAGGAGTATCAGACCACTGCAAATCTACCAAGACCTGGCCGTCCCTCTAAACTTTCAGCTCAGACAAGGAGAAGACTGATCAGACATGCAGCCAAGAGGCCCATGATCACTCTGGATGAACTGCAGAGAACTACAGCTGAGGTGGGAGAGTCTGTCCATAGGACAACAATCAGTCTTACACTGCACAAATCTGGCCTTTATGGAAGAGTGGCAAGAAGAAAGCCATTTCTCAAAGATATCCATAAAAAGTCTCGTCTAAAGTTTGCCACAAGCCACCTGGGAGACACCCCAAACATGTGGAAGAAGGTGCTCTGGTCAGATGAAACCAAAATCGAACTTTTTGGCCACAATGCAAAACGATATGTTTGGCGTAAAAGCAACACAGCTCATCACCCTCAACACACCATCCCCACTGTCAAACATGGTGGTGGCAGCATCATGGTTTGGGCCTGCTTTTCTTCAGCAGGACAGGGAAGATGGTTAAAATTGAGGGGAAGATGGATGCAGCCAAATACAGGACCATTCTGGATGAAAACCTGTTGGAGTCTGCAAAAGACCTGAAACTGGGACGGAGATTTATCTTCCAACAAGACAATGATCCCAAACATACAGCAAAATCTACAAAGGAATGGTTCACAAATAAACGTATCCAGGTGTTTGAATGGCCAAGTCAAAGTCCAGACCTGAATCCAATCGAGAATCTGTGGAAAGAGCTGAAAACTGCTGTTCACAAACGCTCTCCATCCAACCTCACTGAGCTCGAGCTGTTTTGCAAGGAAGAATGGGCAAGAATTTCAGTCTCTCGATGTGCAAAACTGATAGAGACATACCCCAAGCGACTTGCAGCTGTAATCGCAGCAAAAGGTGGCTCTACAAAGTATTAACGCAAGGGGGCCGAATAATTTTGCACGCCCCACTTTTCATTTTTTTATTAGTAAAAAAAGTTTCAAAAATCCAATAGATTTCGTTCCACTTCACAATTGTGTCCCACTTGTTGGTGATTCTTCACATAAAATAAAAAATGTATATCTTTATGTTTGAAGCCTGAAATGTGGCAAAAGGTTGAAAAGTTCAAGGGGGCCGAATACTTTCGCAAGGCACTGTACATATAATGGAAAAAATAACATTTTCACTAAAATTACAAATGAACAATATTTTGTCAAATATTGGTCTAGATGGGTTCAGAACATTAAACCTTTAAGGTTGGATTTTGTTGAGATACAAAATAACTGATCTCCTCCCTTTTCATATTCATAAATGTATGCATCTTCCTTCTTTTGAATGTATATAGTTTTGTTTAAAAGTTATATAATTGCAAAATACTAGGGGGACAAACAGGAATAGACCATTTTTGCCTGTGATGTAAGGCTGAATAATGGTGGGTTATATGTAAAATGGTTTTGTTTTGTTCTCTAAAATTAAAAATTAAAAAGAAATGACTTCACCCAAAAACAAAAAAGGCTGCTTTAACTAATAGCAAAGAGATTGTCCCAGTTCTCTGGAAACCGGCGATTTCACAGGGACCTGGAAATCCTACTGGATCGGAGGCCTAGAGACTTCCCCCCGTCCCGTGGTGTACAGAAAGGAAACGGGGACGAGGAAAGGAAAGTTCAAAACTCCTCTAAGATCAGGAGCTAGGACGTGGTGTCATGAGTCCCGTTCTGTACCTGTTGCCTGGGCGACGGCCTTCATGAGCACGGTCTCCCCCACGCCCAGCTCCAGGCCCAGGAAGGCCGGCCCGATGCGGTTCAGACACAGGTACAGGCAGGGCAGCAGGTCCGCCGGGGTCAGAGCGATCACCGAGCGGAACAGGTTGGCCAGGGTCTCGATGTTCTTCAGCCTGCGAGGGACAAGGGGGAGATGGGAGATTGCGCACAGCTTTTAACAGCGGACCCTCTGTCCTCATTTAGTCATTCCAAAGAATACAACCGTTTCCGAGCGGTCCCGCAAACCGGAACGAAAGCACCCATGCGACTCACGAATGACGACTCCGAACCCAGAACTATCCCAGGAAAGCATCTGGGGAAAATGAGCGTTTGGCAGGCCGCCAGACCAACGCAGGGGCCGAGCAGACGCCCGTCTTGGGCTGTTATCCCCACAGGTTCTGAAAGGCAGGAAAGCCCGGCCCAGCTGGAAACCCACCTGGCAGACTCCTCCTCGATCTTCTCAAAGGTCCGAGCGACAGCCAGGTACGGGACTCTGCAGGGAAAGGGCCAGAGGGGCGATTCAGAGGATCGGGAAATAATAAAGATATTTTCACGACTAGCAGCGCTACTGTTTTACTGGCCGGCGACTACTTTCAACAGACGTTGCCTTGTTTAACGTTCCCGCTTTAAAGCAAAAAAAAAAAAGAAACGGGCAAGATCTGCAAGTCACCCCAGACGGCGAACGGACGCTCTCACACCACCCCAATGCGCACTCGGGCAGAAAAGCTCTGCGCGGTTTCTTAAAACGCCGCTGCCTGCGTGCACAGATGTGGGATCACATTCCCTCTCAGAACATCCCCGCAAGGAGCCCGCTGCCCCGGGATAGCACCCCCGGAAGGGGACACCCCACCTCTGCTCGTGGCTCCAGCAGGCGTCCTCCACAGGGTGGTAGTTCGACTTCGAGGGGTTGTAGTCTGAGGGGGTGCCGGCAGCCGTCTCCGACTTTGCCGGCTTGCCGAAGAAGCTACGATGAAACAGAGGGAAAGGGGCACTCAGCCGAGCTTTTACAGCTCTTAACATTTACAGGATTTTACATGATTCCTGGGGTGTGACATCATCACATATGCACGCAGGGCTAATGTGTCACTTGTTAGAAACTACTTCAGCGGACCCTGCCTTGTTCAAAGGTCCCACCTGAATCATCATCGTTCCCATCGCAGCCTGCTGGGGAAAGAAAGGGATGTGGAATGGGATCCCGACGTGCCCAACTTCCCGGCCGTGCCCGTGCTTGTCCCCATCCCCGAGTCTCACCTCCCTCCTTTGGTCTCCCTGCTCTCCGGCGGAGACGTCTGGACCGCAGGCTTCTCGCCATCCGATTTCTCCAGCTTGACGGCCGCCTTCTTGGGGGCTGTTGGAGCAACGTTGGCCGATTTGAGAAAGGAAAAGGTGGGAAGGGTCCGAGAGGGAGGGGGCGACGTGGCGGGGGCTGCGGGACCCAGGTCACTGCGCCGCGTGGCAGAGGGGGGGGGGACTTACTGAAGAAGCTGCTGACGGCCCGGCTCTTGGCAGGTTCCACCTTCCCTGGCTCCACCGACTTCCCGGCTCCGACCTCCTCTCCCTTCTTCCCTTCTTTCTTGTCCGCCTGGGGGGACTTCACCCTGCTCGCAGCCGGTCTGGCCGACATCTTGGTCTTGGTCTTGGCGTTGGCGTCGTCGGGCTTCTGGAGAGGGGAGGCGGCCCCTGCCTTCGGCGCAGCTGGCTTGGACGTGGCGTCCAGCCTCTTTTTCCCAGCGTCCTCGGAGGGCTCCGATTCTCTCGCCTCGCCCGGCCCCGGCTCGACCTTCATCTCGGCGATGTCTCCCGTCCCCTCCACCGCCCCGGGCGAGGGGTCGCTTTCGGCCGCTCCGGCTGGCTCTCCCCCGACGGGCGAGCTTCCCTGCTTCTCCGAGGGGACGCCCCCGGAGTCTACTTCCATGGCTTCTCCATTCCCCTTCTCCGCTTCGGGGACACACACGCATAAATGTGAACAGCCAGAAGCAAAAAGAAGTGAAGAAGAGTACCCACCCCCGAATATCAGGAAAATGTAACCCAGAGTAGAGATTAATTACAAGAGTGGAGTTAATATCTCTCCTCTTACTGACAGTGTCCTGGGATCTGTACTGACCAGCAGTCAGGACACCTCTACTCTTACTGACAGTGTCCTGGGACCTGTACTGTCCAGCAGTCAGGACAGCCCTGCTCTTACTGACAGTGTCCTGGGATCTGTACTGACCAGCGGACTGGACACCCCTGCTCTTACTGACAGTGTCCTGGGATCTGTACTGACCAGCAGTCAGGACACCCCTACTCTTACTGACAGTGTCCTGGGATCTGTACTGACCAGCAGTCAGGACACCCCTACTCTTACTGACAGTGTCCTGGGATCTGGACTGACCAGTCAGGACACCCCTACTCTTACTGACAGTGTCCTGGGATCTGTACTGACCAGCAGTCAGGACACCTCTACTCTTACTGACAGTGTCCTGGGATCTGTACTGACCAGTCAGGACACCTCTACTCTTACTGACAGTGTCCTGGGATCTGTACTGACCAGCAGTTTTTTCTTAACACGTTTCCCTAATTTCTCAGTCTCATTTTCCAAAAGCAAATCCTTTCAGACTCTTACCTGGCGTCTCCCGATCCTCCAGTCGTGCTCTCTTGGGCTGGCTCTCCAACGGCCCGGCGTCTTCTGGGGGCGACGCCCGTCTCTCCTCTGTGATCTCCAGTTTCCTTTTGGGGAACTGTTTCCGGGCTGCAGAAGGAGTCAAGTTCCCGTTCATCATCATCGACATGGAAAAACACGCAGAACAGCAACACAGACACAGACAAGTAGATCTTCAAGTATTTCAGCAAACAACCAGGAGGATCCTGGTTTAAATCCCCAGATTTAAGCTGTGCCCCCCTTAATCAATTAAATTAATTAATTTCTCAGACGGGTTATTAAGTCTCAATCACAAAATAAATTCATCGATGGCATTGCTAAATTGTGAACTTTGTGAAAGTACTATAAATCGCCATGTGGTCGCAAACTGGCATTCGAGCTCCGGCCAACTGTAACTTGATTGCAGCCCTTCCTGCTCACTAGTCCCTGCAATGACTATGTACTCTCATGAATGAGTGGATAAGTGCAGGTTGTGCAACAGACATTTCATAGCAGATAGTTTCCAATGTGATCGGCATGCAGGGTTAAGAAGTATTATGAGTCTGCCAAACTATCTATGGGAACCACGCCGAAGGGTTGACCCAGCGCTGCCCCCTCGGGGCAGGGCGTACCGGTGCGCCGCTTGGGGATGCCGGAGGGGGAGATGACGGCGCCCTCGCTGCCGGGGGAGCCCTCGCTGCCGGAGGGGGAGCTGACGTCCGGGGCAGAATCCGTCCTGGGCTGGGGAGGGGCAGATACAGGGGTGACCTGGAGGGGAGAAAACCCAGAATAAAAGACCCTAAAAATATTGCTCCCCTAAAAATATGATGACAATTTTACCGTTACAATACAATCAAAGGGGAAAGTCTTCTAAGAATGTTTACATTTTACAGTAAATAAAAAAAGGCCAATTAAACCAATTAACTGGTCAGTTACACCAATCAATTAACTAACAGACGTGCTACAATGTACATATATCTATAACATTACATTGGGAATGTATATGTATACACACTGTGCTATAAGGACGTCTCTTAATAAATATAAAAGCAAGCAACAAATGGGCACTTCACAACATGAATGTACGCTGTTTTGGCTACCGGCAGATTGAAATTCGAACAAATATGCAAGACACGGCCTCGCTCTACTGATAAAACACAGCTGCCCCTGCTCCAAGAGCAGCCACCTGGTGCTGACGACTCAACCTCACACACGCTGCAGGTTTCACTGGATGGCTTTATTCAATGAACATGAAGCAGATGACCGCGTGGTCTGACTGACCGAGGAAGTGATCAATTAGACCCTTCAGTTAACCAGTTAACGGATAGCTCAGGTTGAATGGGAAACAGTGTCGTGCGAAGAGGTCATGTTGCTAACTGCCTGGGGACTGAATTCTTGTATTATTCCGCTATCCAGAGCGCCTGTCAGTCTCCTGCAGTGTCTGTTCCCGACACTCTCACAGCTGGGACTGCAGGCGCAACCTCACTTAAGGGGGCAGCAGCTGTGCCCCCCAGCTGGATTTGAACTCACGGCCCCCCAGGCATGAGAGAAAAGCGGGGCGCTCACCTGCTCCGCAGCAGCCTGGGGTGCAGGAGTGGCCCCCTGGGTCTCCCCGCCACGCGGCTCGTCATCGTCGCTGTCCGCGATGCGTCGGCTTCTCTTGGCCGTCTTCTTTATGGGGGAGTCGGGCTCCGGGGTGCCGTTCTGCGGTTTCAGGGGGGACTTGGCGGGCCTGGGAGACAGAGGGAGAGGTTGAGCTGAGGATCTGGGGCTTGGGGAGCTGGGCACCCCATCATAACCCGGGGGTGACGATCTCCTTAATGATGAGCAAAGTTACTGTACAACCCAGTGAGATCAGGGTAAAAACACAGTCCAGTACAGTAAAGCCCAGTGAGATCGGGGTAAAAACACAGTAGAGCACAGTAAAAGCCCAGTGAGATTGGGGTAAAAACACAGTACAGCACAGTAAAAGCCCAGTGAGATTGGGGTAAAAACACAGTCCAGCGCAGTCCAGCCCAGTGAGATTGGGGTAAAAACACAGTACAGTACAGTAAAGTCCTGTGAGATCGGGGTAAAAACACAGTACAGCGCAGTTAAAGCCCAGTGAGATCGGGGTAAAAACACAGTACAGCGCAGTTAAAGCCCAGTGAGATCGGGGTAAAAACACAGTCGAGTGCATTAAAGCCCAGTGAGACTGGGGTAAAAACACAGTCCAGTGCATTAAAGCCCAGTGAGACTGGGGTAAAAACACAGTCCAGTGCATTAAAGCCCAGTGAGACTGGGGTAAAAACACAGTCCAGAGCAGTACAGCCGAGTGAGATCGGGGTAAAAACACAGTACAGCCCAGTGAGATCGGGGTAAAAACACAGTACAGCACAGTAAAAGCCCAGTGAGATCGGGGTACAAACACAGTACAGTACAGTACAGTGCAGTAAAGCCCAGTGAGATCAGGGTAAAAAGGCAGTAAAAGTCTTTTACTCACTCCGTCTTCTCCGCGGTCCTCGCGCTCCCCTTGGTCTTCCCGTCGCCAGCCGCCGCGGGCCGGAAGAACGAGCTGCGACAGAGAGCGCGGACTTCATTTCACACACACGCACAGCGACCAAGGTCGACACGAACCGTGTGGGCCACGGACAATAACTACAGGCGGAAGCGCCTTTAAAATCATGGGTTTTAATAAGCCAGAGATCTGATTTTATTTTCGTTCGGTTAAGACGATTCAACAACATTTCTTTACCCAACACCTTGCTTTTCCAAACCCCGCAATTTATAAATAATATCGCTCTTTACAGGTCATGGGGATCCCCTCCACCCCCACCAGTGTGTCCCCCCACCTGGATGAAGCTCCAGTCTGCTCACACACAGCAGCTCTCAGTGGGGAGGAGAGCAGAGTGATGAAGCCAGTTCAGAGAGGGGGGTTATTAGGAGGCCATGATGGGTAAAGACCAGGGGGAAATTTGGCCAGGACACCGGGGTGACACCCCTACTCTTTTCGAGAGACACCCTGGGATTTTTAATGACCACAGAGTCATAACCTCGGTTTTACGTCTCATCCGAAGGACGGCGCCTGTTTACAGTCTAGTGTCCCCGTCACTATACTGGGGCATTAGGACCCACACAGACCGCAGGGTGAGCGCCCCCTACTGGCCCCACTAACACCTCTTCCAGCAGCAGCCTCAGCTCTCCCAGGAGTCTCCCATCCAGGTACTGACCAGGCTCACACTGCTGAGCTCCAGTGGGGCTGCCAGTGCTGAGCTGCAGGGGGACATGGCTGCTGGCAAATAAATAATGCACCGGCATCACCGCGCAGCAGCTACGCGCCTGGACGCAGCTCAACGCTGCAGCAGTGAAAAAGGCGGTCAGTCCTGAACGTTAAATCGCACGGAGCATAAAACGCGGCGGCGCAAATTGTTTCTCGTCTCAAGTCAGAGCCGCAGGTCGCACTGACCGGTCAACAGGTTGCCAAGCGGGGCTCTGGACACGCACACTTCCGGCTCCAGCCTCCCCTACAGTACAGTACAGTACAGCAGCCAAATAAACAGCCTACAGCAGGCCGGGCCGTGAGACTCCAGCTCATCCCGAATGCAATCGGCGATTGTAGAAGAGACCCCAAACCTGTGAAAAGACCTGTGTCTAGGACACAATCGCTGAGTGCGATTCCTTGTTTTTTTAATTTTTAAACCACATATTTCTTTTGCAACCCGGTTAAAACGACGCGTGCTATCGTTAACACAACCGGAAAAAAATAAACCATTTCAAGGCACGCCAGCAGAGCCGTTGAACACGACGGCACATACAGATACGTGCACATCAATGCCCAATGCCCTCTCAGCCCAGGCTGCTGCAAAGTCTCTCTCTGCATGCACAAACACCCAGCAAATCGCCAGTGATGAAACTCACGCTATACTCCTCTGCATCGTCAGCTCCGGATGTCTTCAAGGCCCGGGTCCAGAATGCCAAACAGCAAATCAAATCGAAGATAACGTGTTTTTCTCTTTTTGTGTGTTTGTTTAATTAATCCAAAGTGCTGCCACCTTCCCGACCGCTTTCTTTCCGCGCGCTCCGACTCTAAACTGAAGCGCCAAAGTGACGTCGCCCAGCAGCTGCCGGGAAAACCCGCCCTGCAGACGAGAACCATAGACATCTCGCTCTCTGACACAGATAGACACGAAACACCCGGAAACGCCGCACGACGTCGCCATCTTGGTGGGGGGCAGAGGTTAGTGTATCGCCGTCACGGTGCGGTCGTCGCAGAATTCTCTTCTCATTGCCACAGGGCTATTACTGCTTAAAGAAAAACGGGCAAACTCAGAACTGTGGATTATTTCAGCTTGACTTTATTGAACATCCTATACATGGAGAGGGGTATATGATGTTAAGTCGATGGGCAAAAGTAAATCAGACTCATATAAACTTAGAAAAAAAAAGATTCTCTGTACAAATCAGTCTAGACGACGATAAATTCAATTATTGAAGTAAGCCAGCCAGTTCAGCCTACTGAAAGTGGCCAGTTATGATGACTTTAACTAAGACTTTAAGAATATGTTACGAAATATGAAATATGATTTCATTCTGAACAGCATCTATAAATGGGAGTAAAAAGAGAGCATGATCATTTGTATCTGTTTTCTTTTGTCAGAATCCCCATTAGTTGAAATTACAGCAGCATAATAATATAATAATATTGAATGTGAAAATAAAGAGTCACATTGCCATAAGGACAGGATATGTCTAAGTCCCCATTTCTTGACAAAATACCTTATGGTATCCTGACTCCTAAAACAGCTACAACAGTCTTTAACAGCCTAGGTAGCAATTCTCTCTGTCATATTTTATGATGTTTGCACATTACTATTGGTGCACAGACATTTACAGAATTTACAGGAATTGTTCGTGTCATTTGGATTGTTTGTGTGACATGAAGCCTATGCCAAACACACACCTACTTTGGAAAAAAAAACACATAAAGAATTATAATCCAAATAAAGTGAACCATTTCCTTGCATTCACAAGACAAAATGTCTTTTGGCACTAGAGGGCTGGTTTACTCACCCACTGAATTTCTTCTGACAAGCCTGTTAGTGGTGACCTGCAGCTCACTTGTAGATCTAGAGTCTAATGATCCCCATTGCTACACCAACCTGTCCACACTGACACCTGGATATCTGAGGTTCTGATCACCTCGTGATCTACTGATCAACTCCTCCACTCCCCTTTTCGCACTGACACTTGGAGATCTACAGTCTACTGATCACCTCCTACACACTCCTGTTCACACTGACACCTGAAGATCTACAGTCTACTGATCACCTCCTCCACACTCCTGTTCACACTGACACCTGGAGATCTGAGGTTCTGAACACCTCCTGATCAACTGATCACCTGCTGATCAGCCTACTGATCTCCACTGTCTGAACTCCTCCTCTGCTCGCACTGACACCTGGAGATCTACAGTCTACTGATCACCTCCTCCACTCCCCTTTTCGCACTGACACCTGGAGATCTACAGTGTACTGATTACCTCCTACACACTCCTGTTCACACTGACACCTGGAGGTCTGAGGTTCTGATCACCTCCTGATCTACTGATTTCCTACTGATCTCCACTGCCTGAACTCCTCCTCTGTTCACACTGACACCTGGAGATCTGAGGTTCTGAACACCTATTGATCTACTGATCACCTACTGATCTCCACAGCCTGAACTCCTCCTCTGTTCACACTGACACCTGGAGATCTGAGGTTCTGATCACTTCGTGATTTACTGATCACTTACTCCGACCACTTCTGCTTTCATTGATTCAAAACAGATCTGCAGAGGGTGACTCGATCGAAGCTTTGATTGAATCCAGATTTTTGTTTCAACAAAGAAGCAAACAAAGAACAGAGAAACACAAATGCGAACCAGAAACTCTGCAAATAAAAGCGTGAACCACAACATGATGAAATGAAAATGGCACAAAGTTATATATATTTTAATTGTAGTGAAATAACATACAGAATTAGAATGGAGACACACGGAGTAGATCCAGAACATTCAACCTTTGACCCCTCCAATCTCATTCACTGCAGTGCTATAATGCTACCAGCTTTCCTGATGCTATAGTGATCCTGCTACTTAACAACTAATAACTTTGTATTGAAGTTGTTTGGGGGGATCTCAGTTTTGAGCATCTACGTGGTACTGCAGATGCTTCCAGCAGCTCACAAAGTCCAGATCCCTCCCCCGACATCCAGCAAGAGCATCTGTTTCGGAATAGCGGTCAGGGGGTTGGACGCAAGACGCGTTGGCTCATTCTGCTCGGCTGGGGGGTTCGACACCTGGGCTGAGGAGAGAGGAAGTCAGCAGGGCGGGGAGAAGACCGAGAGGCGGCTGCGCAGGTGGAGGCAGGAGGCAGATAGATGGGTGCTTAGTTGCTGTCATCCTCCCCAAACGTTCATCAAAAACCCTGTTTTAGCAGGATCGACACACTGTAGCTGCTGATGATCTAAGTCCTACAATGGAGTCAACTGGAGGGGCAGGGGTTGAGCAGCCCTGCTATAACTGTGTCTACAGACTTTTGTTTCTCTTCGTAAAGATAAATGGGTTTGATTCGGCCACAAGTGGGGCATCTTAATTTCCAATAAGCCTTTGCTTTTTTTTCCTCAATGAGCTGTCTTCTTCCTTGTCAAGATCTGGGTCTGTCCTCTGGAAATGGGAGCTGAGGATGTCTGCTTTTTTATTTGTCGGGATGCAGGGAGTCATAGTGCAGTCCGCAGAAGGTTGGAGATGAGTTTATTTGTGACCAAAAAAGAAGCTGTTTTTCAAGAACACTGGAAGCAAACACACACAAGGGGTATTTTGAGCTTCATATTGTAGCCGAGCGAGTTCGGGCACGGTGACGTCATCGCCTTCCCTCGCGCAGAGCAGGGACCTCAGCCGCCTGGGCTGTGGAGGTCTCCTTTAGCTCACGTGGCTGGTGCCCTGTTGCATTACGCCGGAGACCCAGGTTCGCACCCCAGGTGTGGTGGGACGAAACGGGTGGCGGAGGGCAGGAGCCCGCGCGGAACCGCGACGGTCACGATACGTAACCGTGAGATTGATCCACTTGCATAGTGTTCAATGTAAATGGTCACAGCACATATTGTTTCTTTTAACAAGGGATCTGCCAAAGTCAGGTTACCTATGGTACGTGAGCGATGTCACCTCATAACAGACTCACTGTAAAAACCGCAGAGAACAAAGTATAAAACACGTTGTTCCTCAGCTAGTAATTTTTCTCCTTGCTGTTCTGCTCTGGTCTTTAAGTCACTGAGTGCTGGAGGGGGAACTGATTTCCTCCACCGTGTCCTGAATTCCAGGAGTGATCCAGAGGGTTTAATAGTCCATGTAGAGGGGTTTATGAGTGACCATTCCTTTTATGGTCCAGTGTCTATTCCTGATAACATTATCCCGGCCTTTCAGTTACTCGTGAGGTCTCGTACTGTAACAAAAGCGTTCTTTCTGGACCCTATGCAGACGACACAATCCGGGGATGAGTGAGAAAAAACACAGGGGAAAAAAAGCATGCGGGAATCGGGAATGAAAACGGGGGGCGTTTCCATGGTGCGCTTGTGTTCGGGGGAGGTGTGGCCGAGGCAAACAATCCAGAGCTGAGTCCAAAAGGGGAATCCAAGTCAGGGCAAAAGTCCAAAGCCCGGCGATGCATCCAAGACAGACGAGATAAAACAAGAACCGGGTCAGGACCGGCATGGGAACGGGAACGGGAACAGGAACAGGAACTAAAACCTTAACGGGACCAGGCGCTTCCAGGTCCCGGACTCGCCTGGTACGGAACCCAATGCAGAGCCCGGAACAGAGTGAGCGCCTGGCTTTTAAAGGGGGCTGGAACAGGGAGCAGGTGCAGGAGATGAGTGGAAAACAAGGAAGGGCTGGAACGTCCTTAAGAGGAGGGGTTTACGATCGTGACATGTACACTGTACCACAGCAGGCGTCTGTCTAAAACGTGCTCAGGACAGGTCAGGAGTAACGACCCCAGGTGGGAGTCTGATTTCTACCAATTTGAATGGTGAAATGAGAGAAGGATAAGTGGAGCACTTCCACAGTCTCGGATGGAGGAGGGATTTGAATTTGGCAGGGACAAGCGTTCAAATCAATCGCGTGTTAAAGACAGAAGGAATATTGTCTGTAAATCAAACTGCAACAGGGAAGCCGGTCTTCCACTGCCCCATCCTGGTCTGGTCACTCCCCTTCCAGCTCTCCTTCTTCACCGGGACCCCGCCGGCCCTCTCCTCTTCCTCCTGCTCCATCCTGCTCCTGCTGGCTGGCCAGGGGATCGGCGCGCCCGGAAAGGGCGGGCAGAAGTGCAGGCTGGGGTTGAGGGGGGGCAGGTGGGGGACGTCTGATAGGTTCAGTCCCGGAGGGGGCGGGGCCGAGAGATAGGAGACACGCCCACCCGGGAGAGGGGAATGCGGGAAGGGGAGGGGCGTTGGGAGACAGCAGGGGTGCAGAAAAAACGGGTGGCGAGCCAAATGCAGAGCTGCAATTGAAGATGAATGGGATAATTCAGTATTTTATAGGTAGGATTAGACAGTTAGTATTGCAGATCTTTACCACTTAGTTACAACATACAGACACCCATTTATTTGTGCTTTTTATCGTTTTTATTTTGTTTTTTCCAGTAGTATTCAAGGTGCTCTCTAAAGTTCCATCCATCTTCCAACTTGGGCTCACAGGAGAGCCAGAGCCTTTCCTAGCCAGCAACAGGCGCAAGACAAGATCACAGGGCAGACATGCACACTCACACCAAGGCCAATTTTCCCAGAACCCAATTGGTTAATTGGGTTACACCAGCATATCTTTGGCCTGTGGGAGGATCCAAAGCATCCAGAGCAAAACCCACATGAACACGGAAAGCACAAACTCCACACAGACAGCACCCCGGGTCTGGAATTGAACCCAGGGCTCCAGCGCTACAAGACAATAACGCAAACCGCTGTGCTGCTGTGCCACGCTTGCTCTCTGATGTTCTCCTGGATAATTATTTGAAACACTTACTGACGCTTGTAACTAAAAACAACACAATGAAAAGCATGTAACATTTTGCAATGGTGGGGCAGCTGTCTTCCCTCAAGGGTGTTCATTTCTTATTG
The DNA here is from genome assembly GCF_059453375.1 of Lepisosteus platostomus. NCBI lineage: Eukaryota > Metazoa > Chordata > Actinopteri > Semionotiformes > Lepisosteidae > Lepisosteus > Lepisosteus platostomus. The sequence continues at coordinate 5,974,997 of NC_142616.1, forward strand.
CACCTGTCGGGATCACCCGTGGTCTGGACCGATCATCTTTCCAGTCCACAGGTATGCAGCTGGACTCGAGCCAGGTGTGTAAGATACAGAGCCACAGTGAAAAGCAGATTTAAATTGATCGTAGCCGTCAGTGCCAAACCATTGATTGCTTTTAATCTTTGTACTGCAGATCGGTTCTCTAGACCCAAGCTAGTGACGTATCTTTATGAGGACTGGAAGTTTGGTCCAGTCCATGGCATGAGCTGTAATTTTGCAGGCTTCCCTGAGTTTGATAAATAAGGCTCTGATATCCCTCTTCACCCCTTCCCCCCACCAAACCCTGTAGGTGTCCTACCTCTGTCTAGCCCTGGCGTCTTTGATATCCCCTCCACTCCACAGGTGACGTCACCAGGACACCCTGCTCTCTGAGAGCTGATCTGGTTCACCAGGGCTCTCTGGGTGAACAGCAGGTTCTGCAGGAACTGACAGATTGACATGATGATGATGAGAATAAGGGCTGATGGTTTCTCAGAGTATGTTGGCCGGCAGCACCTCCCCCTGGCCGGAGGGTGAATTGCAGGGAGAAGGAGAGACATGAAAACTACAGCCCGAGTCGGAGACATCGGTGGTGACACCAGTTACCCTGAAACTCTCCTGCTCATAAAGGAGTACCCCCTGGGGACCGCAAAAGATGACATCAGGGCTGTGTTCTGACAACAGCTAGGGGCTGGAGGTACAGTCACAAAGGGTGGGTGTAGCGGTTCTGTAGGTGTTATGGATGTCGGGAAAGGGCATGCCGTGGAATGGCCAGGAGAGCAATAAAGACCCTATGATTAGCAGTAAAAAGGGGACAACACGGAGATTAGCCCAGGCTCAAGGGGGTCAGACAATGTCGGAATAGAAACCTATGCCCTCAGGCCACGTACAGGAGTGACCTGGTGCTAGGCAGGTCTCAGGACATCCGTACCCTCAATGCTGAGCCAGGAGCGGAGCAGACCCAGGAAGTAAATAGGCTACACAACAAGACACACCAGAAAGACATGAATAATCACAGGGAACTAGGAACAGGACAGAAGTAGAGCGCCCTCTAGGAGTACAGGGCGTGACAGGACGGGTCACAAGTAGGGCAGCTTTTCCAACCTAAGAGCTCCTGGCCTGAGCGTGCAACCACTGCATTCTTATGGTGTTTGTAGTGACTATGTGTCTATGGCTCTGTCATCAAGGAAGCATAACTGAACTGCTGGAGCTTTGTATGACTCCCTATATCAGAAGTCAGAGTGCACATTGGGCTTTCCTGTGTGTGTGAAGGACCAGGTGTTTGGCTGAGTCTACAGTGCTCCAATAAAGGATAGGACCATTGCTCATTCTTCACAAGGACTTTGACATATCTAAGCAGAGAATGCTCTCCATTACTGCAGTGCTCTAGGCCAGGGGTTCTCCATCAGGGATTTCTGAGATTGTGATGGAAACGTCAGTGTCAGGTTAAATAGTCCTATTAATAAATAACAATGTAATAATGAGAATAAGAAAACAACAGAAGTAATACAGTATTAATATTTTACAAAGTGAACAGAAGCATGTTAAGAGGGTTGCTGTAGCATTTATCTACATTTTTTGAAAAGTCTGATTTAGTTAAAATCCCAAGGGGGTACTCGAGGCAAATAATTTAGGTTGAAGGGGTTCGGCTGACACAAAGGTTTGGGAACCCCTGCTCTCGGCCAATGGTTCTCGATCTGGAGATCTGGGGGGACCCCCGGATGGATCCTTAGAAACCACCCAGGAGGTTCCCCAGTCAAAGCTGTTTTCTCTGTCGCCCCATGTGAAACGCAGAGTTAAATGTGCATCTATGCGTCAGTGGGAGTGCCTCAGGCAATATGTATGGTGGGCCTGCAGTTCTGGGGAGCTGGGGAGCCCCAGTTTCAGGCAGCGAGTGGACGCTGAGACATGAAAAACTCACTTGGTTTCGCAGGCTGGACTGAACCTGGTAGGCGCTGCTCCTACTCGAGCTTCTGGACAGAGCGTTGAGGTCCCAGCCCGGATAGTTGACCAGGATCAGCTTGGTGAAGTTGAACTTGTACGTGAAACGCTTGCCTTTGGTTTTGTGAAGGATGCGTTTGTTGTAATAGTACCTAGAAGAGAAAGAAGGAAATAAAACTCCTGTCCTTTGGCTTTGGACGAAGATCCAAGCTATTCTGCCCCTTTACAAACATTCGGGGCGTGTTCCCAAAGCATCAAAATAAAGGTCTAGCAACAGCACAACACAAAGTTGCAACAGTGAACAGAAATATTGTGGCAAGAATAGTTTGTAGACTGCTGGGAGTGCTCTCAAAACCTTCCCAGGATGGTTGGATTGGATGAATGGATGAATGGATGGGTGGATGGATGAATGAAAAGATAGAGGAATGGATGGATGGATGAATGTGTAAATGGTTGAATGGGTGGATGGAAGGATGGATGAATTGATGAATGGGTGGGTGAATGATGAATGAATAAATCAATGGATTGAATGAATAGATGGTTGAATGGATGAATGGATGGGTGGGTGGATGAATGGATGGGTGGGTGGGTGGATGGATGGATGGATGGATGGATGAATGAATAAATCGATGGATGGATGGATAAATGGATGGATGAATGGATGGGTGGATGGATGAATGAAAAGATAGAGGAATGGATGGATGGATGAATGTGTAAATGGTTGAATGGGTGGATGGATGGATGGATGAATGGATGGGTGGGTGGATGGATGGATGGATGAATGAATAAATCGATGGATGGATGGATGAATGGATGGTAAATGGATGGATGAATGGATGGGTGGATGGATGGATGAATGAATAAATCGATGGATGGATGGATGGATGAATGGATGGGTGGGTGGATGAATGGATGGATGAATGTGTAAATGGTTGAATGGGTGGATGGAAGGATGGATGAATTGATGAATGGGTGGGTGAATGATGAATGAATAAATCAATGGATTGAATGAATAGATGGTTGAATGGATGAATGGATGGGTGGGTGGATGAATGGATGGATGAATGGATGGGTGGATGGATGAATGAAAAGATAGAGGAATGGATGGATGGATGAATGTGTAAATGGTTGAATGGGTGGATGGATGGATGGATGAATGGATGGGTGGGTGGATGGATGGATGGATGAATGAATAAATCGATGGATGGATGGATGAATGGATGGTAAATGGATGGATGAATGGATGGGTGGATGGATGGATGGATGGATGAATGGATGAATGAATAAATCGATGGATGGATGGATGAATGGATGGGTGGGTGGATGAATGGATGGGTGGGTGGATGGATGGATGAATGAATAAATCGATGGATGGATGGATAAATGGATGGATGAATGGATGGGTGGATGGATGAATGAAAAGATAGAGGAATGGATGGATGGATGAATGTGTAAATGGTTGAATGGGTGGATGGATGGATGAATGGATGAATTGATGAATGGGTGGGAGAATGATGAATGAATAAATCAATGGATTGAATTAATAGATGGCTGAATGGATGAATGGATGGGTGGGTGGATGGATGGATGAATGAATAAATCGATGGATGGATGGATGGATGGATGGATGGATGAATGAATGAATTGATGGATGGATGGATGAATGGATGGGTGGGTGGATTTGTGAAAACAGTCACAGTGAATCATGCAACCCTGTACTGGATAAACAAGTTAGTGGCTGGGAGGACGGGAGCGCCCCCCAGTGGGCAGCCGCCTCACCGCAGCGCCCGGCTCAGCTTGTCGTAGTTCATGTGCGGCTTGCCCTTCCGCGCGCCCCACAGCCGCGCCACCTCCTCGGGGTCCCGGATGACGAACTCCCCCCACTCGCCCTGCCAGCCGATCACGGCGCCCAGGTCGTCGCGGGCCAGCAGCTCCAGGATGAAGTGCCACAGCTGGATCTGCCGGGAGCCGGGGGTCCAGTCGGGCTTGTAGGCCCACTCCGGGTACACCAGCCCTGCGGAGAGGAGGAGTGGCCGGGGTCTCAGCTCCTCCCACGGTCCCGGCCGCGTCCGTCTCCTACTGGTTCGCGCTTCCCGACCGGCTCCCAGGCCAGCTATACAGTCGCTCATCGCCACTCACGGGTAACTGTCCTCGGCTGTAGGAGACGGGAAGTTCACCCGTGCCTCTTTTCACCAATGGGATCGTGCGGAAACGTGCCACAACGCAGCCCGGGAATCGTCACCCACGTCTCGGGTAAGGAAAGCCAACTTCGAGACTACGAAGGAGCGACGCGGGGAGGAATGGCGAGACCTCCGACGAAATTAAAGGGGGGGAGAGGAAGAGGAAGGCCCTGATACGACTCGCGTCAAATTCAACTGGTCGGGGTGAGTACTGTAGCGCGGAGCCCACGGAGAGACACCAGAGCCGAGTGCGTGACTCGCTCTCCTGTGTGCGCTAACAGCTTTTTAAGAAGATTGGTGGTTTCATCTTTATCGTGGTATTAAAGGTATTAAAAAAATGAAAATTGTGAGTGTGAAATGAAGTGCTCACTGTACAATACTGTACTTGAGTGTCTAGCTAGGTAAGCAGTGTTTCTTATTGCTAAAAACGCAAACCACAGCATGGATGTTAGTTATTGTTGTTGTTTTTTGTTTTCATGTTTTGGTGGAAAACGTACGTAAAAGTAGGGGTGATATTTTTGGGGTCCGGGGCGGATCGTAGTTGTTTTCTGTACGGGAGTATAAACGATCTAATTTAGAACATAATTAGGTTAATCGTGTAATTGAGTTCTCAGTTATGGTTTCCAATTCTCTCAAGAGAAAGTCTCCACAAAACTCAATCATTTTTTTAATTAATAGAAAACATGGAGCTAGCTCTCGATTTACACCTCGGATCTTATCTTATCTAAACCAGGGGTCTCATTTGCTGGAGGACCTAGAGTCTTCAGAGATTTTTTTTCCTCCCATTTACTACAGTACGTTATGGAGTTGTTCTATTTATTTGTTTTCTCCGTGATGGAGTTGTTCTATTTAATTATTTTCTCAGTTATGGAGTTGTTCTATTTATTTGTTTTCTCCGTGATGGAGTTGTTCTATTTAATTATTTTCTCCGTTATGGAGTTGTTCTATTTATTTGTTTTCTCTGTTATGGAGTTGTTCTATTTAATTATTTTCTCCGTTATGGAGTTGTTCTATTTATTTGTTTTCTCTGTTATGGAGTTGTTCTATTTAATTATTTTCTCCGTTATGGAGTTGTTCTAACTAAGCTTCGCGATTGTAACACTTTTAAACAGACTCCGAGGTGATTTTCTAATGAATTCACAGTCCTGTGGAAGTAGTTGGAAAAGACCTTCCAGGAACCCCGTATTCGGGCAGTTCTCGATTTGCACGGCGGGCGTGGGGCTGAAAAACGCCTCTGAAATAAATAAAATAAATAAAACCGCGTGGATTAAAAACGAATGTCCAATAAACGGTGAATGGGAGAGGAGATGCGCTCTGGGTCTGCTCTCCACCCGGGGATGGAACTAAACAATAACATAAAAACAATTACGCACATGAATTAATGTGCAGTGTTTATACTTTGTACATTCACCTTTGTACGTTGTGCAAATTACGGATAGTAATTAAATGTTCATCGGTTTTAACACGAATCTGCGGATAAAGTGCTTAGCGTTAGGTGTGGAGAATATAGAAACCTATATTCGATAGATTCATTCTAACTACAGAGCTATTTTCTGGACTGACACTCACATTGAGCCTTTTAAATACCGTTTATTTTTAAGTCTCGTACTATTTTCTTAAACCGTTTTATTTATTGGATGATAAGCATGACACTTTGAAGGTGTATTTAAAGGACTTTAACTTTTTTATTTTACATATACAGTGGTTTGCATTGCAGTCCACTTACAGGTGACTACTCAGGTAACCGCATCTTGATTGACGTGCATGAGTTGTGTAATCTATATAAAAAGCGTTAAAAACGTATTATACGTGACTGATTAAGAAAATGATTGAGACGTTTTTATAATTGACGTCCCCGTCAATTAATTAAAAAAAATCTCCGCCTACCAGAAGACAACAGGCCCTCAAAAAGCTGTGTTGGAGTCATCGGGGGTACAGAGAATGACAACCCCGAGCGTTTACTAACGATGCTGGAGTATCAACAGTCCAAGTGACACCACAATCCTTTACAATTACAGAGCAAAACGAAATCTGTTGCTAATTCCAGAGACGTAAGTTTTAAACCCGTGTAAATAGTTACTGACACATCGCCCGCAAAAATGTACAGTTTAACATAACATCAATTTATTAGCCCTATGCACTTTCTTGTATTAGGAATTTGTCTTTTCGCATTCCCCAGCTTGCTCTCCATGAGACACACAGACAGGGAGAGAAGCTGGGGATCAGAGCGCAGGGTCAGCCATTTATACGGCGCCCCTGGAGCAGTTGGGGTGAAGGGCCTTGTTCAGGGGCCCAATGGAGTAGGACTCCTCTGTCGGCCGCGGGATTTGAACCGCCAACCTTCCAGCCAGAGGCGCAGATCCTGAGCCACAGAGCCACCGCCCCGCCCTGCCCCTTCAGTTATTTTTTTTCTAAAAAAGGTAAGATGGAACCTGTCTATTATATAAATAAAATTATTTATGATAAATATATTTTTAAAGACGACACGTCAATTCTGAGAGAGCTGCAGTATTTAATGTGAATGAAATCTGTCTCTCGAAGCCGCCTAGGAATTTTTGCGCAGTAAAATTCACCCTGTGTATCAACCCGGCGGCTCTCCTTTGACAGGGTGAAAGAAAAGTACGGAACTAACGCGACACCGCCGAGCTGCTGCAAGCGGCGTGGCGAGTCGAGAATTAATGAGCGACAGGCGCCGGTGAAGCTCAGTCGGTCGGCCGCTGTACCTCTCATCCAGTACGGGCTGGCGACGGGCCCGGACTCGCCCGCGCAGCCGCAGTGCATCTCCGGCTGGACGGGCTGGACTCCCGACCTCCCGGGCACGGTTTCGTTTCGTTGTTTTTTTGCGATGCCGCTGATTAGGACGTCAGTGGGGGGGAGGATGGACTTCGTTAGGTGATTGACAGAGGATAAACAAAAATGAAATGTGATGTTTCTAGGGCAAGATAAAAAAAAACAATCCCGGCAACATAGCTAAATGTCCTGCGGAAATGTTAAAACATTCCTTCAAACACTTTGCACAGGAGTACTTCTACGATTACTACTAATAGCAATAAGTAGTAAATAAATGTAAGTCTGAAGACACCATTAGTAATATTATTAATAATAAAATTGGTTAATTGTTTTGAAATCAATCACATTATTATTATTATTATTATTATTATTATTATTATTATTATTATTATTATTATTATTATTAAATTCATAAATTCACATGCCTTTCATTATATTTTACGTTTTTTTTAAAAAAAGCTGTTACCAATCAATTGTTTACCATTTTCTTCAAATGTTATACAGTATATAAAAATGTATACAGGTGTAAAAATGATACATATATAAATTAAATATGTATAAGTTCGTTAATTACTTATTATTCCAAAGTATCTTCCATCTCAAGATCGTGAATCTCGACACTTGGGGCGAGAAACGAGAAGCGCTGTTCAAAAAAGAAATATCGTTGAACTTGTGAACGGGGCGTTACAGTGAGATTTCGTTTCAAAAGGAATCCTCATGTTTCTTTGTGGTTTTAAAAAAACATTTTCAAATGGTTTAAAAAACATTTAACATTTTAAAACCACCTTATTCTAAAAAACAAAACAAAACAAAACAAAACAAAACAGGTCGTCTTCCACGATCATTTCATTTTTGTTTTCCTGTGCGTGATTGTTACAAATACATGTCTTTTATGTACAGGAAAGGAGAAAATACTGGACTGCGTGCGACAGACCTATTCCGTTGGAACAAAACATGAATTTGCACTTTTCCTACAAACTACTAGGGTCCTCCACCTTGTTTTTCGTGCAGTTTTCACAGAGCATACGTGGTCCTTTGAAGAGCGACTCTTTATACTGTACAGTAAAGAATTTAGCAGTCGTACTGCAGAACGTGCAGAGTCAGCGCGTCGCTGCACAGAAGCAGCGAAGAGAGTCACGCTTGTGTTTCGAGGGATCAAGATTTCAGGCCTCAATGTTTTTCTGCAAACCGTAAAACCACCCAGTATTTTATGGAGAAACAATAATGACGATGCTTCAAGGCAGGACCGCCGTATTCACTAGGCGCTGTCCGTTCAGCACCAGAAACTCAGTAGCTTGTGATGTCTGCTACTGGGACAAGACGACTTTTCCTGTTCAGAAGGACCTGGAGAGTCAGAGAGACTGTAAAACCCTGGTTTCCTTGATCGAAGAAGTTAAATTCTCAGAATTTAAATTTAAGCTGAAAAAAAAAACACAAATAAAAAAAACACCAAGGTTTCTTCTGTCGAGCCGGAGGAGCTGTGGCGGTTTAGACAGACTGTAAAACCCGGGTTCCTCTGATCTAAGGTACTTCGCAGAACATTAACTTAAGTTGAAAAAAATAACAAGATCGAAGAAAAAAACAAGGTTTCGGCATGTGGGTGCGGTGACATAGCGGCATTTTCTTACTTCTTCGTGCTTTTAAGTGTCGAATTAATCTCTGCTTCTTCCATTCCAGCTCCAACTCCAACTTCATTAGGCTACGCGCTAACAAACCCTAAATTAATAATAATAATAATAATAATAATAATAATAATAATAATAGACACTATTGATCGTCAATGTTCAGTAATAATGTAAACTCATAATTTCTCGGACGGACCAACGTGTGTTCCCTTGAACCTGCACACGGTAAAACCGAAGTCTGCTGCTGCCGAGGTCTGCATTCCGGTAATTAACGCGCGAAAACTCTGGGTCTTGAGCAGTTTGTTTTTAAACCTGTGATACCGACACACACACAAAAAAAAACGGGGTTCGACTGTAGAACCCGAGTTGTAGGGCAGTTGGCCTGCGCGCCTCATAAGAAAACGTCACACTTCCTGGTGTCCTTGAAAATGCCCATTTTGGGATCATTTTCTTTTGCCTTTGTGAGACGCGTTGTGTTGTTTTTTGTTTTGTTTTGTTTCGTCCTGTTTGCTGGAAGGGCGGCCGTTCACTCGGGTTGTTGGAAGACCGTGAGGCTTTTAATCGTGAAACCCCTCCACCGCGCCTAACCCAGCAAACGCACAGTACAAGCGCCGCAGCCGGACCTGTTCAAGGCTTAAAATCTGATGGCGTAAAAAGACACATTTCGATGTACTGTAGAACTGTAGAACATCAATAATAATAAGTACACCGTCTACACTTTTTTAAAATTATATTTTAAATCTATAAGTTTTAAAACCATTGTTATGGGTCTTTGCTGTTTCCAGTTAATTATCGTTTTCTTGCACACTCTTGTTAAGAGTGTGTGCTTTTTGTTTTTGTTGCGTGAAGTGTCTTCCGTCTCATAATATCGTATAATAATAATAATAATAATAATAATAATAATAATAATAATAATAATAATAATAATGTTACTGCTATTAATACTGGAAATGACTATTAATGATGCTATTACTAACAACAACTTTTCTACCTACTGTAGTTTAACGATAACATTATCACAGAGATGGCACAACTGCTAAGACAGATGTAGAAGCTCACTCACTCCTTCTGCCGAGGGGCCGGCTCGCCTGTTCTCTCCCAGCGCGGAGACTGACTGACGATGACTGCGGGCTTGATTCCAGCCCCAGAACCGCGAAGACTCCGGTTTCGCGTGTGACCGTGGGCGCGGAGAAAACACGCACGCCCACGCGCGGAATGTCTTTCGGAAGTGTTGGACATTTCCCATCCCGGGGCCTTATATGCCTCAACTCTAAACCCCTCGCACCCCCCCCCCCCCCACCCTCCTCAAACCCCCACCTCGTCCCAAATCTCTTTAAAAGGATTGCTGATACGCTGCTTTTTTTTTATCAGCCTCTGGCTGGATAGAGAGACGAGGACGCGGGTCTCCCCCCGTCTTAAGACACAGTTAAGACGTGCGGGAATAAGTTTGTCTTAAGATCCGAGGGGATTTTGGCGCGGTGTAATCACTTTACTCGGTGGACACGCCAAACCAGGGGGGGAAGAGTGACACGTTCGTGTTTGGTTTATGCTTTCCTGTCCTCGCGAAAGAGCCCCGGCTTGTTGCTCTTTGCGAGCGATCGCTTTGATAACGTTTTTGACTTCCACTCCACTTCTTGATTTGAGATCACCTGCAGGCGAAACCGCGGTTCGGGGCCCAGTCGGCCTTACAGAGACTGCGCCTCAGCGATACTTAAAGCGACTCCGGCACTTTGTACTCAGCTCATAACAGGGGTGCTCCAGTGACTCTCGTTGACACTCCTTCACAGCTGGGGCAGTTTCTGGCGCTGGGAGACGCCATTTTACACAGCTGGTGAACTGCGACACTACCTTTCACTGCTTTTAAATAAACGTCTGAGAGAAGCTTCACCCGGGTGGAGCAGGCGCTCGGTCTCGGTCATCTCGGTCTTCCTAGATGAAGTAAGGCACGCCTGGGAGGGTCTGTCACTGGTCAAGCAGAAATATAGATTGAAATTGGCCGTGTTCGCCTACTGCCACCTGCCATGAATCAGCCATGATCCAGAAGAGGGCGGCAGCAAGCACTTCTTTACACAAAGAGTTGTGGGAGTCTGGAACAAGCTCTCCAGACTTTCCAGACTTACTGTAACATGCCCTTTGTCGGGATAACGGGAGGCAGGGAAGGGGTTAATTTTCATCCTGGCGTACTTGAGTTGGGAATGTCAGTAATTGATACAGGAGGCTTTTAATTCAACTATAAACACACATAAAAGTCTCAGACACCTTCCTTAATAATTGATGCCCCCTGTGGGAGCTGGCTAATTGAAAACCATTCAATTCCCAGCCTTTTAACGGCGAGGGGGTGGGGGGAGGTGACTTGTTAGTGTTCCTGCGGTCTGATGCATCACAGCTGGAGTCTTGACTTTCAGCCCGGCTGCAGACAGTGACCAGAGTGGCCCAGTGGACCCTGGCCCAGGCAGAGGACACGAGGAGATGGTACCAGTAATAAAGATTGTTCCAGACTCTCCAAACCACAGAGTCTCCAGCCTCGGTCCTGGTGAGCCCCAGTCTAGATCGTCTCACAGGTCACCCCAAATCAGTGGTCTCCAGCCCTGGTCCTGGGGAGCCCCAGTCCAGTTAGTCTCACAGGTCACCCCAAATCAGGGAGTCTCCAGCCCTGGTCCTGGGGAGCCCCAGTCCAGTTAGTTTCACAGGTCACCCCAAATCAGAGGTCTCCAGCCCTGGTCCTGGGGAGCCCCAGTCCAGTTAGTCTTATAGTTCACCCCAAATCAGGGAGTCTCCAGCCCTGGTCCTGGGGAGCCCCAGACCAGTTAGTCTCACAGGTCACCCCAAATCAGGGGTCTCCAGCCCTGGTCCTGGGGAGCCCCAGTCCAGTTAGTCTCACAGGTCACCCCAAATCAGGGGTCTCCAGCCCTGGTCCTGGGGAGCCCCAGACCAGGTCGTCTTATAGGTCACCCCAGATCTCCAGTCCTGGTCCTGGAGCTGTAAGAATGAGATTGACTGACGGACTGAAGAGCAACAGGAAGAAAGTGCGGCCTCACCTTGGGGAACTGAGGGGCAGGCGAGGTCTGTAGAGCTTCCAGGTCATAGGTCAAAGGTTCCCGGCACACTGGGCACACCACCGTCAGCTCCTGTGTGAGCGAGGGAGAGATCCGAAGATTGCGTTTCCAGTATCTAAAAGAGAGAGTCCCAGTTCAGTTAGTCTCACAGGTCACCCCAAATCAGAGAGTCTCCAGCCCTGGTCCTGGGGACCCCCAGTCCAGTTAGTCTAATAGGTCATCACAAATCACCTGTTTTTTTTTAATTAGAACTTGAAAGTTATTGTTCAATTAGGCAAGTCATTTGTTCAGTTCGGGGAACACATTTGAGAAACAAAAACACTTAATTACTTTAAAAATATCAGCCTTTTAAATGATGACAGTTAAGGGGTGCCAGGTCTTTAGAAAATTCTTCAGAATATTCAATCTGTGAGATTCCTGTGGGCTGCTCAGTGACAGGGGTTTCGCCTCCTCACCGATTTAAAGTTTCTGACATGAAAGCTCAAACACTCAGAAGAGGATTAGTTATTGGTGGGCAAAACGAAAAGCGAGATTTTTAAAAGGAGAGAATGAGATTTAGCTGGTATATTTCAGAGCTTTATTCTGGGGGGACTGAATTCATATTTATAATAGTAGTTAACAATTCCTTACACTTACATAGCGCTCTTCTGGACTCTCTACTTAGGGCTCTTTACAGGTCATGGGGATCCCCTCCACCCCCACCAGTGTGTCCCCCCATCTGGATGAAGCTCCAGTCTGCTCACACACAGCAGCTCTCAGTGGGGAGGAGAGCAGAGTGGTGAAGCCAGTTCAGAGAGGGGGGTTATTAGGAGGCCATGATGGGTAAAGACCAGGGGGAAATTTGGCCAGGACACCCCTACTGTTTATGAGGAATGCCCTGGGAGTCAGGTCCAATAAGTCCAGTTCTGAACTGATATAGGATGCTTATAGCTGAATTGCTATCCAAATGTGTCAACATGCTGTCCTTCAAGGATTAGAATTGGGGATCCTGTTCCAGACTGTTGGTATCAGAGTGTAGATTTCTGACGAGGGGAAGCCACCATCACACTGCTTGGCATTGCTGGGGCCCTGGGTTCAATTCCTGGGGTGCTATCTGTGTGGAGTTTGCATGTTTTCCCCCAGGTTCGTGTGGGTTTCCTCCAGGTGCTCTGGTTTCCTCCTAGTGTCCAAAGGCAGGCTGGTAGGTTAACTGGCTTCTGGGAAACTTGGCCCAGCTGTGCGAGTGTGTCTGTGCCTTTTGATAGACTGACGGCCCATCCAGGGTGTTTCTCGCCTTGTACACTCAACTTTCCGAAAAAAAAAAACGATCAGTGTATTTACAGATCGAGTGGCCATTCTAACAGTACTATTCAGTTCTCTTAGCCAGTTCACAGTGACAGTTACAGGAGGAACGTTTTTAAAAGAAACTTTATCGATGTTATCTGAAGTCTCAGTCAAAAATAGCAGAAGTAACAGAAGCTAAATTAGCTACAAAAGCTAAATTCTTTTGTTTGGTAATATTTTCACTGCTCTTGCTGAAAAGAAAAAAAATATATAGAAGAGTCGCAGCCTCTCAGTTGGAATTGTCTCCAGTAACATGGTACTAACCCAGTGGGCATTGATTCGTCGAATATACGTATATTTACGGCGAAATTACGTCTATACGTATACAGTATATACGTCGCCTAGACGTATAATCAACGTCGAATTGCAACCGTAAAATCGACGACATGAATAAACGCATATATAACGTCGAAAACACATCTAACACAGTGCCTGAGGCTTTTTATTGTAAATTACGAAGTAAATTATTTTGGCAGTAATTAATTTACACGTGTATAATACATATAGTAAATATAATAAATTAATTACTGCCAAAATAATTTACTTCATGCACTGTGCAGAGTGCCGTATACTCCTAGTTGCGGCACACACGATACATACAGTAAAAAGCCTCAGGCACTGTGTTAGATGTGTTTTCGACGTTATATATGCGTTTATTCATGTCGTCGATTTTACGGTTGCAATTCGACGTTGATTATACGTCGAGGCGATGTATATATACGTATAGACGTAATTTCGCCGTAAATATACGTATATTCGACGAATCAATGCCCACAGCTTGGCATACAAGGGTTTTGCTGAGGGGGTCTTGCCACCTGCCTGAAAAAAAAACAGTAAAATGTTTGAGTGCCTATAGAGTTTCTATTTTTATTTTCTTGACAAAAGTTGATACCATTTCCTGGACACCCCGTCCCCTATCAGTGCGCGGTGCCCGGGGAAAAATCTGTAGGGGGCGTCTGAAATTCTGAGGGGGGAGTGATATTTCGGTTGAAACGGAGCTGTACGGTGCAGCTACCCAAATGAAATCTCGCAGCTATGCCATTGATTAGTGCTTCATGATAGAAGATAACGACTAGCAATCTGGTATTTGCGATGAAGTTCAGTTTCACATTTTTCGTCACTCTCACGGTTTGTATTGCCTGGAGCGAAAAGTACCATAAGCGTTCATTTTTGCAGCTACATGGACGTTCTGAATCGTTAATAAAAAAATGTTGTAAAACCAACAGAAAGCACAGACTGCTATAACTAGTCCTAGTTATATAACGATTTTAAGTATAATGATAAGCTACTGCAAGGAATCGGTCTACCTGAGCAAACAGGATCGTAATGTTGACACTCAATAACGACACTGATATGTGCAGTTCCTGGACGGATAGCCCTCCTACCCATCAAACAGACTGAATAACTGTTCGTGTCATTTAGTGTTGTCTGACCATTGACAAAGTACAACTATTTTTTTAGGGCGCAAATTAAGTTAGGTAAATCTTTTTGCCCAAAACTGAAGGGGCGACATTCCCCCCTCCCCCCGTGATGCCAGGCCTGTCCCCATCCTATCCCATAATGTCATTATATATAATACCATACAACAGTGACCGATCCTTACTAACTGCATGCGTTAAAATTGCACATCAGCTCATAGCAGGGGGCACATAGCCGCGATGTATTATCAATGTTAAATTTCAACCATAATATCGACAACATTAATAAACGCATACGTTGAGAAAATATCGAACCCAGCATATTTTCCGGTTATATACCACAATGCATTGCTAGTATTCGTTGGTCACCATTTTGGACACGTTTTTCAAATGTAGAAGTATATCTGCAAATATCTCAGCAATCCTCTTTTGACGAGTAAGTATGAACAATAATAATACTATCTGAATACATACAGATCTTTCTTAATATTATTTTGATTAAAATAGTACGTGAATAAGCAAAAAAATGGCACATAAAATAGTGTGAATGGGGAAGATGACACAAAATCGTTTTGCCGTTTCTCTTATTCTTATTCTATGTTGTACTTTCAAACTTTGGGTACTCTTTAATTAGGACAGACTTTATTGCTCAACTGCTATGATGCAAGCCAAATTTTATACATTTATTTCAGCTTTGAGCTTAGTAAACCGTTCATTTTTTAGATTATACTAAAGAAGATATTAATCATCATTTATTTGGGAAGTAATATTATATAATTTTCTCCTAGCTGCGGTGCTGAAGTCCCACCCTACATCAACAGAAAAAGAAATAAAGGAGCACGCAATGTGTTACTTGAAGAATGCATATGCAAGGCAGGGGGCCAGGAGATCTGGACTCTGAAAATAATAGGTTTTTGGTTCTAACTGTTAGGACAATTAGACAGGGTTTGCAAATAGTGGACAAAAATCGTCTTAACTTCCATTGTAATATTTTTTTTCTTGGAAATATAGAAGTTGTACATTTTAAAATGTATATTTGAATCAAAATGTGGTTTTGAGTTAGTGTGTTAATGTAATTAGTTTGTGTTTGTCATTACTATACTGTATATTGCCATGTTACCAGAATTTGTAGCTGAAGTTTAAGACTAGTTGTGTTTTTTATGATTATTGCCCATATGTTGATTGTTGATTGATTGTATACAATGTATAATTTGAAATACGTATGTTTCAGGTGTGAATGTGTATTTTCAGAATAAATTTCTAAACCTAATCATTGGCTTGGTTTACTTGTTTCTACACCTATAAAATCTATCTTTGATGTATAATAGACCTCTAATGTTATCCGTATAATAGACCTCTAACCATATACGTATAATAGACGTCTAAAGTTATACGTATAATAGACCTCTAACCATATACGTATAATAGACCTCTAACCATATACGTATAATAGACGTCTAAAGTTATCCGTATAATAGACCTCTAAAGTTATCCGGAACTCCAACCATATATGTATAATAGTCCTCTAAATTTATCCGTATAATAGAACTCCAACCATTTATGTATAATGAACGTCTAAACATAGACGTTTAATCGACGTATAACTTTAGACGTATATTAGAATTTCATTCTAGACGAATTGTAGACCACATTTAGACGTCTAAGTTATACGTTTAATAGACGTATATTATACGTCTTTTGCCCACTGGGAAGTTTAGTGTTTGTTGTGGAAACTGTACGAGATACTTTCACCTTTCACGCCTTTCCTCTCGTATCAGCGTATCTCGGCTTTCCTAATACGCTCGCCTTAGAATCATATCATTAGCTAATGTAATCTCGTGGAAAGCAACAGACAACTGTAAAACTGGATCTGTTTCCTTTAATTCCTTCTAATCCTGTGCTCCACGCGATTTGACCCCGACATCAGTTAAAGTAAAACAAACAGTTCTTTTAGCGACATTAATCCCGGCCTTTCTCAGATCCTCAAAATCCGAGCCCGGGGCAAATCTCGGAGGAAAGCCTCTTATTTCTGCTCGCCGGAGAGACAGAGGACACAGACCCGGGCGGCTCGGAGGCGTGCGCTCACGACGAGCGCCCCTTCGGCTGAGGAGAGCGCGTCTCGTCGCGCAGGGTAACCCGCCGCCCATTGCAGTCCAGCTGAAACAGCGAAACTTTTTAAAACTGTCTATAAAAACGGTCCCCAGATTTATGTGGGATTCGTCCTCGAACCCGCTTCTCGCCGCCAGTTCCAAATTAGACAGCCCGCTTGTCAACAAAAGATCAGTGGGTGTGTTTGTTTATCTATTTATAAGCGTCTCTTTCTTTTTCACCGTCAGTGTACTGTACCACAGGGCTCCGGCCTCCCCTGGTCGCAGTTCTGTACCACAGGAAAACAGGGTGTAGAAGTTTGTACATACGAGCATTAAGGAAAAACACAACTAAACACCTGAGTGAACGTCCGTATCAAGGAGGTCCCCTGCGGTTGTGAGGATACAATCTCCCTTCTCCAATTCTCCATAAAGACGTTACCATCAAGAGCTAAAACGCGCAAAGTAAAATGTATATATACCGTATGTGTATTTTTTTAGTAATGACGTCGTTGTGCCTCGAAAACAGAAGTGCCCGACGTATTTCTTGTGTTGGCTTTTAGAAGAGATTTAAAATGTATTCAGCCGGGGGAGGAAACCCTGATCAAGATTCGATGTGAAACGGAGAAAAACCGTGCAGTGAAACAGCAGGACGACTGTGCACCGTGAAGGTGGCGATTATCCGTCTACATTGTAGGGGTGACGGGGCCTTCTCGTGTTATGCCCCCAAGCTCTGGAACTCTCTCCCCAAGGATATCAGAGAGTCACCTTCTCTAAACTCCTTCAAATTCAGACTCAAAACCTTCTTCTTTAGAAAAGCCTTTACTGAACTGTTCCATTCTTCACCCCTCTGCTTTTCCTAGTACCACCATCCACGGTGTGTTGTAACTGTGTTTTGTCTTGTGTATTCTTTTTATTTATTGTTGTTGTCATTCTGTAAAGCGCTTTGAGAAGCCACCTTTAAAGGCGCTATATAAAATAAAGTTTATTATTATTATTATTATTATTATTATTATTATTGACGAGCCGGGACACAAGAATCTCGCCCTGCGGACACAAGGAGTCATTTACAGAACTGATAATGCCGCGTTTCTCTCCTTGCACAACTGCACCTGAATCTTTCACGGACAGACACAAGCCATACTGGACTATACATCTCGGTGTGCGATTCATTACATAAAACGCCTTTTGTTGCTATCTCTTGTCGAAAAGCCGTATTTCGTTATTCACCGTGGGTCAAACCATTACGCGCCGGACCCTGTCCTTTGACGAGGACCGGCGCTTTATCCAGGGGCGACTCAGACTTGGGACACTTTCACGACCACAACGTTGCTGCTGGACTTCATCCTGCCGAACCCCGGGCAAAGGTCTGGGATTAATGCCGGGGATTCGGGGCCGTCCTGTAGGCCTATAGGCTGCCCTCGAGTGCATCGCTGCTACAGTTCCTCTCAGAAACAGAGGGGATAAACTTCCGCTCTCCGGCTGGTTCTTGAAGATCGTGTGGCGGCGTGGGTCTCCTGCGCGCGCACACACCGCCTCTCCTCCTCCTCCTCCTCCTCCACTTTGCGGTTTCTAAAAGGTTTCTGTACACTTCCCGCTCAGTCACTCGAACTCTTCTTTCTCGCTGTGTCTGGGAAAAAAAAAAACATCCGTGTGTCACTCAAGACTCCCCTGGGACGGAGGGGGGCGGGAGCGGGACCGCAGGGAGAAGGTGAAAACGCAGAGCCGGACGCACACGACAGCCCCCCTCGGCAAAGACCGGGGCCGTGACGAGTTACACACCCGGCAGTGCCCGGTTATAGAGGCGGACACCGCTGCGACTCAGATTTACCACGTCAGCAACAACAAAAACAACAACAAAATCCGAGAAAATAAGTGAAAAGGGAACGAAAAAAAAATCGAGATCTGTGACAACCAGCTACTTCGCCGTTGAATTGACGATAAGAAAGGGCGATAAGGCAACGGAGAGGCTGGCTGTCTCAGGGGATTACTGAACTTTTCGGTTGCCTCTGTGACTGAACAAGGCAAAGACAAATAAGACCAGCTGCAGTTGGCCTATTGTCGAGTTCACAATCAGTTCACAATCGATGGTGTAAATCAGTATAGTGCCCCCTTATTACACACTCTGGATTCATTCCTCCGGAACTGTGCGTAAGGCAAAAACCTTCGGAAACTACATTTCCATTCCTTCCTGTGTTGCACCCTCTGGTTGGTCTCAGACCTCAGAATTATTCCCTCAGACACCCGACGTCACCTTAATACAGCACAGAATGGTAACTAAGTAATAATATTCCTAGTTAATTATTCCAGTGACTTTGCTTAATGTCATTAGCTGATCCAGATGTATGAAGACATTAGAACTCGCTCATTTTCAGTGCAGTACAGTAGAGAATGCTGTACTCTGTGCACTTAACACACACAAGCCTTCGTTATTAAAAAAAGAAGTTAAAATAGAAGAAAAAAAAAGCAAATTCCTCACCCAAAAAGATGCAGGCAAAGCAGAATCTCGATGATGCTTTACAAGATCTCAAGATCTCAGCTCGTTAGAGTGAAATTTTGCTCTTTAAATGAAAACACAGATAGGAACGACTACATCTCCTGTAGTGAGGCCTGACTCCACACAGGGGTCTTACTGAGGTGTCAGCAGAAGGACATGAAGGACAGAGAGGAAAGGTGAAAATAGCACCGAGCTTCCTAGAGGGCTCCGCTGAAGTTTCAAAATCACACACAGCTCCTTCTCACCACGAGATAGAAAAAACACAAAAATGCCTTATTATCCGAGAATGAAGACCAACATAATCCATTATTATATAGTGGGAAATAATAATAAAAAGCTGTGTTATGTTGTAGCTCTAAGCTGTTGTATAAATCAAGGGGTGGATCTGCAGTCCTGGAGGACAACAGTGCCTGAAGACTTCAACATTTTTAACAGTCTAATTGATCTGGTTATTGGCTTAGTGGCTGATGCATTCCACTCCATTCCACTACAGGTCTTTGTTCCAGCTCTTCCCTCATTATTGAACAGACCTTTAGAACCTGGACCCCATAAGAAAAAATACGAATACATGCTAGAACAGTTCTATGTAAACGTTTGGACTGGAGGAGTCCAGGTTACCTGTTCCTGGTGTTTAGCGTGCTGATATGAACACACCTTTGAATCCATCTCTGCTGCCTTTCCGATCCACTCCGTTCCAGGATTTTGCAACAACCAAAAAGCAGTTAAGGAGCTGGCTGTGTCAGAGTTAAAAAATCCCTATTTCTAGGAGCAGATCCCCTGAAGATGCCCACACCCCATTTCAGATTATCCCCCACCTCCACCTCCCAGTAGTGCCTCCCTGAGATGAATCCCACTTAACCCAACACACACTGATGGACAGTAAATCTAGTAGATGCAGAGGACTGAGGCACATCAGACAGGACTGCGCGTTTCCCATCCTTGGAGATGTTCAGGCTGACGTGGGCTGTATCAGGGTCCAGGACTACATCTGCTGGAAAGACAGAGAATGACAATAAGGAAAGTGTCCTATGCTTAAAAACTAACTTTATATTCCAAAAATTGGAAACTGGAAGCGTTTTAATATTTAGGACATTAGGTTTGAGATAATTCAGGGCATTGTGGTTTTGAAGGAGAGTCAATAACACACACTCTCCTTCTTATGGGTCTTATTGATTGGAATACCTGATGCGTTTTGAATCCATTTCCACACTAGGAGAGAAAAAAATAAAAAACAAAAATGTTATTTTTTTTTAACGGGTTAGGATACATCAATCCTGAAAGCGATTACTAACGCACGTTTCCTTAGAGGTCTGTCGCCTCTGTAATGACACGATCTGGCCACCACGTGGCAACATTGCTGCAGTTGATCGGATTAATGCTCTAGCTATGGCCATAGAGCACGTTCTTGTGCAGTGTATGGTAGGATTGGTATGGTAGGATTCCTTGGGTTTAATGGGGAACAATTTCTCAGATCGGGTATTAAATTTCAGCAACAAAATAAACTAATTGATGGTTTCGCAAAATTTGACAAATTTCAAATGAAGTGCAGAATGGTGAACTTTGTGAAAGCACCATAAGGTGGCCATGTTGTCGCAGGCAGGCAAGAGTGAAAGTTTGCGCAAATTGTGATGTAAAAGCAGCCCTTCCTGCTCACTAGTCACTGTAAGTGAATGGGAAATGGGGTCTCTTAATAATGTCAATCCTGTTTTGTCTTTTTGAATTCATGTGTATATTTTAAATGACGCCTCACTGTCAAGCCTTTGGCTGTTCAGAACATAGGGGTCGCACACAAAACAGAGGATCGGATCAGCAAGTCAGACTGTTTCTTTCCAAGTGATCGTCAGCTCGTCAAGAGATGGGTTATAACCACGGGCACTGATTTCGGTCCCATTGGCAAGTTTCTTGATGAGATTCAGCGTGATGTGCAATCAAAGAAGTACAGGTTGTGACATTTCACTTCAGAAATGTTCCAATGTGATCCGCATGCTGAGTTAACAGGTAAATAGTATGTGCCGGTAAAACCATCTCAAAGTCAATATGATGAATTCAAATCATTCAAAATACTTTCAAGAATTTGTCTTTTGCAACACTTGAAATTTAATATGAGTGGTTTAGATGGTTGGCAGGTTTCTGTTTTTTTTGCAATACTTAAATGGTCTAAAAAACACATACTGTATCTACAATGCCAGCAGGCTCTAGCAGGCTTATGGCCAGCAGAGGACCAGTAAGGAGACTGACGGGGAGTGAGGGCTGAGGACCAGTAAGGAGACCGACGGGGAGTGAGGTCCAGTAAGGAGACTGATGGGGAGTGAGGGCTGAGGACCAGTAAGGAGACTGATGGGGAGTGAGGTCCAGTAAGGAGACTGATGGGGAGTGAGGGCTGAGGACCAGTAAGGAGACTGATGGGGAGTGAGGTCCAGTAAGGAGACTGATGGGGAGTGAAGTTTGAGGACCAGTAAGGAGACTGTTGGGAAGAGAGGGCTGAGGACCAGTAAGGAGACTGATGGGGAGTGAGGTCCAGTAAGGAGACCGATGGGGAGTGAGGGCTGAGGACCAGTAAGAAGACTGATGGGGAGTGAGGTCCAGTAAGGAGACTAATGGGGAGTGAGGTCCAGTAAGGAGACTAATGGGGAGTGAGGGCTGAGGACCAGTAAGGAGACTGACGGGGAATGAGGGCTGAGGACCAGTAAGGAGACTGATGGGCATTGAAGGCTGAGGTACCGCTGAGGAGAATGAAAAATGTCAGCTATGACAGCAGTATATCTGACATTGCAATAACAAAGCATTGTAACTCAGCGGACCAGGGGATAATTGTGAGGTACAGCACAGAAACGAATCAGGGGTCAGGTCTGACAATGTTGATATTATTGCCAGGTTTGAACCAGCCCCTGTGAACCCAGGGAGATATTTTGTCATGCAGGCATGGAGCTTGCACAGCTACCAAATGACATTGTCCTTGCGGCAGTGTCAGGTTTACTGACGAAATAGCTGATAGTTGTGGGTATGTGAGTAACAGGGCAGGTTCGAACCGAACTGACCAAAGTGAAGCTACAGTATAGAACTCTTTTCTAAATTATTAAAGCATGGTATAAGATTTCATTTCAAATTTTGCGGTTTTCACTAAAGGGTTTGAAATGAACAATGCTTACAATGCTTCAGTGCAGAGCGGTGACTCTGTGGCTAAGGAGCTGCGCTGTGCCTGTGGCTGGAAGGTTGCCAGTTCTAATCCCACAGCTGGCAGAGGAATCCTACTCTGTTGGGCTCCTGAGCAAGGCCCTTCACCCCAACTGCTCCAGGGGTGCTGTGTAAATGACTGACCCTACGCTCTGAGCCCCAGCTTCTCTCCCTGTCTGTGTGTCTCATGGAGAACAAGCTGGGGTCTGCAAAAAGACAAATTCCTAATACAAGAAATTGTATAGGGCCAATAAGGTGATCTCATCTGATCTCTTACAGAAACTCAAAGGATTGTGGAATCCCTGTGAGTGTGCCTGTGTGGATTTGGAAATCAGAAGACTTTCCCCTGTAAGTTGTCTTTGGTCCTTTCACATCTACCTGTCCAATAAGACGCCTCTAAATACAAACTGCAGTTTGACTTTTGCACGCTATGACAGAATACTAGAAGATATACTGTCGATGTACTGGTTGAAATAAAATATAAAATGAAAAAAAAAGACTTAAACAGTCGATCATTTGTTGTCCAACACACTGCAAATAGAACTGATTTGCTGGAGCAATGAAGTAGAGGAAGCCGTAGAATACGGAGCTTAAGGACTTCACTGTAGGATAACTAGCTACAACAGCTACCCGCATCAGAGAAACGACGCAGGGCGGGTTTTTGTCTTTGCCGAGTGCGCAGAAAGCTCGACTCCAGTGTACCGCGTGTTCTGAGTTGATGCATACGTACATCTGCTTTGCACTTTTTAAATTCTCTCGTAATCGTTTGTGTAACCTAGCACAATGTGTCCATTCCATCTCAAATGATTGATGATTTAATAAAATGGGACTGTCTTCCCAGGGCTTCCTCACAACAGGGGGCAGATTGAGTTGACTCTTTTGCACATTTGAAAATCACAGGTCTCCCTTTCGTTGTGTACTGGTCCGTGAGCATGTAATGCATACACTGGTTTGGACCAGCTCCTATCTAGTTCAGTATCCCCATCTGTATCCCCCTCCGAAATGCTCTGGGACCCATGCTTTTTCTCATCCTGCACAGATAGAAAATATTTATATGCCAAAAAGGACAAAAGATGCACACAGCCCTTGTGTGCTTTCTTTCGGGTTCCCTTGTCTTGTGTAGTTTTCATTCGTGTTTTTTTACACGACGCGAATCCCTACACAACTCATTAAATACACTAATATATCGATATAAACATACACAAACACCAGGCTCCTTTTAATGCAGACCTTAATGACCAAAAGCACAAACGCGCACGCATGAGCCTATTGTATATCATTAAGTCATTTTGAGGAGCATTTTGAGGAGCGCCTGCGCATTACGGAGGGGGAAACCGATTTTCGGAGGACACCGAACTGGATACGACCGCAGCAGTACGCGTGTAGAGATATGGTGAGCTTTGACTTACACGTCATTTCCCTGGTCAGGGCTGGCGAATGTGGTAAAATTGCTTAATCAGTTTGCATCTCAATTGAATGAGAGAATTAAACGACTGCGCGCGTATTGTTTTGGACTGTACTGTAGCTTGAGCTGTTTTGCTTTCCTAAATATTACCTTTAGAGCTATTAACCTGTCACTAAAACGTTGTTAAAGAGTTAATAAGAGCGGAGTCTGATCTACTGAAAACATCATGGGCAGAGGGATCTCAAGATGGTTGAGATAGTTAACGGAAACGATTGCTTGCATTACTTAATTCATACGATTAATTATCCATCCCTTTATGTATGAAATGTAAGAATGCCTTCTCGGTATAATTGACTAACCCTTAAAGATATACTGTAGTGAGCAAACAACAAAGTGGAATATTATGGAGTTTTTTAGCTCAGGGTAAGCTGATCCAAAGTCCTTGAGTATAACAGAACAGACATACATTGTTATAGTAGGAGTGCATGAGACAATTCATACTTCATAATACTTTATTGCTGGAGAGTAAATTAAAGCAACTAACAAAATCCTGTCCATCTATCCTGTGGGCTCAGACAGCATTATCAGGTGGTTCCTCCTTATTAACTTCATAATACAACTGGTGAGCAGACATTTCACCAAAATTATGAAACATCCCAGGGGCTTGGACAATGAATTCTGTAAGATAGTGTAAGTTTTCAATCCAAACTATTGCTATTTTAATATGCAGGTAACAACTTCACAGTATTTTGAATTACAAGTGGAAGGGGCCACTTTAGAACAGGAGATCTCTATTACTACTGTGCTTGATTACTGAAACAACATGCTACGTGTTTGGAAATCAGTCATTGGTGCTTTATTAGGGAAACAGGGGGGGTACAAGTTAGTATTTACGATATCCAGGCTCTTCTCCAGGGTTTGCCCACTGTGTGCTAACTGCTTCTGTTTCATTTGTATAATATCATGTAACTGCCATTCTCAAAGGCCACACACAGTCCAATAATATTACCCTTAAAGATACCGATAACAACAACAGAGTGGAAGATTATGGAGTTTTTTTTGTTTGAGATACAGTATTTTATTCAGCTGCTCAAAAGACCTTAATTATAACAGAACAAGCATTGAATGTGACAGCAGGAGTGCATGAGACTACAAATACTTGATTGTCACCCAAACTGAAGAACTGTCCACAAGGTGACCTTGATGCCACCTGGAACCAAACTCTGTACTGTTTCCCTCTGAGTTTCCCTTTCATGGGGAAAGGTGTGTGTAAAGCAACATGTTAATTTATGAAATATTAAACAGAAAACTCAGATCAGTCTGGATTCATGTGTCTTTATTATACTTGAATTGAAGCGATACATTAGGAGAAGGAGTTTTAATTGCAGAGATCATACATCTTGACATTTGCGTTCACATAGCAGCATGCTGAAGCCTCTCGAGCCACCAGGGGGCGCTCAGCAGCCCTGCGGGGTGATGGATGCTATGACGGGCGTGGGGCTGGACTCGTGCTTGGCGATGCAGGAGTAGAGCGCGTGAGTCTGCCACTCCGCCGCAGGCAGGCTCAGGGAGCTGCTGGTGACGTAGGTGTTCTGGGCGGCGTTGGCGCTGTCCAGCCACACGGGGGCGCTGTGCACGCCGCTGGTGACCGGGGCGCCGTCCACACTCCAGCTCACGTCGACGAAGCCGGGGTAGAAACCGCTCACCAAGCAGGTGACCGTCACCGAGCCGTTAGCGGAGACCTCTTGTGTGGGCGGAGGGAAGAGCTGGAGGACAGGAGGGGGGAGGCCGCTTTCTGTAGGAGCAAGGAAATGGAAAATGAGCTTTTCAAATCCTCTCTTTACCTGGGTTTAAGAAAATTAAATACTAAGATGTTAATATGAGGAATATATATCATGAAACTAAGCCCCATGAATGGAAAAAAATGGCTGTTGCATTGTTAAAATGGAGTTATTTCTATTTTGCTTTATATCCATTAAGCATTTTATTGAAGTGCGCCAATCCCAGCAAGCAAAGGGCACAAGGCAAAGTACACACTGGGCGGAACACCAGTCCATCACAGGGCACACACAGACACAATGACACACACACTCACACCAGGGCCAGTTTTCCCAGAAGCCAATTGACCAGTATGTTTTTGGACTTTAGGAAGGAACCAGAGCACCAGGAGGAAACCCACACAAACCCAGAGAGAACATACAGCCTCCACACAGACAGCACCCCAGGAATTGAACCCAGGGCCCCAGCGCTGTGAGGCAGCAATGCTAACAATTCTGCCATTTGTTTCATACAGTATGTTGTGTGTGATTCTTTCAGCCTGCTATGAATTTTCTGCAACCTAGAGTTATAGTACGATGTAATTTGGTGGTGGTAGCATACTGCCGCTCTTAAAGTGCCGTCATTTTCTCGTGGAGGATAAATATTTTTAAAAATGTGCAGAGTATTTTCTGCGGAGACACTTGTCGTTTTCAGTCAGGTGTTTTCAAATACTTTTATAATGATTATCACGATTGCAAAGTATCATGATTCAAGCAGAATGGAAGTGGATGGGTCGATGAATCAATCTAGGGTTTTAACGTCAGGGTATGAGCACACATGAAATAAAAAACAAATAAACATTATCTGTCTTTTATTTGGTTAAAAAGCTGCATTAGAATTAACTACAGCATTTTTCTTCCTTTTTTAGTTTAATGGTCAATGTGTTAAACAGTATATATAATTTTAATTATTTTAATTTGTTAAAATTCATTTTTTTAATCGAATGACCATTTTCATATTATTTGGCTTCTTAATGATTTTTCACATGAATGTCACAGAGCTCAATCGTTAATCTTGGTGAATATTGAATAAAACCAATTTGATTATGTGGGTATGATAGTCTTCTGTATGAGAGTTTTTGCTTCTTAAGAAAGTTAAGACACTTACTGAGAACTTTGATGCGAGTTCCTTCTCCCCATGTCTGTTCGCCATCAGTATAGTACTTGAAACAGTAATAGATGGAGTCATCACCTTCCTGAATGTTGCTCACAGTGAGAAGATAGCTGTTCTTGGATTCATCTCTGGACGGCACAAACCGATCAGGGATCGCAGAGGGTCTGTAGATCTTTTTATCAGAAGTAAAATACGCTACTCCTTCAGGTTGTTTCCCAGGGGTCTGACGAATCCAGGGCACACCTATTCTGCTGACATTATCACCCTTAACCAAGCACTCCAGAGTGACAGATTCTCCAAGAGACACAGGGACTACTGAGGGAGACTGGGAGAAAACTATTTCTCCTTGGACAACTGTGGATGATAAAAAAAGTTTAACATTACGCTCTGCACTGCTGGTGTGCATCTCCTAATTCTCTTTAAAAATGCTGGAGTTTTCACAAAATTGTGCACCTCATACATTTCTAACATGATTTGTCTTTGCCGATGTATCTGCTATAGGACACTCTTTTCAAATTCAAGCTTGAGATTTCTGTATCATGACAACTTTCCCCCTCAAAAACCCCATTTTATTGTTACCCTTAATCCATATCTTCCTTGAATTCAGCACCGCCTTGGTTCATTGTCCCAAGCTCAATTCTTTCATGTCTGCAATGTCCTATAAGAATTCCATTCATTTCTTTCAGCTGTAAGCACTATTTGTAAAGTCCTTTTGCGTTTACTGGAATCGTGTTATTCTATTTCTGAAAACCTCACAATTTTCTTAATACACTTGAGTGTTAAAGACAAGAAACCATACTTACGGGTCACAGAGACCAGAGCTACAAGGACTTGTATGGTAAGCATCTTGGACGTCTTCCTCAAGGTGTTACAACGCTCAGCGCCCACAGCCGTTATGACCAATGGAGCTTACGAAGGGCTGTTTATGAGGTATCCGTGCGTCACTCAGGGAAATCAGGGACATTTATGTAAATTGGCAGGCCGCGATTGGCTGCTGAGATGTTACTTTTTTCTCCGTTTCCGAACACGTTGTTGTCAAGCTGTTTTTAGAGAGACGGTCAGGCGTTTCAAACGACCCCACAGGTTTTTCCAAGACCCAACTTTTGGAGACAGAGTTTGGTGAAGAAAAAGAATTCTGCACACTTTGGGAAAGATTCCTGAAATAAGCTGTTGTGGGAGAACTCTGTCTCCTGCTGAAGTTACAACAAGGCCCTTCCCTATTGATCTGCATGGACAATCATAGACTTATAGGTCTTCAGTGCTATGCTGATGAAGAATAGTCTTGTAGAAGGCAAGGGGTCAGTAGGCCTGTGAATTGATATCATCATTGGTTTATTTAGCTATAGCCTTTATCCAGGGTGTTCTGCCTACATTCTGGACAATCAGTGATCTACAAAAACTGAACAGTGCCAGAATACACTATAAACAACAGCAGCACTTCAAAAACCTAATGCGATAGTTGAAACGATATAAGTGGCAGAAGAAATGATTGTAATGTTGGAATGAATCAAAGGATCAGCAGATGGCTGTGGATGAGGTGATAGACAGAAGACAGAGACAGTGTGACTGTGATTGGGGGGTGTCACCCCAGTGGTGCCAGGGTGGAGAAGGAGAAACAGATGATGGTGCAGAGAGAGGAGATGGAAAAGGGACAACACCAGCAAGTGAGAGGAGACCTGGAGATATCAGAGATTGTAGAGAGAGGAGTAGGAGCAGCTGAAAGACCAGACGAAGAGGAGCAGAGGAGAAAAGAAATGAGGAGCTAGAGAGAAGGGAGAAGATTGATGAAGGAGTCCTCCATAGGTGTGACAGGTTTCAGAGGGGAGAAAGAGCTGTACAAGAGGCAGGAGAGGGAGAAGGAGCAGCTGAGAAACCAGCAGATGAGAGGAGACCAGGAGAGAATAGACACTGTAGAGAGAGGAGAAGGATCAGCTGTTGAGAGAGCAGCAGATGAGAGAAGACCAGGAGATATCAGAAACTGTAGAGAGAGGAGACGCAGCAGCTGTAGAGAAAGGAAAAGCAGCAGCTGAGAGACTAGGTGAAGAGGACCAGAGTGGAAGAGGAATGAAGAGATGGAGAGAGAAGGGAGCAGAGTGACAAAGGGATCTTCCACAGGGTAGAGAGCAGTACAAGAGGCAGGAGAGAGAGAAGGAGCAGCTGAGAGACCAGCCGATGAGAGGAGAGCAGGAGATAACAGACACTGTAGAGAGAGAAATAGGAGCAGCTGAGAGAGCAGGAGAAGTAACTGGGGATAAACAGGGAACAGCAGGGTGGTGAAGGAAATCATACTGTAGGTTTGTGATTTGTGAGATCAGTGTCAGATAACTGCTTTGAAATACAGTAGTTTCTATTATTGTATCTTTGTCAAGTTACTACAATATAATAATAATAATACAATACAAAATAACAATTATACAATAATTCCTTTGTGAAAGGAATGAAGATTAATTTAAAGGTTTATCTCAATTTTATGAAATACTATACACATCTTTGACTCTAATATCACATAGTTTGAGCATCTTACCACATCAGTTATCACCCTCTCTGTAACACTGGTGTAACTCAGTGATTCAGAATTCTCACTTAATACTTTCAGCTAAATATTTCCATCCATTTTAAGTAACTGTTTTCATTGCCATCCAGTCACCTTTACAGGAGAGGATTCTGACACACCAGTTAACCTGCACAGCGTGTCTCTTTGGAGAGAATTTAGACTCATCAAAAACAGCACTCCTGTCTGAAATTAAAATTATGATCAAAGTGCACTGGCTAAAACCCACACCATTACAGTATATCACCTGCTTTAAAATATGTGTTTCATTAAAGGGATTTTATAGAGAAGACTGACTAGGTTTAGGATAAAAGTGAGTAAAACCCTCAGCAAAACCCTAATTTTCATAGGATTTCAGCTCTTAAAAGATTCTGGAGCAGAACACACCTGCATGTTTGAATGCTTTGCAGGTATTTTGTTAAAGAGCTCTTGAGGTTTAGCTTCAGGACTAAGCGTGCAGTAATTAAATCTAGAGAACCAAGATAATTTCAAAATTGCTAAATCTTCCTCTCCATGATGTTGTGTCTTGAACTTACTGCCCATGTTGTGTGTGATAATAAAGGCTTAAAAGGGATAATAGAGTGAAGTCAACCTTATGGTTCGTAGGTTCATGTCCCAGCTGGGTCAGTCAGCCAGAGTCCTTTATTGAAGATTGCTATGATGTGTTAAAGTGACCTCTCTACTTCGTCTCTGAGCGTTTATCAATTGTTATCTGGTTGAATATAAGACAAATAAATAAATGATTATCATATACATTTTAGAGGCATTCCATGTGTTTCACTGGTGATATATCAAGACTCTTATTCCCCCTTTAAGGGATAAAGCCCAGTGTTCAGAAAAGACTGAAAGAAAGGCTTGCAAGTGCTTGCAAAGTCCACAAAGAAGCACAGGATGGTCTCAGGAGACAATAATCATTGCAAACTCTGTAAGTAAATATGGATAAACACAGATAACATAATTTGTCAACCCCCTGCTTTTGAAAATCAGGTCTAATGTGTGTAGAAGCACCATCATTTTAGTTCCAATGTTAAGGCTGTTGAGGTTCCTACAGAACCTCCAGGATCCTTGAAGAATGGGACTGGTCTTTTGGTAGGTGGTCAGGTACTTGGAGGTGTGAAGCACATGGATGTGCCACATCAGCTGATTCCCATCAGCCTTTGAGGGCTCCACAGGGAGGGATGGCTCACGATGAAAGATAAGAGCAGTAGGGTTCAAGTACCATTCAAAAACCTCCCAGCAGAAAGTTTGCTGTATTGGGTGCAGCAGTTTTAATACTCATCAGATCTGTGTAGATGGTTCCTTACAACTCAATGAGATCTGAGAAAGCCAGTTATTAAAAATGTACATGGTCGCAAAGCCCTACTTTCAGTTCATTTGGACATTTGACAAAGTAAATACTAACAGAACTAGGAAGAAGTTACAACGTGTAATTTCTACGAAGGGGCCACTTCTCCAGGAAGACTCAAACCTTGTAAAGAGTGTTGACATTAATTTTGCTAGATTAAACATAATTTGGGAGGTTCCCTCTCTCCTATATATTCATCGAAAGAAGAAATGCTCCCAGCAAACACTGCAAGAGGAAGTGAAGGAAAATCCTGCCCACAGGCTGCAGACGCTTCCTGTTTTGCTGCAGGCCCCGCCCACCTGCCATGGAAGCTTCCTGGTTTGCTTTGTTTATGACTTCTGTTAGTCTCTACAAAAGGGTAAAGGTCCCACCACATTTTGCGAAGCACTTCCTGTTTTGCTGAAGGCCCCGCCCACTGGAGTGGAAGCTTCCTGTTTTGCTTTGTTTATGAGTTCTGTCAGTTTATTTCTGGCCAGAGTAGGACCTTCTGGTTCCGGCTAGAGAGTGTTTTGTAAACAGAGTCATTTAGATGGACTTCATAATCTTAAAACAAAGATTCCTAAATCTAAAGAGTCTTACCCATACATCCATATGGAATTTTCTGAGTGTTCTGATTAATTATGTCATATTAATTAATTACAAAACACTGTGATATGGAAAAAAAACTTGTTTGAAGAGATCTTGTAGCTTATTCATTTGGCTGGTCTGTAAATCGCTTTCATGTCCTCAAATATTAAAAAACATTAGGTCACTTTACTACAGTCTATAGTGTCACACCTGCAGACAAGTGATTTTCCCGAATTTCTCATGACCAATAATCGTATAAGGAGACGAGACAAAACTGAAAAAAATGTAAACATTTAATACGTACGAAAGATAAGTGTGTCTCTCACAGTTGTCTTTAGGTTAATGTGCAACTCAAAATGTCCCCTCATATAAATCAGGGGCTTTCCGTGTGTTTTTGTTTCACGTTAAAATGATTGAGGTTCGTGACAGGAGGTTTTCAAGCTTTTAACTTGATAAAAGTTACTCTCGCATATGTGAATACCTTCTGTGAAATCCGGGAAACCAGCGGTATTTTGAACTTTCAGCACTGCAAATTTATACGCCACACTGTGGCAGAATCAGTTTGGCAGAACAGGTCATTCTTGGTTTAAGGGGGAGATGCGGGCCTTGAATGATGTTGCATACTGTAACTCCAAATACGTGTCAACTAAAAAGTACTAAGAATGCCTGTAAATATGGGGATGTGTTCTCCTAATACTCCTAAACATGGAGTATTAGAACAATTAATAGGTTTATTCCATGCTGAAAAAGAGAAGAAATCAACGTTTCGGCCATGGAGCCTTCTTCAGGTGTGAGGGATTTTTCCTGGATAATTGTTTCTGTATTAAAACAATTACATGTTAAGGAACAGGTAAAGGTTTATTCCATGGTAAAAAGAAAAAGAGCCTTCTTCGAGTGTCAAGTTCAAGGGTGCCCCTGTTCTGTATACTGTATATTGGTTTGTGCGGGTAGTGCACTTGTATTGATATTGGTGTGTTGTCCGATCCAAAGTATCGGTACTTACAGCGCATTTGCACGTTTTTCTGTCAGTGCTGGTGAATGGGGTAGAATGGTTTTGTTGCCTGCTTCTTCAGTTTGCGTCTAAGCTGGATGCGATAAAAACGGCATATTTTTCGGTCTGTATGCAGCCTCAGTTATTTTGCATATCTTCATGAGATTGCGTTTCCTGTCAGCTCCGTTGAATTTGCATCTTCATCGCGCCGATTTTTCTGGGTCACGTGGTTTAGTGGTCTGGGCCCTGATTGGCCATCGCCTTGGGCTGATATGCATATTACCCGCCCTGGATCAGCCTGTGGGCATCAGCTGTGTGCAACTGAGTTCGAGTCCCGTTAACAGAGCAAGGACTTTCCAGAGGTTTACTAAAAACACATGCTAAGATGTTGCTTCCAAGCCTTTTGTTATCATTATATGTGTTTATAACAGAGGTCAGGATATTAAACACACCCCCTAATAAAATACTAGCGCATCGATTCCAAATAGAGGAGCTGTGCAGACAAGCCTTTCTTCCTCTGGGCTCTCCTTATAAAGACCAGAGTTATTGCTGTTATAATAAAAAAAGGCTCTTATTACAAAACGGCTAACAAAATGCCTGAATGTGCCTAACTTAATTGTGTTCACGGTAAGCTGTGCACCAGTGTTACTGTGCTGAAAAAGTACAGATTCTTCATCGTGCTCCTATTGTTTTAATTATGAGCAAACCTTTTCTAGTTTATAATTGTTCTGAACAAATTAACCAAGGTGGTAGTCTGTTGTCGTATACCTAAAAGCAAAGAACATTACAAGTGAGGAGGAATTCCCTCACCTTGTATAACCTGAGACTCTAATCACTAGGTTGATGTTTTTAAAAAAATATAATCGAAATATTAATTTTTATTATATAGTCAGCAAAACTGCTGACGGTTCTGTGTGCCTGGTTTAAATTGAGCTCTTTTAAGTCTCTTTGGGTACCTTAACTACCCTCAAAATTAGTTTCTTTTGCTATATTTGAAATGAAGGTATTTTACTAATGTTTGTATTTACATAATAATCCAATGTGTTTATATGGTTAATGTTCTATAAATGTACATCCTTTCTGTACACTTGATCATACAGGTTCAAACTGAGTCTACATAAAATAAAACGGTTTACTAACATGTGGCTTTTTCAAATTGACTTTGCAGTACATTTTGATGTATTATTTCACTTGAAGAACATGCCTGCAGTGTCTTGTTGGTATTTTTTTTTTGTCTTTCGTAGTCTATATACTTTTTTTGTCTTTAAACAGTATAGTCTACATTAAATATATGTGAAATGATTTTATAATTTAAACCCAGCGACAATGCTGACAGACGCAAGAAAAGACCTTTAACAACAGATCAAGCAGCGCCCCTGCTTACAAGGACACAATTCTAAGACAATTCATGCTCTTAAACTGTTTTTTATTCAAAGGGGTTTTGGTTGTACAGTAGATGAGTATCTTACCTACTGTATATTCATATTAGCCGGCGTACTCGTATTCACTACTGTATGTCACTGTTATCTCGGTAAAGGCAAAGGTATTTATAAGCGTGTAGGAAAACCAACACGAAGCTAATGGACGAATTTATCATTTAATGTAAATTCATTGTGAGGTATAGCGACAAAATTCTCTAATTTCGACCACCGCTGAAGAGATTGTGTAGGTTTTCATTTCAGAAACGTGGGTAACGATGTTCAGGTCTAGAGACGCACAGCAGAATCCTGGCTTTCTAAAAGAAACAATGTGCTAAAACCTTGTGCCTGTGCACCGCAATTCGAGAACAATACACTCCTAATTATTTTATTAAACAAAATGTGCTTATAACAACATTTAACGCAGAGCCTACACGATCTGGGGTTTACCGTTCTTTTTTTCTCGCTTTCAGTCGAGGTGTCACGAAGTCTCGCAGCTGTCTCTTTCAGATTTGTCTTTTTTTTTGTTCGCTGAAGCCGTTTCATACAGGCCATCTGTAAGTTGGAGACCTTTTTTGTGCGTTCACGGTAACAACTCAGACTGGCACCGTCATTCTTTCCTCTTTCGGTGGCTTCGAGACACAACTAACGCTCGCAAATAGGAGAGGGCTGTCCCTCAGCAGCACCTACCTGGAGCCTGTGAGATGCATACATTCTCCAAATCAAGTTTGAACAACATTCAAAGTCTTTGCACAGCTCATTGTTATTCTATCGGGGCACACTTATTTTTCTTAGCGTTATTTATTTAATTGATCACTGGTGCGTGAATATGTTGGGTGGATGAATTCTGTCATTGGCTTTATGTCGTATATTGGTATTGTATGGCTTTAAATTTATGAGCTTTACTGAGTCAAATTCCACGCCACTAGTTATTATGACAGTAAAGCGTGGGAGTTGAACAATAAATGTTTCATACAGTAAATGCTTTTTTTATTATTACCTGAAGCCATTAAACTTTAAAACAACATTAAGTTTGAACATGAGCATTATTTCTAGCAATATATGAAAGAACTGTGTTTCGGATGAAGACGGCCAGCACTTGGACCTGTAGCTGATACACTTCAGTTCTGCTGCTGTTCCTCTTTATTAATCACCTGAATCAGACATACTGTACTGAACACAGGCCAAATGAAACAGAAGATGTTGGTCCTGGAGAGGTTCAATTGACAGAGTTCTGTCTCAGGTTTACCTGCCTGTCCATCTTTATCTCAGAGAAATGAAAATGAATAGAAAACAGAAAATGGTCATATTAGGAACGTTTTGTGTTTTCTTTCATCTGCTTGTGCAAGGGGTTACAGAGGAACAACAAGTTCTGGTTTACTAATCAAGGTTTTAATGCAAATTAATAATATAATAATAATAATAATAATAAAAAAAAAACTTTGTTCCATGTAACGCCTTTAAAGGTAGCTTCTCAAAGCGCTTTACAGAATGACAACAACGATAAATAAAAAAGAATACACAAGACAAAACACAATTACAATACACAAAGGAGACCGTGGATGGTGGTACTGTAAGTATAGTAGGAGCAGAGGGGTACAGAGGCGAACCAGTTCAATAAAGGCTCTTCTAAAGAAGAAGGTTTTGAGTCTGGATTTGAAAGAGTTTAGAGAAGGTGACTCTCTGACCTTAATGTTTTGTCATTAATAAAAGGCGAACAGATGAGTGTTCATCAAGACTGGTGGAGAAACAGACTCATTCTCATTCCCTTTGGGAAACAACTTCTTGCAAATGAAAAAGCAACCACAGCACTTATTTTTTTAAATAATCCTTTTTACAAGCAGATTAAAGATTATATCTTTCTTGGTCGGCTGCGATCTGGAAGGGCGTTGCTCTCTGAGGAAGTGGTTCAACTCTGACGAAGGTCACTGTGGTGTGAAGAGGATGCACCTGCATAGCAACTTACTCTCATGACTCTATCTTTAGTTCACGATGGTGACGTACAGAGTCTTCTGGCATTTGCTGAGCCTGATCATTTTAATGATTTAATCTTGTAGTAATGGTGCAAGATCACACAGTTATCTTTACAGCAGATACACATGTCAATGTTTCTTTGATAGATGCCTTTTTGACAGAATGCAGGTGCTGGCTGGAGAGATTATTTGAGTTTTCAAAAATGCAACACATCTGATGCACATACAGTATCTATCCATTTTAGCAGTGTGAGGAGATTGTATTGAGCCCATTACAGTAGATCCCTGCAAATATATACACCAGGGTGACACCCCTACTCTTTTCGAGAAACGCCCTGGGATTTTTAATGACCACAGAGAGTCAGGACCTCGGTTTTACATCTCATCCAAAGGACAGCGCCTGTTTACATTATAGTGTCCCTGTCACTATACTGGGGCATTAAGAACCACATGGACCGCAGGGTGAGCGCCCCCTACTGGCCCCATTAACACCTCTTCCAGCAGCAACCTTAGTTTTTGCCAGGAGGTCTCTCGTCTAGGTACTGACCAGGCTCACACCTCCTTAGCTTCAGTGGGCTGCCAGTTGAGAGTTGCAGGGTGATATGGCTGCTGGCTTTATGTGTTCATGTACACAGCAGCGCCACCTGGTGTCAACCATAGAGAGTTGCCAGTAATAAGCAGAGTGGCAGTAAGTGACTAATGAGAGGATTTTAACAACTTGTACCTTTCAGTCAACAGAGCAGCAAAGGGACCAAGACATTCTTTAGCTTCATATTAACGTCTCTGGATGCTGCACCTTGCCTCTTTGCATCTGTCCTCACTGCCTTTTCTGGCATTTTTATCTCATTATAAATGAATGAGCTGAATGAGCCTGAACCTGCAGTTGTCCAGCATGGAGAATCTCACACACTGACCTGTACAGCTTAAGGATTTTCATTCAGCCACTACTAGATGCACTGGGTCAATTAGGCCGCTGGGAAGGGGCTGTAGTGGGTGTTCAGTTCACACCTGCAGAACTGTCGGTCTATTCCCTAGTCACGAATAGTCCAGGGCAGATACTTCAGACAGAACTCCAGAAGCACACTGCACTGAGCAGCCTGAAGACTGAAGACACTGCTGTGTATTACTGGCCCTGTGCTATCAAATTCAGTATCTCCAGGGGATTCCCAGAGAGCACCGCGCAAACTGATCCAAGCTCTCTCCTGCTCCCTCATAGCCCGGCTCAACATCTGAAGGCTGAACACACTGTCACCCAGCCAGCTGGCTCTGCGTTTTGGATATGCACTCATTGGTTTGCCTACAGGTGGCGCTGTTCTCAAACAAAGTCAGAACCATCGAGGAATGAAGCCCCTTCATACACATCCACGCATGGTAAAATCCATTCGCATCAACATCATTTTAATTCACAGAGACCTCTTACACAAACTGTAACAAACTATTTCGTTCAGTGAAATCTCAGTGTGAAAACTACAGGCACTGTCACCCATCCAGATGGCTCTGAGTTTCTGCAGAAATATTGTATTTTGCCTACAAAAGGAAAGTGTCCATAAGGAAAAGGGCATTCAATGATCTTTAAGAAAGCATGTCTCCTTTCCCAGTGTGTGAGTCAGTATTTAAGCTGTGTGTCACAGTGCCCATCCCATGAGGAGGAGTCCATGCAAACTCAGAGGGCTTCCTGCCTCATTTATCTCACTGCGCTGGAGGAGAAACAGCTGAGAGTGTCGACTGTCTGGACTGAAGTGTCTCTACAGACCACAGTCTCAACCAGCAACAATGGCTTTTCTGGGTGCAATACTCTTAACAAGTACATATTTAACAGGTAAGTGTTATCAACGGTGGCTGAAAGGATACTAGTCCTTGCAATTCAAATTTTGATTAAATTCAAGCTTCTATGTTTCCAACAGGTGTTCATTCCAACATTGTGTTGACTGAGTCTGAACCTGCAGCGGTCCAGCCTGGAGGATCTCACAGACTGACCTGTACAGCCTCAGGATTCACATTCAGCAGTGCCTGGATGGATTGGGTCAGACAGGCTCCTGGGAAGGGACTGGAGTGGGTGGCCTATATAAACAGCAATGGGGGCACTAACTATGCCCAGTCTGTCCAGGGCAGATTCACCATCTCCAGAGACAATTCCAAAAACCAGCTGTACTTACAGATGAACAGCCTGAAGACTGAAGACACTGCTGTGTATTACTGTGCTTGGCAGATCCACAGTGAGAGAAGTGAAGCCTGAGCCCAGACCAAAACCCCTCAAGCCTAACAGGTTTCATTCACAGACAGGAAACCTGATGCTGCATGAGGACTTTCACTGTTTAACAGCTGAACCAAACAGCTGAGCAGTGAGTTTCCAGGGGGTGAACCTGTACGTCCTGTGATCTCTTGTCAATCCCAATCCCTCACATTCTCACCCCTGTTTTGAAACGAACATCTTGTGCTCACCCAGATAGTAGCCGAGCATGGGTGAAATCCGTCACATTAAAACCTGTTTCTAGCCTCACTTAAGAGTGCACCCAGACCATCATTGTAACCTCTCTACACATACAGTCCACAGCTGCACGACCAGGATTAAGTATGTAATATAGTATCTTGCTATAGTGTAGCAGTGGAAATACTTTGTCCTCGTCAATTCCGGTTGGTCCGTCTCGCTCCTTTCCCGTCTTCCTTCTTGTCTGAGAGCCAACACGGAAACGACCGAACATCCCGCTCTCCGTGACCATATTCACCCGTGTCTAGGAAGCTCTCTACTAGGGGGTAAAGTATCCGAAGAAAGTCGAGCTGATGGCTGGCTATGCCCATGTAGACCCCACAATGAACTTCGCCAGGTTTAAAAATTAAACTTGTTTTATTCACTTTCACTTTGGTTTCGTCAAAAACAAAAGGAGAAGTTTTCCACAGCACCAAAGCTATTCCTCAAAGCTCAAGTAAACTAAACTCGCACCTACACAAGCACGTCAGAGGCCGTTGGGCTCTCACTTGCTCTCTGTTTTTTGAAAACGAAAACTACTAGAATTTACGTTAACGAACAGCGGCGATTGGCCGTCTTAAAGGCATACGTGCACTTTCCGGAAACAAAACATCGTAGTTTTCAAATAGTAGAACATCAACATATTTACAGGTTTGTTTTTAAAGTAATATTACCAAATTAAAACATCACATGCCTCCTACAGGGGGCCTCCTAGACACGGGTGAGTATGGTCATGGAGAGTGGGACGTTTGGTCGTTTCCGTGTTAACGAACTGGGGGTCATTAACCTTCTACTCCTTCCCCGATGTCTCACCGTGAGACTGATTCTCTCCTGAAGCTCCCAACCCGGTCCACCCTGTTCTCTCCCTAGAGCAATCTGCCTGCGATATTGATCAATCCCCTGCGGGGGCTTTAGATGGAATCCCATGACAGTGAGGTCCAGCTACCCATTAGATAGATAGATAATACTTTATTAATCCCGTAGGGAAATTGATAAAGCCTCAACCTCTTGAGGTTGATAGCCAACCTCAAGAGCCTCCCACTGTCTTGGTGGCTCTGATTTCCCTGAGTCGACATGGTCTTACCACTCCTATACCTAATATAGCATTTGCCCTTATAGGAAGTCTGCCTTTGCACTGGTGAGGCCAGTTCTCCAATAATCTCAAGTATATGCAGTCAGGCTTCCTCCAAATATCTGGAGTGTTTCACCAACACCCTCTGGTAGAGTAACTTTTCTGGTAGAGTAACCTCTAACAAGATGTTAAGTCCGACACAATCCTGAGAGAAATTTGCGTAATAAAAAGAAACAAACAGAGGAATGACTTCAGGACAGAGAGTGGTTTGCCTTTGAAACAGTATTTTCCCATAGTGTTTTCTCCTGCTTGCTGTTCTACTTCATTGGTGGAATACATTTCCTATTTCTTAGGTCACTGGCCAGCAGAAAGGCTTCATTAGTACACGGTCAAAATGTTTTTTTAAACTTATTTCCTGACCTAGGAACAAGTAATAGCTTTATTCCATGCTGAAAAGAGAAGAAAGAAAGAAGAAAACACAATGATGAAGGCTCCACGGCCGAAAAGTTGTGTTTTCTTTCTTCTCGTTTCAGCATGGAATAAACCTATTATTCCTTTGCAGCCTATGCATGCTGACGCAGCTCCCCACCTGAACTACTATTTCCTGATCTATACCTGCACCTGCAGCCTGAGATCTATGTGCATTTAAGTAGTCATTGCAACATTCTTAATTATAGTATCTTATTACTACCACTGTTGTTGCCCAGATAACACCTCTGTCATTTACTGATATTTCCTTATGACCTGCAGTTATCTGAGGGAACTTCATGCCCAGACAAAAAACACCCACATCATGTTTCTCTGGGCCATGTGTAGGGAGACACCATAGAGCAGACACACACAGACACAAGACTTTCTTTTAAATACTTTATTGTCTGTCACATTCATCAAATCTTGACAAAATCAATGGAACTATAATCCATTAAAATGTATGGACTGGAAATAAATGACAAAACACACATGGCTATTTGTATAAACATCTGAAAATAACACAGTCAAAACATGGAGATCAAAATATAAGGAAGATAATTCGAAAAAACATAGTTACAAATCAAATTGAATGATATTTCTAGTTCTATTTCAAATATACTGTATAAATCACATGAATCATACGTGATCATACGAATCACAGTATTGTGCATCTTTATATTTAATAACATTAATTTTGTTAAATATATGTATATTTGAGAATGATAATGAAATAATTTACCCAGCAGAAGCGAACTCTCACTCCTAATGTCACTGAATTTTGCCACTCAGGTATTAAAAAGCCATTCAATGATCTTTAAGAAAACAGGTCTCCTTCCCCAGAGTGTGATTCAGTATTTAAGCTTTGTGTCACACTGCCCATCCCATGAGGAGGAGTCCATGCAAACTCAGAGGGCTTCCTGTCTCATTTATCTCACTGGGCTGGAGGAGAAACAGCTGAGAGTGTCGACTGTCTGGACTGAAGTGTGTCTACAGACCACAGTCTCAACCAGCAACAATGGCTTTTCTGATTGCAGTACTCTTAACAAGCATGTGTCTAAGAGGTGAGCAGACTTTTGAATAGTGGCAGAAAGGATATTAATTTCTGATCTTTTTTCAATTTTCCTTTTTGTTCCCTCAGGTGTTCAGTCCCAGATTGTGTTGACTGAGTCTGAACCTGCAGTTGTCCAGCCTGGAGGATCTCACAGACTGACCTGTACAGCCTCAGGATTCACATTCAGCAGCTATGAGATGCACTGGGTCAGACAGGCTTCTGGGAAGGGGCTGGAGTGGGTGGCCTTTATTAGCAGCGGTGGAGGCACCACAAACTATCCGGACTCTGTCAAGGGAAGATTCACCATCTCCAGAGACAATTCCAAGAATCAGCTGTACTTACAGATGAGCAGCCTGAAGACTGAAGACACTGCTGTGTATTACTGCGCTAAAGACCCACAGTGAGAGAAGTGAAGCCTGAGCCCTGACAAAAACCCTCAAGTGTAACAGGTTTCACATTCACAAACAGGAAGAATGACTCTGTATGAAGACTTTCACTGTTTAACAAGTGAGCTGAACAGCTGAAGTGAGAATCGTTAAGTCCTGTGATCTCACATCAAGACCAGGCCCTCATTCTCTCACACTTGGCTTGAAATAACCATCTATAGTCAAACAATCTCATTTTCTTCATGCACATTCATGATGTTATCAATTTCAATGGATGTAGTAAGAGATAGAATGAATTATCTTCAGGAAGGACAATATTTTCCCCTAGTGTGTGTCTCTAGATTTAGCTGTTTATGTCCCTTGAGGAAATAAACTGATGACTTACTATTAGAAATAAACCAGTAAGATCTCATTACATGTAGAGACCAAGCTTTTTTCTGGGTCAGTGTTTAATATCAGTAAATCTGCAGTGTGAAATGTGTGTGAATTGATGCGTTCAGTGTAACTCACTTATCTGAAGCACTTCATTATTGCCACTGTTGACAGTAGTTGTGGCAACAGCTTTGTCTTTTAGGAATAACCTGCACTTAAGTGAGGGAACTTCATAGCCAGAAGTTATGTCTAACTGAGCCATGTGGAGAGAGATACCACACTACATGCAGAAGAACTACAGTACATGAAACAAAACATAATGAAATACAATGTCTTAGAAATGTCATTCCTTGACATATATACAGTACAGTATGTTATTCTTAAATCTAACATCCTTGAAAAGAAATAATGTTAATCTACATACGTATGTGTGCGTATTTTTCAAACCTGGTGATAAACATGAAGAATGTGGTATTTAATATATTAAGAAGATCCTCTTATCCAATCATATGGTTCATTAAATGCTTAGATTGTACAGTTCATTAACCAGATGCTTATAGAAGTAGAGATAGAGGAGTTTATTGTCATGTAGACATGTACGATGTACATTCTTATTCGTGCTGATCTCTCAGGACATGCACTGTACAGCCGATGACAAAGTATAACAGGCAACACCATACAATAGGACAGTACATTACAAAATAATGCATAATAAATAGTCACAACAAGAACAATAAATATGTGGTAGAGAAAAAAAAAACATGGTAGTCCGAGTCAAAAGTGTATAGTGCAGATGTGTATTGAGTCAGAGGCATTGCAGTTAGCTGTTAAGGATGGGTACTGAAGTAAGGTAGAAGCTGTTCTTGAGTCTTTTGATCTGTGCTTTAATAGTGTGGTACCACTTGCCAGAGCACAGGGAGGAGAACAGTTTGTGACAGGGATGGTTGGCATCCTAATAGATGGATGGGGCTTTCATGAGACAGCGGATGGTGTGAATCTCAATGATTGATGGTAAATCACATCCTATAATCCGCTGTGCCATTGTCACAACTCCTTGTCGTGTAATAAATTAAAACGTTAACCATTCCTCCACACCTCTTTTTTAATGGCACCTTGTGGCACCTGTACAAAAGTTGTATCTTGACCCTCACATGTAAATTATTGGTTTGTCAGACTAATTTACCCTGATTGGCTCATAACAAATTTAACTGAGCCTCTCTACACCAGAGAGGAAACAGCAGAGTCACATGCTGGTGACATGACCTCTGAACCTGGAAAACTGTCACAACCCAGCCACCACAACTATGACAATTGGTGGACTAAATAAATAAAACCATAACCTTACACTTCCAGTATATAGCACTTTTCTGGACACTCCACTCAAAGTGCTTTACAGGTAATGGGGATCCCCTCTACCACCACCTACAGTATGTGCAGCACCCACCTGGATGATGCGATGGCAGCCATAGTGCGCCAGAACGCTCACCACACATCAGCTATCAGTGGGGAGGAGAGCAGTGTAATGAAGCCAATTCATAGATGGGATTATTAGGAAGTCATGATTGGTAAGGGCCAATGGGAAATTTGGCCAGGACACCGGGGTAACACCCCTACTCTTTTCGAGAAACGCCCTGGGATTTTTAATGACCACAGAGAGTCAGGACCTCGGTTTTACGTCTCATCTGAAAGACGGCACCTGTTTACAGTATAGTGTCCCCGTCACTATACTGGGGCATTAAGACGCACACAGATCACAGGGTGAGCGCCCCCTACTGGTCCCCCTAACACCTCTTCCAGTAGCAACCTTAGTTTTTCCCAGGAGGTCTCTCATCCAGGTACTGACCAGACTCATACCTTCTTAGCTTCAGTGGGCTGCCTGTTGTGAGTTGCAGAGTGGTATTTTTTTTTCTGGCCATATTAAGCTGGTTCAGAGATTATTAGGAGGCCATGATTGGTAAAGACCAGGGGGAAATTCAAGACCAAAGTCTACAGACATCATA
Source organism: Lepisosteus platostomus (assembly GCF_059453375.1). NCBI lineage: Eukaryota > Metazoa > Chordata > Actinopteri > Semionotiformes > Lepisosteidae > Lepisosteus > Lepisosteus platostomus. The sequence goes on from NC_142616.1 coordinate 6,018,103, forward strand.
TCTGGAGTAAGAGTCCTGATACTGATGATTTACGATGCAGAAGGATAACTACATTCCTTCAAACATTTTAAAATCTTAGAGGACATTTGCACTTGATTTAGAAACTCAGATTAGTACTGAAGGAGATGGAGAAAATATACAAGATTACTCATAAAAGAAGTGGATAAAACCTAACAAGGGGTGAATGAATCCTCAAAGGACCATTTGAGACTCAAGGACTCTCTTCTGGTTCCTGATAGGCCAGTTCCTTAATTGTTTCATAAGATACCAGGCCCGAAACCTTCACCAAGACCTGGGAGCTCTCCTGCTCCCGTAGACGAGGTGTTCTTTGCACTGATATAGCCCTGATCCAGGCTGATATTAATCCTGACCTGATAGCAGCTCAAAGAGTGGGAGGAGCTCTGGCTGTGTTGAGATGGGTGACACGTGAGTTTGTGTTTCCTGGGTGTATAAAAGAGAGACTTGTCATGTCACCATGATTGCATGCAGTAGTAGTGGAGTACAGGGGTTCCCAGTCCTGGTTCAGAATGACCACAGAGCAGCTGCTTCTTCTTTCCAGCCCTGCTCACGTAACTCACTGAAGTCTTTATGGTGCTGATGATTGGAATTGATTGTCGCTGCTTGATTGGAATATCTGCAAGCTTAATTTTAACTCCGGTGTTTGGGATATTGCGTTCCTTCAGAAATCAGTGTTTAGAAGACTACCCTCAACACGTTTATGAGCCATAAACAATTACACCGTCCTGTTATTGATTCAATTAAGGGATTACGTTTATAACCGAGAGCTCAGCTGGAAACAAAATAATTAGGTGTATGGTATAATACAGTGTTCCCTGCAGGAGCAGGACCGGGGACCCCCTGCTGTAGACACAGCACCCCTTGCAGGACCAGGACTGGGGACCCTTGCTGTACACACAGTGCCCCCTGCAGGACCAGAACAGGAGACCCCTGCAGGAGGAGGACTGGAGGATACTAGTATAGTATAGAACAGAATGTACAGGTATAGTAGTTGTATAGTACAGTATATAATAAGATAATAGTTATAGAAGTAGTATAGTATACAGTATAAGAAAGTATAGTGGATAGCAGTATGTACACTAGTTGTTGGGTCCTGAAATGAAATATGTGCATATTTCTGGCCATGCAAGTAAACTTAGAACTGTATTTCACATGTTTATTTAAAATCTATTTTAGAGTAGCAGTAAAACTTTAGAACTGGAAGTGATGCAATTGTGCATCGTTTTATAGATTCACGTTGTATTGTATAAAAAACAACCACCACCGCTTCAATATAGTGATTATCACTACGTGTTGAGAACCACTAGGGGGCAGCAGTCACTCACGACAATGCAGCCGCTGCAATAAAACGGCACTGCAGAGCTCCCAAGTGAAGCATCTACATTAACACACATGATACAGGGTACATAAACTGTGAGGTGCAGGTGAGTGAATGCTGTACAATAACAATAATATACTTTTATGTGTTTTACATTGTAAAATAATATATATGTACAGTATACTCATACAGAACATCACAATAGACAACATGATGGATTTGAAGCACCTAGAGCAACAGTACAGTGTTGTTCTGAAAACTAAACTTTTTGCATTTACAATTCTAAAAGCTTTGAAGTTCCATAAGCATGCATAGCTACAACCTAGATGAAATTCAAACAAAAAGCAAGCTATCCCTTGCAAAAAGATTGAAGAAGTCAATACTAAATCAACTCTTATTAAATACCTTTCTCAGGGACAAATGCTAAATCTGTTCCTGAATTCCCATTTCTATTATCCACATCTTTCATGTATAGTACTGTATGTAGCCACTCAGAATCCAAATTTAAGCATGGTAGTTTCAATCAGATTAGAATGAATCTGAACATAATATGTAAAATAAAATTGGGACTGTGATAGCAGTGAGCATCAGCTGAAGGAATATAACAGCTTCACAGTAGTTTGCATTGCATGCAAATCAACATCTGTTTCCTGTATATAACTGACAGCATCCTCACTCTCTAACAGTGAAGCTGTAGTTCCTCAGAAGAGAGACTGTGTGCAGTTTTACACCATGACTCACTTCAGTGTCCTGTGTTTTCTTCTGCTGGGAGTGTCAGGTAAAATCTCTGTTCTGTGTCACTTTTGGGTCATGAGCTTCATTCACAGTGGTGAATCCTGAGCCGATGTCTGTTTGTTTCCACAGCTGTTACAGCCCAGTCCAGCATCACACTGACCCAGCCTGCCTCTGCAGATTTGAAGAAGCCAGGAGAGTCTGTGAAACTGTCCTGCCAGGTGTCTGGGTTCCCAATAGGCAGTGATTATAAAAGCTGGATCCGACAGGCTCCTGGGAAAGGGCTGGAGTGGTTGACCAGTTACTATAATGAAGGCAACAAGTACTATGCCTCTTCAGTCCAAGGACGTTTCACTGCCTCCATGGACACCTCCTCCAGCACCTTCTTCTTACAAATGAACGACCTGAGAGCTGAAGACACAGCTGTGTATTACTGTGCGCGAGACACGGTTACAAGACTGAACCAAGAGGCCTTACAGAAACCTGCCCTTAAGACTGAGCCTCTCTATACACCACAGGAAACATCTGAACATCATACATTCCTAAATATGTGGCAGTGAATATTGAATTATATACATTAATGGAGATTTGAAACTGAACTTCGGGAGGTCAACTCCTAATCCCCTCCATGTCCACCGACCCAGGTGCTTCTTGCTGACTCAATTGTGACTTTAATTTTTCTTTCCTTCCTCTGACCCAGCTTCATCCCTTGAAGACAACCCCTGGATCATCCCTCATTAACAGCGGAGGGGTGGTTGGTGAGCCTCCTTCCCACTGTGGCTTTTTGCCTCCCAACAGGCTTGGCAAGATAATCTTTTGGAGTACACCATCCAAATCACCCCTCTCCTCCACCTTCAATAGGGTTTGTTAGAACAAGTGGCATGAAGGTACTGGTTATGCAGGACTGGGTGAGCAGCAAGATCTCTGAAGTTAGATTCAGGGAAGCCAGATGCAAACAGGATAGACGATGGACCTGGACCCAGACATGGGGTACTGGAGAATCATGTCACAAGAGACACACCATGAGAGATCTGAGGTCTTCACTTTTGGTGAATGGCTGCCTGTGTAGGAACAATCACTCATGACAGAACCTCCCACTACTGTTGCAGTGATGCAAAGGGAGAAATTAGTGAACCCAAAGGGGCACTGTGTTTGTAATAATTTCAGCTGATGTGTTTGTAATCAGACCAATGAATGGGCTGTTATCAGTGGGAGGTTATAGTGTTGGAATAGGCCGGGTCAGGGTCCATTTATCTCCTGTCAGTAAGGAGACCTGGACAGAGAGACAGGTCAGTTAGCTTTACTTTCCTTTTTAAGCTTCAAAACACATTTAATCCATGTGTGTTACACGGGGGAATTTCCCATATAAGACCCTATGCGAGATGGTACAATCCGGAAGTAACTGGAGGAGGACATCAGGGTCCCAGCAGGATCAGGTCGGGTAGAAACACAGGGGGGTGGTGACGGTGGTGATCTGGTGCATGGTGGGGAGCGCAGGCAAACGAGTCCAATTGGACTCGTTTCCCCTGTTGGACAGGAAGTCCAAATCAGGGTGCAGTCCAAGGCCTTCGGGCCACTCCTGTGGCCGGTAGTAGGCAGCTTCTGTCTTCCAAAGCTGAGCCGGAATTATGGAGACGCTGGGTTTAAAGGGGATAAGCTGGGAAAAATAAAATGGGAAACACAATGAAAAAGGTAGGAGTGCCCTCTAGAGGAGGGATGACGACGGTGACAGGTGTCAGTTTAGCAAGAACCAAAAAGAAACAAAAAGGAAAAAAATAGAAAATTGAGCAGTTGTGTAGAGCAGTGTCCAGACTGGACTTGCCCTATCTATCGGGAGTCCAGTGTGGGAGAGCAGGCAGGGAGCGCAAGGCCAAAATAAAAACTCAACTTGTGGAAAAAGGTCAGCCTGTCCCGCTATGGAAGATCAGGACAGAAAGGTGGATCGCCCTCTAGGGGTAGAAAGAGGGTCGCGACACCTGCAGGGCTTCGCCTCCACACTGAACACACCCCTCGCCTGCAACGGCACAACATACATGTCATTAAGCTGACTTGCACCTGAAATGTTATATTCACAAATCTGTAAGGAATCCAAGTGTTGAGATACGGGGATCCTACGCAGACAAAGGAGAATGAAGATAATGAAGCAGGTGTCCAATTCAAAATGTTAGGCCAGTTCGTAGTCAAAAGGTGAAAGGTAGTTCAAAAGCCGAGAGATACTGAAACAGGCGCCAAATGCAAAACATAAGACAGGTCCGTGGTCGAAAGGCAAAAGGAAGTTCAAAAGCCAAAAGAGATATTGCTAGACGATTTCAAGCAAGGCCTCTCTACGAGAGGAAAAAAGACCGAGCAGCGAGAAGTGGGTTTCGATGGTTTAAATAGCGCTGCGTGCCACACAGTTGAGGGTGTGTTGATGGATTAACACGCTTGTTATTATTAACCCACTGCTGGCACTGGTTAGCCAGTGGGTTGACCTCAGCTGGCTGGCAGTCGTGACAAAATCTTCTGGAAACAACAAATTTACATAATGAATTATTTAAATAAATTTACACAGGGCTGAATTATAAATCAATATCAGTATCTGAACTGAAGTTGCAGTGCTGCATATTATAGATCAATGTTCGCTACAGAAATACAATTACAGAACATAAAGGCCAGAATCACTATTGAAAAAGACCTAAAACACAGTGCAGGACATTAGATTACAGTACATACTGTACAGGGGTGTTCAGTAGAAAAACATGAACACTTTGCTGTCCTCAGGAAAAATGTCCATTCCAGACTCCAATACTCAAATCTTCTTTTTGTTTTCAGTGGCTCAAACAGCATAATTTAAGCACGACCTATAAACTTGCCCCTCAGAAATATTGCTGCACATTTCTGTAATGAAGGGCACTCACCAGAACAATATCTTGCTTTGCTTTTTTTCATACCACTCCCTTTGTCCTTTTGCAGTTTTGCTTTATAGATTCCGGAAATATTTGATTCAGAAATGTATACTAGAAACTCAATCCCAGCCAAAGCCACAATATAGCCAGCACAACATCAATCTGTAAATCTTTAATACCCGTCTTATCAATGTTTGAGAAACACTGTGTTTAATTGAGTATCCTATGGACATAATAAAACAAATGAACATGTGAAAATAATTTGGGGGTTTCCTCACATTAAACCTCTTTGTGAGAGTGTGTGTGATTCTCACCATTCTGGATTCGCTCAGTCTCAGGAAACAGATGGGATCTCCAGTGAGTCCAACGTTTTTCTGCTTTTCCTTCCCTGAAATGCTCAATGACCCACAAACCTTCCCAGGAGATCTACTGGCAGAGGGTTTATAACAGAATAATATCTCAAAAAATGAAAGCAAAACACTTTTCTGACACACCCCGACCCTCGGTGCTGTAGCGCTCCCCACTTCTCTGACAGGCGTTAAAGCCTCCATGAAAATGTTCGACAGTCCCCATCGCTGTTGGGCAAAGTGTTTGCATTTCGTGCCTGAGCTTTTGAAGATATTTTTAACGACTGTTTCATGGTATGTGTCATGACCGCCAGCCAGCAGAGATCAACCCACATGAGAGCTAACCAGTGCCAGCAGTGGGTTAATAATAACAAGCGCTGCCACACGTGTTAATCCATCTGCACAGCTCTACCGTGCGGCACACAGTGCTATTTCAATCATCTTAACTTGTGTCACGATTGTAGTCCCTACCCTTAAGGGTGCTCCGGCTCTTTCACATTTGAGTTGATTTTGTGCACCTGCCTCCTGTTCAGCCCACCTTAAAAGCCAGATGCTCAGGCTGTTCCGCCTACCACCGAGTCACCCTATGTCCGCTGCTCGAGGGCATAGGCCTCCTATCGGCATCTTGAAACAGCCGCATTTGGGATTTGGAGCACCTGGTCCAGTTCCCCCATTTTTTTTTCAATGACCCTTCGCCAGATCCTGCTCCGGCTTTTAACTTTGTCTTGCCTGTCTCGGATTGGATCACCCGGCTCAGGACTTGTGCCTGTATTGGATTTCCCTTCGGACTCCCTTTGGACTGTTCGCCTGGAATACGCCCCCTGAGCACCTTCGACACGCCCCCCTGTTCGTCTACCACCCCAGCTCCTCATCTCCTCCCCGGGTTCTGTTCACTCCCTTCCAGATTGTGCTGTCTGCATAGGGTCCTGAAAGATGCTTCGTAACAACTCACTTCTCGCTCCAAGGTATTGATTCCTCTCCTAGAGAGCTCCTAACTTTCCTCTTGTTAGAAACTCGTTGACTACAAACTCGTTTTGCTTTGGACACCTGTTTCAGTATCTACATTCTCCTTCATCTGCATAGGGTCCTCGTACCTCAACACTTGGATTCCTTACAGTATTAAGAATTATTTGGGCAATCACACTTTCCTACTCACTGTCCATTGAGCTCAAAATTTTCTTATGTCCTGCTCTGAAATGTTAATAAACCAGGTTTCACAAATCTGTAAAATATTACTCCTTGAAAACAAAATGATTTATTGTTTAGTACATATCGGCCACCTATCTATAGCAAATTGCAAAGTTATGTTGCGATTATATCGTATTATAATTCATGTAACGATTTAAAATGACAAAATTTATACTACATTAAACCCCTTTTACTTATGATGATCTTTTGTCTACTCCATAAACCCATTATTTTATATCTGTTCATCAAATAATTTATTTATTGAGCGATTAATGCCTTCAAAAGGGATTACACAAACAAGAACTGTGGCAGATTCACAAAGCTCTCCTGGCTTTGAAATTATGACTTAGGAAACTCTCTGTAACCTCTTTTGAAAATGGAGCAGCTGTAAATGAGACATTCGCTCTGATAGACTGAGAGTAGCTCATTCTCCCAGAGGTCAGTGCTTTTTAAATGTGACCTGCCTGTGTCTTCTCTTATTTAACCCTCTGCTGTTGCCCTGATCACAAGTAAAGCACTGATAAGGGTGCTCATTCCTTGTGGCAGTATTGACAGGCCAAAATGCAGATACTTATTGTGTTGTTCATGATAGCATTCTGTACAGGTGAGTAGTTAATCAATCCGGGGACAAGCAGAGAGAGGTCTTTTCAATAATTACTCTGGAAGCAATCAGGATATTAACAGTGTCCGATCTGACATTGTTCTTACCCAGCCTAGCTCAGGTTAAAAAACCTGGAGAGTCTGTCACACTGTCTTGTCAGGGCTCTGGGCAGGACAACTTTGGCAATGCCATTACTGATTATTATGTGAGCTGGATCAGACAGGCTCCTGGGAAAGGATTGGAATGGTGAGGCTCAGTGATGATGGTGACAGCACAGACTATATCCCATCTGTCAAGGGAAGATTCACCATCTCCAGAGACAATTCCAAAAGCACAGTGAACTTACAGATGACCAGCCTCAAGACTGAAGACTCTGCAGTGTATTTCTGTGCTACACACACAGTGAGTGAAGTCAGTGCACTGCTTGTACAAAAAGTATTTCCAGTGTTCTATGGAAGAAGTTGAAAGGTAAAAAGTGTGTGTGTTAGAAGTGTTTTGCTTAGCTTCTTTCCTGATAATATTTCTCTGACACAGAATATGAAGACATTGATATTATCTGTTAAGGTATGAAAAAGTTTTTTTTATTTTTTATTTTTAGTGTCCAATGATGTCAGCATATGGCAGTATGCAGATCTTAACTGCTTATTTAAGTTGCAGAGGGTCTTTCTGATTGAGAAAGTATTAAAAGTGAAAGTTTTGCTCATTAAAGTCCTATTTCCTTGTCTACAGATCCTCTCTATGTACTTTACTTAGTCTGCATCTCTCACAGATAACAAGCTACTCACCTGACAAATCATAAGTATGTCACAAGGTAGACAAGAGATGCAGAAAGTAAAGTACATAGAGAGGAACTCAATTTTTCTTGCTTCGTTTTCTGTATGTCCCGGTGTCCAGTCTGATATTGTTCAGGTTAAAAAGCCATAAGACATAAGGCTCTGAACAGGACAAGGGTGGAGATGCTATTACTGCTTACTATGTGAACTGTATCTGATAGGCTTCCGGGAAAGTAGTGTAATGCTTACGGCCGACATTGCAGATTGTGAGAGCCGGCTTACCAGAGCGGTGACGTCACCGCCCTTCCCTGTGAATAGCAGGGACCGCAGCCATCGGGTTGAGGGGAGATCTCCCTTTAGCTCAACTGGCTGGGTCCCTGTTGAGTGACGCCGGAGGCCCGGGTTTGATTCCCCAGTGGTGGGGGGCTGACCTGAGGCGGCAGCGGCAAGGGTGCATACCCATGTGAAGCCAAGAGTGCTACAGTACTGAAATAGTTGGCTTACATTAATTTTGGTGGTGATAGCATAACCTGTGCCCAGTCTGTTGAGGGAATATTCAGTCTTCGGAGACAATTCCAAAAGCACACCGTACTTACAATTGAGCAGCCTGAAGACTGAAGACTCTGCAGTGTATTCGAGTTCAGTGAACAGATCTTACAAAAACCACATAATGTACATAATTTAGGGAAGTACATGAATTGTTTATGCTACAGGTGTCTATGCAATACACGACTGTATTATTGTTTCTATGACACAAAAATCATAAAAGCACACAGTTGACCCACTGGTCCAAAATGTATAATATCCCAGTGAATACAGTGTTGCTCCTCTGTAAACACAGTACCCCACCTGGTAAATGGTTCTATAGGTGTGCTCCCAGTGTCTTGACACATAGTTACAACCAAGTTCCATCCCAATCTTCAACAGGATGAGCTTTAATTATAAAATGACAAAATCTCACCAGACAAAGTGTTGTTCCTCCACAGGACAGTCTTTAATTAAGGTCACTATCAGGGGTCAAGGGGGTTTGGAACTGCAATACTGATTCCAACAGGTACCATTGGTTTTCAATAGGTTTGAGACCTGAGGACCATGTAACACAGAGAGCGACAGATAAGGTTGTAATATTTAAATAAATTAAATTAGACTTAAGGTTGAATATTTAAATTGTTACAATCACGGGTATGAATTCCATAATTCCACTGACTTCTCCACAGCCATGTAGTGCATTCCCAAAGCAGTGTAGCCAACTACTATATGCTCCCACTTCCATATTAGGCTGAGGTAGATGGAAGTCTCTCTGAGAAGATTTTGTTTGTCAATTTTCTTTTTTTTTTTTGCTGAAATTATATTGATTTATTCCAGAACTGGTTCCTTAACAGATTAACTGTTGGTACACGATTTAGAACTGAAGTAATTCAACAAAAATATAGAAAAACAACCTGAAAACTATCTAGCTTGTTGATATGAATTTCTAAAAAAAACTCTTTTAAAATCCCAATTTTCACATTTGGACTGTGTATGTAACATTTTCCAGGAACTTGCAGAAATATGTTTTGTATTTTTACTTTTACCTAAAACTTTTATGAATAGAAACATCAAAGTTAAACAATTTAATCTATTGTATTATTTTCAAGATACGGTATTCTAATGTTGTAGATTAATTTGTATAGGAAACCATATACTGTACTGTGGTATATTTCATTAAACAATCAGGATAAAATATTTCTTAATGAGTTTGTGTCAGGTGTTAAACAATGGGATTCTATAAAATATTCACTGTTGGAACACGATTCGGAGTTTAAGAACGGCATCGCGATTTATAGCATAAATCTAGAAAAGCAATGAGAAACATATTTTTTCTCTTTGTAAAGTAAAAATGCATCTACAGTATAAACTGCAGAACACAGGTTCCATTTTCATGTATAATGCTTTGCTTCAGTTTTGTCTTGAATTATAATATTTTACAGATATTGTCTGATGATACTAATATATTTATATAATATGTTTATTATAAATAAGGAATATGAAATTACCCTTGGACATGACAAAGTTTTTTCCCTCTTTTAATTTTCTAAAGTCTAATGTCTTTATCCAATTTCACAGAAATTCTAAACCAAAAATACATGTTAGAAAAAGACTATACTAAACATTGCGCACTGAAAGGTCTTATTCAAGTACACTACATCCACTCTTACATGTACATAAATCCACACTTATACACCATAGTCACAACACAACTCATGTTGCTGGAACTCTGAATGATTTTATGTAAGAGAAAGAAGCTGAGCTTCCTGTCTCTCAAACTTCATGCAAATCCCTCATGTAAACCGAGAGGCAGAGGCATATTAAACGCAGATGAACAGGGGCTCTCTGAGGAAACCTGTACTGTCTGTCCAGGTTTTACAGTCACAGTCCTGAGCCAAACATGAGTGTCTCAGCAGGAGTATTACTGGTCTTGCTGTTTGTGCAGTGTGAGTGTTTCCCGTTGGCTTTGTTTAAGTCTGCTGTATATATTGTGTCTCTGATGTCTAGTAAGAGGTTGATTTGTGTTTCCTGGTTTCACAGATGCGATGTGCTGTTGACCCAGTCCAGCTCGGAGATCGGAAAGCCAGGACAGAGCCTGCGGCTGTCCTGTGCAGTCAGTGGATATTCCCTGATGGATAGCAGCTATGCAACAAGCTGGATTCGTCAGCCCCCTGGAAAGAGACTGGAGTTCCTGGCAGAAATTTACCATGATGGAAGTGCAAACTACCAAGACTCCATCAAGGGCCGGTTCACAGTGTCCAAGTCTGGCAGCTCAGTCTACCTGCAGATGAACAGCCTGCAGTCTGACGACACAGCTGTGTATTACTGTGCCCGAGGACCACAGTGAGGAAGTTCCCTTCACTGCCTGTACAATAACTGTCTGAACACACTGTTGAGTAATTTCTACAGTGACATGACATTAATAAAAACCATTGGGGGGAAACTGGAGTTCCTGTTTCAACGTAAAATCCAAATTTCTCCTGCAATATTAAGGGCTGAATAATCCTTAAAATTTTGCAGTTATGTTCATTATCCAGTTGACCCACTGAAACTAACCAGTTCTCATATGATTTTGGGATTGGGATTCTTTTCATCTACTGAGCGTATTCATTAGCAAAACATATCAATTAACACAGTACTGCAAACAGATATTTACAAATAAGCATATACAGTAATGAGAAATACTTAGTCAATTTTAATCTCCACATTAAAATCTATCAAGGTGCCTTCATACATTGTTACTGTTAGAGCCTTAACTAAAAAAAAAACTAAGTTCAACAGTATTAAACCAGTGAAATGCTCATGAGTTAATGCTAAGTAAATTTAAACAAATTATCTACATTTAATCCATTAACCCCATTATTCATTGTGGTGTGCAGTGAGAAAAACAGTTGTCATTATGGAGATCCATTGTAATAGCTTACATGATCATGAAGAGTTCAGTTTCTGGTTACAAACATTTTCTATATTTTATAATTATTCAAAAATATGAAACAAATATTCGTCACATATCTTAATCACATATGAGTCCCAAAATGATGTATCCGCATCTGATGCATAAAACACTGACTCTCACAACATCTTGTGCGGGAACACAGCAGTAATTAGACAGTACACTGCCCAAAGTACAGTTGTGTCATCTCTCTTTTATTTATAGTTTTCTGACGCACCAGAAGAAGCTGTAATTTAAATCTAATTTAAATTTATTTAATTAACATCTTTAAATGTCTTCTAGAGTTTCCCTACCTCTAGAGACAATTAAAAAAGGACACTGCACTTACAGATGAACAGCCTGAAGACTGAAGACTGCTGTGTATTACTGTGCTATATAGTCACAGTGAGATAAGTTTTATCTGAACCCTGACAAAATCCCACCACATCAGAATCTTACTATTGTGTGACAGTAAAGAAAAACATCTTTCACCCTGTTAGAAAAACATCTAATGTATTGTAATACATCAAGTAATACAGTAGATCCAGTGTTTCTCAAATAATATTTTGCAAAGCAGCATATCAAAGTCCTCACATAAGAGTAAAACTCACTCACCTACTTTTGCTATTAACTATTACTACTGCTGAACTACAATGACAATACAGTACAATTACTGAACATGTACATATTAGAGACTGATATCACTGCTTAACTATGATCATAATATAGTATATTAAATATTAGGAACAAGTAATAATTGTATTCCATGCTGAAAAGAGAAGAAGGAAAACACAATATTTCAACCGTGGAGCCTTCTTCAGGTGCCTACGCATGCTGATATATAATATAATATGAAATTTAACTACAGAACAATGTGTTTATTGTATCACAATGGCATAGTGGTTAGCAATGTTGTTTCACTGTACTGGGATTGTGGGTTTAATTGCTGGAGTGCTAAATCCTTGGAGTTTATATTTTCTTCCCAATGTTCATATGGGATTTCTCCTGGTGCTCCAGTTTCCTCCCACTGTCCAAAGACATACTGTTAGGTTAATTGACTTTTGGGAAAAAGTGTCCCTAGTGCAAGTGTGTGCATGTTTGTGTCTGTGTTAGACTGGTAATCTGGTATATCCAGAATGTATACAGTCCTGTGCCCCCATGACCCTGTACTTGATAAAGCAGTTAGAAAATAGATACATTGATAGATGTATATAGGTCATTATGGAATTAGAACTAAAATACAGTACATGACATTACATTACAGTATATACAGTACAGTTAAAGTAACTACTCAAGGACCAGACTCTACAAGCCACTCAATCCATCAAAAGCTTCCATTTGTTTCTGGACTGCACAATTTAAATATTATCTATAAGCTTGCTCTTCAGGAATATCAGTGCACATTTCTGTAATAAAGAGCACTTACCAGAATGACATCAGTCTCTGTTTTGTTCACCTGAACCCTCTTGTCTTTTTCCATGACTGAATTATATAGAGTCTAGTAATATTTGTCAAGGTAATGTATACTGGCCAACAACCACTGGTGGGTCAGCTCTAGTCTGTAAATCTGGAATACCTGTTTTGTCAATCTTTGAGCTGCTGTATGCTTTTCAGCTGAGTACAATTGTAACCTATGGTCATAATAAACCAAATGTATATGTGAATGTCATTTAGTAGTTTCTGCATGTAAAACCCCACTTCTTCTCTTCTTGAGAATGTGTGTGAGTTTCTCTTCATCCTGGATTCACTAAGATTCAGGAAACAGATGGGATCTCCAGCGACTCCAACGATTTTCTGCTTGTCGTCCCTTGATAGTACGGTTCCCCAGGAGATCTACTGCAGGAAGGTTTACAACAGAAACATCTGTCACACCCTCTGCAGACAGAGGGCGCTCCTACTCTGTCCTGTCCCTAGTTTCCTTTGCTTTGCTCTCCTTCCGGTGTCTCTCTCCCTATGGGGCTATATATTTCCGGGTCTCTTATTCTCCGGGGCTCAGCATTGAGGTTCGGATGTCCTGAGATCTGCCTAGCACCAGGTCGCCCCACATCCGCTGCCTGAGGGCATAGGTTTCTATACGACTCCTGAACTGCTGAGCCCAGGCTAACCCCTGTCTCGCCGCTACGCATAGGGTCTTTTTCCGCTCTCCTGCTTCTCCACGGTTCATCCTTTTCTGACATCCGTGATAATATCTTACAGAATGAAATAAAAACACTTGTTTGACACAACCTGACCCTGAGTGCTGTAGCAATCTCTACTTCTCTGACTCTTTTTAAAGTAAAAATGTTCCACCATCCACTTCGCCATGGTTTAAAATATTTACATTTTGTACCTAGACTTAAGAATATATATTTTAATGAGGTTTTCATGAATTTTCTCAGTATCCATTTTACTCATATTTTCAGATGTTAATAGCCCCCATGTTTGACAATGATAATGGTGAAAAATCAATGAAAACAACATAAACATTATTTTATATAGCACCTTTAAAGGTGGTTTCTCAAAGCACTTTACAGAACGACAACAACAATGGAAAAATACACAAGATACGCACAATGAGAGGAGACAGTAGATGAGGGTACAGAATATGATAGGAGCAAAGGGGTAAATAACAGAAACAGTTAAGTAAAGGCTCTTCTAAAGGTTTTGAGTCTAGATTTGAAAGAGCTTAGGGAAGGTGGCTCTCTGATGTCCTTAGGCATAGAGTTCCAGAGCTTTGGGGAAGGAAAATATTACTTTAGAACAAATTTTCATTTTTATTACATATTACTATAGTGCCTGGGCTTCAGAAAATAATTGTATTGAGTGTTTCATGCTGTTATAGTTATATTTGGGCTAGCACATTTTTATACTCAGTGTGTTTTCAACATATACTGTATTTGTCCTGCTGTGAGATGTTAATACACCACACATTTCACAAACATGACTGAGAAAAAAACACACTAAGTAGCATTGAAATGTTTCCTGAGGAACAACAACATCCAAGAACTGGAGGTTCTAACTTCTAAATTATAATTTAGGTTGAAGTTTATAAAGAGGTTGGAAGTTAGATAATTTTGATAAGTTAGATAAAAACTAGCTTTGGTGAAAGTCCAGCCTCTTGGCCATCGGGACAATACTGATATTGATACTGATACTGATTATAATCCCTTACACTAGGTTTTCTGGTCACTCAAGTAATGGGAACTCTCCTCCACAGCCACCAATGTGTGGAACCATCTGGATGGTGCACCAGTACTCTCACCACACAGCAGCTCTCAGTGGGGAGGAGAGTAGAGTGATGAAGCCAGTTCAGAGATGGGGGTTACTAGGCTCCTCTGAGAAATAGCTAGAAAATGGTTGGATGTATTCAATTCCTATAGAACCTGATCACACCCTAGTGAGCAGCTTTACAGTATTCTGAAGGCTGCTGTCATCATTCTTCAGACTGTAGGGAATACAGGAAGTGTATACAATGAAGGCTTGTTCTTGGATAGCTGGATAATGAGCATATTTGTATCACTAAGAAACACTGACATCACAAAGTGCCAGAAGCACTTCCAAGTGGTCGCTTTTCTGCTCAGTGCACTACCTTCTTTCACCAGCAGACAGCAGCAATTCCCTGTCAGGGGTGTTGCTCTGTTCTCATCGCAGCAACTTGAGTACTATGAGCACGAACGCGGAAGTAACGACACAAAGCTGAGATTCCGTTGCGAATCCCGGTGGAGAATCTGCTTGTCCAGTTCAGTTGTCTTCCGGAAGGCAGCGTGGTGTCCTTGCTGTTATCAGTGCCTGCACACTGCCGCCTTTTTGACAAAAGAAATCACGCGCTCTGCAGTCTTTTAAAATCATGCGGTATTCATTAAGGGTCGAAGCTGCTTCGGTGACCTGTATAAAGCAATTGAATAGTCAGACTAATTTAAATCTAAGTTAGATGATTAAATAAAACAGTTGCCCAGCTTGATCGCAACTTACAGTAAACGGCAAATGCAGAGGTAGCGTGTGACGTCATAAACACAGTCACAGCCAGGCTACAAACAAAGCACCCAAGCGCTTTTATAGCTATTTCAGGAGACTTTAACCACGTATCTATTTCCACCACTCTGCCTACTTTCCACCAGTTTGTTAAGTGCCCGACCAGGGAAAACAAAACACTGGACTTATTATATGCCAATGCTAAGGATGCATATAGTTCCACAGCCCTTCCCCCCCTTGGCAGATCAGATCACAACCTTGTCTTGCTTACACCACTATACAAGCCTATTGTCCAGCGCCAACCTGTGACCATGAGGACCGTGAGGAGATGGTCTCAGGAGGCTATGGAGGATCTACGTGGTGCTTTGGAGGCCACCAACTGGGATGTGCTGTGCGAACCACATGGGGAGGACATAGACAGCATGGTGGACTGTGTCACTGACTATATTAACTTCTGCGTAGACAACACCATCCCCACCAAAGACGTACACTGCTTTTCAAATAACAAACCCTGGATCACCAGCGACCTGAAGGCTCTTCTGAATGACAAGAAGAGAGCCTTTAGGAGGGGAGATAAGGAAGAGGTCAAGCGTGTACAGAGGGAGCTAAAGCAGAAGTTAAGAGAGAGCAAGGATGCCTACAGGAGGAAGGTAGAGGACAAGCTGCAAAGGAATAGGGTGAGAGATGTATGGAGCAGCATGAGAGAGATCACTGGCTTCAAACAGGCTGGGGTTGCAACAGAAGGGAACCTGGAGATGGCCAACAAGTTGAACCAGTTCTTTAACAGGTTTGATTCTGGGTCCTCTGTGGCGCAACACCCATCCCCCCACAGCCACACGCTCCCTAACCCTTCACAGCTGCAACTGCCCAACACCTCCTCCATCCCCCCACAAACATGGCCGCCTACAGCTACAACCCCCGACGGCTGCTCACCCACACATCCCCCACAGCTGCCACTCTCCAACACCTCCGCCATTAACACCTCCGGCACTGAAAGCACTATGAGCATCATCCCCCGGGCCAGGCTGACCATCACAGCTGACCAGGTGAAGAAGGAGCTGAAGAGGCTGCACGGGGGTAAGGCCACAGGACCAGATAACATCTGTCCCAGAGTTCTGAGGGCCTGTGCTGATCAGCTGAGCGGAGTGCTCCAGCGACTGTTCAACCTGAGCCTGCGCTTGGAGAGAGTCCCGGTGCTCTGGAAGACATCATGCCTGGTCCCGGTACCAAAGAAAGGGCGCCCCTCTGTCCTCAACGACTACAGACCAGTTGCACTGACTTCTCACATCATGAAGACACTGGAGAGACTGGTCTTATCCCACCTGAGACCCATGGTCAGCTCATCACTGGACACCCTACAGTTTGCCTACCAGCCCAGTGTTGGTGTGGAGGATGCGATCATCTACATGCTGCAAAGGGCCTACTCACACCTGGACAGGGCTGGCAACACTGTAAGGATCATGTTTTTCGACTTCTCCAGTGCCTTCAATACCATCCAGCCCTTACTTCTAAGGAGGAAGCTGGAGGAGATGCAAGTCGATGCCTCCATGACCTCGTGGATCACTGACTACCTGACGGGCAGACCACAGTCTGTGAGACTTCAGAACTGCGTGTCTGAACTGGTAGTGAGTAACACAGGGGCACCTCAAGGGACAGTTCTTTCTCCATTCCTCTTCACCCTCTATACTTCGGACTTTAAGTACAACTCAAAGTCATGCCACCTGCAAAAGTTCTCAGATGACTCTGCGATTGTTGGATGTATCAAGGGTGAGCAGGAGGAGGAGTACAGAGGACTGGTCAGCAGCTTTGTGGAGTGGTGTGGGGTGAACCACTTGGAACTGAATGTTACAAAGACAAAGGAACTGGTGGTAGATTTCAGGAGGAAAAAGGTCAAACCTACTCCTGTCTACATCCATGGGAGTGGCGTGGAGATGGTGGACTCGTACAAGTACCTGGGAGTGCACATCGACGATAGACTGGAATGGTCTAAGAACATCGAGGCCATCTATAAGAACGGACAGAGCCGACTTTACTTCTTGAGGAGGCTCAGGTCCTTCAATGTGTGTAGTAAGATGCTACACATGTTTTATCAGTCGGTGGTAGCGAGTGCCATTTTCTACGCAGTGGTGTGCTGGGGCTCTGGGATTAGAGCAGTAGATTCCAAAAGGCTGAACAAGCTCATCAGGAGAGCGAGCTCTGTCATTGGGTCTGACCTGGACCCCTTGGAGGTAGTGGCTGAGAGGAGAATGATGTCCAAACTGGAGGCCATCATGGACAACTTCTCCCATCCCCTCTATGACAGGCTTGCAGGAATGAAGAGCACGTTCAGCAATAGACTGATTCACCCACGGTGCGACAGGGAGCGCTACAGGAGGTCATTCTTGCCGTCTGCCATAAGACTGTACAACGCATCCACCTTGCGTCTTGGCAGAGGCAACAGCGACAGTGACCTGTTTCTGGACTAAACGCATATACACATATACTGCTACATCTGTTCTCTTTCTTTTTCTTTTTCTTTTTCTTTTTCTTTTTCCCGTTTACAACCACTTTTGTGCAATATATGCCAGGGACCTGTGCAATACATTTATATTTATATTTATATCTATGGTTACATCTATATTTATATTCATACGTGTGATACGATTTTCTGTGTACTGTTCTGTTCTAGTTTCCTCTTGTGTGTCCGGACTGTGAGTAACTCTTGTATTGTATTGTATGTATTGTACTATTAGTATATAATTCGTTACACTGTGGCTGTGTTGTGTGTGTTAAGCTGCTGTTGCACTGCAATTTCCCTCACGGGATCAATAAAGTATCTATCTATCTAAACCGTAACGAATGACAATCAGTCAGAAGTGCACCGATTTCAGCACCAAGGTCAGCTCTCGGTATCCACGCTAGATGAACAGGCACTCTGTTCATATAGAGGACATCCTATGTACAGTAGCTGTAATGTAGGAGAGCATTTTATTATACTGAGAATGCATAATGAAACATACGAGACTATTAAGACTTTTTAGGTTCTATTTCATTACAAATAACACTGGGGCACCTTTTACGACATTTATATATTGTGGTCTGGAAATCTTGGCAGTTGATCTGTCCTCAACCTCAATCACAATGCAAGCTCTCGCGTGTTTAGGTCTTGTGGTCTCGAGTCCCTAGGGCAAGAAAAGTTGCCCTTGTCTTACATTATCCATTTCATTCTTGTGTGTCTTCCCCTTGTGATGGAGATAATTGCAGTGTTTTCACTGACGGTTAATACACTGCGGCGTTTCCCTGCAGATCTGCACTGTGTCCAGTTAACTCAGTCGGCATCGGAAATCGGAAAGCCAGGACAGTCCCTACGGTTGTCCTGCCAGGTGTCTGGATACTCCCTGATTTATAAAACATACACAAGTATGTATCTGGCCAGTGTACGAAGTAAATTACGGCACTCTGCACAGTGTACGAAGTAAATTATTTTCGCAGTAATTAATTTACACGTGTATAATAATTATAGTAAATATAATAAATTAATTACTGCGAAAATAATTTACTTCGTACACTGTGCAGAGTGCCGTATACTCCTAGTTGCAGCTCACACGATACATACAGTAAAAAGCCTCAGGCACTGTGTTAGATGTGTTTTCGACGTTATATATGCGTTTATTAATGTCGTCGATTTTACGGTTGCAATTCGACGTTGATTATACGTATATTCGACGAATCAATGCCCACAGCTTGGCATACAAGGGTTTTGCGGAGGGGGTCTTGCCACCTGCCTGAAAAAAAACAGTAAAATGTTTGAGTGCCTATAGAGTTTCTATTTTTATTTTCTTGAGAAAAGTTGATACCATTTCCTGGACACCCCGCCCCCCATCAGTGCGCGGTGCCCGGGGAAAAATCTGTAGGGGGGCGTCTGAAAAAATTCTGAGGGGGGGGGGTGATATTTCGGTTGAAACGGAGCTGTACGGTGCAGCTACCCAAATGAAATCTCGCAGCTATGCCATTGATTAGTGCTTCATGATAGAAGATAACGACTAGCAATCTGGTATTTGCGATGAAGTTCAGTTTCACATTTTTCGTCACTCTCACAGTTTGTATTGCCTGGAGTGAAAAGTACCATAAGCGTTAATTTTTGCAGCTACAGTACATGGAGGTTCTGAATCGTTAAGAAAAAAATGTTGTAAAACCAACAGAAAGCACAGACTGCTATACCTAGTCCTAGTTATATAACGATTTTAAGTATAATGATAAACTACTGCAAGGAATCGGTCCACCTGAGCAAACAGGATCGTAATGTTGACACTCAATAACGACACTGATATGTGCAGTTCCTGGGCGGATAGCCCTCCTGCCCATCAAACAGTCTGAGTGACTGTTAGTGTCATTTAGTGTTGTCTGACCATAAACAAAGTACAACTATTTTTTAGGGCGCAAATTAAGTTAGGTACATTTTTTTTGCCCAAAACTGAAGGGGCGGCAATCCCTCCCACCGTGATGCCAGGCCTGTCCCCATCCTATCCCATAATGTCATTATATATAATACCATACAACAGTGGCCGATCCTTACTAACTGCATGCGTTAAAATTGCACATCAGCACATAGCAGGGGGGCACATAGCCGCGATGTATTATCAATGTTAAATTTCAACCATAATACTGACAACATTAATAAACCCATACGTTGAGAAAATATCGAACCAAGCATATTTTCTGGTTATATACCACAATGCATTGCTAGTATTCGTTGGTCACCATTTTGGACACGTTTTTCAAACGTAGAAGTATTTATCCGCAAATATCTCAGCAATCCTCTTTTGACGAGTATGAATAATAATAATACTATCTGAATACATACAGATCTTTCTTAATATTATTTTTATTAAAATAGTACGCGAATAAGCAAAACACATAAAAATAGTGTGAATGGGGAAGGTGACACAAAATCGTTTTGCCGTTTCTCTATTCTTATTCTATGTTGTACTTTCAAACTTTGGGTACTCTTTATGACAGACTTTATTGCTCAACTGCTATGATGCAAGCCAAATTTTATACATTTATTTCAGCTTTGAGCTTAGTAAACCGTTCATTTTTTAGATTATACTAAAGAAGATATTAATCATAATTTATTTGGGAAGTAATATTATATAATTTTCTCCTAGCTGCGGTGCTGAAGTCCCACCCTACATCAACAGAAAAATAAATAAAGGAGCACGCAATGTGTTACTTGAAGAATGCATATGCAAGGCAGGGGGCCAGCAGATCTGGACACTGAAAATAATAGGTTTTTGGTTCTAACTGTTAGGACAATTAGACAGGGTTTGCAAATAGTGGACAAAAATCGTCTTAACTTCCATTGTAATATTTTTTTTCTTGGAAATATAGAAGTTGTACATTTTAAAATGTATATTTGAATCAAAATGTGGTTTTGAGTTAGTGTGTTAATGTAATTAGTTTGTGTTTGTCATTACTATACTGTATATTGCCATGTTACCAGAATTTGTAGCTGAAGTTTAAAACTAGTTGTGTTTTTTATGATTATTGCCCATATGTTGATTGTTGATTGATTGTATACAAGGTATAATTTGAAATACATATTTTTCAGGTGTGAATGTGTATTTTGAGAATACATTTCTAAACCAAATCATTGGGTTGATTTACTAGTTTCTTTGATCTATCTTTGATGTATAATAGACCTCTAATGTTATCCGTATAATAGACCTCTAACCATATACGTATAATAGACGTCTAAAGTTATACGTATAATAGACCTCTAAAGTTATCCGTATAATAGACCTCTACCCATATACGTATAATAATCCTCTAAAGTTATCCGGAACTCCTACCATATATGTATAATAGTCTTCTAAATTTATCCGTATAAAAGAACTCCAACCATTTACGTATAATGAACATCTAATCATAGACGTATAATTGACGTATAACAATAGACGTGTATTAGAATTTCGTTCTAGACGAATTGCGGACCACATTTAGACGTCTAAGGTATGCGTTTAATAGACGTATATAATACGGCTTTTGCCCACTGGGATAGCAAGCGACTGCATGTTCTTACAAATTGGCTTTAACTAGCCCGTCTTCGTAGCTGTGTCCTTTTTTTAAAAAAATGAAGAAGTGATCGGTTTCTCATTGTGTCCTTTTTAAATGAGTATGCAAATCAAGGGCCGTTTAAAGATTCGTCTTTCAGCTACGTGTTTTTAAAAAAGTTAGGATTAGTAACTTCCTGTATCACAAGACCATTGTTTTCATACATTTCATAGAATCGGCATACTGCACTACTTGGACATAATGTATTGCATACACCCTGGACACATCGCAGCTCTATTTATATTGAGCTCTGTCTGAGTTTATTTTATTCCATTTCTATTGCACTATTATCTATTATTATATAACCTTATTTTGTCACTTTAATTTTGTGATTTCGAGCTCGCAGAAAAAAACAACATTTAATTGCCCGCAGCTACTGCTGCACGGTGTATTGTTGTGGATTTGATTAATAAACTCTGTTTGATTACGCAAATAGAAAAAATCTTAAATGTGAAAAAGAATCAGGACTTTTTAAAGGGGGCACTATGCACCAAGTTAAGCCAGGGAGTTCAGATTTTGACTGCAAAACAATCTGGAATCTGGAAAGTATTTTTATTTTCAGATAAAAATACCGAACACAGACTGTATCTAAATGATGTTTAAAGGTACCAACACACTAGGTACTTTTAATTACTCGATGTGATTAAATCAACGGGTTTGCTTTTCGTGCAATTTGAGTTCGGTGGGGTGGATGTTTTGCATTTGAAAAGAGCGCCTCCTTTTTCGAAGTATGACGCAAATACAGAAAGATCACGACCATCGGATCTTTTAATTGTGATCTTTGATAAGTTGAGCCCAGTGGCAGAGAGCTGAAATGATTTCTAATAGATTGTCTGCATCTCCACGAAGACCTGTCTGAAAGCTTCATTTGTCGAGAACGTTATAGTGATCGTTACACACGCTAGTGAAACTTGAACAATATGGTTACAGTTGTGACTATAGATTACAATTGCAATTCGCGAGAAGAAGCTTTCACCGAAACAGATTGCACCCGTTGGTTTCATCACATCAAGTAGTTAAAAGTAGCGAGTGTGTTGGTACCATTAAACTGGCTTGTACGCAGTCACGTGATTACCCGAAACCACTAGGCGCTACAGTGTATCTCGGAAACAACAGCAGAAAAACGCTACTTTCAACGACACAAACGTAGCACTAACGAATGAGATATATTTCATCGTTGGTGCTGTCTGTAGGGGGGGTCAATCTCAAGGAGATGCGTTTTTAAAATGTTATGCCGACTCACACTCTGTCCGTATTAGCAATACAACTGGACGGATATTTTCTGGTTAAATGTTCCCGTTATGAACACACTTCTCACCTTGAACAAGACTCTCCTGTAATAAACTTGTTGTCACCTGCCTTCGCTTTCAACCTTCATGTCTAATATCGGCTCGTGAGAATGTATTGTCATACGGAGGTGTTTGATGGCGTTTCAATTTGCTCAGGTCATCAACACAGCGGGATCTTCGAACACAGTGAAAGTTACCGCGATCTGCATCACAGCTATAATATTAATATTATGAAGAATCATTGTGAAATTCAAACACATCACATTGCCGTTGGATCAACGGCATTTCATCGCGATTTTATAAGTTTAATTACAAGACGTAGTAATGAAATTTACTGTTCCGCATTGCTCTAAAGCTTTATCTTTGTCAAGGTTATAATTTTATTGTTTAAGTTTAGACTGATGACGCCAGAAGACGGGCAGTCAAGCTGTGTCACGTGATTTCACTCTCAACACCGCGTCCGAAACCTTAGCGCGTGAGAATGTTCTGGACTTCCTTACCTGCTCCTGATTGGCCCACAGCACAGCGCGCGCCTCACCGTGCGTGTGTATAAACCCCAGCGGCAGGAGAGGTAGTTATTCCTGCTCTTGAATTGTTTTTGTATGAAAAAATGTGGAGAGGAGTGGGTGTGATGGATTTGCTTTTGCCTGGGTTGTTAGCATGGCTCTGTGTTACAGTGGCCCAAGCCCAGCTTGAGGATCATGATGCTGTTTTTGATGAAGAGGAAGGTTATGATGGTTTTGAGCCAAATGTGGGTAGTCCTGTATTCCGGGAGACCCCACCAGATGGATATGATGGTTATTCTGCTGGAGAGGTGAGAGGGGTACTAAATGGGGAAGAGCAGGACTTGATGGAAATGGGCTCTGATGCTGAGGGGGAAGAGCTGGATAAGGACTCGAGTGCTGATGTGCAGAGAGATGTGGCAGCAGTGACAACTGGTCCCTCTGAAGCAGATCCTCCTTCATCTGACCCTGGTAGGGAGTTTCTTCAAATCTGTGGACTGAATACAACTGCGTGGTAGTCAACTAGTTCTGCTGTATTTTCTCTCAAAGGAAGGCTGGATGCATCGTTATGACCAGTGGAATATCTACATGACTGCTTTGCTCCTATTTCCTTTTGAGTAGGTTACAGCAGAAATTCCTTGTGAAGGGATTTTAGTAATCTAGAGTGACATGTGTTCTTGTAGCTCTTCACAGAATCAAGTAAAGGCTTATTCCATGCTGAGAATAGAGAACACTGTTTTGGCTGTGGAGCCTTCACCTGAAGAAGGCTCCAAAGCTGGAACTGTTTTTCTTCTCTTTTCAGCATGGAATAAACCTTTGCTGATGCAGCTACCAACTTGAAGGTCTTGTACCCAGTAACACTTCTTGCTGTCCTCTCTTCCCTCCCAGAGTCTCAGGGTGACCCCGAGCAGCAGCAATCCCACAGCCGCCCCCTGCTGTCCTGTGGCAAGAGCAGCATGATGCTCAAGTTCTCTGTGAGGAGGTTCAGCCGAGTCTACCTGCTGAAGGGTGAGGTTCTACCCTGCCTGTACTTGCAATACGCCTCCAGAACATTCTGCTGGTCTTTGAACATCACCAGCAGAGGACTTAATACTTCTGTGACTATCCCTCCTAATTCTATGAGGTCTACAGTGCCTCCAAATGTGCTTTTTGCTCTATGGGTTGTATGTCATGCAGTGGGTTACTTGCTCCATAGGGGGAGGGTGTGAAATACAAATGGAGAATAACCTCAACTTCATGATGGTTTGAGCTGTACCCTCACTAAATGGGTACATCTGTGCATGAGGTGCTTGAAACCAGACCACGTACCAGGGAGATGAGCTCTGCTAGGTTAGACCAATACTAATGCTTATGTTTCTTTTTTTTTGTGAGGACATGAGGAGTATACCTTTGACAATTCTCCAGTTTATGATCTTTGAAATGTAACCATGCGAAAACCTGTGTGCATTCCAGATCAGTTAGATTAAGAGAAGAGCAGGCAAGTGTGGAGGACCAGAATTGGGGGCATGATGCAGTAGATGTCCCTTGCAAAAGGAAGATCTGTGCTTTCTTGATTTCTGGTGCTGTACAGCGCTGCTGTGAAAGAGCACTTGCCTGTAAGCCTCTAACACCTCACCCTTGCCTTCCTCCAGGCAAAATGGCTCCTCTCTCGGTCAACAGCCTCCCAAAGCACTGTGGGCACAAGGTGTGGACCACCAGGAGCTGGCTGGTGCTGGTGGCTTCCTACAAAGGGTGTTACATCAGGACCTGGGTAAGGGCAGGCTTTGGGCTTGGACTGGCTGGGAACTTGTGAGCAGTAGTGCCTTCATCAGTCCAAACAGCTCTACATCAGTGCTCTTAACCTGCAACCCTGTTCCCCACCACAGAGGAAGAACCAGCAGCAACACTACTCCCTGACCGTGAGATACTATGACAAACAGCAGAGGAAATGGGTGACTGGCACTGTGTCCTGCCATGTTCCAGTTGTCCCTCCACCCCCACCTCCCAGAGGCCTGACCATCTCCTGCAGTGAGGTGTGCATGACTGTGACCCTGCCTGCTGGTCCCCTGGAGGAGATCAAGGTTCAGAGTGAGTGACTGGGGAAGGGCTTTTACTGCTGGTCCCTGGTAATGCAGGAGGCTTTTACCTAGCCACTAATGGAACAGGGAGCTTGATGTGGTGTTTTGAGCAGTTCCAGGGTTCTCTAAATGTGCCTTGACACTGTGGATTATAGCATTACCCTGTCCTGATAGCTATTTGGAGATGCACCTTGAAATGATATGGCTGCCTCTATCCAGTGTGCTGTAATCTATTGCTGATTTTGCTTTTTGCACCTGCAATATATAAAATCCTGCCAAAGGAAAATTGGACTCCTGTGTACCCTGTGCAGGTTCTTCTGGCGGCTTGGTGTCTGTGCTGGACACTCCATCCTGTGGATACTCTGTGACTGCAGGGCGGCACCTGAACACCCTGACCATCCTGTACACTGGCTGCCATGTTCGGCTTGTGGTGAGGCTGAGCTTGGGCTTTGTTTCTTGAGTATTAGACATGCCTTCCATTTCCAATTCTAAAACATTCCTGAAAGTAAAACCTTGTCTAAACAAATGAGTATTGGTAGGATTGTAAGCCTGTGGTCTACAAGAAGTTGGTTCAGATCAGTGTTAATCTGGCCTGTCAAGTCCCCAAGAGTCAGACTAAATTAGAGGGCAACTAGAAAGTGACTGTTAAGCTAAATATGCACTGATCTTCTTACATGACTAAACAGTAAGGCAAGTTTTAGTCATACTAGTGAAGTAGCTGAGCTTTTATAGCTGTTAAGCACAAACCTCTGTGTAATCCCCAGCAAGGGCAAATCAATTGCAAGATGAACCCTTTGCTGCATGGATCTTCCTACTCTCTTTTGGTACACATGTATGGAATTTTGTCAAGTTACCTTATTATAAATTTGAGGCTCCTATCAATACAGAGTTTGCTAATAACTGTAGAATGACTGCTTGAGTTGCTTAAACCTATTAAAACTGGGCAGGTAACATCTGCATTCTTCACCTCAGTGGTCCAATAGTTTTTCTGACCAATAACGATCCCTTTTGACACTCCCATAGCTGAAGTGTTAATGACTTTGTGCTCTTAACAGTGACAGGCCTGAGCTTCAGGCGTCACAGCTCTTTAAGCTCATGTTATTAAGAAATGGGGGGAATGCCAGCATGTGCTGAAAAATGTTGGTGCCATGATCCTATTTCTCGCATAGCTTCACACCCAGCCACAAGTATGTTGCCCTCTTTTCTAATGGTTATTTCATGCTGTGTGCACTCTACTTCTCCGAGCACTTTGTCCTGGTTCTTCATTTTGAGAAGATGAACAAAAACTGCGTCTTGATGGTGCCGTTGGAAAGCTGAAATGTTTAACATGCCACATGTTCTGCCAGTATTCTTTAAGCATAGCTTCTTGACTGCAGATCAGTGCAAGACGCTTGTTTATTCTTGCTTAGTCTTCTGGTTAACTTGAACACAAGCAACAGTGCATGAAATGAATGTTTTAATACAAGTCTCTGCATGCCGTGACTCAACAAGCACTTCAGTATCTTACAGGAGCCTTTCCTGCTTGGCTTGTCCTATATAAAGTACTGCCAGACTCCAGATTGCTTTCTTCCTGCTGAAAGCATGGAGCACCACGAGCATGGCTTCCTTCCGTGCTTCTTAATTTTGGGGAAAATACGAAGGTGTTCTAGTTCTTAATTACTAGTGTAGATGCCGAGCTAGGTACCCATCAATTAAGCAACCATAAGAACTCATGGCGTGAGGTGTGGAACAGACTGGCTGGAATTGTTTCTTGCAGCCAGCCTGCTATCTGTCAGACAAGAAGTAAATGTATTGTCGCACGAAGTTCACCATTCACACATTTCAGTAGGAGTTCTAGATGGAATGACCTGTTAGATGAGTCTGGGATCACTCCGAGATGCAATTTATTCTTGTTCATGCCCATTGAGGACTATTTTTGGGAGTATTTAGTCTTTAAAATAGGATGGGTGGAGGGTGAATCAAGACTGCAGATCATTCACCTTCAGGATGTTGGTTGAAATCTTGGCTGTAAACATGCCTTCTACTGTTCTACAGAACAGCTCTCCTGAAGGTTCCTGGATACATTCAGATCTGCCGCTTGCCAACCCCACTTCCAGAGATTGCCATCGCAACTTCATCTGTCTGATCCTTTTATTTTTTTTGCAGGACCAGCACTACACTGTGAAGGTGGTGTACCATCCCAATGATAGCCCAAGAGGGGAGACTGTGGTGTCCTGTCCCTATCGCCCCTACAAACCAAGGGAGGGTGAGTGCATAGGTTTGAGAGCTGGTAACTGGCTCCACAACTGTGCTGATGGATCCAATTTGGTCTCCCCAGGATGTCAACTACCCAGGAGCCATCGGGTGGCCTGCGGTCCAGGGAGGATTTCTCCAGCCCACTGCGTGGCCAAGGGATGCTGTGTGGACCCAAAAACATCCTCTTGCTACTATCCACTGGAGGGTAGGGCTCTCCTTACTGATCCAGTCCCAGGCACCTTCCTGACTAGAATAATGAAGATCCTGACATGTTCCTCTCTCCCCAGAGTGCACTGCTGACAAGCACTTTGTCTTTGCTGTCCCTCGGACCATCTCTGTACCCCCTGTGGATCCTGCCAGCCTGGTGATTGCTGGCAACGCATCCTGCACCCCTGTCATCTGTACCCCAGAATTTGCCATCTTCAAATTCCCTGTCACTGGCTGTGGGACCCATGCTTTTGTGAGTACACTGATCCCTTTAAAATCAGTTCTCCTAATCCTCTATAGAGGAGTGTCTAATTCCTTTATTAGAAGTAGGAGCAACCTGCTCAAGAGGCAGTTGATGGTTACTGACCTTGCTCTCTGCTCAGGTGGTAGGAGAGACAACCATCTACTTGGCTGAGGTGGAGACACGGGCGAGACGCAATATGCAGAACTATGGAGTCATTACCAGGGATAGCCCCTTCAGGTGAGCAGGGTTTTGATCATGGAGATATGTGCTGGCCAGCTTACCACATGGAGGAATATGGCTTGCCTCCTGCTCTCCAGGCTGCTGGTGGAGTGCCGCTATGCTGAAGGGAACCTGGCCAGCACAGGCTACCTGGTGAAGAGCCCTTACCTGCCTTCTGCTGTCCTGTCCCAGGGAGTGTTTGGGGTGCAGCTCCGGATTGCTACAGGTGAGAGCAGTTCATAATCAAATGGCTCCTCTCAAGAGGAGTGTGCAATGCAACATGGCTTGAGGGGTAAGAGAAATGACTGGCTATGCTAGCCTCCACAATGCCATGGCTTTATGATCTGGCCACAGCATACAGCTCCACCCATCCCTTCTCCATCTTCCTCTAGACGAGAGCTACTCCAGGTTCTTCCCTCAGTACCACCGGCCCCTCCGGCTCCTGCTGGGGAACCCAGTCTACCTGGAGGTGCGACTGCTGAATGCTCCAGACCCCAACCTGGTGCTGCTGGTACACTACTGCGTTGCCTACCCCCGCTCTGGCCAGGCTGTCTGGGTGCTGCTCTATGATGGGTGAGGGGCTCCTGCTTGTGCAGCTCTAACCCTGGGCTGGTCAGTGGGTGGCAGGCAGGGTTCTGATCTTGGTGCCTCTCTCCAGCTGCCCCAACCCTCTGGACTACGGCCACACGTCCACCCTGCACATCCACTCCAAGCTGCCTCTGCCCAAGCACCACCGCCGCTTCCACATCCAGACCTTCCAGTTCCTGGACAGCACCTCCTACTCCTACATCAATGAGGAGGTGAGGCTTTTTGTGGTTGCAGACTCTGTAGTTCCATGTGAAATATCTATGGCAACTTGATCTGCAAGCCCTAATTTTAAAATCCCTCTTCCAGATCTACTTCATGTGCTCCACAGAGCTGTGCCTACCGTCTGAGCGGCAGTGTGTGGAGGGCTGCTTTGATGGCCGCAGTGAGTCTCTATTTAAGCTCTACTCCGTGTGTTCCTTCTGTCCATGCGCATCTGATGCTTTGCGATAGTTTTTGTACCTCAGGAGCCCACTATCTGATCTTCTCTTGCAGAAATCCCAGTGCTGGAGAACCCTGATGCTGACAGGCGCTGTGTCAGGACCCCCTGCCCAGGAAAGGATGAGGGCCCTAAGGACTGAGGGGTAGGTGTGGGGTACCAGTGTTGCTAAATTCCTATGGGACCCCTTTGCATGGAGGCTTTTTTTTTTTTCAGGACATCCAAGGCCTGATTCCTTTCTGTCATTTTTCTCCCATTGTATGTATCTCCAGAAAATCCTGTTTTTCCTGCCCATAATGGGGTTTCAACCACTTTTTCAGGTTCTTGCCTGCTGCTTCAGGGACCAGCAACCTGTGTCTGAAGAGATGGTTCTGTTGGAAGTTGGTCCTAATAAAGGTGTTGAAAGTGATTCTGTGTCCTGTGTGCTTTAACTGGAGTGTGGGGTGGTGGGGCTCTTGGGCAAGTAACATGGTTGCAGTTATCCATGGTCATGTTACCAACCTGTAAGGGTCTAATGGTGTCCTTTGCCACTGAATTGTAGTTCCTGCTGGACTGGGTCTCGCTGTTGGGCAACAGATTACTGCCACCTCTGGCAGTCTGCTTCCATCATGAATTGTCAACCTGACTTGGATGTTGTGGAGGAGGTTATAATTCACTTGAGTAATAGGTTTTGCTTTTTTTTTTTGTATTTACTGTATGCAGTGTTACTTTCTCAAGCTTCACATCAGCTGAGGTTTGAGACCAATTGCATTAGAGAATGTTTGTGAAGCTCTACTCCATTGAGTGGGTTGCAGGCAGTGCAACCATTTCAAACAGTGATGCCTCTCTCCATCCAGATCTCATACCTGCACCTAAATGTGATGGTTTGGCCAGAAGTATTCAAGGGTCCTGGAGCTGTTCTTGTACCTAGGGCATTTAAAATATGCTGCTGTAGAGATGGGTGCAGTTGTGCTATTAGTAGGCATGAAAAGCTTCCATGTTCAGAAGTTTCATTGCCATTTGGAATTGGTCTAGTTAAAGACACTCTTGGGTGAGTGAGATATTCAAAGCCCTACTGTCTAAGAATGTTAATGGGCTTTGCTACCACAGAATAGTGACAGCAGCAGTCTTGTCATTGGCATTTGTGGAAACCCTCTAGTGGGTGGGTTGTAGGACTTTCTGGAAGTTAGATTAGCACAAATGGTACTCCTCTTGATGGCAGTTTCAAATAAGTGCAGGACAATATGTTCCAATGAACTTCAGATGGATCCTTTTTAAAAGTGGCTTCTCTTGTCACTTCACTATAGTAAAAACCAAGCAAAGGAGGCAACAGAATGCCAGAAATGGTGGGGGAAGAAAAGGGGTTTGCAATAGAGTAGGAGAATAAAATGGCAGACGCAGAACCAGGTTCATAAAAACCCCTCTAAAGAATGTTTGGATCACTTCCACAAGCATTCTGCACATACAGTTTTGTTCCCTGTGAATGTAGGCACCCTGGTGAGCCAAGAGTTGTAGTAATCAATTTCAAAGAGGATGAAAATGGTGACTAACCTGTAGCTACTGTTAGGGGTAAACATAGGGGATAGTCTGATATTTGAGGAGGAAGGAGGATGATTTTACAATATTTGCACATCTAGGTGCCTGGATCTAATATGAGTGGCAGGTGCAGTGTCCTCCACAGACAGGGATACTGCACTGGCTTCACAGAGTTAATGGGAGGAGCCCAGAAGCAAGACTTCAGCCCTGTTGCGGTTAAAAGGACATTTTTGTCCTTAACACTTGCTTTCATATAGAAAAGTGTCTATGTATTGTCAGCTCTCTGGTGCTATTATTCTACAAATGTCTAGATTATTCTATCATACAATGCTAAAATACCCACAGACACCAGTGAAACAGTCAATAAATCAATATTTACACATGGACATGTGCCATTTTCTAATCTCAATCCTTGCTCAGCTATGTTTATTTTCCCACACCTGCTGTATGCAATACCAATGAACCCGATCTCCACTGAAAACACCAAAGTCATCGGTTTCTCCTTGGGTTCTTTTTAAATTAGTATGCAAATCAAGGGCCATTTAAAGATTCGTGTTTCAAGCAACGTATTTTTAAAAAGTTAGGATTAGTAACTTCCTGTATCACAAGACCATTGTTTTCATACATTTAATTGTATTCGGCATATGTATTTAGCCATACCAAGGGGTGAACTGATAAGGTCCCATGACACCTAGCTCGGCACTCACACACCCCTCAAACAGCACAAGCTTCCTCCTGGAAAGATACTGGGCAAACCCGATTCTGACAGGGACAGTAGAAACCCCCCTGAAAGGGATAGGCTAAGGAGGGGGATAAAAAGACCTGAGACAGAACAGAGGGGGCTCCCGATTCCTACTGGACCCTGGAGACGACACAGGCAGCACAAGGGAAGCTGCAGAGTGCGAGACCACGGAGGTGCTGTGCAGAGACGTCTAATACCTGGAGGCAAGGAACTACTGGTTCAGTAACTGGCAACCACGGGAGACATTGGCATTGGAGCAGAGGTACTGGACAGAGACTTAACACCTGAAGACAAGGAACAAGGAAACTAGCACAGCTAGCCGATTCAAACTGAGGGGAATGTAATACAGCCCGCAGAGGATTTCTACTGTTACCTGAACGGAGACGGGGCAATACCCCTCTCCTTCAAGTGGGCCATCAGAGACTACAGATACTAAGTAGAAACGTTTGAGTAGCTCTCTTCAGTATATTACAGGGAAGACTGCTGCCCCTCTGTATTCGTTATGACCCTGGGAAGGAATTGTTGCTTCTGCGAATGCTGTTTTCATTGTGTTTTTGGGTGATAGTGAATGTGAATGTATTGTAGTTAGACAATAAAAAGGGCACTTATACAATACTAATGCTTGTCGCTGGTCTGTGTGTGCATTGGTGATTCTGGGAGATAAACAGAACCTGTGGTAATGTAGAGGGGCCCTAGCACCCCGTTTGTATTGCTAGGTGGCGTAGTCGTACACGAGGCAGGAATATTCCTCGCCCAAAGGGTTCACCTTACTTATCTATTATTATGTAACCTTATTTTGTCACTTGAATCTTGTGATTTTCAGCCCCGGTGAGCTGGCAGAAAAGACATTTCATTGCCAGCAACTAATGGTGCACGGTGTATTGTGGATTTGATAAATAAACTTTCATTGATTGATTAAACAAAAAGAAAAAATCGTACATGTGAAAAAGAATCAGGATTTTTTAAAGGGGGCACTGTGCACCAAGTTAACCCAGGTAGTTCGTAATTTGACTGCAAAACAACATTGGAAACTCTACCGTCTCACATGCAGACCAGGGGAATCTTGGACAGTCTTTTTATTTTCAGATAAAGCAACCGAACATAGACTGTATCTACATGGAAGTTTAAAGGTACCAACACACTCGGTACCTTTAATTACTCGATGTGTTGAAATCAATTGCATTTTGTGCAACTTGAGTTCGGTGGGTGGACGTTTTGCATTTGAAAATAGCGCCTCCCTTTTCGAAGTATGATGCAAATACAGAAAGATCACGACCATCAGATCTTTCAATTGTGATCTTTGATAAGTTGACCCCAGTGGCAGGGAGTTGAAATGATTCCTGACATTTTCTGCATCTCCACGAAGACCTCTTTGAAAGCTTAATTTGTCGAGAACGTTATAATGATCGTTACACACGCTAGTGAAACTTGAACAATATGGTTACAGTTGTGACTATAGATTACAATTGCAATTCGCGAGAAGAATCTTTCACCGAAACAGATTGCATCCGTTGGTTTCATCACATCAAGTAGTTAAAAGTACCGAGTGTGTTGGTACCTTTAAACTGGCTTGTACTCAGTCACGTGATTGCACGACCAAACAAGGCGCTACAGTGTATCTCGGAATCGACAGCAGCAAAACGCTACTTTCAACAGCACCAACCGGCACAAACGTAGCACTAACGAATGAGATGGGTTTCTTCGTTTGTGCTGTCTGTAGTGGGAGTCAACCTCAAGGAGATGCGTTTTTAAAAAGTTATGCCGACTCTGTCCGTATTAGCAATACAACTGGACGGAAATGAACTGGTTAAATGTTCCCGTTATGAACACACTTCTCACCTTGAACAAGACTCTCGTAGTAAACTTGTTGTCACCTGCCTTCGCTTTCAACCTTCATGTCTAATATCGGCTCGTGAGAATGTATTGTCATACGGAGGTGTTTGCTGGCGTTTCAATTTGCTCAGGTCATCAACACAGCGGGATCTTCGAACACAGTGAAAGTTACCGCGATCTGCATCACAGCTATAATATTAATATTGTGAAGAATCATTGTGAAATTCAAACACATCACAGTGCCATTGGATCAACGGCATTTCATCGCGATTTTATAAGTTTGTTTACAAGATGTATTAATGAGATTTACTGTTCCTCATTGCTGTAAATCTTTAAATTTCTCAAGGTTATATTTTTATTGTTTAAGTTTAGACTGATGACGCCAGAAGACGGGCAGTCAAGCTGTGTCACGTGATTTCACTCTCAACACCGCGTCCGAAACCTCAGCGCGTGAGAATGTTCTGGACTTCCTTACCTGCTCCTGATTGGCCCACAGGACAGCGCGCGCCTCACCGTGCGTGTGTATAAACCCCAGCGGCAGGAGAGGTAGTTATTCCTGCTCTTGAAGTGTTTTTGTATGAAAAAATGTGGAGAGGAGTGGGTGTGATGGATTTCCTTTTGCCTGGGTTGTTAGCATGGCTCTGTGTTACAGTGGCCCAAGCCCAGCTTGAGGGTCATGATGCTGTTTTTGATGAAGAGGAAGGTTATGATGGTTTTGAGCCAAATGTGGGTAGTCCTGTATTCCGGGAGACCCCACCAGATGGATATGATGGTTCCTCTGCTGGAGAGGTGAGAGGGGTACTAAATGGGGATGAGCAGGACTTGATGGAAATGGGCTCTGATGCTGAGGGGGAAGAGCTGGATAAGGACTCGAGTGCTGATGTGCAGAGAGATGTGGCAGCAGTGACAACTGGTCCCTCTGAAGCAGATCCTCCTTCATCTGACCCTGGTAGGGAGTTTCTTCAAATCTGTGGGCTGAATACAAGTGCATGGTAGTAAAGTAGCTCTGCTGTATTTCCTCTAAAGAAGTCTGGAATGCATAGGAATGGTCATGACCAGTGGAATATCTCCATGAGTGCTTTGCATATGGCTGCTCCCACTTTCCTTTAAGTGGGTTACAGTAGGAATTCCTTCAGAGTGAAGTGTGTTCTTGTAGCTCTTCACAGGAACAAGTAACTGCTTATTCAAGGCTGAAAAGAGCCTTCACCCGAAG
This sequence comes from Lepisosteus platostomus, assembly GCF_059453375.1. NCBI lineage: Eukaryota > Metazoa > Chordata > Actinopteri > Semionotiformes > Lepisosteidae > Lepisosteus > Lepisosteus platostomus. The sequence continues at coordinate 6,052,550 of NC_142616.1, forward strand.
ATAGTTCCAGCTGTGGAACTGTTTTTCTTCTCTTCAGCATGGAATAAACCTTTGCTGCTGCAGCTACCAACTTGAAGGTCTTGTACCCAGTAACACTTCTTGCTGTCCTCTTCCCTCCCAGAGTCTCAGGGTGACCCCGAGCAGCAGCAATCCCACAGCCGCCCCCTGCTGTCCTGTGGCAAGAGCAGCATGATGCTCAAGTTCTCTGTGAGGAGGTTCAGCCAAGTCTACCTGCTGAAGGGTGAGGTTCTGCCCTGCCTGTACTTGCACTAGCCCTATACATGGACAGGTTGTGCCATCCTCTGTTCAGGAGGTCAAAACCTGTTCATGCGCCATTTGAGCTGTAAAACAAAGGATTTTGCTGCAGTGGTATCCCCAAAAGTAGCAGGACAGCCTCTCTAAACAATTGTCCCTGTACCTCAGTGGGTAGATACACCTCCAGAATATTTTGCTGATCTTTGAAGATCACCCTCCCATTGGGATGGGTAGGGAAATACAAGCTGGGGGCTAAATACTTCTGTGACTATCCCTCCTAATTCTGAGGTCTACAGTGCCTCCAAATGTGCTTTTTGCTCCATGGATTATGTCATGCAGTGGGTTACTTGCTCCTTGCTCCATAGTTCTAATTATGCATGTTAGATCTTAAACATGGGGTTGGGTGTAGAATACAAGTTGGGAGAATAACCTCAACCTCATGGTAGTTTGAGCTGTAGCCTCACTAAATGGGTACACCTGTGCTTGAAACCAGACCCTTTACCAGGGAGATGTTCTGCTAGGTTAGAACAATACGAATGCTTGTGTATCAGATTTTTTTTTTTTAATGAAGATATGAGGAGTGTACCTTTGTGACAATTCTCCAGTTTATAATGTTTCAAATGTAACCAAAGAGAACCTGCATGCATTCCAGATCAGTACCTTTTTGATCAATTCCATTGAGAGAAGACCAGGTAAATGTGGAGGAATTAGGGGCATGATGCTGTGGATGTCCCTTGCAAAGGGAAGATCTTTGTGGTGCTCTACAGAGCTGCTGTGAAAGAGCACTTACCTGTAAGCCTCTAACACTCCACCTTCTCCCAGGCAAAATGGCTCCTCTCTCGGTCACCCGTCTCCCAAAGCACTGTGGGCACAAGGTGTGGACCACCAGGAGCTGGCTGGTGCTGGTGGCTTCCTACAAAGGGTGTTACATCAGGACCTGGGTAAGGGCAGGCTTTGGGCTTGGACTGGCTGGGAAATTGTGAGCAGTAGTGCCTTAGTCAGTCCAAACAGCTCTACATCAGTGCTTTTAACCTGCAACCCTGTTCCCCACCACAGAGGAAGAACCAGCGGCAACACTACTCCCTGACCGTGAGATACTATGACAAACAGCAGAGGAAATGGGTGACTGGCACGGTGTCCTGCCATGTTCCAGTTGTCCCTCCACCCCCACCTCCCAGAGGCCTGACCATCTCCTGCAGTGAGGTGTGCATGACTGTGACCCTGCCTGCTGGCCCCCTGGAGGAGATCAAGGTTCAGAGTGAGTGACTGGGGAAGGGCTTTTACTGCTGGTCCCTGGTAATGCAGGAGGCTTTTACCTAGCCACTAATGGAACAGGGAGCTTGATGTGGCGTTATGAGCAGTTCCAGGGTTCTCTAACTGTGCCTTGACATTGTGGATTATAGCATTACCCTGTCCTGATAGCTATTTGGAGATGCACCTTGAAATGATATGGCTGCCTCTATCCAGTGTGCTGTAATCTATTGCTGGTTTTGCTTTTTGCACCTGCAATATATAAAATCCTGCCAAAGGGAAATTGGACTCCTGTGTACCCTGTGCAGGTTCATCTGGCAGCCTGGTGTCTGTGCTGGACACTCCATCCTGTGGATACTCTGTGACTGCAGGGCGGCACCTGAACACCCTGACCATCCTGTACACTGGCTGCCATGTCCGGCTTGTGGTGAGGCTGAGCTTGGGCTTTGTTTCCTGAGTATTAGACATGCCTTCCATTTCCAATTCTACAACATGGCTGAAAGGAAGACCTTGTCTAAACAAATGAGTATTGGTAGGATTGTAAGCCAGTGGTCTACAAGAAGTTGGTTCAGATCAGTGTTAATCTGGCCTGTCAAGTCCCCAAGAGTCAGACTAAATTAGAGGGCAACTAGAAAGTGACTGTTAAGATAAATATGCACTCATCTTCTTAGATGACGCTTGTTAATTCTTGCTTAGTCTTCTGGTTAACTTGAACACAAGCAACAGTGCATAAAATGGATGTTGTAATACAAGTCTCTGCATGCTGTGACTCAACAAGCACTTCAGTATCTTACAGGAGCCTTTCCTGCTTGGCTTGTCCTATATAAAGTACTGCCAGACTCCAGATTGCTTTCTTCCTGCTGAAAGCATGGAGCACCACGAGCATGGCTTCCTTCCGTGCCTCTTCATTTTGTAAATGCGAAGGTGTTCTAGTTCTTAACTACTAGTGTAGATGCCGAGCTAGGTACCCATCAATTAAGCAACCATAAGAACTCATGGCGTGAGGTGTGGAACAGACTGGCTGGAATTGTTTAGCTTGCAGCCAGCCTGCTATCTGTCAGACAAGAAGTAAATGTATTGTCGCATGAAGTTCACCATTCACACATTTCAGTAGGAGTTCTAGATGGAATGACCTGTTGGATGAGTCTGGGTTCACTCAAAGATGCAATTTACTCTTGGTCATGCCCATTGTGGGCTATTTTTGGGAGTATTTAGTCTTTAAAATAGGATGGGTGGAGGGTGAATCAAGACTGCAGATCATTCACCTTCAGGATGTTGGTTGAAATCTTGGCTGTAAACATGCCTTCTACTGTTCTACAGAACAGCTCTCCTGAAGGTTCCTGGATACATTCAGATCTGCCGCTTGCCAACCCCACTTCCAGAGATTGCCATCGCATCTTCATCTGTCTGATCCTTTATTTTTTTGCAGGACCAGCACTACACTGTGAAGGTGGTGTACCATCCCAGTGATGGCCCAAGAGGGGAGATTGTGGTGTCCTGTCCCTATCGCCCCTACAAACCAAGGGAGGGTGAGTGTATAGGTTGGAGAGCTGGTAACTGGCTCCACAACTGTGTTGATGGATCAAATCTGGTCTCCCCAGGATGTCAACTACCCAGGAGCCATCGGGTGGCCTGCGGTCCAGGGAGGATTTCTCCAGCCCACTGCGTGGCCAAGGGATGCTGTGTGGACCCAGAAACATCCTCTTGCTACTATCCACTGGAGGGTAAGGCTCTCCTTACTGATCAGTCCCAGGCACCTTCCTGACCAGAATAATGAAGATCCTGACATGCTCTTCTCTCCCCAGAGTGCACTGCTGACAAGCACTTTGTCTTTGCTGTCCCTCGGACCATCTCTGTACCCCCTGTGGATCCTGCCAGCCTGGTGATTGCTGGCAACGCATCCTGCACCCCTGTCATCTGTACCCCAGAATTTGCCATCTTCAAATTCCCTGTCACTGGCTGTGGGACCCATACTTTTGTGAGTACACTGATCCCTTTAAAATCAGTTCTCCTAATCCTCTATATAGGGGCATAGAACTCCTTTATTAGAAGTAGGAGCGACCCGCTCAAGAGGCAGTTGATGGTTACTGACCTTGCTCTCTGCTCAGGTGGTAGGAGAGACAACCATCTACTTGGCTGAGGTGGAGACACGGGCGAGACGCAATATGCAGAGCTATGGAGTCATTACCAGGGACAGCCCCTTCAGGTGAGCAGGATTTTGATCTAGATCTATTGTGCTGGCCAGCTTACCACATGGAGGAATATGGCTTTCCTACTGTTTCCCCTCCTCCTGCTCTCCAGGCTGCTGGTGGAGTGCCGCTATGCTGAAGGGAACCTGGCCAGCACAGGCTACCTGGTGAAGAGCCCCTACCTGCCCTCTGCTGTCCTGTCCCACGGAGTGTTTGGGGTGCAGCTCCGGATTGCTACAGGTGAGAGGTTGATTATTGAACGGCTCCTCACGAGAGGAGTATTCAATGCGACATGGCTTGAGGGGTAAGAAATGACTGTTCCAGAGTGGAACATTTCTGACGAGACTCCATTATGCAGTAGAGTTCTGGTCCGGCTGCAGTATACAGCTCTACCCATCCCTTCTCCATCTTCTAGACGAGAGCTACTCCAGGTTCTTCCCTCAGTACCACCGGCCCCTCCGGCTCCTGCTGGGGAACCCAGTCTACCTGGAGGTGCGACTGCTGAACGCTCCAGACCCCAACCTGGTGCTGCTGGTGCACTACTGCGTTGCCTACCCCCGCTCTGGCCAGGCTGTCTGGGTGCTGCTCTATGATGGGTGAGGGGCTTGTGCAGCTTTAACCCTGGGCTGGTCAGTGGGTGGCAGGCAGGGTCCTGATCTTGGTGCCTCTCTCTCCAGCTGCCCCAACCCTCTGGACTACGGCCACACATCCACCCTGCACATCCACTCCAAGCTGCCTCTGCCCAAGCACCACCGCCGCTTCCACATCCAGACCTTCCAGTTCCTGGACAGCACCTCCTACTCCTACATCAATGAGGAGGTGAGGCTTTTTGTGGTTGCAGACTCTGTAGTTCCATGTGAAATATCTATGGCAACTTGATATGCAAGCCCTAATTTTAAAATCCCTCTTCCAGATCTACTTCATGTGCTCCACAGAGCTGTGCCTACCATCTGAGCGGCAGTGTGTGGAGGGCTGCTTTGATGGCCGCAGTGAGTCTCCATTTAAGCTCTTCTCCGTGTGTTCCTTCTGTCCATGCACATCTGATGCTTTGCAATAGTATCTTTACCTTGGGAGCCCACTATCTGATCTTCTCTTGCAGAAATCCCAGTGCTGGAGAACCCAGATGCTGACAGGCGCTGTGTCGGGACCCCCTGCCCAGGAAAGAATGAGGGCCGCAGGGACTGAGGGGTAGGTTGGGAGCGGGAGGGTACTAGTTTTGTTAAATTCCTATGATGCCCCCTTCCCCCCCAGGCTTTGAAGTCCTGCTTCCTTTCTGTAACTTCTCTCCTGGTAGTGTCTCAAAGTCCTGTGCTTCTCCTGCACTTAAGGGGGCTTCAACCACTTTTTCAGGTTCCTGCCTGCTGCTTCAGGGACCAGCAACCTGTGTCTGAAGAGCTGGTTCTGTTGGAGGAAGTCAGTCCTAATAAAGATGTTGAAAGTGATTCTGTGTCCTGTATGCCTTAAATGGAGGGGGGGTAGTTGGGCTCTTGAGCAAGTAAAATGGGTGCAATTATCCATACTCATGTTGGGTTACCAACCTGTAAGGGTCTAATGGTGTCCTTTCCTGCTGCATTGTAGTTCCTGCAGGACAGACTCTCGCTATTGGTCATATACTTGTATGACAAGTATTGTCATACAAATGACAAAGGTCAGGTGTCTGTGAAGCAGGAGTCTTCAGAATTTCATATGCATATGGAAGTCTGGCTTGCACCCACCAGACAAGAGAGTCCTTTATACCTTAAAACAAACCAGTTACTATGATGCATTCCAAACAAATGATAACATGGCAACACAAGCCAATCATATTGAAGTTGCAGACTAGACAACAGTTCTTTTTCATGTTCTGGGCCTACAGCCAACTCACCCCATACATGTCCTTTATCTGACTGAGCACAATTGTGGTTTTGGGGCACAAAGCAAACTTCAAGCCACTAGACTTCATACAGTAGTTTGCAAAAAAAATGAAAAACTAAAATCTCACTTCCCAGGTGTCTCTTATCTCTTCAATATTGTTCCTTTTCTCCAGCTTCACATCAGCTGAGGTTTTAGACCAATTGCATTAGAGAATGTTTGTGGAGCTCTACTCCATTGAGTGGGTTGTAGGCAGTGCAACCATTTCACATGGTGATGCCTCTCTTCATCCAGACCTCATTCCTGCACCTAAATGTGATGATTCAGCCAGGAGTACTCAAGGGGACTGGAGCAGTTCTTAAATGCCAAAGGCATTAAAAAAACAAAGCTGCCATATACATTTTTCAGGCCTAGTACTACTCCATGTTCAATTCCCAATGGCAAATGAAATAGTGCCAGTCTAAAGCTCTTTGCTGGTGAGTGACAGATACTCAAAGCCCTACTCTCTAAGAAGATATTAATTGGCTTTTCTACCACAAAATACAGCAGTGATGGCAGCACTTCTGTGTAGTTGGCATTTTCAAATCCCTCCAGTGGGAGGGATGATAGTCCTTTTGGTGGCAGTTTCACTTAAGTGCAGGGCAAAATGCCTCTATTGAACTTGAGATGAAACCTTTAAAAGTAGCTTCTCAAACCACTTTACAGTAGTAAAAACCCAAACAAAGGAGGCAACTGAATCACAGAAATGAAAAAAGGGGATTGCAATAGAGTAGGACAATAAAACAGTGGACACAGAACCAGTCCCCTAAAAACCCTTCTAAAGAATGTTTTGATCACTTCCACAAGCCCTGGTCCTGATACTGGCTGCTGAGTTCTGCACGTACCCATTTTGTTCCCTGTGAATGTAGGCACCCTGGTGAGCCAGGAGTTGTAGTAATCAATTTCAAAGAGGATGAAAATGGTGACTAACTTGTAGCTACTGTTAGGGGTAAACATAGGGGATAGTCCTCTATTTGAGGAGGAAGAAGGATGATTTTACAGTATTTGCACATCTAGGTGCCTGGATCTAATATGAGTGGCAGGTGCAGTGTCCTCCACAGACAGGGATACTGCACTGGCTTCACAGAGTTAATGGGAGGAGCCCAGAAGCAAGACTTCAGTCCTGTTGCAGTTAAAAGGACATTTTTGTACTTAACACTTGCATTCATATAGAAAAGTGTCTAATTATGTATTGTCAGCTCTCTGGTGCTATTATTCTACAAATGTCTAGATTATTATTCTGTCATACAATGCTAAAATACCCACAGACACCAGTGAAACGGTCAATAAATCAATATTTACACATGGATATGTTGTGCCATTTTCTAATCTCAGTCCTTGCTCAGCTATTTGTATTTTCCTCCTTATTAGCCTCGTCACCTAGTGTATGAAATACTGATGAACCCGACCACTGAAAACGGTTCTTATAAGCTCCGTGAATTTGCCTCGCCCCCCCCCCCCACACACACACACATCCCACAGACAGTACAAACGATGTAACCCTCCTCATTCCTTTGTGCTACGTTTGTGCCGTTTAAAGTAGCGCTTGTGCTGATGTCGTTTCCGAGATATACAGTAGTAACCCCGTCTGCCGACTTCAAGCGCTCTGTTACTGGAGCGAGTATTGGAATTCTGGCATTTTGTTTGTTTGTCCTGGTAGGGGGCGGTGGTGTTTTTTGCACTTAATTCCAGTATCCTCTGTGCGTTTGAGTGAAGAGGAAAATTACATTTGTCACCAACATCATACCCTAAGTCAGAAGAGTTGCGGATGTGGCCTTAAAAGGCGAATATTAGCAAGCGACTGCATGTTCTTACAAATTGGCTTTAACTAGCACGTCTTCGTAGCTGTGTCCTTTTTTAAAAAAATTGAAGAAGTGATCGATTTCTCATTGTGTCCTTTTTAAATGAGTATGCAAATCAAGGGCCGTTTAAAGATTCGTCTTTCAGCTACGTGTTTTAAAATAAATTAGGATTAGTAACTTCCTGTATCACAAGACCATTACATTTCATAGAATCGGCATACTGCACTACTTGGACATAATGTATTGCATACACCCTGGACACATTGCAGCTCTATATTGAGCTCTGTCTGAGTTTATTTTATTCCATTTCTATTGCACTATAATCTATTATTATATAACCTTATTTTGTCACTTTAATTTTGTGATTTCCAGCTCGCAGGAAAAAAAAAACATTTCATTGTCCGCACCTACTGCTTCACGTTGTATTGTTGTGGATTTGATTAATAAACTCTGATTGATTGATTACGCAAAAAGAAAAAAATCTTAAATGTGAAAAAGAATCAGGACTTTTTAAAGGGGGCACTATGCACCAAGTTAAGCCAGGGAGTTCAGATTTTGACTGCAAAACAATCTGGAATCTGGAAAGTATTTTTATTTTCAGATAAAAATACCGAACACAGACTGTATCTAAATGATGTTTAAAGGTACCAACACACTCGGTACTTTTAATAACTTGATGTGATTAAATCAACGGGTTTGCTTTTCGTGCAATTTGAGTTCGGTGGGGTGGATGTTTTGCATTTGAAAAGAGCGCCTCCTTTTTCGAAGTTGCATACATTTCAGCTCTCTGCCACTGGGCTCAACTTATCAACGATCACAATTAAAAGATCCGATGGTCGTGATCTTTCTGTATTTGCGTCATACTTCAAAAAAGGAGGCGCTCTTTTCTGAAAATAAAAATAAAAATACTTTCCAGATTCCAGATTGTTTTGCAGAAAGACCACGAAATGATTTCTAATAGATTTCTAATAGATTGTCTGCATCTCCACGCATCTCCACGAAGACCTGTCTGAAAGCTTCATTTGTCGAGAACGTTATAGTGATCGTTACACATGCTAGTGAAACTATATGAAAAATATGGTTACAGTTGTGACTATAGATTACAATTGTAATTCGCGAGAAGAAGCTTTCACCGAAACAAATTGCACCCGTTGGTTTCATCACATCAAGTAGTTAAAAGTAGCGAGTGTGTTGGTACCTTTAAACTGGCTTGTACGCAGTCACGTGATTACCCGAAACCACTAGGCACTACAGTGTATCTCTGAAACAACAGCGGAAAAACGCTACTTTCAACGACACAAACGTAGCACTAACGAATGAGATATATTTCATCGTTGGTGCTGTCTGTAGGGGGGGTCAATCTCAAGGAGATGCGTTTTTAAAAAGTTATGCCGACTCACACTCTGTCCGTATTAGCAATACAACTGGACGGAAATAAACTGGTTAAATGTTCCCGTTATGAACACACTTCTCACCTTGAACAAGACTCCCGTAGTAAACTTGTTGTCACCTGCCTTCGCTTTCAACCTTCATGTCTAATATCGGCTCGTGAGAATGTATTGTCATACGGAGGTGTTTGCTGGCGTTTCAATTTGCTCAGGTCATCAACACAGCGGGATCTTCGAACACAGTGAAAGTTACCGCGATCTGCATCACAGCTATAATATTAATATTATGAAGAATCATTGTGAAATTCAAACACATCACAGTGCAATTGGATCAACGGCATTTCATCGCGATTTTATAAGTTTATTTACAAGATGTATTAATGAGATTTACTGTTCCTCATTGCTGTAAATCTTTAAATTTCTCAAGGTTATATTTTTATTGTTTAAGTTTAGACTGATGACGCCAGAAGACGGGCAGTCAAGCTGTGTCACGTGATTTCACTCTCAACACCGCGTCCGAAACCTCAGCGCGTGAGAATGTTCTGGACTTCCTTACCTGCTCCTGATTGGCCCACAGGACAGCGCGCGCCTCACTGTGCGTGTCTATAAACCCCAGCGGCAGGAGAGGTAGTTATTCCTGCTCTTGAAGTGTTTTTGTATGAAAAAATGTGGAGAGGAGTGGGTGTGATGGATTTGCTTTTGCCTGGGTTGTTAGCATGGCTCTGTGTTATAGTGGCCCAAGCCCAGCTTGAGGATCATGATGCTGTTTTTGATGAACAGGAAGGTTATGATGGCTTTGAGCCAAATGTGGGTAGTCCTGTATTCCGGGAGACCCCACCAGATGGATATGATGGTTATTCTGCTGGAGAGGTGAGAGGGGTAAATGGGGAAGAGCAGGATTTGATGGAGATGGGCTCTGATGCTGAGGGGGAAGAGCTGGATAAGGACTCGAGTGCTGATGTGCAGAGAGATGTGGCAGCAGTGACAACTGGTCCCTCTGAAGCAGATCCTCCTTCATCTGACCCTGGTAGGGAGTTTCTTCAAATCTATGGACTGAATAAAACTGCGTGGTAGTCAACTAGTTCTGCTGTATTTTCTCTCAAAGGAAGGCTGGATGCATCGTTATGACCAGTGGAATATCTACATGACTGCTTTGCTCCTATTTCCTTTTGAGTAGGTTACAGCAGAAATTCCTTGTGAAGGGATTTTAGTAATCTAGAGTGACATGTGTTCTTGTAGCTCTTCACAGAATCAAGTAAAGACTTATTCCATGCTGAGAATAGAGAACACTGTTTTGGCTGTGGAGCCTTCACCTGAAGGAAGCTCCACACTTGGAACTGTTTTCCTTTTTTAGGCATGGAAGAAACCTTTACTTGTTCCTTTGCTGATGCAGCTACCAATGTGAAGGTTTTTTGCCCAGTAACATCTCTCCTCTCCTCCCTCCCAGAGTCTCAGGGTGACCCCGAGCAGCAGCAATCCCACAGCCGCCCCCTGCTGTCCTGTGGCAAGAGCAGCATGATGCTCAAGTTCTCTGTGAGGAGGTTCAGCCGAGTCTACCTGCTGAAGGGTGAGGTTCTGCCCTGCCTGTACTTGCACTAGCCCTATACACAGACAGGTTCTCCATCCTCTGTTTTTGAGCTCAAAACCTGTTCATGTGCCATCTGAGCTGTAAACCAAAGGATTGTGCTGAAATTGTATCCCCAAAAGTAGCTGGACAGCTTCTCTAAGTAATTGTCCCTGTACCTCAATGGGTAGATAAACCCCCAGAACATTCTGCTTGTCTTTGAACATCATATCATTTCATGGGAATAGATAGGGGGATCTTGTTCCATACAATGTATGGGGTAAATACTTCTGTGACGACCTCTCTTAATTCTATGGAGTTGAAAGTGCCTCCAAATGAATGTGCTTTTTTTGCTCAATGGATTGTATCTCACTAAATGGGTATGTCTGTGCACAAGATGCTTGAAACCACATTTACCAGGGGGATGTACTCTGCTAGGTAAGAACAATACTAATGTTTGTATCTGATTCTTCTTTTTTTATGAAGACGCAGGGTGTGTACCATTGTGCTAAGCCTCCAGTTTCTATTGTAACCAAAGAGAACCTGCATGCATTCCAGTTCAGTACCCTTTGAATTAAATTGAGAGAAGAGCAGGCAAGTGTGGAGGACCAGAATTAGGGGCATGATGCAGTGGATGTCCCTAGAAAGGGGGGAGATCTGTGTTCTTGCTTTGTGGTGCTGTACAGAGCTGCTGTGAAAGGCCACTTATGTGTAAGCCTCTAACACTCCACCTTCTCCCAGGCAAAATGGCTCCTCTCTCGGTCACCAGTCTCCCAAAGCACTGTGGGCACAAGGTGTGGACCACCAGGAGCTGGCTGGTGCTGGTGGCTTCCTACAAAGGGTGTTACATCAGGACCTGGGTAAGGGCAGGCTTTGGGCTTGGACTGGCTGGGAACTTGTGAGCAGTAGTGCCTTCATCAGTCCAAACAGCTCTACATCAGTGCTTTTAACCTGCAACCCTGTTCCCCACCACAGAGGAAGAACCAGCGGCAACACTACTCCCTGACCGTGAGATACTATGACAAACAGCAGAGGAAATGGGTGACTGGCACTGTGTCCTGCCATGTTCCAGTTGTCCCTCCACCCCCACCTCCCAGAGGCCTGACCATCTCCTGCAGTGAGGTGTGCATGACTGTGACCCTGCCTGCTGGCCCCCTGGAGGAGATCAAGGTTCAGAGTGAGTGACTGGGGAAGGGCTTTTACTGCTGGTCTCTGGTAATGCAGGAGGCTTTTACCTAGCCACTAATGGAACAGGGAGCTTGATGTGGTGTTTTGAGCAGTTCCAGGGTTCTCTAAATGTGCCTTGACACTGTGGATTATAGCATTACCCTGTCCTGATAGCTATTTGGAAATGCACCTTGAAATGATATGGCTGCCTCTATCCAGTGTGCTGTAATCTATTGCTGATTTTGCTTTTTGCACCTGCAATATATAAAATCCTGCCAAAGGGAAATTGGACTCCTGTGTACCCTGTGCAGGTTCTTCTGGCGGCTTGGTGTCTGTGCTGGACACTCCATCCTGTGGATACTCTGTGACTGCAGGGCGGCACCTGAACACCCTGACCATCCTGTACACTGGCTGCCATGTTCGGCTTGTGGTGAGGCTGATCTTGGGCTTTGTATTTCCTGAGTATTATATAGGCTTCTCATCTTGTTAAAAACCAGCTGCTCTAATTACTAATTACTACAGTATATACACCCATCTACTTCAGGTACCAATCAATTAAGAATTTGTAACCTGAGGTGTGGAACAGACTGGCTGGAAGTGCGTACACGTACAGCGAGCTTGCATCTGTCAGACATGAAGTAAATGTGTGAACGTTGAACTTCATATGACTATTTATTTCAGTAGGAGTTTTAGATGGAATGACCTGTCTAAATGTGTGGATTCATTCCAAGATGCAACTTACTCTTGGTTATGCTTATTGTGGAATATTTGAGAGATCCTATAAAATAGGATGTGGGGTCGGGGGGGTAAATTAACACTGTGGATCACTCACCTTCAGGATGTGGGTTGAAAACCTGGCTGTAAACATGCCTTCCACTGTTCTACAGAATAGCCCTTCTGGTAGTTCCTGGGTACTTTCAGATCTGGAAATGGGGGTTAGCCATCTGCACACAACACCAGCACAACTGCATATGTCTTATTCTCTTTTCTTTTCCCTTGCAGGATCTTCACTACACTGTGAAGGTGGTGTACATTCCCAATGGTGGCCCAAGAAGGGAGGTGGTGGTGTCCTGCCCTTATCATCCCTACAAACCAAGGGAGGGTGAGTGTATAGGTTTGAGAGTTGGTAACTGGCTCCACAACTATGCTGATGGATCCAATTTGGTCTTCCCAGGATGTCAACTACCCAAGGGCCATCGGGTGCCCTGTGGTCCAGGGAGGATTTCTCCAGCCCACTGCCTGGCCAAGGGATGCTGTGTGGACCCAGAAACATCCTCTTGCTACTATCCACTGGAGGGTAGGGCTCTCCTTACTGACCCAGTCCCAGACACCTTCCTGACCAGGATAATGAAGATCCTGACATGCTCTTCTCTCCCCAGAGTGCACTGCCGACAAGCACTTTGTCTTTGCTGTCCCTCGGACCATCTCTGTACCCCCTGTGGATCCTGCCAGCCTGGTGATTGCTGGCAACACATCCTGCACCCCCGTCATCTGTACCCCAGAATTTGCCATCTTCAAATTCCCTGTCACTGGCTGTGGGACCCATGCTTTTGTGAGTACACTGATCCCATTAAAATCAGTTCTCCCAATTGTCTGTATAGGGGTATAGAATTCCTTTATTGGAAGTAAGAGGGACCTGCTCAAGAGGCAGTTTTTGGTTACTGACCTTGCTCTCGGCTCAGGTGGTAGGAGAGACCACCATCTACTTGGCTGAGGTGGAGACACGGGCAAGACGCAATATGCAGAGCTATGGAGTCATTACCAGGGACAGCCCCTTCAGGTGAGCAGGGTTTTTATCATCGAGATCTATTGTGCTGGCCAGCTTACCACATGGAGGAATATGGCTTGCCTCCTGCTCTGCAGGCTGTTGGTGGAGTGCCGCTATGCTGAGGGGAACCTGGCCAGCACAGGCTACCTGGTGAAGAGCCCCTACCTGCCCTCTGCTGTCCTGTCGCAGGGAGTATTTGGGGTGCAGCTCCGGATTGCTACAGGTGAGAGCAGTTCATAATCGAACAGCTCCTCTCAAGAGGGGAGTGTACAATGCAACATGGCTTGAGGGGTAAGAGGAAATGACTGGCTATGCTTGCCTCCACAATGTTATGGCTTTATGATCTGGCCACAGCATACAGCTCTACCCATCCCTTCTCCATCTTCCTCTAGACGAGAGCTACTCCAGGTTCTTCCCTCAGTACCACAGGCCCCTCCGGCTCCTGCTGGGGAACCCAGTCTACCTGGAGGTGCGACTGCTGAACGCTCCAGACCCCAACCTGGTGCTGCTGGTGCACTACTGCGTTGCCTACCCGCGCTCTGGCCAGGCTGTCTGGGTGCTGCTCTATGATGGGTGAGGGGCTCCTGCTTGTGCAGCTCTAACCCTGGGCTGGTCAGTGGGTGGCAGGCAGGGTCCTGATCTTGGTGCCTCTCTCTCCAGCTGCCCCAACCCTCTGGACTACGGCCACACATCCACCCTGCACATCCACTCCACGCTGCCTCTGCCCAAGCACCACCGCCGCTTCCACATCCAGACCTTCCAGTTCCTGGACAGCACCTCCTACTCCTACATCAATGAGGAGGTGAGGCTTTTTGCAGTTGTAGACTCTATAGATCCATGTAAAACAACCATGACAACTTCGCATGTAATCCCTCTTCCAGATCTACTTCATGTGCTCCACAGAGCTGTGCCTACCGTCTGAGCGGCAGTGTGTGGAGGGCTGCTTTGATGGCCGCAGTGAGTCTCCATTTAAGCTCTTCTCCGTGTGTTCCTTCTGTCCATGCACATCTGATGCTTTGCAATAGTATCTTTACCTCGGGAGCCCACTATCTGATCTTCTCTTGCAGAAATCCCAGTGCTGGAGAACCCAGATGCTGACAGGCGCTGTGTCAGGACCCCCTGCCCAGGAAAGGATGAGGGCCCTAAGGACTGAGGGGTAGGTTTTGTGAGTTACCAGGGTCGCTAAATTCCCCTTTACATGGAGTTTTTTTTTTTTTTTTTGGTGGGTCTTCCAACATCTGATTTGTCATTTCTCTGTATGCATCTCCAGAAAATCCCATGTTTTTCATGCCCATAATGGGGCTTCAACTACTTTTTCAGGTTCTTGCCTGCTGCTTCAGGGACCAGCAACCTGTGTCTGAAGAGATGGTTTTGTTGGAGGAAGTCAGTCCTAATAAAGATGTTGAAAGTGGTTCTGTGTCCTGTGTACCCTTACTGGAGTGTGGGGTGGTGGGGCTCTTGGGCAAGTTAAATGGGTGCAGTTATCCATGGTTATGTTACCAACCTGTAAGGGTCTAATGGTGTGCTTTGCCACTGAATTGTAGTTTCTGCAGGACTGGGTCTTGCTGTTGGTCAATGGAGGTTACTGCCATTGTCTCTGCCAGTCTGCTTCCATCATGGAGTGTCAACCTGACTTGGATGTTGTGGAGGGGGTTATAATTCACTTGAGTAATAGGCTTTGCTATTTTTTTGGTATTTACTGTATGCAGTGTTGCTTTCTCAAGCTTCACATCAGCTGAGGTTTTAGACCAATTGCATAAGTGAATGTTTGTGGAGTGGGTTTTAGGCAGTGTAACCATTTCAGATGGTGCTGCATCTCTCCATCCAGATCTCATTCCTGCACCTTACTCTGATGGTATGGCCAGAAGTACTCAAGGATCCTGGAGCAGCCCTTGTACCTAGGGCATTTAAAATGTTGCTGTATATGTGGGTGCCATTGGAAGCTTTTCATGCCTAATGTTACATGTTCAATTACAAATGGTACAGAACCAGTCCTCTAAAGAATGTTTGGATCACTTCCACAAGCCTTGGTCCTGATACTGGCTGCTGAGTTCTGCACCCTGGTGAGCCAGGAGTTGTAGTAATCAATTTTAAAGAGGATGAAAATGGTGACCAACATTTCATTGTATTTGGTGTACTGCATAGAGCAGCATGATGCTCAAGTTCCCTGTTAGGAGATTCAGCCAAGTCTACATGCTGGAGGGTGGGGTTCTGCACTGCTTATACCCCCACTACACTCTAGGTACCTGTTTATAATGCTGGACCTGTAGGACAGGTTTACCTATCCTTAGTCAAGGAGACAAAGTCCTGTTCCCTTGCCATCTGAGCTTTAAAGTAGATTACTGTATGACTATTCTGAAACCAATAACACTGTACATCTGGCAGAGGGATGTTTCTCCACCATGACCCAGTGTCCCATAGCCTGCACCCTTTCATTGGGGTGTTTGGTGGGGGTGGAACCTGGTTGAACAAGCTTCAAACAAGGCTTCCCTGTTTTAAATTAAAGGGACAATCATGTGACCATCCTTCACATTTCCTACTCTTAGAGTTAAGAGGAATCTACCATGCCCCTCTTCATGCATATCTGCTATTCTTCTACAGTTTTTCAGATTAGGGGGTATTTAAATCCCTGTTCCTGCCATGTAGCATATCGAGTTCTGTACGAATGTAACACTTCATATAGTGCACTTGTCATGATATGGAATGCACAAGTGTAAGATAAATGCTTTTATCTGGGTTGTTGTTCTCCTAATCTGGTTTGTGCAGGAGCTTTACTTGCAGTCAATTTGGATCACTCATACTTTGATGGTCTTTTAAGATAAGGTAAGAGTAATACAAAATTGTATTGTAGTTTCTTTAGTAATGTTCTGTATTGTAAACAAGCTCTCAGACCCTGTAACTATGGTTTTATATTGGAATTGATTTTCAGTTCCCACTCATGTTGGGTTGTGGGGGGCAATGTAATTCAACAGAAGAGAACCTTCAAGAAATTCATGTAGCTTTTAGCTGAACTAGACAAGGATCCGTATGAGCAAATGGAAGGCAAGTGTGGAGGACTAGAGGTGAGGAAACTCACCTGTATAACATTAAAGAACATGTATGTCTCTCTCTTTGACAAAAGGGGAGGTTTTCTAGTTGTTTCATCTACCTCATTCCCCCATTTCTCAGTAAGGGGTAAAGAGCTGCTGTGAAAGGCCACTTGCGTGTAGGTTTCTAACATGCCACCTTCTCCCGGGCAAAATGGCTCTTTGCTTGGTCCGCAGTCTTCCACAGAGATGTGGGCACGAGATGTGGTCCACCAGGAGCTGGCTGGTGCTGGTGGCTTCCTACGAAGGGTGTTACAACAGGACCTGGTAAGGAACCAGTCTGGTGCTCAAACGTGCCTGGTTGAGATTTGTCACTGGGGAATTGAACCTGGGAAGAACATCACCACTGCAGAGGAAGAAGCAGAGGCAGCACTGCTCCCTGACAGTGAGATACTTTGACAAACAGCAGAGGAAATGGGTGACTGGCACTGTGTCCTGCCATGTTCCAGTTGCCCCTCCACCCCCACCCCCCCCAGAGGCCTGACCATCTGCAGTGAGGTGTGCATGACTGTGACCCTGCCTGCTGGTCCCCTGGAGGAGATCAAGGTCCAGGGTAAAGGATGCTGCCCATGCAAGGGTGGAGTTCTGTTGTGATACTTTCTTGGGAATGTCTTTAAAGGCATAAGATCCTTTGGGTACAAGCATGCTACAGTTGCTTATGCAGCTGAATGCCTTAAGCTGTTTGTCCCTTTGTAGGAGCCTCGGACAGCCTAATGTCAGTGATAGAGGCTCCATCCTGTGGGTATTCTGTGACTGAGGGTTGGCACCAGAACACCCTGACCATTGCCTACACTGGCTGCCATGTCAGGCTTGTCGTGAGGAGCTTCTGTTTTTTTCGATTCTGGGTTTCTCCACACAGAGGTACAATATGTGGTGGGGAGTGCAATATGCATGTGTCAAGTACCGGTTTCGTGAAGAGAACAGTTGTGTATTTTAGCTAGACACTGACTAATTCCTGACCACCTTTCATTACAACTAAGGGTTCTTCATTCAATTCAGGCTTTTAAAGATTGGCACCATATTCTTTCAGTTCTGCTGTTTGAGACTTAGTAACAATATGACATTATACCCCTCTCTCAGGACCAACACTATACTCTCAAGGTGGTGTATGTGCCCAGTGATGGCCCAAGAGGGGAGATTGTGGTGTCCTGTCCCTATCACCCCTACAGACCAAGGGAGGGTGAGTGAATAGGTTTCTGTGGTTTATTAATTCCTTCCCTGGTGGTGCTGATGTTTCTAATCTGATCATTCCAGGCTGCAAGATACCCAGGAGCCTTCAGGTGGCCTGTGGTCCAGAGAGGATCTCGGCAGCCAACTGCCTGGCCAAGGGATGTTGTGTGAACCCCGAAACATCCTCTTGCTATTATCCACTGGAGGGTAGGCCTTTCCACACTGACCCAGTCCCAGGCACCTTCCTGCTCTGACCAGAATAATGCAAATCCTGACAAGCCCCTCTCTTCCCAGAGTGCACTGCTGACAAGCACTTTGTCTTTGCTGTCCCTCGGACCATTTCTGTACCCCCTGTGTATCCTGCCAGCCTGGTGATTGCTGACAACTGATCATGCACCCCTGTCTTCTGTACCCCAGGATTTGCCATCTTCAAATTCCATCACTGGCTGTGGGACCCATGCTTTTGTGAGTAGGGAAAGGGACTAGTTCAGAAGCTGTAAATTGAATCCCACGCAATTAAATCTGACAAGCAGGAGAACTATGTCACCGGGGGTCAGTCTGTGCTTAATGGCCTCCCTGCTTTTACCTTGTCTCTGCTCAGGTGGTGGGGGAGACCACAATCTACCTGGCTGAGGTGGAGACTCTGGCCAGACAGAACAGCCAGAGCTATTGGGTCAGTACCAGGGATAGCCCCTTCTGGTGAGCAGGGATACCATGAGCATTGTTGCACTCGTCACCATTCCATGTTCAGTTATGCTTAAGATTTTACAATAGTCCTCAACGGTGAAATCCTTTTCCGTTTGTGGAAATCCCATTTAATCTTATTTTCCAGACTGCTGGTGGAGTGTCGCTATGCTGAGGGGAACCTGGCGAGCTCAGGCTACCTGGTGAAAAGCCCCTACCTGTCCTCTGCTGTCCTGTTGCAGGGAGTGTTTGGGGTGGAACTCTGGATTGCTACAGGTGATGTTATACTTAACAGCCAGAAGAGGGACAATACCCGAAAAGCTATAGATTGAATTGTACAAGCTGGCTTCTCTATACTCTGTATAGAGGTACTCAAGGCAGCTATTGACTCCATTTACAGCCACTTCTGTATAAACACACTTGTAACAAGCACAATAGTCTGTAGACATGGGTCTGTGTTTCTGTGGTTAAGCTTCTGTGTTCACAGAAACAATCAGTTCCCAAGTTGCTCTTGACCAGTGCTGCATATGGTGTCTGGACCCAAAGCTGGAGATGGAAATTTCTTGAAGATCCTCAAGAGGAAATTCACCCAAATTGCTCCATGTGAACAGCCAGCTGTCTAATCAGTTACAAGAGTAACTGCATTAGCTGACCATTACTAGTCTAAATAGTGAACCCTCTCTTTCCACCCAGGAAGGGCCTTTAACATTGTATTCTGAAGGGGGTTGCAATTGTAAGCCAGGCTCTAGCTGTACAGTAGTTGACTTCTATTCTGGAGTCATTACATCTGGTCAGACTTGCTGCTGTCAAAGCTTCCACGACTGCGTATGTAGCGGAGCTAGTGTGGTGACGTCAGCGCCCTCACTGCGTGTAGCAGGGTCCTCAGCTGCCTGGGCTGGGGGAGGTCTCCTTTAGCTCACGCGGTTGGTGCCCTGTTGCGTTACGCCGGAGACCCGGGTTCGCGCCCCAGGTGGGGGGGGCCGGAACGGGTGGCGGGGGGGCACAACCCCGCGCGGAACCTTGACTGTCACATGTAGGTACCTGCATATGCTGGTAATACCTGATGACGGGGGCTCTTTGTGCCCCCACAAACATGCTGGTTTTTGTTCCAGCAGTTACACACTCATAATCCCCCTTCCATGACATAATGTTAATTTGAACTGTTTGTTCCCACCTTTGACATGTTGGGGCTTTAACTATTTTGGAAGTGAAAGAAAATCCCAAACATTTCTGGAAGAGGTTGGGGGGGGGGGATATCATGGTTATCCCCACTTTAAAATTCCTTTTACTATTCCTCTCTTCCAGATCTACTTCATGTGCTCCACAGAGCTGTCTACCATCTCGGCGGCAGTGTGTGGAGGGCTGCTTTGATGGCCGGAGTGAGTGTCTCTAGTTTTATGGTCTTCTATCTGTGAACATACAGCATGATGCCTTGGTTTGAGCTTCTAAACCATATTAACGCCCTGCTTCTTTCTTGCAGAAATCCCAGTGCTGGAGAACCCTGATGCTGACGGGCGCTGTGTCAGGACCCCCTGTCCAGGAAAGGGTGAGGACACAAGGAACTGAGAGGTAGGTTTTTGGTGGGGGGGGGCTACTACCAGTGTTGCTAATTGTAGCTACTCCTTGGTTACCAGTCTTAATGCTGGGTATGCTTTGATCTAGCTCCAATTTAGAGGGGAATCCTAGACCATAGGTGTATCTTTTGGACATTCTTAGGCCTAGCTTTTGTCTAATTTCTCTTCTGTTGCAAGATTCTGAAAGATCTCTTCCTGTACTCAGTGAGGTTTTTCCTCTTTTTCAGGTTCCTGCCTACTGCCTTGTGCTCCAGGGCCCAGCAGCCTCTGTGTAAAAAGATGGTCCTGTTGGAGGAAATCAGTCCTAATGAGGATGTTGAAAGCGATTCTCTGCTCAAGTTCACAACGTGTTTCAAGCTCTCCTCAACCAATGCCTTTTGTAAACAGTAAAGCACTTCCTAATGAGTTAGGAAGGACCTTGTTTTCCTTCTAATAAAATTTGCACTTTTGATGTGTGTGAAGCATTTCTCTTAAGCCGTATGAAAGCTTTTCTTGGCACTTGCTTGAGTGCAGGCGTTCAGGAAATAAATTGTTTGCTGGCTTTGCTCAGAGCTCAGGTGATAAACCGAGTGTCATCTTTGAGCACAGTGAATTCATATCTGCTCTGCAAGAGTTATTTTGAGTAATGCAGTATACAGCCAATGCCTCAATAAGACCGCAAAAAGGCAAATGGTGATTTAAAACGGGTACAAATTGTTTAACAATTGGTTTAATGAGTTTTACGATACTTCACTGCAGTCAGTACTGTCACCATTTGTCAAAGTTAGGCTTTCATCGAATTTAGGAAGAAGTACTGTAGATCACACGCTGCTGACCCACGCTTGACTGTGCCGTCACCTTGTCACGTGATTTCACTCTCAACCCAACCAAAGCGCGTGGGAATGGTTCCGTCCTTCATCGAGGCTGATTGGTCCTCCACACAATGCGCCTCAGTGTGTGTACAAATACATTTTTGGAGTGCAAGAATGGGAAGAGGAGTGGATGTAGTGTTATTTTCTCCTTGATTATTAGCATGCTTTTGTGTTAGAGTGGCAGAAGCCCAACGTAAGAGTGGGCCTTTTTGATGAAGAGGAGGGTTATGCTAAATCATGTTTGGGTAGTGTTCTGTTCCAGCAGACCCCAGGAGATGAATATGAAGGTTATTCTGCTGGAGGAGGTGCTGTTGCAGGGCTGGGGGTGTGAGAGGAGATTCAGTGGCACTGAGTAGGAAGGAGCAGGTCTTGAGGGCAGTGGGCTCTGACTCTGAGGTCTCAAAATTAATCTGAATAAATCAGTATAATTTTGGGATTTTTATTCTCCACAGAAGTAAATCTCACACTTGGGGCTCAGTTAAATAAATGGCCGATTCCACATTATATTAGAGAAATGTAAAAACAGGTAAGTGTCATATGATGGGACTTTTTGTATCCATACCTGAAATTGTGTATGTCTTTTCTTCTTCACAGAGACAAGGAAGAATACCTACAGCAGGTAATAAACACATTCATTTTCAATATACAAATAGTGGCTTCTCTTGCAACAAACTCTTTACATTTTTTTCCAGCACAAATTTAAACAAGGAATTGCAAATAAGAATTCTGTATTTTCATTGTCTCTAGGAAGAGTATTTGTCTTAGTTCTTGCTGTGGCTTACCACCAGAAAAATAGGGATTCATTTAACCTTTTTTATCACACTGCACTGGACTCTGCTCTTTCACCACCATTGCAGTAATATTACTAAGAACTGCATCGCTGTTGCCACTTTGTGGTCTGATCTTGACACCACTGGAATGATAGGCCTCTAAGGAAAGATAGGTCAGTGATACAGGTGACCAGTAAGAGACAGTTACTGTGCTCTTGAATGTACTGCCCTTTCAATGAAACATTTCACCTGGTTACTTTCTCACTCTGTGTTGTTCATACAAATAGAGGTCTTTTAAAGAGTCCTCCAGAGTCCTCTAAAGCTCCACTCCAGACTCCAGACTGTACCTCTGTGTACTGTCTGACCTAAAGTTCCCTCTGCATTTAACTAGTGAAGCAGTTTCTCCCTCCTCCCCCTGATCTGCTGATGCAGAACAGCCACTGTGTCTCATCTAGGTGGGAGGTGAAGTTCCTAAAATAATTCTCTGCATTTAATGTCTGTGTTTTAGTAAACACTGATATCTATGTAACATAAAAATAAATTTACAATGTTTCTTTTATTTACTCCTAGTGTGGGAATGGATTCAGAATACAACAGGTACTCACAGGATAAAATAAATCATTTGCAACAATACTAACGTGATTGAAGAAAGATGTGAAGACGGGGGTTTGTATTTAATCTTTTCTGTAGGGGGTTTAGACTTCCAAGTCACAAGCAGGGGTTTATGGCAGGAAAGGGGGTTAACTGATAAGGAGTGCAGATGCCAGCTAGGAACCCCCCTGGGTGTAATGTTAAACTGACCATTTGCCCAGAACATCATAAACTGGCCAAATACCATGAACCCCCCTCTTTACCATCAGACCGAGTGACGTCAGAAACGGAGAAGAAAACTGTATATAACCCAAAAGTTTGTAACAATACGGGGAACAATACTTCGGTTTTGTTGTTTCTTGCGAGAAACAAGACTTCGGCTTTATTGTTCCTTGCATGCAATAAACTCATCTGTTTCACTTCATCTCGGGATCAAGAACCTTGTTTCTTCTGTTACAACAAATTTGGCGTAGTCGGCAGGATGCTCCAGAAGGCGCAGAACTTCCCATCGGCAGGAGAGACGGTCAGCGCGCACATAACTAAGAGGTAAGGACTCCTCTTTTATTTAAAAGTCCCGACTCTCTCTGACCGATTGGGAAATCTCTGCTCCCTGCGAGAATCGCCCGAGATGACGGAGTAAACGTGAGTTTCTGAATTCCTCTGGCCCGGGGAAGGCACCGGTGTATGTAATGGGTTGTTTGCTGTAAGCCCAGAATTTGGTCTGGCAGGGGTTCCGCGGTATTGTGTACAGGCGTTCGAAGCTGGTGTATGCCTTAATTGCGCGTGGAGTTTTGAACGGGTTTTGGACCCTTACCGTGAAGTCAGGACTGGTGTGGGTCTTAATTGCACCCGGAGTTCTGAGGGTCAGAACTGGTTTGGGTCTTAGTTGCACCCGGAGTTCTGATGCTCTGAATCGGTGTGGGCCTTAATTGCGCCCGGGGTTCTAGAGCAAGTGGTGCATTAAATGCACGTAGTTCAGGACTGGTGTGGGTCTTAGTTGCACCCGGAGTTCTGAAGGTCAGGACTGGTGTGGGTCTTAATTGCACCCGGAGTTCTGTGGCTCGGGATCGGTGTGGGCCTTAATTGCGCCCGGGGTTCTGGAGCTGAGTGGTGCATTAAATGCACGTATAATCCAGGATTGGTGTGGGCTTTAATTACGCCCGGGGTCCTGAGATTAGCTACGCCTTGATCGTGCACAGATTGGCGTGGCGTGGTTTTTTTTTGTTTTAAAGGAAACAGGAGTAGAAGAGATATATGTATGTATGTTTTTGGTGTTTTCCTTGTTTGTGAAATACATATACACACGCACGACACTAACATAAACACACCTCATAATAAAAGAGCAAAGCATTGAGTAGCAGGATTTAAAGGACGTTGAGACCCGAGAATCGCCCTGATTGAGCTCAGTGCGTAAGTCCACCCCGGGGCAAAAGCAGCGATGCTGGCGTTCTGGGGATGGTGAATTACTGATCAAGAAAGGGGGTTTTCGAGGTCTCGTTTCTTACCTGTGAACAGTGCGGTGTAAGTCCTCTCCAAAGTCTCGGAGAGGCATTTAGATCTGGAGGTAACAGACGCCCTTAGCTGAATGAGTGCAGTAATGCACAGGTTTTTCCAAGTGAAAACATCCCCCTACTGAATGAACTGTTACCTCACACACGACAAAAGTAAATCTTAAAGAAACCAAACATGTGTGCTAATTGGGTGTTTGAGAAAGTGGTGGAAGTATCTGATTACATATCAGAAAAGTGTAAATTGACTGAAAGGGAAGAGAAATATAGGAAGAAGCTGAGTCTGTCAGAAGGAGTTTGGGGCGAAGATGCCTGTAAAAAAGCGTACGAACATTGGAACAAAAACAAAGATTTAGCTGCAGCCCTGGTGATCGGCCGACACCTGAGGTGGCAGATTAGCATGAAGGAGAAATCAGAATGGGATAGAAAAGAGAAGGAGTTCACAGAAAAAATAAAAGCGTTAAATGAGAGGAAAGATAATTTATTCGCGGCAAAAGAGGTACTAGAAAAAAAACTAAAAGAGGCAGTACAGGAGAATGAGAAATTAAAGAAGGAATTAACTCCTGATCACGCTGCACTGGTTAATGTGTTACAGCCGGCGACTAAGTTATATCCTGCTCTCCCACAGGGGAACAAACAGGCAGGAAACGAAAATAATTGGGATCAATTCCCTCAGTGGCCATATGGAGAAGGGGGGTCTGATTGGGATAACACTTGGTATGAGTGTGATAAAGACGGATCAGGGTCTCCCCTGTTAGAGGGAGGGCGCCCGCAGGTCTGTACTCTCACTCGAAGTGGGAAAGGACTTGATGTAGCAGGGGCTGGTGCCGTTGATGACAGCGCCACTCTAACTCCGTCTCGCACCCCTCCGAGGGGGTCAGTTCTCGCACCTACCTTCCCTGAACCCCCAATACGATCAAATCCAAAACCGGAGGATATTGACCGGTGGGCTAGAGAAGTACCGCACCCAAAATTAG
Organism: Lepisosteus platostomus; assembly: GCF_059453375.1. Lineage (NCBI taxonomy): Eukaryota > Metazoa > Chordata > Actinopteri > Semionotiformes > Lepisosteidae > Lepisosteus > Lepisosteus platostomus. The sequence goes on from NC_142616.1 coordinate 6,077,035, forward strand.
GGATGCAGCGAACCTGGAGTGCGCTTCAGGAATTAAAAGATACTTATGGTATCTCCCCCCTGACTGCCGCTATGATCCTCAGAAGGACAGGGGAAAAGCGTGTCGGAGAACTTAAACAATTGTGTGAGGATAACGGCAGGGGAGGGCGATGGGAATGGGTTTGGCGATGGCTTAAACAAAATTATCCACCAAAGACAGATTGGAAAAAGATATCTGCGTGTCAGCAAAAAGAAAGCGAGGATGTGGCTGACTTCACTGACCGCTTCGTCACACTCTGGCTGGAATGCTCAGGACTGAGTGACGAAGATGATGTGAATAGCGACGCCTCTGCTGTAATTAAACAAATTTATTTGGGCGGTCTTAAGCCTGATATAGCCAAAGCCCTTCAGTTAAAAGAGCCCGAAATAGGGCAAGTTACGACTAAACAATTTGAGGAAATAGTTAAAATGGCACGGCAAATCGAGAGAAATATGTATGCTAAGGTGCGGGCAATACAAACAGGGTGGACACCCCCCATACTGAAGGGTGGAGCTGGCCCTGACACCCGACTAAATCCAAAAAGCGAAATTACAACTCGGTGCCATTATTGTAAAAATTTCGGACATTGGCAAAAGAATTGCAAAAAGCGATTAGCCAGTGAGGGCAGGTTTGGAAGATACCGAGATCCCCCTTTCAATCCCTCGAATCGAGAGGGGCAAAAAAACCTGTTGTCACAATTACAGGATCTGAGCGAAGCAGACAAACGCGCTATCAGGGAGCTTTTAAACTAGGACTCCCCCTAGTGGCCTCCCTACGCCTATCTCAGGAACTGAGTGAAAAAGAGCTCAAATTACAATGCACGATTAATGGGATTCAAATGTCACTTTTATGGGACACTGGGGCTCAATTATCGTGTTTATCTGAACAGTCAGCCAAACGGTGTGGTGTCATGTTCACAGGGAAGGAGCTGGAGGCCACTGGTGTAGGGGGTAATAGAATAACACTCAGAGAAACTCAAGAACTCAAGATTAGACTAGGAGATGGGGAGGTAACATTTAATGCTGTCATGTGGGTAGGATCTACCCCAGATCTGTTGGGATGGGATGCTCTGAAATACCTACAAGGGGTTACATTAACCGTACATGAAGAGAGGGTGGAGGTAAACATCTGGTCCCTCCAAAAAGACGAACTAAAAGGGCATCCAATTTGGACTATGGATAAGGACGAATGCGGGCTTCTGGATATGGAACCCGCCACATTTACTGGGAAATCCCCGCCATACACAAAGCCATATAAAATCAACAAAGAGGCGGAGGAAGGGGTTCGACCAGTAATACAAAAACTATTGACTCAAGGCATTGTACGAAAAACACATAGTACAAGCAACAGTCCAATATGGCCCGTAAAGAAAGCCAGCGGAGCATGGCGATTCACAGTTGATTACTCAAAAGCTAATCAACACATCAACCGTCTCACCCCCTTAGTAGCAGACCCCTCTGCTATTTTTCAACTACTGATCCCTGAGCACCAGGTGTTTTCAGTAATTGACATGGCTAATGGGTTCTGGTCTGTTCCTCTACACCCAGAGGTACAAGATTGGTTCGCCTTTGTTGTAGATGGAGAACAATATACTTGGACCAGGTTACCACAGGGGTTTCATAACAGCCCCACCGTGTATCACATGGCACTTCGGAGGCATCTCCGGGAGCTGCCTCAAGTGTCCTCCGTCGTTATCCAATATGTGGATGATATTTTAATCGCGTCTCCTGACGAGGAAACCCACAAGAAGGACCTCCAAATTATTCTCGACCATTTGGTTAAAAAAGGACACAAGGCTAGTTATAGCAAAGCACAGTTATGCCTAGACACCGTAATTTACTTGGGACAAAAGATTAGTCAGGGAAAAAGGGAATTGACAGAAGATCGGGCCCAGGCAATCCGAACACACCCTAGTCCCAATACGGTGAGAGAGCTCCGATCATTTCTGGGTCTGTGCAATTTCAATAGAAATTGGGTTGATGCTTTTTCTGAAAGGGCCAAACCACTTACAGACCTATTAAAGGGGGGAGGGAGGTCCCTTGATCCTATTGCTTGGAGTCCTGAAGCTGAACATGCTTTTAATGATTTAAAACAAGCTCTGTTACAGGCTCCTGCATTGGGGTTTCCTCAGACAGATCAACCATTCTACCTCTACGTAAGTGAAAAGAATGGATTTTGGACAGCTGTACTAACACAGGAACATGGGGGTAGGTACCGCCCGGTAGGGTATTACTCTGGATCCTTGGACGAGGTAGCCAGGGGCTGGGGACCATGTCTACGAGCCGTTCAGGCCGTCTGTCTAGCAGTACAGGCAGTCAATAACATAGTGCTAGATCAACAACTGATTGTTCGATGCCCACATGCGGTACACACCCTCATGTCCCTGAATCGGGTCAGTCAGGTTAATGCGATACGATGGAGCAAGTGGCAGGTCTTGTTAGAGGCTCCAAATATTACCATTGAACGTGAAGGAGCTCTAAATCCAGCCACATTGTTACCTGACCCATCAGAAGCCTACATGTTAGAACACAGCTGTGATGTTTGGGCAATGGGAGAAGATGAGGGCATCAAAATAGCCGAGCAACCACTAAGGAATGAAGACCTCATCCTTTTCACTGATGGAACTTCATTCATAAATTCTAGTGGGGAGAGGAAAGCGGGTTGGGCTGTGACTACAGAACATGATATCCAATGTGGGGGAAGATTTGAGGTACCCACGTCAGCACAGCGAGCTGAACTGAAAGCTTTGGTGGAAGCCTGTAAATTAGCAAAAGGCAAGACCACCACAATATACACAGACTCACGATACGCATTTGGAGTATGCCATGATTTTGGAAGGTTATGGAGTAATAGGGATTTTTTAACCTCTGCTGGCACTCCGGTAAAGAATGCAGATCTGGTGTCTGAGCTGCTTGCGGCTCTCCAACTCCCAAAGCAGGTAGCTGTAGTCAAATGTAAGGGCCACAGCAGAGAGGACACTCCCGAGGCCAGGGGCAATAAGCTAGCAGACTGGACAGCACGTCAAGCTGCCCTGGGGCAATGGGAGGAGTGGGCTATAGAAAAACCTCTTCAGATTATTTCAGTTTGCACAGTGAACATACAGGCACTCCGGACGGAACAGCTCAGCGAGCTCCAGGCCCAGGCTCCAAGGATTGAGAAATGGACCTGGATGGAACGCAATGTGGGGCTGCAGAAGGATGGGACCTGGAGGTGCCAGCGTACGGGCAGACCCGCCTGTCCCAAGCAACTAATGCCCTACCTGGCACAACAAATACACTCCACAGGGCACCCAGGCGTTAGCCAAATGACTCGACGCTTTGCTCAGAGCTGGGTGGGCACAGGCTTCACACCCTTCGCAGCTGATGTGGTACAACGCTGTGGAGAGTGCCAAAAAGCCTCTGGAGCACCGCCGGTTCGGGCTCCTAATCTTCGACGTCCTGCACCCGAGGGGCCCTTTAGACACTGGCAAATAGACTATTGTTCACTGCCACCCTGTAAAGGGAAAACAGGCCTCCTAGTGATGGTGGACCAGTTTTCTAGATGGGTGGAGGCTGTCCCTGTCAAACGAGAGACTGCGCAGACAACTGCCAAATATCTCGTGACAGAAGTAATTCCCCGATGGGGACTCCCGTGTCGCATAGACTCAGACCAGGGCACACATTTTACTGGAAAAGTGTGTCAGGTGGTGGCAGACCTACTAGGGATCAAATGGGACTTGCATTGCCCTCATCACCTGCAGTCCTCCGGCATGGTGGAACGGGTGAACCGGACTTTGAAAGCTAAATTGACAAAGTACCACTTGGGAGGGATCCCCTGGGTGGATGCATTGCCCGCCGTACTGTGCAGCATCCGGGCTGGGACAAATCGAATAGTGGGGCTGAGCCCGTTTGAGGTGATCACGGGGCGTCCCATGAGACTGAGTGACTCTCCAGGACATGACAGAGTAGGCTTGAGTATACTAACTGATTCTCTGTTACAGTATTGCAAGTTGCTGACAGAGGCCACCCAAGGAGCCCGTGAGCAGGTCCTGGAGGCGTGGGGACCACCACCTGAAGGAGGGCACGACCTCATCCCAGGAGAGTGGGTGTGGATCAGGAAATTTCCTTCACAGGTTCTCCAGCCCAGGTGGGACGGACCCTACCAGATCCTGTTGACAACCGAGTCTGCGGTTCGAGTGGAAGGAAAAGATCGCTGGATCCATGCGTCACACTGCCGACGAGCCTCATCCCCGGACCCAGAATGAAAACATTTCTGTCAATAATGATAATTGTTGCTGTAGAACTATGTTCCGCAGGGATTAATGATCATCTCTCCCACAAAGGAGAACATGGAATTAATTCCTTTTTAGGCCTCTCCTATCTGACAGCTAAGAAAACCAACCAAAGTGCCTGCTGGGTGTGTGCCGCATTACCCAAATATGTACAGGGAGGACTTCCTATGGGGGCCATTCCTTGGCGTCTCGAGGAAGTCATAGGCATGATCATTTGGAGGGATAATTTAGGAGATTTTAATATGACAAACTATGGGGGTTGCCATAACACGACTTTAACCTGCACAACATTACAGTATCTACAGGAGCGAGGCTTAGAGCCCACGAGTTTCACAGGCTCTTACGCTCCTAAATATAACAGAAGCCATACACCACCATACCTGACTCTAAATAAGGAACGTGAGGGAAACATATGCTTTCAGCACACTAATGGTCTGCACTTGGTTGGATGGAGTCGTTGCAACCTTACCATCGCTGCAAATATATCCACCTCTACCTTCCAAATTCCAGGATGGGATCGGCACACCCCACAATTCGGTATAAGTTTCTTATTTTCAGAGGCATGGGGAGCGCCAAACGGAACATATTTCATTTGTGGAAAACGAGCCTACCCATGGTTGCCAGCCCAGTGGTCTGGCTCATGTTATTTAGGATATGTGGTTCCTCATATCCGTGTTCAAACCCACACCCCCTTCGGACCTAACCACAGACCACAAAGAAAATTGGCTGATTGGGAATATTATTTAGGTATAATATTTCCACAAGCCGGCATGAACTTTCTGAGTCGAGAGTTAATTCAAATGGCTTCGACTTTAGAAGAATTAGCAAATTCTACCTCATCTAGTCTGAAGGCTGTTAATGATGAGATGGTAGCCCTCAGAACAGTGGCCATGCAGAACCGACTAGCTTTAGATTATGTACTGGCGGCCCAAGGAGGAACTTGTGCAGTAATTGGCACTGAATGCTGCACATATATCCCTGATAATTCTGAGCACATCTCAGATCTGGCCCAACACATTTACAATGAGGGACAGAAATATCAGGACTATTATACTGAAAATTGGGGAATTGGATCTTGGGTAAAGTCTGTGTTTGGGGCCTGGGGCGGAACTTTTTTACAGTGTTTATTTGTAGGAATAGTATTGTTTATATGTGTAATTGTAATCATCACGTGCACAAAAACATGTATCACATCTTGCCATAACCGTGGAACGAACAATGTCATGGCAATACATACCTGTTCGCCAAGAAAGGAAAGATCTGCCCTGACATTGTATGTATAAAAATAGGCTACACTGACGTATGCCATATTTTATAAGGGGGGAATGAAGAAAGATGTGAAGACGGGGGTTTGTATTTAATCTTTTCTGTAGGGGGTTTAGACTTCCAAGTCACAAGCAGGGGTTTATGGCAGGAAAGGGGGTTAACTGATAAGGAGTGCAGATGCCAGCTAGGAACCCCCCTGGGTGTAATGTTAAACTGACCATTTGCCCAGAACATCATAAACTGGCCAAATACCATGAACCCCCCTCTTTACCATCAGACCGAGTGACGTCAGAAACGGAGAAGAAAACTGTATATAACCCAAAAGTTTGTAACAATACGGGGAACAATACTTCGGTTTTGTTGTTTCTTGCGAGAAACAAGACTTCGGCTTTATTGTTCCTTGCATGCAATAAACTCATCTGTTTCACTTCATCTCGGGATCAAGAACCTTGTTTCTTCTGTTACAACATGATGCTGCAAACAGGATTTTTATGTGTAAAACGTAACAGGTTTCAGTAACAGGAGCTGGACAAAAGAACAGATAAGTGAATCTCATCTATTATTATAATCTAATACTGTAGATTACTGAACCTCGAACACCATTATCTCAGGGTCTGCTTCCCCAAAGAGTGGGTGTCTATATAAACTGTGAAGAAGGGCAGCTGTCATTTTACAATGTGGAGACTCTCAATCTCACAGAAAAATTATATCCATTGTTCTACACAGAAAGCAAAAAGGGCATTTCCATTGTGCTTCCTCTTGAGTTTGAGCATTAAATTGTACCAAGATTTTCTGTTTTATATGTTTCTGCAAATGTTACTGTGAATAATATGCCAGATTTCAATATTGAAATTAAGGGCTACAGATCCTTGTCCTGGAGATTCGGTGCTGTTGAATGTGTTGCTCTGTCTGTTTAGAGTTGAAAGAAGTTGACAAGCGGTCAGAACAAGCCAGTAATAGTATTAATAATTAAATTTAATAGTTAATGCTCACAGATAAGAGTCTACATGGGTTTGCAGGTCAGTGTCTTTCTATTATCTGTCTACTCCCCACCTTGTGACCTTCATTCATTCAACTCCAACTTGGCTTCTAGACATCCCTCAATCTCATTTACACTCTGTGGGTGACAGGGTCTACTCTTGCTCCCGTCACATGTTAAAAGACTGACATTAAAGAGCGGACTAGCACAAGATCGACCAGGCTTCTGTCTCCCGTTTCATGAAGTCAAATGTGCACTCAGACAGCTTGATTTAGGGTAGGTTGAGCTACATCAGTATGGGTCCTGCAACCATTAAATTCCCAGGATTTATGTGCAGTTCCCTCACAGTACTAGGGGGATCGGTCACACTGGCGGCACGAAGCCAGCAACATTTAAAACTTTCTATAGATCCAGCCATTCAGAATGTGTGCTGGGTGCTCTTGCACCTTGTTGTGCTCCTGCTGTAACGTACCCTATTTTTCAAATCTGTTTTTCTACCGCACTTCTTTGTAAAGCTGCCAGTTGGAGCAGTGAAAGGTTAACTTGATGTGTGGAAGCATTTAGACGATCACCAGAAAACTTACAAATCCCAGTCAATGCTAAGGGACAATCTTTTTCCAATTCTAGAATTTCTGTTGGATACTGTTTAGACTTTTATTAATTTTAAACTGTGTATTACAGTATGTAAAATATTAAATTAATATTGCTTTTATTTACAAAAAACAAAAATACTCAGTTTGATATATTAAAAAGTTTATTATTATACTGTGGGTTGTTGTTAATGTGATGGCCTCCTTTCAGGTTTATTTCTGCATTAAGACAATTTATATTTTGCCATACTGCTAATTTCAGCGATGAGTAAATTTTGATTATAAAAAATATGCTTCACATATTGTTTTGTAGTGGCTTTAAAACCATAAAGTATCATGCTGTATCCACAGTATATTTATATAGCATACGATTGCACCAGAGCTCATTGACCTGTCTCTGCTACTGTTTCAGTATAGTGTATCTGTGGATATGACCTCATGTGATTTGCGTGTGTGGCTCATTGGGAGACGAGAAAGCACTGCTTACAAATTCCTGTGTGTGATTTAGCAAAATGTAATACAAACTATTCCAGAATTAAATACAAATGCATGTTTAATTGATTGTAACCCCCAAAACCACATCACACAACACACATGTATAATAATCACAATATTAGATCACAATATGACAGAGCCGCAAAGTAGTACATTATGGGTTGTTGTTTTTTTTTTGCAGTTTTATCTAGAACAAGCGATGCTTAAACCTTTGTCTGATTCTTGTGAAACTATCCACACGACAGTTACAGTACCTAGGAGTTGACTTCAGTGATGTCACTGATGGGATGTTTCTAAAAATCCATCCTCTGTAAAACGTCTTCTCTAGTTGTCCTGCATACAGTATGTATTCGCTAATGAAGCTGTGTGTTCTGAGCCTGGATCTCTACATTTCTGTATGAACCAGCTTAGAGGGCTAAAGACAGCTTGTGTTTAAATTGAGTGTAAGGTAATTTATGCTTCTAAAGTCATGGTCAGCATTTATTATTGTACTGTGCTGTAAACTTGTTCTGTGCCTAGTCACATTATTTTATAGCGTTTTTATAGCGTTATCAAATCTGGTGGCGCTGTGTGTTAGTTTCCTGACTCCCATGTCACATGGTCTGTGATTGAATCCCATGGAACTATGACTTTATTTTTTAACAAACATTTCTTTGAAAAAATGAAACGTTTCCCTTGGTCAGAGATTAAATAAAACCTCACTCGCACCAAACAAATTTATATTTCTAAATATCACAACATGATCGAATTTAAGTCTTTTTAATAACAATGAATAGTCACCTATGCGTTACAAAATAAACATTTATTTTGATTTGAATCGCGTTTTGTTTAAATCGTAAACGCGTGTTTGAATATATGTGTTTAAAGGCGATATACTGTATAAAAGCGCTGATTCTTATGGAGTGTGTTCCACCGGGGATCCAAAAAATTTATTTTTTTTAATCGCGTATCTAAGGAAAATTGCAGTATAACTTTGTTCATGCACAAACAGTGGCATGTTACATTATAATTTGGGTGTCTCCTCTTGCCAGAAAGCTCTAAATTGCATTTTGAGTGCGGTTTTTGACTTTTTCTAAATTGCAACCCATAAATAAAGCTGGTAAAGCTTAGACTAACTGTATTCTAAACTGTATTACAACAGCACATTGGACAATACAACGTAAATTGCAAAAATGCACTTGGAATCTGTCCAAGCCCTCCTATGAAAATTATTTAAACTGCGACACTGATCATTCATCTCTAAATAAACTTTATTTTATATAGCGTTTTAAGCGAATAGGTAATTTAATTGCTCATAAACCTAATCGCTTTTTCTACATAAACACAGCGTGATTGCTCTCTGAAAATGCTTTTCCTTTATATTTAGGCTCAGATTTCAACTATAGATCATATTATTATAAACTTTCTTGGAAAAATGTATTTTATGTAAACCATGTTTGCTATTAATTCATTTAGGGCTAAAATACGTTCATTGTCTTTCAATCGAGTCGAGTTGACATTGGAAGCTTGCCACTCCTGGACTGTTACACCAACGTATTAGCATGTTAAAGCGATTTCATTGAGGAGCCCAGCTACCAGTTAACACTGATCTTCCTACTTTGAAAATACCTGTGAAACCGGTTTAATTCGTCACAGCCAGCACTCCGGCAGAGAGGGGGTTGTACTCGTAAAGTAGAAGCAGGCGAGATTTCCAGCGAAAGACACCTCCCCCCCCCTCAAAAACCCAGTAAGCAGTAATGCTTTATGTTGAAAATTGAGGTGGATTTTGTTTATGATAAAGAGGATAAACTGGGATGGGAGGAGGGTTTGGTTTTGCATAAGGGGCGGGATTATGATAATTGAAGGAATTTGCGAGAGTATAATGGTTTGATATATTTGATTTTGTATTGTGGTCGTTATCTATGTTTTTGGTTGGTATTATGTTTATATGGTTGTTTTTGTTGGTTGGTTGTTATTATGGTTATTAATAATACGATCTATAGTTGAAATCTGAGCCTAAATAAAAAGAAAAAGCAAGTGATTAGGTTTATGAGCAATCTAATTACTTATTCGTTTAAAACGCTATATAAAATAAAGTTTATTATTAATTTGCTGGACAGAGCGGTGAACATTATTATGCATAAGACAAAGATAACGATCCTGATCAGTTTAGAAATCTGTGTACGCTGTAAGGTTTTTACTTCTTAAACTTTTAAAATACACGTTTCGAATCGAAAGAAATCCTCTTCCTGGTACAGTCGCATGAAGAGAGAGGCAAAACAGCCCTACACAGCCCTGTCGCAGTACACAAATATAATCATATCGTTATTAAATTCTTTAGATACGCGATTCCATATTATATTAGCAGAAAAGCTTAAAACTACCACTTTTTCACACCCTATTTCACATGTTAGTTAAATTTAATTTATTTATATATTATATATTTATATCTCTGACCAAGGGAAACGTCTCATTTTTTCAAAGAAATGTTTTTTTGTTGTTTGTTATCAAAAATGACTTAGAATCGATCATGTTGTGATATTTTGAAATATAAAAGTCAATTGATTGTCCATAATATCGCTATTCTATTTTTTCGAAGAAATGTTTGTTAAAAGAAAAGTCCAGCACCAGCTGGATTTGAACACACAACCCGTGAGTTGGTAGTGAGGCACGTAGACCAGTAGGCTACAAGGGAAGTCGCATGAAGAGGGAGGCGAAACAGCCCTACACAGCCCTGTCGCAGTATCGTTATTAAATTCTTTAGATACGCAATTCCATATTATAGTCCCTATTAATCAAATTCTTAAAGTATACTTGTTGACTCTGGTATCTCTTTAGTTAAAGACTTCGATGCTTAAAATGTTTAGGGAGAAATGGAATACTGGTGTGTATTTTTTACTTTAAAGTACCAAGACCAGCCATATACTGTATGTTTAAGTTCCAAAATTAATATCGTTTATGGCCTTCACACGCGTTGCAGTATGCTCCTATTCTTTTTATGCTCAGGCACTAAGATTTCCTTTCAGTGGTAAAATACCATATAAATATTAAATACAAAAACGGGCACAGTAAAGACGTTTACTGTAAATCTTTCTACGATTGACCTACGGACCACGAGTGCCCCTGTCGGTCAACCAATCACGTACCGCGGTACCCCGCGTCATCTTGCGTCACGATGCGCGACGCCGTAGCCAATTACCTCCGGTACGTGTCTGTACCGCTCACTTTGAATGGCTGCATCTGTACCACTGCCTTTTTAACATATTGCTGCATGTGTCTTTATAACCCTCCTTCCTGCAATTAAAACTTCAGGGGTGAAGGTGAAGTCAGTGGTGCACATGCGCTGTTGTAATTTGCTTATGTGTGATATTACCATGCTCTAGAGCAGTGGTTTGATTTTATTGATCCAAGCTCTGCTCCGACAGTTCTCAACCAAGATCCTTCACCTAAGTCAGTTTTAAAACTCCAGCTGCACAAATGGTGCAGTTCAAAGTTCATTTGGCTAAAAAGCTAAATAAACAACTTATGTCTATTTGCAAATGAATATCTATAGCAGACTTTAGTTTTAGCTGTGGCTGTTTCTCTGGCAGCTCATTAGATCTTTCAATTTTTTATAAAGTGAGATGTTAACTAGCTTTTACTGGCTCCTTGCTGTCACTGGTGTACCTATCGCAATGTTAAAATACTGAAATGTTGCCTGTTTGTACATTTTTTCAATGTCAAATTGTCCAGCGAGGGTTGGACAGTTTGACATTGCCAACCCCCTTGTACATCATGTTTTTTTTAATCACCACCATCATGTGAGCAAAACATTCACTATAGCATATTTGTGTTGCTGCTGTGGATTATCCTAAGGAAATCCCAATAAAAAAACTGACCATTCAGAATTGAGAATGTAATGTTTTTTGAGAGCAGAAAAAAGTAGGGAGAAGCAATCTCAAAACAGAGGTATGCCAAATCAAGTCAAATAATGAAATTAAATTCACATTTATTCTAACATTTGGTTGTGAGTATGTCTGATCCATGTGACTAGTGGATGGTAGAATGGCCACATTTTCAAACTAGACGTGGCGTGTTTTAGTAGAAATGAACAGTTTCACAATTTCTACAATTGTACACGTTGTGTGGGTCACTTGGCTGAAAATCAGTGCTGCCCGGCCAAACAAAAGCATGAAATTGTCCAATACAAAAGGCTTTTCAACAATTAGATGTAATCAGTATTTAAATGCATTGTTCTCCTTGCAGTTTCTCCTGTTTTTCATTCAAGGCGGGTATTGTAAACACAACCTATAGCCCTCTGGGTTGCAGTCACTCCCAGTTGCATCTGCAGGAGCGAGAGGAGTTTTTCCAGACACAAGGTGCTTAAAACATACCTGGGGTCAACCTTGGCACAGAACTGGAGCATCAGTCATGCAGTGGGTTTACTGCTTGTATGAAGATGAAATGGATGATTTTGCCTCCAGAAATCTAGGCAATTTCATTTCTTAAATGTTTTTTTTAATAAAATATTCCCATCTGCTCTGACTTACTAATCTCGCCACCCTTGTTAGTGCATTTATTTCTTCAATTCCTTTCTACAGTTTCAACAAAGTTATATGTGACTTTTCTTCTGTTGAAGACGTCTGCTGGAGCCAAACTTTATTTTTCGCTGCTCAGAAATGTAGGCGATGCCGAAGGCTTCGATTTTTTTTAAAAATAAAATTTAATTACATATTACATACAGAGGACTCTGGTTCGGGGTGTTTAGAAAGGACACTGCTGTGATTTTGACACGTTTTAAAATGGTGTAGCGGTGCTCCCCAGCTGCTGTGTTCGTCTTAAACTATATTCAGATTTACAAAGCGTTCCAAGCTCTTCTCGCCCACTGCCTTCATTAAACAGTAACATATTTCTTATTGAAGATATCATAGTGTTACGAAGGAGCTTAGTTTCGTTATAACTAATAAAGTCACTTACAGCGCCTTCATAGCCCAGTGAAAGAAAATCGCCGTGACTACACAGAACCGGAATTCGCTGTAATTTTGCCGGTAAGAATTTTGTGCTTGAAAGCATTCCTGTTCTCAAACTTTCTTAGGTTTTGGTCGGGTGCAGGCGATCAATAAATAATACGAAGTTGTTTGCTGGCTTTGCAAAGAGCTCGGGCGGTATCCCGAGCGTGATCTTCGAGCATAGTGAGATCATACTGTACCTGCGTCGCAAGAGTCATTTTGAGTAATGCACTATGCAACTCCAACGCTTCGATGAGACGGTAAAAAGGTAAACGGACTTTTAGCAAGCTTTAATAATGGTATTGACAATAGTATTAACGAGGCTGACGGCTCATCTTCAATACACTCTGTATTGTAATTTGCTATCTTTGTCAAAGCTGATTCAGGAACAAGCGAATCATGCAGCGCTGTCCGGTGCTTAAGTGCGCCGTCAGCTCGTGTCACGTGACGTTTTCTTCCCGGTTTAGCGTGCCAACCCTCAGCGCGTGAGAATGTTCCGTCCTCCTTACGCGACGCTGATTGGGCCACAAGATAGCTCGCGACGCTGGGCGGGTATATAAATCCCGGCAGCAGCTCTTATAGGTATTCTTTGTGTTTTGTGTGTGTGTTTTGGAGTCTCTGAGAATGTTTACAGGTGTGAGTGTAGTAGGGTTGTTCTTACCTGGTTTATTAGGATGGCTATGTAGTGGGGTGACTGAAGCCCAGCTCAATGATGAAGATGCTGTTGGGGACAAAGGTTTTCAGTCAGGTTTTGGTGGTCCTCTGTTCTGGGAGACCCCAGGAGATGGCTATGATAGTTATTTTACTGAAGGGGGTACTGCTGCAGAGGTGAAAGGTGTCAGTGGGGGTTCAGTGGCACAAAACCAGCAGGGATTGATGGTAGTAGATTCTGATGCTGAGGAAGATGAAATGGATGATGATGATTCCAACACTGATGTGCAGAGAGATATGACAACTGGCCCATCTAGAGTTGAGGACCGATCATCTGGAGTAGGTAGGGGAGTGCTGAATAAAAGCACCCAATTAGTATTGTGGTGTAGCCTTCTGTGCAATGTGGGTTAATAATAACTAGGGGAGGATCTATACACCTTGAGCTACTGCTTTGCCTATAGAAGTCATTTTTATCCTAGTTTAAGGAGCAGTAATGAAAATGCTCACTGAAATAGAGGGTAATCTCTAAGAGCATGTTGTAGACTAGCCTTGATATCTAGGTAGCTGGAGCATGTAGCTGTTGGCATGTGTAGGCTGAAAAGGAGCAAGTAAAGCTTTATTCCATACTGGGGAAAAATCCACATTTCAGGTGTGGAGCCTTCTTCAGGTGTCTTGAAAGGTTTATACCATGCTGAAAAGAAACCTTTGTTCCTTTTGATATCTTGATACTGTAATTGTAGGCTTCCTTCTATACTAGGCTTCTAGACCCCCCCACAGCTCTTTCCCTTTCCTCTTGCCTTCCCAGAGTCTCAGGGTGACCCAGAGCAGCAGCAATCCCACAGCCGCCCCCTGCTGTCCTGTGGCAAGAGCAGCATGATGCTCAAGTTCTCTGTGAGGAGGTTCAGCCGAGTCTACCTGCTGAAGGGTGAGATCTGCACTGCCTATACTCCCACTACTCTGTAGGTAGCTGTGCATATACTCTTGGCTTAAGACCAAAAATCATTTGCTTTCATTCCAGCAGAGCTGGGAACTTGGGCTTATTCTCTTTAGTGTGCCATCATTCAGTTGACTTGACTGAGGCTATGAACTGTTCACTAGATTAAGAGTTTATGTATATTATTGGAGGAAATAAGTGTGCAGAACTAGATCTACTGTTCCTGACCTGGAATTGGAAGCTAATGGCCTTCAGTTCCAATCCCGCTGGGTGGATCATCTTGAGTGACTTTCCAAAAGTACCCAATCCTGTTGGTATGGATTTTGCAAATGATGCACAGACACTTAATCCCTTAAATACCATTAAGTGAAAGGAAACTGTTCTCATCCCACATTACATTGGGGTGAGTGGAGGAATGTAATGTGCTGAAGGAATTTTTCTTGCCTGTGTTTAGAATTGTAAAGGACTGCCTTGCTGGGCAACTCTGATCAGCCACTTATGTTCCTTAGACAAAATGGCTCCTCTCTCGGTCCACAGTCTCCCGAAGAGATGTGGCCACAAGGTGTGGTCCACCAGGAGCTGGCTGGTGCTGGTGGTTTCCTATAAAGGGTGTTACATCAGGACCTGGGTAAGAGGCCAAACTGGGACTAGACTGTTCTGTGGGGGAAGGGGATAGTGTGGCAATCGGTTACCCCAACTGAGCAGCTGCCATGCTTAACTTGCCATGTCACCTGGTAACCATAGCAATGCTAGCAATTATTTCTGAAGCCCAATTTTGGGGGATGCAATCTGTGGGATGACAGCTGAGATTGGGTTTTGTAATTTATCTTCCTGTTTCCTGTCACAGAGGAAGAAGCAGAGGCAACACTACTCCATGACAGTGAGATACTATGACAAGGAGCGGAAGAGATGGGTGATTGGCACTGTGTCCTGCCATGTTCCAGTTGTCCCTCCACCCCCACCTCCCAGAGGCCTGACCATCTCCTGCAGTGAGGTGTGCATGACTGTGACCCTGCCTGCTGGCCCACTGGAGGAGATCAAGGTGGAGGGTAAGGAATGCTGCCTTAGCAAGATAATGTGTCCTTGGCATTGCAACACTGGAATGTATAAGGCTTTTGTCCCAGAAGAAGGATGTCCTTCATACTTTACAGCAGTATCAAATGCTTACTGCTATTCCTTCTTCAGGAGCCTCGGGCAGCCTGGTGTCTGTGCTGGAGGCTACATCTTGTGGATACTCTGTGGTTGAAGGGCAGAACCTGAACACCCTGACCATTTCCAACTCTGCCTGCCATGTCAGGCTTTTGGTAAGCTCCAGTGTTCAGATTTTTCAGAGAATAATGAAAGAAGGCTGTTACTCTGGTGCTCAAGGTGAGTGTGTAAATGTCTAGATGCATTTGCAATGTATACAATTGCACTGCTATGTTAAGGTGTCAAGATGCTGGTCTAGCTTCTGCAGCTTTGGCACCAGTGGCTGTTTTTGCATGAAGATTCCCCTTCCAATTATGTTTTGTTGGATGCTAACATGGACTTAAATATTCTCTTTATACAGGACCAGCACTACACTGTCAAGGTGGTGTATGTCCCCTTTCATGGCCTAAGAGGAGAGATAGTGGTGTCCTGTCCCTATCGCCCCTACAGACCAAAGGAGGGTGAGTGGAAATGTCTTTCTGTTCTGCTGAAACATTTATGGTCAAGTTGATTTATCTAACTTGATCTCACTAGGCTGCAAGATTCCCAGAAGTCAGCATGTCTCCTGTGGTCCAGAGAGGATCTACCCATCCCAGTGCCTAGCAAAGGGATGCTGTGTGGATCCTGAAACTTCTTCCTGCTACTATCCACTGGAGGGTAGGTCTACTTACTATGCCAGTCCAGCACATCTAGGGAACTTCCGGCTTGTACTGAAGTGCCATTCCCTCCCCAGAGTGTACTGCCGATGGGCACTTTGTCTTTGCTGTCCCTCGGACCATCTCTGTACCCCCTGTGGATCCTGCCAGCCTGGTGATTGCTGGCAATGCATCCTGCACCCCTGTCATTTGTACCTCAGAATTTGCCATCTTCAAATTCCCCATCACTGGCTGTAGGACCCATGCTTTTGTGAGTACTGGTGTGGGGGGACCATTTTTAGGTTCTTTTAATGGCATGCAAGACTTGATCACCCCCTCCCTTTCTGTTGGAAGCAATGAATCGTGTGGTATGACAAATCCTGCCTATTTGCTTCATAACCACTGAAGCCATAGAAACAACCTAGCTTCCTCACTCCTTTACCCAGGTGGTAGGAGAGACCACCATTTACCTAGCAGAGGTGGAGAGTCTGGCCAGACGCAGCATACTGAGCTATGGGGCTGTTACCAGGGACAGCCCATTCAGGTGAGTAGAATTATTTGGAGTTCAGAATGATATTGCAGTTGTACCAGTGCTATTGAGTGCAGACTGCAGATATAAACTGCTTAGGATTTTCTACCCCATTGCTTCAAACAATGGTCATAATTGCTGAAATGACCATTTTACACTGATCCCCCCCCTCCTCTACACATTTACTCTGCAGACTGCTGGTGGAGTGTCGCTATGCTGAGGGGAAACTAGCCAGCTCAGGCTACCTGGTAAAGAGCCCCTATCTACCCTCTGCTGTTCTGTCACAGGGAGTGTTTGGGGTGCAGCTCCGGATTGCTACAGGTGATACTTCCAGCTTGTCCTTCTGCTGGCTTCTAAGAATGGTAACCAACACACTCTGGTTTGAGATCCAGAGATGTACTGAATCATGGTGATAGGGAATGTACACAATTTATGCTGCATGTCCAGTATACGATGCTACCCACCTTCTCCATCTTCTAGACGAGAGCTACTCCAGGTTCTACCCTCAGTACCACCGGCCCCTCTGGCTCCTGCTGGGGAACCCAGTCTACCTGGAGGTGCGACTGCTGAACGCTCCAGACCCCAACCTGGTGCTGCTGGTGCACTACTGCGTTGCCTACCCCCGCTCTGGCCAGGCTGTCTGGGTGCTGCTCTATGATGGGTGAGGGGCTCCTGCTTGTGCAGCTCTAACCCTGGACTGGTCAGTGGGTTGCATGTAGGGTCCTGATCTTGGTTCCTCTCTCTGCAGCTGCCCCAATCCACTGGACTATGGCCACATGTCCACCCTGCACATCCACTCCAAGCTGCCTCTGCCCAAGCACCACCGCCGCTTCAACATCCAGACCTTCCAGTTCCTGGACAGCACCTCCTACTCCTACATCAATGAGGAGGTGAGGCTTTTTGGAAATGCAATCTCAATAGAGGATCCATGTGGAGCCACATGCTGAGTTTTAATGGTTATTTCCCCCTCCCCCACTTTAAAATCCCTCTTCTCCAGATCTACTTCATGTGCTCCACAGAGGTGTGTCTACCATCTGAGCGCCGGTGTGTGGAGGGCTGCTTTGATGGCCGCAGTGAGTCTAACTTCCAGCACTCGTGTGAAAGTCAGACGGTGGCCTAGATAGTGGATATGAGTGGCATCTTTAGGAGAATTGCTTATTTAAGAGAAGGTAGGGTTCAATTCTTTTCACTGGTATTCAGTAATGGCTCTTCTCTTACAGAAATCCCAGTGCTGGAGAGCCCTGATGCTGACAGGCGCTGTGTCAGGACTCCCTGCCCAGGAAAGGATGAGGGCCCCAGGGACTGAGACAGGTGCACTAGCTGGTTGACTTAACACTTTGGGTCATCTGAGCAAAAACAAGAAGTTGTCCTTCTGTTAGCTTAGAAGGAAATATTCCATTATAAACCAGGATGGAATGTGGAACACCTACACTCATTTGATGACCCTTATCTAGAAAGGGTTAGTTGGTTTTTTTTTAACTCTAGGGTGTTTCAAACTAGCTAACTCAGTCTGCAGGCACTGGGTTTGGACCACTGGTCAGGTTGCAGGAGCATGACTTCCTGTTCTTGTCCTTTTTTTTTTTTTTAGGTTCTCCTGGGATGTGGCAGCTATGCCTGAAGAAAGGGCTGTTCATTAAATTGAATCCTAATAAAGATGGTGTTGAACTTGACTTTGTGTACTGGTGAATTGAAAGGATGTGGGGGATGGGTATGGCTTCCCAAACATTAAGATTCTAAAGGGTAGGGTTTTCTCTTCACCCTTTGTTTATTCTGATGTGGAAGAGTTAACCCCCTTTCTGCATCTCATGGTTGTTATTTCTTCAACTGAAATATCAAGTGAAGGCACTGGTTCATGAAGCTTGGCTCTGGACTCCTCAATCTGATCAACATCTCTTGTTCCTCAGTGCAGCTATGTCACTTGCAATATCTACATGCAGGGGTGACTAATTATAGCACCCACCCTGCTCATGGAGAGAGCAGGATCTGCTGGATGGTCTGAGGAATCCAAGAGAAGGTTTGGAGAAATAGGAGAGCTGCCAGAGAGCCTAACAATTGCTGCAAAGGTGAGCAGAGATTGCCAAGTAGCATGCACTAGAGTTGGCTTGCTCAAATACTGAAGGTAAGACATTGCTGATGGGACAGGACAGGGAAGATGGGCTGCTAAGGAAGACTGAAATACAGGGGTTTAGCACAATACGGCTGGTCAGAAGCAAAGCTGAGGAGCTGGCTGGCAGCATGGTTCAGGAAATAGGTGGGTGGAGTTCAAGCATATTGTGCTGCAAGCAGTTCTTCAGCAGAAGAAAGCTCAGTGATGGCATACTGGCCAAGAGGCAGATTATTTAAATATTTTGAACTAAATGAGATTAATTTAACCACATGCCCCCAGTCAATGGTTAATATATCTGACTGAATCCTCACGACTCCAGGAGATGCTTGACTTCATGTGCAAATGCAACCTGTTTCCATGGACAGTGAGGGCTGTTCGCTTTGGCTAGCAGAGGTGTAGAAATAGTGTAATCTGAATTTCTTAAGTTATGGTGGAAGTCTTGTGTACAAGTGCTTCAGCAGGAATCGAAGTACAGTGTTTGTAATGGGTTTTAAATGGCACAGGTTATTCTCTAACCATAGTAAGTCATACTATTTGATAGTGGGGTGTTTGTATTCTCTTCTTGGTAAGAATTTGGTATGCCTACAGTACATCTCTGCATGTTTATTCCTTGTGCTGAGACCTGTGAACCACACTCTCAAGGAAAGATGAGTGTTGCATAGATGGCTATAAAACCACTTGGCTATAAGTAGTCTTCTCGAAGATTCCCCAACACCAGAGAAGGCCATTCATTTGGGACCACTGTTTAACAAGGAATGCAGGAAAAGACTTAAGATTTGGTTTCAAGAACTATGCAATCATACATCAATATCCTCCATATACTGTATCTTATGTACAGTTAACACCATGATTTACCATTCTATTGATAGTAAATGAAGAAATCACTTGGTTATACTCAAATCATTACCGACTGCAATAAACCTTGTTTGAACAAATACCTGTAGATATTGCTTGCTCTGACATTGTGTGCTTTTTCAGAAAGTGCTACACTCTCTCCTCCAAGGAACACCTCAGCTTGAGAGCCTGAAAACTCAGAATTCTGAAAATGGTAACCTGAGACCTACAGTATAACCAGAAAGCCTGAAACCACATTTCCTGATCCACTATTTCTAGTGGGCTCTGAGTTCCTGTACCTTAGCTTTCGCCACCAACAGCCAAGGATCACCCAGCCCCTGCCCTTCAATCTCTTTGCACTGCAGCTGTCAGCCTCATCAGGCTGTGGTGTAATAGGATTTTCTGAGTGCAAAAACAGCTTTTTAAGTACTTGCATTCCTTACTGCTATTATGCACTCTGATCCCAGAGGTGTTACTTTTAATTAACCAGACATAAACCTCTCTGAGCAATTTCATCATGTGCCTTTAGTGTTTCACAACAAAAAGCAGTTGTGTGGTTAAGTGAGATAGTCAGTATTGCATTGTTCAAGGTTTTCTTTAATTTTATTGTCTCACATTTATGCTGATCATTTATGTAATAGTTCAAGGGGATAGCTGCGTCAGCATGCATAGGCTGCAAAGGAACACGTAAAGGTTTATTCTATGCTGAAAAGAGAAGAAAAACATTTTGGCTGTGGAGACTTCTCCTTTCAGCATGGAATAAACTTATTTATACAATGTTTTGGGAGTCTTGGTCATGGCTACTATATAAATATTGCTGGGCCTGCTAGCTATATTCTGTGTAGTAAATGCACAGGATTCAAATACTGAGATGTCTTCACTCTGCATCTGCTATTGTAGTAAAATGCACTTCGCTTCTGTTTCAGATAGCCTGTTGCAACCCATAAGTGTCATGGCCAATTTGTATTCATCTTGTCCTCCAATGCACCTACACATCTGGAATAGTGAAATTATGCATGCTGACAAATAGGAGAGATTTTGGCTGTTGAACCTTTTCTATGGTTGAGGGGAAAAAGAGGAAGGTAGCAGGGATATTAAGTACACGAGTACAAAGGACAGAACAGGTGAGAATAGGCACACAGGTAAGAGTGTATGTACTGTAAAGAGGGAGATGGTGGAATGTGAAAATGAAGAAATTTGTAGGTTATGAAGAAGAAATTCTGGTCTTGGTTTAAGGATAATCTTTGTTACTGCTGTTTTTCTTGACTAAGAGTCCTAAAGATGGATCACTGAAAGCGTGTGTGGGAGAGGTGAAATCGGGACCCACCAGCTTAAAGAGATCTTTCATCTTGCTGGGGGTGGCACCACGGCACACTGGTCAGGACAGCAGTGCACTCAGATTATTTTGCATGTTGGTGTGTTTTCTCCAGGTGCTTCAGTTTCCTCCTGCAGTCCAAAGATGTGCTCATCGGTTAACTGGTTTCTAGGAAAATTAGCCTTAGAGTGTGTGTATCTTTGTGTCTCTCTTATCCATGTGCAGTATCCCACCTTGAGGCCATTGCTTGCTGAGATAGGATCCAGCTCCACTTGGACCAAATCGTTAAAAGAAAAGTGGTAAGGAAATGGATGGATGCTGACATGTTCTCTGAAATGGTCAGCCAGTCCTTCCCTTGTCACGTGGATGTAAATGCCAGGACATCTGCTGTGTGAGAAGCAGTTAATAATACACAAGATGTTCTTTTCCTATAAAGCATGTTGAGAACATGCTTTTAAAGGCACTATATCAAATAAAGTTGGTGTTTTCTGGGTGATTTTGAAATGCCCCAAATTGCCAAGTATATGCTGATACTGTAATACTAGAATCATATACAGTATAGAATTTCGTATCTGTCAAGGGCGTTACAAAAGCTTGCTAACGGTAGACAATGTACATGAATCAGAGCACATTTAATCAGGTCTCGTTATATGCAAATGCTTTAAACCACTGAATCCCACCCATTTCTAACAACGCCCTTTCCCTGTCTCCACCTTTTCCAAATATATCCACTGTCCTTTACAGGTCCTGAAAAAAAGGGGAGTGCTTGTATAATAATCATCAATGTGCAGGTGATGCCCTTTGCTGAGGTTTGACCCCTCGGTCTGGGACCGAGTCATACAGTTACTTAGCCCTTTCCCAGTATCTGACGGTTTTCCCAGTGTAAATGTTGAAGCTGTAAATAATAATTAAAATTGTTTACACTTACCATATATAGTGTCTTTCTAGACTACCACTCAAAGCACGTTACAGGTGATGGGGGACTTCCCACCACCAGTGTGCAGCCCCCACCTGGATGATGTGACAGCGGCCATAGTATGCCAGTACACTTGCCACTGAGCAGCTCGTGGTGGGGAAGAGAGCAGAGTGATGGTAACACTTATACTAGGAACTGGCTCCGTTTGTGGCATCAGCAAGGACAAAACTCCATTTTGTTGGTTGACTTCACAGACGGCTTGAAACCAAACCTGCCCTTTGAGGCCACCCTCACTGACTGAAATGTGTTGTCGGGGGTGGCAGCACGACTGTCAGGCCAGGATCAGGGAATCAAGAAGGGGTCTGACGCAGCTGAGCTTCCTTTCTTTATCATTTTCCTCATCTTCATCGGGGGCATTAAGGTGAACCTGGACCTTATCTTTTTGCAAAAAAAGCCACGCCACTTTTTTTTTTCCTACCATATTTATTTGTGATCGTGCACAGGCTTTGCAAGACACTTGTGCTAAAAGTCGGTAAAGTTGAAGTGCAGTGTGCGTCTTAGATGAGTCCACTTGAGCCCTGAAGTTGCTTGCAGGATAGAACCTGAATTAAAGATCCCCCTCTTGTTCTCCTGTGCTTCTCCACCTGTCCTTGGGTTAGGTGCCTGTGGGGGAGGGGGTGCACAACTCTCCTGTGCACAACAGGCCCTGCAGGCATGTGTGGGGCTACATGGTGAAGAGGTGGGAATTGGTCTCCTTTTTTCCCTGACTGATTTCAGGAATCCAGCTGGTCAAGGGGGTGGGGGAATTTTTCAGTGTCCTCACTGAAAATAAAAACATAACAAAAAATATTGCAGCACCCTCATCAGGCAGTGATGTTGCACTGAGCAGACAAGCAATGGGGTTGGTGATGTCAGCTTCAGGCGAGCATGCTGGGATAGATAAAACCTTGGGATAGTTTGGAAGTATCAGGGATATTGTTTACTCCTGGGACTCAGGGTGAGGGGATGAGGACACGGGTTTGTGGCTTGTTTCCCTATGCTGGTCAGTGGTCTCATGTCCCCACCCTGACCTGTTAGTTGGGACCCCCCACCTTTTTTTTCTTGCAGTCTTTAAGAATAGTGAAATTATGCTTTTTTGACTATCAAAAGAGCAATTCTATTACCACACTGCTGTATGGTTATTGATCCCATTATAAAATGAAAGTAAGAATAACATTTTGATTACAGAGGATTAGGACAATCTGCCTGGCACAATGGGAAAAAATGACACACACCTGAAGAAGGCTCCACGGCCAAAATGTGTTTTCTTTCTTCTCAGCATTGAATAAACCTATTACTTGTTCATTTCCATTTGTGTATTCACAGAGCTATGGATTCAAACGCTCTGTAGACAAAGGGTTGCTCTGATACTGCCCGAGACTAGAAAATCCAAGTCTCTTATTTTTGTCAGGTAAGCAAAGAAACGTTCTGGTCTGTGAAGAGCTCCACAAAGGTTGAAAAAAAAATACCTAAAAATGTAACAATATAAATGTGATGTTTTTCAACATCACAGACTATTTAACTATCACTATTTTCATCAATACTCTTAACATACCTAAGACATCACAATGGTTTCAATGTTGCTTTACCTTTCTACAAGATATACCTTTACCTGTTACGTTTCTAAAAATAATAGAAAAATTGTGACAGTGGAGCACACCTCCCCCTGCACTCCTTACTCCACAGAGTGAAGCTCATCAGGTTTACTATTTAAGCTTCTGAAGCTATTGAACACCATAGAGGCAGGTGTTGGGATACATGGTGGGAATTAGCCTCCAGACCCAGGGATTGAGAATGGGTTTAAAACCGTGATGCAGAAAACCACCTTAAAAGCTGGGTGGAGAAAAAAAAAAAAAAAAACAAAGGACAGAGAAGCTTCAGCCACAACCCCCCCCTTAGAACTTCTCACACTAGTGAAAGTCCTTCCATTTCTTACAACAACCTTATTTTAATGGAAGATTAATAACCACCATTGGACCATGTCAAAGGCACAACACCAGCCCCCTATAGTACAGAGAAATGTAAAGGCTGAGATATTTCAGCAGATAAGTAATGGTAGAAGACAATACCCTTTTTTTTTGGACAGGTGTTCCCCATGCAGTAGTAATGGTACAGTTTGCATATAAAAGACTTAATTCCCCAATTGAACAGGAGAGACTTCCATATGAGCTCCTCAATGCTGCCACCCCACTTCAAATCACACAGCAGCCAAAAGCAAGTGGAGCACCATCTTTATTAGGATTGACTTTCTCCCAGAGACACTGCCAGGCCCTGGCTCAGCCTGTAGAGAGAAGGGTCTCGAGAAAGAGCTTCAGAAAGCTAATAGGCTCAGTCTCATCCATTATAGATGAATTTTCATAAGAAACCTGTGACCTACAGTGTACTCTAGAAAAACTGTACAATCAAGGAAGACAACAGCCATATTGCAGGGCTATAAAGTTTGTTTTGATAGGGTAGCTTTTTACAACAGCACCCCCAACTGTCCCTCAGTCTCTAGGGCTCACATCTTTTGCTTGACAGGGCATCTTGACACAGTGCTGGTCAGGATCTGGGTTCTCCAGCATTGGGATCTCTGAATAATAAAATGAGAGAGGGTTAGGCTAGATGATGAAAAAAGGTAATTATAAAAACAAGTGAAAAATATGGATGCCCCCCCCCCAAAACAAATCTATCACAAAAAAAGGGACTGTGGATCAATGCCTTATATTCAACTGTAGAGATCGGAACAAGAGAAACAGCATAACATGTTGACTCACTGCGGCCATCAAAGCAGCCCTCCATACACTGCCGCTCAGAGGGTAGGCACAGCTCTGTGGAGCACATGAAGTAGATCTGGAGGACAGAAAGAGGGATTTTAAAGAAGGGATAAACATAACTCGGCATGTAGTTTTACTGTACATGCATCCTCAAAATACCTCACCTCCTCATTGATGTAGGAGTAGGAGGTGCTGTTCAGGAACTGGAAGGTCTGGATGTGGAAGTGGCGGTGGTGCTTGGGCAGAGGCAGCTTGGAGTGGATGTGCAGGGTGGAAGTGTGGCCGTAGTCCAGAGGATTGGGGCAGCTGGAGAGAAGCCCCAAGATCAGGACCCTGCCTGTAACCCACTGACCAGCACAGGGTTAGAGCTGCACACACAGGAGCCCCTCACCCATCATAGAGCAGCACCCAGACAGCCTGGCCAGAGCGGGGGTAGGCAACACAGTAGTGCACCAGCAGCACCAGGTTGGGGTCTGGAGCGTTCAGCAGTCGCACCTCCAGGTAGACTGGGTTCCCCAGCAGGAGCCGGAGAGGCCGGTGGTACTGAGGGTAGAACCTGGAGTAGCTCTCATCTAGATGGATAAGTTTGTGTAGTGCTTTATACTGTAGGTACAGTATGAATCATGTTGACTCTATACAATCCAAACCATAACTTCCTGGCTACTTTCTCTCTTCTGGCTGTTAAGCATAAGACAACACGCATCACCTGTTGCAATCCGGAGCTGCACCCCAAATACTCCCCGGGAGAGGACAGTAGAGGGCGGGTTGGAAATCTTCACCAGGTAGCCCGAGCTGGCCAGGTTTCCCTCAGCATAGCGACACTCCACCAGCAGTCTGGAGAGCAACAGAAAGAATTGATGCTTCTGTGCTTGTTCCATCCAATCAATGGATCAGCAATCAAGGTAGTTATGAGTTAAATATGACCTGGACAAGCTATTAAGGACCATTCACCTTAAAAGCCCTGCTCACCTTAAGGGGCTGTTCCTAGTAATTACTCCATAGCTCTGGAAATTGCGTCTAGCCAGGGACTCCACTTCAGCTAGGTAGATGGTAGTCTCCCCCACCACCTTAAAGAAAAGAAAGGCGCACTCAACACGGGGTAATTATCCGTTGGACTCGCTGGTCTTTCCAAGATATTTAACCTACTTGCCCTCATCATTATCCATCTACTCACAAAGGCATGAGTCCCACAGCCAGTGACAGGGAATTTGAAGATGGCAATATCTGGCGTACAGATGACAGGGGTGCATGATGTGTTGCCAGCAATCACCAAGGTGGCAGGATCCACAGGGGGTACCGAGATGGCCCGACGCACAGCAAAGACAAAGTGCCTGTCGGCAGTGCACTCTGGGAAGAGAAGGGCACGTCAGGATCTGCACGTTTCTGGTCAGGAAGGTGGATCAGTAAGGAGAGGCCTACCCTCCAGTGGATAGTAGCAAGAGGATGTTTCAGGGTCCACACAGCATCCCTTGGCCAGGCAGTGGGCCGGAGAAATCCTCTCTGGACCACAGGCCACCTGATAGCTCCTGGGAAGCTTGCAGCCTGGGGTAATCATATTTGACATCTCAGCACTGCCATCTGCTATGGATGTGTTTTAGACAAACTGTTCACTCACCCTCCTTGGGTTTGTAGGGACGATAAGGACAGGACACCACAATTTCCCCTCTTGGGCCATCATTGGGAATGTACACCACCTTCACAGTGTACATCAGGTCCTGCATGAAATAACAGTGAACCTGAAAGTCATCCAATGGGTCAAGATGAGCAGTTGTCTTAGAAGTCCACAGCCAGCTATCAGAACACCTGGATAATCACCTTATTCCATTACAGAATGAAACCCTGAACAATTGCAGTCTTGCACTACTGTGATGCAAAGGAAAGCTGGACTTGTATGGCCTGTTCTTCCACATACTACTACCCCGTCTCAGGTTTAGATCATTTTCAGAGGTCATACATAGGTGATAGTACATTGGGCTGCACAGTGATAAGTCATGCTGGGTACAGGAAGAACTGTACATAGTCAAACCACTGGATGGAAGGGAGTATTATATAAGCTTCTAAGCCCAAGGGAGAATTTATACTCCTCTTAATAGAGCCATAAATGTATATACAACCTCAGACACTCAGGTGAAGTCTTCACTCCCTCCCCATCAGGCTCTCAAAATACAAGCTCAACCACTACAGTCAACTGAAGCAGAATTTCCATGCAAAATTCCTGCTGCATGGTACTGTATCTGTGGTCACCAAAGATGTTGAGAGCCAGTAGTCTTGCATCAGAACACCCACTATCACTACCCAAATAGTGAACTAGACAGGTGTTTGGAAGAACGAGTTGTCCAGGGGTCATACTTCAGGTATGACCAATACCATGTAACACTCCAATAGGAGTGGAAGATCCTTACCACAAGGAGGACATGGCAGCCAGTGTACAGGATGGTCAGGGTGTTCAGGTGCTGCCCTGCGGTCACAGAGGTTCCACAGGATGCACCCTCCAGCACAGATACCAGGCTGCCAGAGGTATCTGCACAAAGAACATGAATAGTATATCGCATCTCACAGGCAATACTAACCTATGCAGCACATTCATAGCACACTGAATGGAGGCACAAGCAAGAGCTTATTGGTTACTAGCAGGAATCTTGTGTAGTTATGGGTTCCAGGGGACATCAAGTATGCCGTATTGAAGCGCTTCCCCAGAGAAAAACAGTCAGCTTACTCTGAACCTTGATCTCCTCCAGGGGGCCAGCAGGCAGGGTCACCGTCATGCACGCCTCACCGCAGGAGATGGTCAGGCCTCCAGGGGCTGCCGGTGTAGGAGCAAGTGCCACAAAGCAGGACACAGTACCAGTCACCCATCTCCCCTGTTCTTGGTCATAGTACCTCACTGTCAGAGAGTAGTGCTGCCCCCCATTCTTACTCTGCAGTGGGACAAGTAAGAGGGTTACAGAATAGGCAAATTAAAGTGCCTTTACATCATACATTACCACCAATGAAATTACACACACCCATTTAAAAACCAAGGTGTTAAAGTGTGAAGATCAAGGTTTCTTTGCAAGCCATGCATCCAGAAATTAGCTTTACCAAGCAACACAAGTAAAGGTACATCAAGCCCCAGACTGGGCCCTTACCAAGGACTGGATGTAGCACCCTCCATAGGAAGCCTCCAGAACCAGCCAGCCCCTGGCCGTCCACACCTTATGCCCACAGTGTTCTGGGAGGCTGTGGACAGAGAGAGGCACCATCCTGCCTGTGAAAGAGGAATTAGATCAAAACAGCTAAGAAGCCCTTTATTAGTAGTACTGCACTGTTCAGGATTCTCCCATAGAACTGGTACTGCTAGGAGCTGGAGGCAGAGTATGCCGCACACACACAACTATAATTCAGCTGCCAGCATAGAACCTCACCCTCCAGCAGGGAGATCTGGCTGTACTTCCTCTCTAAGAACTTGAGCCTCATGCTGCTCTTGTGGCAGTAGACCAGGGGCCTGTTGTGGGATTGCTGCTGCTCCTGCTCCTCAGAGTCTCCTTGAGAGTCAGAGTAGGAAGAGTAAAAACAGGCTCATCACAAGGCACAAGTGAGAAGGGAAATGTTAAAATTACTACAATTAAGAGCTCACTGAAGACAAGTGAATCTCATATTGCCCTAGAAACTTGACTATAACTGTAGGTTAAGTCTACCCTCTGTATGCGCTGCACTTGACCTGCCAGTTAGTCTTTCCTATATAGAAAGACCCCCCCCAACCCCAACTCCAGCCAGCAGAGGGCAATTGAAGCCATAAGGTCCTCCATTATATAAGCCATCAGGTAATTTTTAAAAGAACACTACCAGGAGCAGTTAACTTTCAGGAAGAAGTCTGTGTATCAAATCCCCATCATTCCTATGATATCCCTTACTTAAGCCAGTCACTCAGGAGGCTTCTTCAGCATCCAAATTACCACCATACTCATCCTCTGGAACAGAAGATGAACCAAAGCCTGAAACAACTTGATCAAGAACAGCACACACACCATCAAGCTGAGCTTGCGCCACTCCAACACAGAGCCATCCTAATAACCCAGGCAAGAGGAAAGCCTCCACCACACCCCCTCTCCTTCCCATTTTCAGACAAAAATACATTCAGAAAAAGACCAACAATCTACACCACAACTGGGGTTCATATACAAGCTCTGTGTGGCACGCGCTCCCTTACGGGCCAATCAGCAGCGGCGAAGGAGGCCAGAACATACTCACGCGCTGAGGTTTGGCTTGCGTGTTGACACTGAAATCACGTGACGAGTTGATCTCTCACTTTCTGCACACAGGTGCGTGATCTACTTGTTCCTTTTAGCGGACTAAGCTAAACCGATCACAGTGTGACTTTGACAATAATACAGAGTTGCAGTAGTAACTACAGTGTTATCCATTAAACGCTGTATTGTTTTATAAACAAGCCCGCTTTTAAAATTAGAGCGCGATAGACTGTAAATCGAATATTACAAACT
The DNA here is from genome assembly GCF_059453375.1 of Lepisosteus platostomus. NCBI lineage: Eukaryota > Metazoa > Chordata > Actinopteri > Semionotiformes > Lepisosteidae > Lepisosteus > Lepisosteus platostomus. The sequence goes on from NC_142616.1 coordinate 6,106,005, forward strand.
TATACAAAGATTTGAATTTAACAATCCATTAAATAAAATGAACCTGTGATGACGCAAATTGCGCCTTCAAGGTTGTTAATATGACAGGCGATGTACAGTACGGTGTCTACTGCGTACGTGTTAATCAGAGAGCTCTCTCCTGAAGAGCTCGGATCAAATGTCATCATAGTTGGACTTTTTTAAACTCAAGAGCGGCCGAGCGCTCTCTGTTACGAGCAAAAGCCAGCAAAGAAATCCGTATTATTCAGTTTATCGGCCGCCTCTATTCTAGATTGCTTCCACAGGGAAGGACAGCGCGCCGCAGGGCAGCTGGCGAAAAATTAAACTACTGTATGTAACAGAGGCAACAGCGGAGAGCTGCCAGTTGGAAGCCGATATTTCAAATTTTGACGGGATAAAACCCCATTGAGATGCACCATTTCGTTCCGAAGAAGATCCTGATAGAATACAGTACATACTGTATGCGGTGCGAAATCAGCTCTCGCAGATTCGTAGCTTTCACAAGCGTCTCAGTAGCGCAAAGGAGCCCATGTACTGTAGCACGTCAAGGAAAACGTTAAAAAAACATCAATCGCTATCCTACCCGTAGCACATCGCTGCTGGACAAGAGTGAGGCTCTGTCCCGTCTGCCAGGCGTGTCCGTCCGGCTGGGAGAATTAAGATTAAAGTCTCTTCCTGTAGGAAAGGAAAGCGGAGCTTTGGAAAAACTGCAGCTTTTTAGCGCTTATAACAAAAATAGTCCGAAAACTGAACCCTTCGCTTGTTCTAGTACACAGAGCATAGTAAAATAGTTTTCCTTCGCACTCAGATCTATTGACTTTCTGCCTGCGACGATATTTTTCTCTCCGGTTTTGTAGGCATGATGTCATAACACCATTCACAGAAACGTCCACCATACACCCAACCTAAAATGTATTTTAAGAACGTGTATTTATATTGTATAGTGATGAAAATGCATAATACGGTGTACTGCTTGCAAACGAGCGCACGGGGTGAACTTTGAGAAAAAAAAACATGTAGGAACGAAAGGCAAGAGATGCAATATAATTATTTTAAATAAAAAAAACGTCTCTTCTACCCTCGAGAACGCAGGTTGACGTACAGTAAATGCTTTCCGTTCTGAAACTTGGCTCAGCTCAGATTAATGCAGTTAACATTCATTTCTACGGACTGCATAGGAGTTGGTGCACTCCTAGAATTACAACCCCTTTGCGACCGAGCCCAATCTCTCCCAGCCATCGAATAGCCAGTGCAATGCTCCCTGACCCTCGCCGCAAGACGGGGAAAACTCAGTTATAAATATCAGCTGATTTGTGTGCAGGACCAATTAGCACACAGGGCACTGCATAAAATCCACTGCATGTAAGGCGAGTTGTGCACAAAGAATGAAGTCTTAGCAATTCTGAAGCCTTGGTTCAAGGTAAATGAAGTGCACAAAACTTGTTGTAAAACTCTTAATCATTGGCATTTAGGTGCTTTTTGGCAGATAGAAAACACTTCCACCATTCCTCATAACCCTTGTAATAAGGATTTGTGCAACCACCCATGCATATGAATATTGTAAAATAAGAGAACTGACAGGTCATATCTGTGACCATGAGACAGGAGGGGTATCTGAATAGCTCAGAAATCCTGAAATGGTACCATATGGTGTTTGCTCCTCAGTTAGCCAGTGAGAATCAGTAGGTTTTAATTAACCCATTTCTCTGGAAACTACAAGCCCCCCTCAACAGCCCATTTAGGGTTTAAGCAATTTAAACCAATGCAAAGGAACTAAACCTGTGCAAGATTTAAACACCCTCAATAACAATCAGGGATCAACATATAGTTCCGTATGATCAATAAGAGGAGTAAGTCTTAATGTAGAAGCAATATCATGACTTTTTAAATTGAAGGATCTAGAGGGTTGTAATATTATGGAAGAAGTCACAACTGGCTTTGGTAAATTAGTACCCCAGCATCCTTCAAGATGCCTTAGTTTACCTAGCAGTGAAGATAACCTCGTCGTTAGAGCAGTTACTGTAATTGATACAAGAGCCGTTTTACCCAAGCTATTAAGAGACAAATGGATCCACGTTACACAACACACAAGTTCAAAATCATCTTTATTAAGACTAGCTTTTTCCCACAAAAAGCTTTTCGGACACGACAGCTGAACCCTGAGGAGACAAAAAGGTAGTAGCTCATAACTGAGAAACGGGCAAAATGTTTCCCATTCAAGCAAGAGAAAAATGCCTGAAAGGACACTTTACAGGGAAGCAAAAGTTAATTCTGCTTGTAGAAAAGCAACATTTTCAAGTCTAGAGCAAAACCATGGAACAGGAGGAGTAACAATGAGAACTGAACATCTCTCCCACCAACACCTACCCTTCAGTCCCTGGGGCCCTCATCCTTTTCTGGACAGGGGGTCCTGACATAGCGCCTGTCAGTATCTGGGTATCTGAGAGGGCCCCAGAGACTGAGAGGAAGGAGGGACCAGTGTTTCCAATTGCCTGCATTTCTTTTGTATGTAAACAAGGAACCCCCCTTTGAGCATGTGCTTACCAGTTTCTGCTAAATGTCTTGTTCCAAAGGGAGCTCCAAGTACATCTGGTCCTCTGTGTGTAGTGGGGTTGTAACTTCTCAGTTCTTAGTTTGGTCATTGTTTCTCTTCAGGCTCCCCCCTGGTATCCTGTGTGGAGAGAGCATTCTGCTGATGGAAGTCAATCCTAATAAAGATGTTGAACTGAACGTTGTCTGTGTGTGGGGTGTAACTGAAAGGGGGGTGCTGGTATTTCTAGTCTAACTATAGTGTTTTGGGGGGAAATTGTCCAAATCTAGTTACCACTCCTGAATTTGAATATTACTTAGTCCTTCCTGGGTCATTCAAGATTTCTGACTTTAATGAAGTTGCAACCTGGTAACTCATGCTTGTAATCAAGATTCCACCTCATCATGCATGTAGGGGAAGCTCAACTGAACCCACACCCACTTCTGTCCTCCCTTAATCTGCCATGAGACAAATATAGAACTGCTTGGTCAATCTGACAAGGGTCTTCAGCACTGCTATTGCATTTAAAGATCCCATTTCTTGTCAATGAAGTTCCATTTTAAAAGGCCCTTAAGTCTACAGTATGTGCAGTATTACTTGAATGCCACTTCTCCAGACTCGTTAGACAATGGCTGAAGGGAAGTAGTGGCATGGTCTGTGCAGCAAACCAAATATTAGTAGGTGAGCTTTCATGATGATATGGAGCAGTAGGTAAGGTTTGGATGTGTAGTTGGAAGGGTGTGGGGCTCAAATACTAGGAGTGACTAATTGTATATGTGAGTAAGGCACTTCATTCAATTTGTGTAAAATACACAGCTGTATAAAAGCACCACCAAACAAAAGACATGTGCATTATTATTTTTTAAATGACAGTACATAGTGCTCTTAATGAGCCAATACCATTTAACATGCAACGCTCACAATGCTGCAACCTAGTGTTTCACACTAGGCAGGCCCCCTGACCTTTCACAACCTTGCTCTGGTTTGTGAAGCCTTTCTTTCAGGTACCTAGATACATGTATGTACATTTTGCAAACCCTGGTCTGATGAGGGTATGAACACTATCACTGTGATGGGTTTTGCAAGCAGGAAATGTAGTGATAGATTAGAAACAAAGGATTACATAGTTCAGGGGAAGGACTAAGTTTATCTGCAGGCAGTATTGGTTCTGTAAACTAGGGAAAAGGAATCCAAAAGCAACACAAAAAGGAAACAAGTGTTTATCGATAAATCAAATCTTGAGTTGTTTTATTCCTTATTACAGGCATGCACAACCATCACAAAGATAGGAATCAGATGGGTCAGATTTGATGATGAAACATGTATTCATCAGATGCAATTCAGTGTCCCCAGATTAATATATTAACAGCTACATTAGCTAGATTGAGTGATGGGCCTGTTTGTAGCCCTTCTAATGGTTTTAGATTCCTGGCACTATTGATAAGTAAAAAGCCACCCCATACTGCACAGAATAGCATAATAGCTATGTTTGGAAAATCGAGAAGACAAGAAAGAAAAGTACATGTTTTCTCAGGATAACTCCCCTCAGAAAGAAACCTTAGTACCAGTTTCAATATGCCCAAAAAACAGTAGGTCTTGGATAAGGGTTAACTTTCAGAACCAATGTGAATCAGAAATAAAACAGGAAACCCAGAAATTACTGGAAGCCATTTATTAACTATTGCCGGATAAACAAAACTGTCCTTATCATTGGGCCAAAAAAAGTTAGTCAATGTCACAGTCCCTTTTTAAAGTGGATGATCACACTGTTAACATCACAGTAAGAGTGAAAAATCTTGTACAGTAACTGCAAAGTTTCACCCTGACCTTTGAAGAAGATAAGAGCTAAATGAGATATAATTTCTTGTTTTTGTAGATTTTTGCAAACTATGCAGTCTAGTGGCTTGAAAAAGGCTTTGTGTTCAAATATACATATAAAGATGCTGCCTGTCCTTGGTCAGTAAGATTAGGGGCATGTATTTGGTGAGCTGGCTGTACGCCCAGAATATGAAAAGAACTAACTGTTGTCTAGTCTGCAACTTAGATAATTAGCATGTGTTGCCATCTTATCATTTGTTTAGAATGTCAGTCTTTTTGTTTAAAGGTATAAAGGACCATCTTCAGCTACTTATTTTTAAGTCTGGTGGTTGCAAGCCAGACTACCATATGCATATGTAAATAAAGAGACTTCTGCTTCACAGACACTGGAACTTTGTCATTTGTTTGACACTACACCTTAATGTTGATTTTCATTGAAAGCAGGTGCCTAGAGTTTCTTTTCCCCATCTTGGAAACATACTGTAGCTAACTAAGAATATCCACTCCATGTTAGAAAGCTCAAAGAATCTGACTGTTCTAATATTCCAACTAGAACACAGAAACACAACCACATCATCCAAGTCCTGTCTTCACTGCACTCGCTTCCCATATGATACCATGTACATCTCAAGGCTTTTTACTCAGAGATAGCTTAGCCTCCTAAGTGATCTTTTGTTTTTGTAAGCATCAATAAGACTATTCCAGTTGAAGGATGCGGTCGGTCTCAAAAAATGTCAAAGTCACAGAAATGTGCAGGTGGCAGAGCTTACAGTAACAGCCTTTAAACTGTGGAATGACTTACCAAACCTTAAGGATGCCCCATCTGTATCAGCTTCTTTATCAAAGCTGAAGAAGGTTTAGTTCTCTTTTACCCTAACTACCCAAAATTAATTATGTATAAAAACAATTACTAATGAAATGTGTTTTAAAACTTCACAAACCAAAGCAAGGTTGTGAAGAGTCAGAGAGCCTGCCTAGTGTAAAACACTTGGTTGCAGCATTGGGAGTATTGCATGTTAAATGGCACTAGCTCATTAGCAGCACCACCCTATCCCAGTGCATTGCCAGTCCTATGGTGCCACCTAAGTTTTTGGCAATAAAGTAAAACTACACATTCCAAGCATTGTAGAAACTCCCTGCTGAATTAACAGCTGTAGAGAGCTGCATCATAGAAGATGGCTTATGCCAAAACCTCATTTATAGCTCTTGTGATTAAGAAGTAACATTCCACAGAGGAGAGTAGAATGTCCTCATTTAAAAGTGTACATGCGTTTTATTTGGTAATGCTTTTATACTGCTGTGCATGTTACACACATTGAAGTGGTTTATCCATATATACTGTATAATTAGTCACACCTAGTATTTGAGCCCACACCCTTCCAACTACACATCCAAACCTTACCTACTGCTCCATATCATCATGAAAGCTCACCTACTAATATTTGGTTTGCTGCACAGACCATGCCACTACTTCCCTTCAGCCATTGTCTAACGAGTCTGGAGAAGTGGCATTCAAGTAATACTGCACATACTGTAGACTTAAGGGCCTTTTAAAATGGAACTTCATTGACAAGAAATGGGATCTTTAAATGCAATAGCAGTGCTGAAGACCCTTGTCAGATTGACCAAGCAGTTCTATATTTGTCTCATGGCAGATTAAGGGAGGACAGAAGTGGGTGTGGATTCAGTTGAGCCTCTCCTGCCTGCAGGACAAGGTTGGATCTTGATCATTCCAAGCATAAAAATTACCAGGCTGCAACTTCATTGAAGCCACAACTCATGAGTGACCACAAAAAAAAAAAAAAAGCTAAGTAATACTCAAATTCATGAGTAAAAAAAAGAAAAAAAAAATCTCATTTGGCAAATTCCCCCAAAACAGTATATTTAGACTAGAAACACCGCCCCACCTTCAGTTACACACCACACACAAAGTTCAGTTCAACATCTTTATTAGGATTGACTTCCATCAGCAGAATGCTCTCCCCACAGGAGACCAGGAACAGCCTGAAGAGAAACAATGAATTGAGAAGGTAAATCCCACCACACAGGACCAGATAAACTTGGAGCACCCTTTCGAACTACTCCTCAACCCACTGTAAAAGGAACAAGACATTAAGCAGAAACTAGTATGCACATGCCCAAAGAGGGTTCCTTATTTACATACAAGACAAACAAGCAACTGGAAACACTAATCCCTCCTACCTCTCAGTCCCTGGGGCCCTCATCCTTTCCCGGGCAGGGAGTCCTGACACACCGCCTGTCAGCATCTGGGTTCTCCAGCACAGGGATTTCTGAGACGGAGGGGGAAAGCACACAGAAGATGTTAAAGTCAGCATGTTGTAAAAAGCTTAAGTTTAATGAAGGTGCTTAACAGACACTCACTGCGGCCATCAAAACAGCCCTCCACACACTGCCGCTCAGACGGTAGGCACAGCTCTGTGGAGCACATGAAGTAGATCTGGAAGAGGGATTTTAAATTTAGGGCTTGCATATCAAGTTGCCATAGATATTTCACATGGAACTACAGAGTCGGCAACCACAAAAAGCCTCACCTCCTCATTGATGTAGGAGTAGGAGGTGCTGTCCAGGAACTGGAAGGTCTGGATGTGGAAGCGGCGGTGGTGCTTGGGCAGAGGCAGCTTGGAGTGGATGTGCAGGGTGGACGTGTGGCCGTAGTCCAGAGGGTTGGGGCAGCTGGAGAGAGGCACCAAGATCAGGACACTGCCTGCCACCCACTGACCAGCCCAGGGTTAGAGCTGCACAAGCAGGAGCCCCTCACCCGTCATAGAGCAGCACCCAGACAGCCTGGCCAGAGCGGGGGTAGGCAACGCAGTAGTGCACCAGCAGCACCAGGTTGGGGTCTGGAGCGTTCAGCAGTCGCACCTCCAGGTAGACTGGGTTCCCCAGTAGGAGCCGGAGGGGCCGGTGGTACTGAGGGTAGAACCTGGTGTAGCTCTCGTCTAGAAGATGGAGAAGGGATGGGTAGAGCTGTATACTGCAGCCAGACCAGAACACTACTGCATAGTGCAGTCTAGTCGGAAATGTTCCACTCTGGAACAGTCATTTCTTACCCCCTCAAGCCATGTCGCATTGAATACTCCCCTCGTGAGGAGCCGTTCAATAATCAACCTCTCACCTGTAGCAATCCTGAGCTGAACCCCAAACACTCCCTGGGACAGGACAGCAGAAGGCAGGTAAGGGCTCTTCACCAGGTAGCCTGTGCTGGCCAGGTTCCCTTCAGCATAGCGGCACTCCACCAGCAGCCTGGAGAGCAGGAGGCAAGCCATATTCCTCCATGTGGTAAGCTGGCCAGCACAAATCTCCATGATCAAAACCCTGCTCACCTGAAGGGGCTGTCCCTGGTAATGACTCCATAGTTCTGCATATTGCGTCTCGCCCGTGTCTCCACCTCAGCCAAGTAGATGGTGGTCTCTCCTACCACCTGAGCAGAGAGCAAGGTCAGTAACCATCAACTGCCTCTTGAGCGGGTCACTCCTACTTCTAATAAAGGAATTAGACACTCCTATATAGAGGATTAGGAGAACTGATTTTAAAGGGATCAGTGTACTCACAAAAGCATGGGTCCCACAGCCAGTGACAGGGAATTTGAAGATGGCAAATTCTGGGGTACAGATGACGGGGGTACAGGATGCGTTGCCAGCAATCACCAGGCTGGCAGGATCCACAGGGGGTACAGAGATGGTCCGAGGGACAGCAAAGACAAAGTGCTTGTCAGCAGTGCACTCTGGGGAGAGAAGAGCATGTCAGGATCTTCATTATTCTGGTCAGGAAGGTGCCTGGGACTGGATCAGTAAGGAGAGCCCTACCCTCCAGTGGATAGTAGCAAGAGGATGTTTTTGGGTCCACACAGCATCCCTTGGCCACGCAGTGGGCTGGAGAAATCCTCCCTGGACCGCAGACCACCTGATGGCTCCTGGGTAGTTGACATCCTGGGGAGACCAGATTGGATCCATCAACACACTTGTGGAGCCAGTTACCAGCTCTCCAACCTATACACTCACCCTCCCTTGGTTTGTAGGGGCGATAGGGACAGGACACCACAATCTCCCCTCTTGGGCCATCATTGGGATGGTACACCACCTTCACAGTGTAGTGCTGGTCCTGCAAAAAAAATAAAGGATCAGACAGATGAAGTTGCGATGGCAATCTCTGGAAGTGGGGTTGGCAAGTGGCAGATCTGAAAGTATCCAGGAACCTTCAGGAGAGCTGTTCTGTAGAATAGTAGAAGGCATGTTTACAGCCAAGATTTCAACCAACATCCTGAAGGTGTATGATCTGCAGTCTTGATTCACCCTCCACCCATCCTATTTTAAAGACTAAATACTCCCAAAAATAGTCCTCAATGGGCATGAACAAGAGTAAATTGCATCTCAGAGTGAACCCAGACTCATCCAACAGGTCATTCCATCTAGAACTCCTACTGAAATGTGTGAATGGTGAACTTCATGCAACAATACATTTACTTCTTGTCTGACAGATAGCAGGCTGGCCGCAAGATAAACAATTCCAGCCAGTCTGTTCCACACCTCACGCCATGAGTTCTTATGGTTGCTTAATTGATGGGTACCTAGATCGGCATCTACACTAGTAATTAAGAACTAGAACACCTTCGTATTTTCAAAATGAAAAGGCACGGAAGGAAGCCATGCTCGTGGTGCTCCATGCTTTCAGCAGGAAGAAAGCAACCTGGAGTCTTGCAGTACTTTATATAGGACAAGCCAAGCAGGAAAGGCTCCTGTAAGATACTGAAGTGCTTGTTGAGTCACAGCATGCAGAGACTTGTATTAAAACATCCATTTTATGCACTGTTGCTTGTGTTCAAGTTAACCAGAAGACTAAGCAAGAATTAACAAGCATCTTGCACTGATCTGCAGTCAAGAAGCTATGCTCAAAGAATATTGGTTTAACATGCCACATGTTCGGCATTCCAGCTTTCTAATGGCACCACCAAAATGCAGTTTTTATTCATCTTCTCAAAATGAAGAACCAGTACAAAGTGCTCGGAGAAGTAGAGTGCACACAGCATGAAATAACCATTAGAAGAGAGGTCAACATACTTGTGGCTGGGTGTGAAGCTATGCGAGAAATAGGATCATGGCACCAACATTTTTTCAGCACATGCTGGCATTCGCCCATTTCTTAATAACATGAGCTTAAAGAGCTGTGACACCTGAAGCTCAGGCCTGTCACTGTTAAGAGCACAAAGTCATTAACACTTCAGCTATGGGAGTGTCAAAAGGGATCGTTATTGGTCAGAAAAACTATTGGACCACTGAGGTCAAGAATGCAGATGTTACCTGCCCAGTTTTAATAGGTTTAAGCAACTCAAGCAGTCATTCTACAGTTATTAGCAAACTCTGTATTGATAGGAGCCTCAAATTTATAATAAAGGAACTTGACAAAATTCCATACATGTGTACCAAAAGAGATTAGGAAGATCCGTGCAGCAAAGGGTTCATCTTGCAATTGATTTGCCCTTCCTGGGGATTACACAGAGGTTTGTGCTTAACAGCTATAAAAGTTCAGCTACTTCACTAGTATGACTAAAACTAGCCTTACTGTTTAGTCATCTAAGAAGATGAGTGCATATTTAGCTTAACAGTCACTTTCTAGTTGCCCTCTAATTTAGTCTGACTCTTGGGGACTTGACAGGCCAGATTAACACCGATCTGAACCAACTTCTTGTAGACCACAGGCTTACAATCCTACCAATACTCATTTGTTTAGACAAGGTCTTACTTTCAGGCATGTTGTAGAATTGGAAATGGAAGGCATGTCTAATACTCAAGAAACAAAGCCCAAGCTCAGCCTCACCACAAGCCGAACATGGCAGCCAGTGTACAGGATGGTCAGGGTGTTCAGGTGCCGCCCTGCAGTCACAGAGTATCCACAGGATGGAGTGTCCAGCACAGACACCAAGCCGCCAGAAGAACCTGCACAGGGTACACAGGAGTCCAATTTTCCTTTGGCAGGATTTTATATATTGCAGGTGCAAAAAGCAAAATCAGCAATAGATTACAGCACACTGGATAGAGGCAGCCATATCATTTCAAGGTGCATCTCCAAATAGCTATCAGGACAGGGTAATGCTATAATCCACAGTGTCAAGGCACATTTAGAGAACCCTGGAACTGCTCAAAACACCACATCAAGCTCCCTGTTCCATTAGTGGCTAGGTAAAAGCCTCCTGCATTACCAGAGACCAGCAGTAAAAGCCCTTCCCCAGTCACTCACTCTGAACCTTGATCTCCTCCAGGGGGCCAGCAGGCAGGGTCACAGTCATGCACACCTCACTGCAGGAGATGGTCAGGCCTCTGGGAGGTGGGGGTGGAGGGACAACTGGAACATGGCAGGACACCGTGCCAGTCACCCATTTCCTCTGCTGTTTGTCATAGTATCTCACGGTCAGGGAGTAGTGTTGCCGCTGGTTCTTCCTCTGTGGTGGGGAACAGGGTTGCAGGTTAAAAGCACTGATGTAGAGCTGTTTGGATCAACTAGGGCACTATTGCTCTCACACAAGCTCCCAGGGTGTCCAAACCCAGAACTTCCCCTTACCCAGGTCCTGATGTAACACCCTTTGTAGGAAGCCACCAGCACCAGCCAGCTCCTGGTGGTCCACACCTTGTGCCCACAGTGCATTGGGAGACTGGTGACCAAGAGAGAAGCCATTTTGCCTGGGAGAAGGTGGAGTGTTAGAGGCTTACACATAAGTGGCCTTTCACAGCAGCTCTGTACAGCACCACAGATCTTCCCTTTGCAAGGGACATCCACTGCATCATGCCCCGAATTCCTCCACATTTACCTGGTCTTCTCTCAATGGAATTGATCAAAAAGGTACTGATCTGGAATGCATGCAGGTTCTCTTTGGTTACATTTGAAACATTATAAACTGGAGAATTGTCACAAAGGTACACTCCTCATATCTTCATTAAAAAAAAAAAAGAATCTGATACACAAGCATTCCTATTGTTCTAACCTAGCAGAACATCTCCCTGGTAAAGGGTCTGGTTTCAAGCACAGGTGTACCCATTTAGTGAGGCTACAGCTCAAACTACCATGAGGTTGAGGTTATTCTCCCAACTTGTATTCCACACCCAACCCCATGTTTAAGATCTAACATGCATAATTACAACTATGGAGCAAGGAGCAAGTAACCCACTGCACGACATACAATCCATGGAGCAAAAAGCACATTTGGAGGCACTGTAGACCTCGGAATTAGTAGGGATAGTCACAGAAGTATTTAGCCCCCAGCTTGTATTTCCCTACCAACCCCAATGAAAGTGTGATCTTCAAAGACAAGTAAAATATTCTGGAGATGTATCTACCCACTGAGGTACAGGGACAATTGTTTAGAGGGGCTGTCCTGCTACTTTTGGGGATACCACTGCAGCACAATCCTTTGTTTTTCAGCTCAGATGGCACATGAACAGGTTTTGATCTCCTGAACAGAGGATGGCACAACCTGTCCATGTATAGGGCTAGTGCAAGTACAGGCAGGGCAGAACCTCACCCTTCAGCAGGTAGACTCGGCTGAACCTCCTCACAGAGAACTTGAGCATCATGCTGCTCTTGCCACAGGACAGCAGGGGGCGGCTGTGGGATTGCTGCTGCTCGGGGTCACCCTGAGACTCTGGGAGGGAAGAGGACAGCAAGAAGTGTTACTGGGTACAAGACCTTCAAATTGGTAACTGCAGCAGCAAAGGTTTATTCCATGCTGAAAAGAGAAGAAAAACAGTTCCACAGCTGGAACTATCTTCAGGTGAAGGCTCTTTTCAGCCTTGAATAAACAGTTACTTGTTCCTGTGAAGAGCTACAAGAACACACTTCACTCTGAAGGAATTCCTGCTGTAACCCACTTATAGGAAAGTGGGAGCAGCCATATGCAAAGCACTCATGGAGATATTCCACTGGTCATGACCATTCCTATGCATTCCGGACTTCCTTTTAGAGGAAATACAGCAGAGCTACTTTACTACCATGCACTTGTATTCAGTCCAAAGACTTGCAGAAACTCCCTACCAGGGTCAGATGAAGGAGGATCTGCTTCAGAGGGACCAGTTGTCACTGCTGCCACATCTCTCTGCACATCAGCACTCGAGTCCTTATCCAGCTCTTCCCCCTCAGCATCAGAGCCCATTTCCATCAAGTCCTGCTCGTCCCCATTTAGTACCCCTCTCACCTCTCCAGCAGAATAACCATCATATCCATCTGGTGGGGTCTCCTGGAACGCAGGACTACCCATATTTGGCTCAAAGCCATCATAACCTTCCTCCTCATCAAAAACAGCATCATGACCCTCAAGCTGGGCTTGGGCCACCGCAACACAGAGCCATGCTAACAATCCAGGAAAAAGCAAATCCATCACACCCACTCCTCTACCCATTTTTATCATACAAAAACACTTCAAGAGCAGGAATAACTACCTCTCCTGCCGCTGGGGTTTATACACACGCACGGTGAGGCGCGCGCTGTCCTGTGGGCCAATCAGGAGCAGGTAAGGAAGTCCAGAACATTCTCACGCGCTGAGGTTTCGGACGCGGTGTTGAGAGTGAAATCACGTGACACAGCTTGACTACCCGTCTTCTGGCGTCATCAGTCTAAACTTAAACAATAAAAATATAACCTTGAGAAATTTAAAGATTTACAGCAATGAGGAACAGTAAATCTCATTAATACATCTTGTAAACAAACTTATAAAATCGCGATGAAATGCCGTTGATCCAATGGCACTGTGATGTGTTTGAATTTCACAATGATTCTTCATAATATTAATATTATAGCTGTGATGCAGATCGCGGTAACTTTCACTGTGTTCGAAGATCCCGCTGTGTTGATGACCTGAGCAAATTGAAACGCCAGCAAACACCTCCGTATGACAATACATTCTCACGAGCCGATATTAGACATGAAGGTTGAAAGCGAAGGCAGGTGACAACAAGTTTACTACGGGAGTCTTGTTCAAGGTGAGAAGTGTGTTCATAACGGGAACATTTAACCAGTTCATTTCCGTCCAGTTGTATTGCTAATACGGACAGAGTGTGAGTCGGCATAACTTTTTAAAAACGCATCTCCTTGAGGTTGACTCCCACTACAGACAGCACAAACGAAGAAACCCATCTCATTCGTTAGTGCTACGTTTGTGCCGGTTGGTGCTGTTGAAAGTAGCGTTTTGCTGCTGTCGATTCCGAGATACACTGTAGGTCCTTGTTTGTTCGGGCAATCACGTGACTGTACAAGCCAGTTTAAAGGTACCAACACACCCGGTACTTTTAACTACTTGATGTGATGAAACCAACGGATGCAATCTGTTTCGGTGAAAGCTTCTTCTCGCGAATTGCAATTGTAATCTATAGTCACAACTGTAACAATATTTTTCAAGTTTCACTAGCGTGTGTAACGATCATTATAACGTTCTCGACAAATGAAGCTTTCAAAGAGGTCTTTGTGGAGATGCAGAAAATCTGTCAGGAATCATTTCAGCTCTCTGCCATTGGTGTCAACTTATCAAAGATCACAATTGAAAGATCTGATGGTCGTGATCTTTCTGTATTTGCATCATACTTCGAAAAGGGAGGCGCTATTTTCAAATGCAAAACGTCCACCCACCGAACTCAAGTTGCACAAAATGCAATTGATTTCAACACATCGAGTAATTAAAGGTACCGAGTGTGTTGGTACTTTTAAACTTCCTTGTAGATACAGTCTATGTTCGGTTGTTTTATCTGAAAATAAAAAGACTGTCCAAGATTCCCCTGGTCTGCATGTGAGACGGTAGAGTTTCCAATGTTGTTTTGCAGTCAAATTACGAACTACCTGGGTTAACTTGGTGCACAGTGCCCCCTTTAAAAAATCCTGATTCTTTTTCACATGTACGATTTTTTCTTTTTGCTTAATCAATCAATGAAAGTTTATTTATCAAATCCACAATACACCGTGCACCATTAGTTGCTGGCAATGAAATGTCTTTTCTGCCAGCTCACCGGGGCTGAAAATCACAAGATTCAAGTGACAAAATAAGGTTATAATAATAGATAAGTGTCAAAGTAAGGTGAACCCTTTGGGCGAGGAATATTCCTGCCTCGTGTACGACTACGCCACCTAGCAATACAAACGGGGTGCTAGGGCCCCTCTACATTACCACAGGTTCTGTTTATCTCCCAGAATCACCAATGCACACACAGACCAGCGACAAGCATTAGTATTGTATAAGTGCCCTTTTTATTGTCTAACTACAATACATTCACATTCACTATCACCCAAAAACACAATGAAAACAGCATTCGCAGAAGCAAAAATTCCTTCCCAGGGTCATAACGAATACAGAGGGGCAGCAGTCTTCCCTGTAATATACTGAAGAGAGCTATTCAAACGTTTCTACTTAGTATCTGTAGTCTCTGATGGCCCACTTGAAGGAGAGGGGTATTGCCCCATCTCCGTTCAGGTAACAGTAGAAATCCTCTGCAGGCTGTATTACATTCCCCTCAGTTTGAATCGGCTAGCTGTGCCAGTTTCCTTGTTCCTTGTCTTCAGGTGTTAAAGTCTCTGTACAGTACCTCTGTTCCAATACCAGTGTCTCCCGTGCTCCTCAGTTACTGAACCAGTAGTTCCTTGCCTCCAGGTATTCGACATCTCTGCACAGCACCTCTGTGGTCTCGCACTCTGCAGCTTCCCTTGTGCTGCCTGTGTTGTCTCCAGGGTCCAGTAGGAATCGGGAGCCCCCTCTGTTCTGTCTCAGGTCTTTTTATCCCCCTCCTTAGCCTATCCCTTTCAGGGGGGTTACTACTGTCCCTATCAGAATCGGGTTTGCCCAGTATTTTTCCCAGGAGGAAGCTTGTGCTGTTTGAAGGGTGTGTGAGTGCCGAGCTAGGTGTCATGGGACCTTATCAGTTCACCCCTTGGTATGGCTAAATACATATGCCGAATACAATTAAATGTATGAAAACAATGGTCTTGTGATACAGGAAGTTACTAATCCTAACTCTTTAAAAATACATTGCTTGAAACACGAATCTTTAAATGGCCCTTGATTTGCATACTAATTTAAAAAGAACCCAAGGAGAAACCGATGACTTTGGTGTTTTCAGTGGAGATCGGGTTCATTGGTATAGCATACAGCAGGTGTGGGAAAATACACATAGCTGAGCAAGGATTGAGATTAGAAAATGGCACATGTCCATGTGTAAATATTGATTTATTGACTGTTTCACTGGTGTCTGTGGGTATTTTAGCATTGTATGATAGAATAATCTAGACATTTGTAGAATAATAGCACCAGAGAGCTGACAATACATAGACACTTTTCTATATGAAAGCAAGTGTTAAGGACAAAAATGTCCTTTTAACCGCAACAGGGCTGAAGTCTTGCTTCTGGGCTCCTCCCATTAACTCTGTGAAGCCAGTGCAGTATCTGTCTGTGGAAGACACTGCACCTGCCACTCATTAGATCCAGGCACCTAGATGTGCAAATATTGTAAAATCATCCTCCTTCCTCCTCAAATATCAGACTATGCCCTATGTTTACCCCTAACAGTAGCTACAAGTTAGTCACCATTTTCATCCTCTTTGAAATTGATTACTACAACTCTTGGCTCACCAGGGTGCCTACATTCACAGGGAACAAAACCATATGTGCAGAATGCTTGTGGAAGTGATCCAAACATTCTTTAGAAGGGTTTTTATGGACCTGGTTCTGTGTCTGCCATTTTATTCTCGTACTCTATTGCAAACCCCTTTTCTTCCCCCACCATTTCTGGCATTGTTGCCTCCTTTGCTTGGTTTTTTACTATAGTGAAGTGACATGAGAAGCCACTTTTAAAAAGGATCCATCTGAAGTTCATTGGAACATATTGTCCTGCACTTATTTGAAACTGCCATCAAGAGGAGTACCGTTTGTGCTAATCTAACTTCCAGAAAGTCCTACAACCCACCCACTAGAGGGTTTCCACAAAATGAAAATGCCAATGACAAGACTGCTGCTGTCACTATTCTGTGGTAGCAAAGCCCATTAACATTCTTAGACAGTAGGGCTTTGAATATCTCACTCACCCAAGAGTGTCTTTAACTAGACCAATTCCAAATGGCAATGAAACTTCTGAACATGGAAGCTTCTCATGCCTACTAATAGCACAACTGCACCCATCTCTACAGCAGCATATTTTAAATGCCCTAGGTACAAGAACTGCTCCAGGACCCTTGAATACTTCTGGCCAAACCATCACATTTAGGCATGGCCATGTGAAATGGTTGCACTGCCTACAACCCACTCAATGGAGTAGAGCTCCACAAACATTCTCTAATGCAATTGGTCTCAAACCTCAGCTGATGTGAAACCTGAGAAAGTAACACTGCATACAGTATATACCAAAAAAAATAGCAAAGCCTATTACTCAAGTGAATTATAACCCCTTCCAGAACATCCAAGTCAGGTTGACACTTCATGATGGAAGCAGACTGCCAGAGGTGGCAGTAATCTGTTGACCAACAGCGAGACCCAGTCCCGCAGGAACTACAATTCAGTGGCAAAGGACACCATTAGACCCTTACAGGTTGGTAACATGACCATGGATAATTACACCCATTTTACTTGTCCAAGAGCCCAAATAACCCCCCCCCCCTCTCCAGTTAAAGCACACAGTACTCAGAATCACTTTCAACACCTTTATTAGGACCAACTTCCAACAGAACCAGCTCTTCAGACACAGGTTGCTGGTCCCTGAAGCAGCAGGCAAGAACCTGAAAAAGTGGTTGAAGCCCCATTATGGGCAGGAAAAACAGGATTTTCTGGAGATACATACAATGGGAGAAAAACAACAAAGGAATCAGGCCTTGGATGCCCTGAAAAAAAGCCTCCATGCAAAGGGGTCCCATAGGAATTTAGCAACACTGGTACCCCACACCTACCCCTCAGTCCTTAGGGCCCTCATCCTTTCCTGGACAGGGGGTCCTGACACAGCGCCTGTCAGCATCTGGGTTCTCCAGCACTGGGATTTCTGCAAGAGAAGATCAGATAGTGGGCTCCCGAGGTAAAGATACTATTGCAAAGCATCCGATGTGCATGGACAGAAGGAACACACGGAGAAGACCTTAAATAGAGACTCACTGCGGCCATCAAAGCAGCCCTCCACACACTGCCGCTCAGACGGTAGGCACAGCTCTGTGGAGCACATGAAGTAGATCTGGAAGAGGGATTTTAAAATTAGGGCTTGCAGATCAAGTTGCCATAGATATTTCACATGGAACTACAGAGTCTGCAACCACAAAAAGCCTCACCTCCTCATTGATGTAGGAGTAGGAGGTGCTGTCCAGGAACTGGAAGGTCTGGATGTGGAAGCGGCGGTGGTGCTTGGGCAGAGGCAGCTTGGAGTGGATGTGCAGGGTGGACGTGTGGCCGTAGTCCAGAGGGTTGGGGCAGCTGGAGAGAGAGGCACCAAGATGAGGACTCTGCCTGCAACCTACTGACCAGCCCAGGGTTAGAGCTGCACAAGCAGGAGCCCCTCACCCATCATAGAGCAGCACCCAGACAGCCTGGCCAGAGCGGGGGTAGGCAACGCAGTAGTGTACCAGCAGCACCAGGTTGGGGTCTGGAGCGTTCAGCAGTCGCACCTCCAGGTAGACTGGGTTCCCCAGCAGGAGCCGGAGAGGCCGGTGGTACTGAGGGAAGAACCTGGAGTAGCTCTCGTCTAGAGGAAGATGGAGAAGGGATGGGTGGAGCTGTATGCTGTGGCCGGATCATAAAGCCATGGCATTGTGGAGGCTAGCATAGCCAGTCATTTCTCTTACCCCTCAAGCCATGTTGCATTGTACACTCCCCTCTTGAGAGGAGCCATTTGATTATTAACTGCTCTCACCTGTAGCAATCCGGAGCTGCACCCCAAACACTCCGTGGGACAGGACAGCAGAGGGCAGGTAGGGGCTCTTCACCAGGTAGCCTGTGCTGGCCAGGTTCCCCTCAGCATAGCGGCACTCCACCAACAGCCTGCAGAGCAGGAGGCAAGCCATATTCCTCCATGTGGTAAGCTGGCCAGCACAATAGATCTCGATCAAAACCCTGCTCACCTGAAGGGGCTGTCCCTGGTAATGACTCCATAGCTCTGCATATTGCGTCTTGCCCGTGTCTCCACCTCAGCCAAGTAGATGGTGGTCTCTCCTACCACCTGAGCAGAGAGCAAGGTCAGTAACCATCAACTGCCTCTTGAGCAGGTCCCTCTTACTTCCAATAAAAGAATTCTATTCCCCTATACAGACAATTGGGAGAACCAATTTTAATGGGATCAGTGTACTCACAAAAGCATGGGTCCCACAGCCAGTGACAGGGAATTTGAAGATGGCAAACTCTGAGGTACAGATGACAGGGGTGCAGGATGCGTTGCCAGCAATCACCAGGCTGGCAGGATCCACAGGGGGTACAGAGATGGTCCGAGGGACAGCAAAGACAAAGTGCTTGTCAGCAGTGCACTCTGGGGAGAGAGGAATATGTCAGGATCTTCATTATTCTGGTCAGGAAGGTGCCTGGGACTGGGTCAGTAAGGAGAGCCCTACCCTCCAGTGGATAGTAGCAAGAGGATGTTTCTGGGTCCACACAGCATCCCTTGGCCACGCAGTGGGCTGGAGAAATCCTCCCTGGACCACAGGGCACCCGATGGCTCTTGGGTAGTTGACATCCTGGGAAGACCAAATTGGATCCATCAGCATAGCTATGGATCCAGTTACCAACTCTCCAACCTATTCACTCACCCTCCCTTGGTTTGTAGGGATGATAAGGGCAGGACACCACCACCTCACTTCTTGGGCCACCATTGGGAATGTACACCACCTTCACAGTGTAGTGAAGATCCTGCAAGGGAAAGAGAGAATAAGACATATGCAGTTGTGTGCAGATGGCCAACCCCATTTCCAGATCTGAAAGTACCCAGGAACTACCAGAAGGGCTATTCTGTAGAGCAGTGGAAGGTATGTTTACAGCCAGGTTTTCAACCCACATCCTGAAGGTGAGTGATCCACAGTGTTAATTTACCCCCCCGACCCCACATCCTATTTTATAAAATCTCAAATATTCCACAATAAGCATAACCAAGAGTAAATTGCATCTTGGAATGACCTGTCTAAAGGTGTGGATTCATTCCATCTAAAACTCCTAGTGAAATAAATAGTCCTATGAAGTTAAACGTTCACACATTTACTTCAGGTCTGACAGATGCAAGCTCGCTGTAAGTGTATGCACTTCCAGCTAGTCTGTTCCACACTTCAGGTTACAAATTCTTAATTGATTGGTACCTACAGTAGATAGGTGTATACACTGTAGTAATTAGTAATTAGAGTAGCTGGTTTTTAACAAGATGAGAAGCCTATATAATACTCAGGAAATACAAAGCCCAAGCTCAGCCTCACCACAAGCCGGACATGGCAGCCAGTATACAGGATGGTCAGGGTGTTCAGGTGCCGCCCTGCAGTCACAGAGTATCCACAGGATGGAGTGTCCAGCACAGACACCAGGCTGCCAGAAGAACCTGCACAGGGTACACAGGAGTCCAATTTTCCTTTGGCAGGATTTTATATATTGCAGGTGCAAAAAGCAAAATCAGCAATAGATTACCGCACACTGGATAGAGGCAGCCATATCATTTCAAGGTGCATCTCCAAATAGCTATCAGGACAGGGTAATGCTATAATCCACAATGTCAAGGCACAGTTGGAGAACCCTGGAACGGCTCAAAACACCACATCAAGCTCCCTGTTCCATTAGTGGCTAGGTAAAAGCCTCCTGCATTACCAGGGACCAGCAGTAAAAGCCCTTCCCCAGTCACTCACTCTGAACCTTGATCTCCTCCAGGGGGCCAGCAGGCAGGGTCACAGTCATGCACACCTCACTGCAGGAGATGGTCAGGCCTCTGGGAGGTGGGGGTGGAGGGACAACTGGAACATGGCAGGACACCGTGCCAGTCACCCATTTCCTCTGCTGTTTGTCATAGTATCTCACCGTCAGGGAGTAGTGTTGCCGCTGGTTCTTCCTCTGTGGTGGGGAACAGGGTTGCAGGTTAAAAGCACTGATGTAGAGCTGTTTGGAGCAACTAGGGCACTATTGCTCTTGCACAAGCTCCCAGGGTGTCCAAACCCAGAACTTGCCCTTACCCAGGTCCTGATGTAACACCCTTTGTAGGAAGCCACCAGCACCAGCCAGCTCCTGGTGGTCCACACCTTGTGCCCACAGTGCTTTGGGAGACTGGTGACCGAGAGAGGAGCCATTTTGCCTGGGAGAAGGTGGAGCGTTAGAGGCTTACACATAACTGGCCTTTCACAGCAGCTCTGTACAGCACCACAAAGCAAGAACACAGATTCCCCCCACTTTCTAGGGACATCCACTGCATCATGCCCCTAATTCTGGTCCTCCACACTTGCCTGCTCTTCTCTCAATTTAATTCAAAGGGTACTGAACTGGAATGCATGCAGGTTCTCTTTGGTTACAATAGAAACTGGAGGCTTAGCACAATGGTACACACCCTGCATCTTCATAAAAAAAGAAGAATCAGATACAAGCATTAGCATTCTTACCTAGCAGAGCACATCCCCCCGGTAAATGTGGTTTCAAGCATCTTGTGCACAGACATACCCATTTAGGGAGATACAATCCATTGAGCAAAAAAAGCACATTCATTTGGAGGCACTGTCGACTTAATAGAATTAAGAGATCGTCACAGAAGTATTTACCCCATACATTGTATGGAACAAGATCCCCATATCCATTCCCATGAAATGATATGATGTTCAAAGACGAGCAGAATGTTCTGGGGGTGTATCTACCCATTGAGGTACAGGGACAATTGTTTAGAGAGGCTGTCCAGCTATTTTTGGGGATACCACTGCAGCACAATCCTTTGTTTTACAGCTCAAATGGCGCATGAACAGGTTTTGAGCTCAAAAACAGAGGATGGAGACCCTGTCCACGTATAGGGCTAGTGCAGGTACAGGCAGGGTAGAACCTCACCCTTCAGCAGGTAGACTCGGCTGAACCTCCTCACAGAGAACTTGAGCATCATGCTGCTCTTGCCACAGGACAGCAGGGGGCGGCTGTGGGATTGCTGCTGCACGGGGTCACCCTGAGACTCTGGGAGGGAAGAGAGGACAGCAAGAAGTGTTACTGGGTACAAGACCTTCAAGTTGGTAGCTGTATCAGCAAAGGTTTATTCCATGCTGAAAAGAGAAGAAAAACAGTTCCAGCTTTGGAGCCTTCTTCAGGTGAAGGCTCCACAGCCAAAACAGTGTTCTCTACTCTCAGCATGGAATAAGTCTTTACTTGATTCTGTGAAGAGCTACAAGAACACATTTCACTATAGATTACTAAAATCCCTTCACAAGGAATTTCTGCTGTAACCTACTCAAAAGGAAATAGGAGCAAAGCAGTCATGTAGATATTCCACTGGTCATAACGATGCATCCAGCCTTCCTTTGAGAGAAAATACAGCAGAACTAGTTGACTACCACGCAGTTGTATTCAGTCCACAGATTTGAAGAAACTCCCTACCAGGGTCAGATGAAGGAGGATCTGCTTCAGAGGGACCAGTTGTCACTGCTGCCACATCTCTCTGCACATCAGCACTCGAGTCCTTATCCAGCTTTTCCCCCTCCGCATCAGAGCCCATTTCCATCAAGTCCTGCTCGTCCCCATTTAGTACCCCTCTCACCTCTCCAGCAGAATAACCATCATATCCATCTGGTGGGGTCTCCCGGAATACAGGACTACCCACATTTGGCTCAAAGCCATCATAACCTTCCTCTTCACCAAAAACAGCATCATGACCCTCAAGCTGGGCTTGGGCCACTGCAACACAGAGCCATGCTAACAATCCAGGAAAAAGCAAATCCATCACACCCACTCCTCTCCCCATTTTTTCATACAAAAACACTTCAAGAGCAGGAATAACTACCTCTCCTGCCGCTGGGGTTTATACACACGCACAGTGAGGCGCGCGCTGTGCTGTGGGCCAATCAGGAGCAGGTAAGGAAGTCCAGAACATTCTCACGCGCTGAGGTTTCGGACGCGGTGTTGAGAGTGAAATCACGTGACACAGCTTGACTGCCCGTCTTCTGGCGTCATCAGTCTAAACTTAAACAATAAAAATATAACCTTGAGAAATTTAAAGATTTACAGCAATGAGGAACAGTAAATCTCATTAATACATCTTGTAAACAAACGTATAAAATCGCGATGAAATGCCGTTGATCCAATGGCACTGTGATGTGTTTGAATTTCACAATGATTCTTCCTAATATTAATATTATAGCTGTGATGCAGATCGCGGTAACTTTCACTGTGTTCGAAGATCCCGCTGTGTTGATGACCTGAGCAAATTGAAACGCCAGCAAACACCTCCGTATGACAATACATTCTCACGAGCCGATATTAGACATGAAGGTTGAAAGCGAAGGCAGGTGACAACAAGTTGATTACAGGAGAGTCTTGTTCAAGGTGAGAAGTGTGTTCATAACGGGAACATTTAACCAGTTCATTTCCGTTCAGTTGTGTTCCTAATACGGACAGAGTGTGAGTCGGCATAACTTTTTAAAAACGCATCTCCTTGAGATTGACCCCCCCTACAGACAGCACCAACGATGAAATACATCTCATTCGTTAGTGCTACGTTTGTGTCGTTGAAAGTAGCGTTTTTCTGTTGTTGTTTCCGAGATACACTGTAGCGCCTAGTGGTTTCGGGTAATCACGTGACTGCGTACAAGCCAGTTTAAAGGTACCAACACACTCGCTACTTTTAACTACTTGATGTGATGAAACCAACGGGTGCAATTTGTTTCGGTGAAAGCTTCTTCTCGGGAATTGCAATTGTAATCTATAGTCACAACTGTAACCATATTGTTCAAGTTTCACTAGCGTGTGTAACGATCACTATAAAGTTCTCGACAAATGAAGCTTTCAGACAGGTCTTCGTGGAGATGCAGACAATCTTTTAGAAATCATTTCAGCTCTCTGCCACTGGGCTCAACTTATCAAAGATCACAATTAAAAGATCCGATGGTCGTGATCTTTCTGTATTTGCGTCATACTACGAAAAAGGAGGCGCAAAACATCCACCCCACCGAACTCAAATTGCACGAAAAGCAACCCCGTTGATTTAATCACATCAAGTAATTAAAAGTACCGCGTGTGTTGGTACTTTTAAACATCATTTAGATACAGTCTGTGTTCGGTATTTTTATCTGAAAATAAAAATACTTTCCAGATTCCAGATTGTTTTGCATTCAAAATCTGAACTCCCTGGCTTAAGTTGGTGCATAGTGCCCCCTTTAAAAAGTCCTGATTCTTTTCACATTTAAGATTTTTTCTTTTTGCGTAATCAGAGTTTATTAATCAAATCCACAACAATACACCGTGCAGCAGTAGCTGCGGGCAATGAAATGTTTTTTTTTTTCTGCGAGCTCGAAATCACAAAATTAAAGTGACAAAATAAGGTTATATAATAATAGATAATAGTGCAATAGAAATGGAATAAAATAAACTCAGACAGAGCTCAATATAAATGGAGCTGCGATGTGTCCAGGGTGTATGCAATACATTATGTCCAAGTAGTGCAGTATGCCGATTCTATGAAATGTATGAAAACAATGGTCTTGTTATACAGGAAGTTACTAATCCTAACTTTTTTAAAAACACGTAGCTGAAAGACGAATCTTTAAACGGCCCTTGATTTGCATACTCATTTAAAAAGGACACAATGAGAAACCGATCACTTCTTCAATTTTTTTAAAAAAGGACACAGCTACGAAGACGTGCTAGTTAAAGCCAATTTGTAAGAACTTGCAGTCGCTTGCTAATATTCGCCTTTTAAGGCCACATCCGCAACTCTTCTGACTTAGGGTATGATGTTGGTGACAAATGTAATTTTCCTCTTCACTCAAACGCACAGAGGATACTGGAATTAAGTGCAAAAAACACCACCGCCCCCTACCAGGGCAAACAAAATGGCAGAATTCCAATACTCGCTCCAGTAACAGAGCGCTTGAAGTCGGCAGACGGGGTTACTACTGTATATCTCGGAAACGGCATCAGCACAAGCGCTACTTTAAACGGCACAAACGTAGCACAAAGCAATGAGGAGGGTTTCATCGTTTGTACTGTCTGTGGGATGTGTGCGCGTGGGGGGCTAGGCAAATTCACGGAGCTTAAAAGAACCGTTTTCAGTGGTCGGGTTCATCAGTATTTCATACACTAGGTGACGAGGCTAATAAGGAGGAAAATACAAATAGCTGAGCAAGGATTGAGATTAGAAAATGGCACAACATATCCATGTGTAAATATTGATTTATTGACTGTTTCACTGGTGTCTGTGGGTATTTTATCATTGTACGATAGAATAATAATCTAGACATTTGTAGAATAATAGCACCAGAGAGCTGACAATACATAATTAGACACTTTTCTATATGAATGCAAGTGTTAAGTACAAAAATGTCCTTTTAACCGCAACAGGGCTGAAGTCTTGCTTCTGGGCTCCTCCCATTAACTCTGTGAAGCCAGTGCAGTATCCCTGTCTGTGGAGGACACTGCACCTGCCGCTCATATTAGATCCAGGCACCTACTGTAGATGTGCAAATATTGTAAAATCATCCTTCTTCCTCCTGAAATATCAGACTATCCCCTATGTTTACCCCTAACAGTAGCTACAAGTTAGTCACCATTTTCATCCTCTTTGAAATTGATTACTACAACTCTTGGCTCACCAGGGTGCCTACATTCACAGGGAACAAAATGGGTATGTGCAGAACTCAGCAGCCAGTATCAGGACCAGGGCTTGTGGAAGTGATCCAAACATTCTTTAGAAGGGTTTTTAGGGGACTGGTTCTGTCTGCTGTTTTATTGTCCTACTCTATTGCAAACCCCTTTTTTCATTTCTGTGATTCAGCCTCCTCCTTTGTTTGGGTTTTTACTACTGTAAAGTGGTTTGAGAAGCTACTTTTAAAGGTTTCATCTCAAGTTCAATGTAGGCATTTCACCCTGCACTTAAGTGAAACTGCCACCAAAAGGACCATCATCCCTCCCACTAGATGAATTTGAAAATGCCAACTACACAGAAGTGCCGCCATCACTGCTGTATTTTGTGGTAGAAAAGCCAATTAATATCTTCTTAGAGAGTAGGGCTTTGAGTATCTGTCACTCACCAGCAATGAGCTTTAGACTGGCAGTATTTCATTTGCCATTTGGAATTGAACATGTACTATTACTAGGCCTGAAAAGCTTCCAACTGCACCCGTGTATACGGCAGCTTTGTTTTTTTAATGCCTTTGGCATTTAAGAACTGCTCCAGCCCCCTTGAGTACTTCTGGCTGAACCATCACATTTAGGTGCAGGTATGAGATCTGGATGGAGAGAGGCATCACCATGTGAAATGGTTGCACTGCCTACAACCCACTCAATGGGGTAGAGCTTCACAAACATTCTCTAATGCAATTGGTCTAAAACCTCAGCTGATGTGAAGCTGGAGAAAAGGAACAATATTGAAGAGATAAGAGACACCTGGGAAGGGAGATAATTTTAGTTTTCCATTTTTTTTTTTGCAAACTACTGTATGCAGTCTAGTGGCTTGAAGTTGGCTTTGTGCCCAAAAGGCACAATTGGGCCTGTCCTTGCTCAGTCAGATAAAGGACATGTATGGGGTGAGCTGGCTGTAGGCCCAGAACATGAAAAGAACCGTTGTCTAGTCTGCAACTTAGATATGATTGGCATGTGTTGCCATGTTATCATTTGTTTAGAATGCATCATAGTAACTGGTTTGTTTTAAGGTATAAAGGACTCTCTTGTCTGGTGGGAGCAAGCCAGACTTCCATATGCATATGAAATGCTAAAGACTTGTGCTTCAGACACCTGAACTTTGTCATTTGTATGACAACACTTGTCATACAAGTATATGACCAATAGCGAGAGTCTGTCCTGCAGGAACTACAACGCAGCAGGAAAGGACACCATTAGACCCTTACAGGTTGGTGACCCAACATGAGTATGGATAATTGCACCCATTTTACTTGCTCAAGAGCCCAACTACCCCCCCTCCAGTTAAGGCATACAGGACACAGAATCACTTTCAACATCTTTATTAGGACTGACTTCCTCCAACAGAACCAGCTCTTCAGACACAGGTTGCTGGTCCCTGAAGCAGCAGGCAGGAACCTGAAAAAGTGGTTGAAGCCCCCTTAAGTGCAGGAGAAACACAGGACTGAGACACTACTAGGAGAGAAATTACAGAAAGGAAGCAGGACTTCAAAGCCTTGGGGGGGGGGGGGGGGGGGCATCCTAGGAATTTAACAAAACTAGTACCCCCCCGCTCCCAACCTACCCCTCAGTCCCTGCGGCCCTCATTCTTTCCTGGACAGGGGGTCCAGCCACAGCGCCTGTCAGCATCTGGGTTCTCCAGCACTGGGATTTCTGCAAGAGAAGATCAGATAGTGGGCTCCCAAGGTAAAGATACTATTGCAAAGCATCAGATGTGCATGGACAGAAGGAACACACGGAGAAGAGCTTAAATAGAGACTCACTGCGGCCATCAAAGCAGCCCTCCACACACTGCCGCTCAGACGGCAGGCACAGCTCTGTGGAGCACATGAAGTAGATCTGGAAGAGGGATTTTAAAATTAGGGCTTGCAGATCAAGTTGCCATAGATATTTCACATGGAACTACAGAGTCTGCAACCACAAAAAGCCTCACCTCCTCATTGATGTAGGAGTAGGAGGTGCTGTCCAGGAACTGGAAGGTCTGGATGTGGAAGCGGCGGTGGTGCTTGGGCAGAGGCAGCTTGGAGTGGATGTGCAGGGTGGAAGTGTGGCCGTAGTCCAGAGGGTTGGGGCAGCTGGAGAGAGGCACCAAGATCAGGACACTGCCTGCGACCCACTGACCAGCCCAGGGTTAGAGCTGCACAAGCAGGAGCCCCTCACCCGTCATAGAGCAGCACCCAGACAGCCTGGCGAGAGCGTGGGTAGGCAACGCAGTAGTGCACCAGCAGCACCAGGTTGGGGTCTGGAGCGTTCAGCAGTCGCACCTCCAGGTAGACTGGGTTCCCCAGCAGGAGCCGGAGGGGCCGGTGGTACTGAGGGTAGAACCTTGTGTAGCTCTCGTCTAGAAGATGGAGAAGGGATGGGTAGAGCTGTATACTGCAGCCAGACCAGAACGCTACTGCATAGTGCAGTCTAGTCGGAAATGTTCCACTCTGGAACAGTCATTTCTTACCCCCTCAAGCCATGTCGCATTGAATACTCCCCTCGTGAGGAGCCGTTCAATAATCAACCTCTCACCTGTAGCAATCCTGAGCTGAACCCCAAACACTCCGTGGGACAGGACAGCAGAAGGCAGGTAGGGGCTCTTCACCAGGTAGCCTGTGCTGGCCAGGTTCCCTTCAGCATAGCGGCACTCCACCAGCAGCCTGGAGAGCAGGAGGCAAGTCATATTCCTCCATGTGATAAGCTGGCCAGCACAAATCTCCATGATCAAAACCCTGCTCACCTGAAGGGGCTGTCCCTGGTAATGACTCCATAGTTCTGCATATTGCGTCTCGCCCGTGTCTCCACCTCAGCCAAGTAGATGGTTGTCTCTCCTACCACCTGAGCAGAGAGCAAGGTCAGTAACCATCAACTGCCTCTTGAGCAGGTCGCTTCTACTTCTAATAAAGGAGTTCTATGCCCCTATATAGAGGATTAGGAGAACTGATTTTAAAGGGATCAGTGTACTCACAAAAGCATGCGTTCCACAGCCAGTGACAGGGAATTTGAAGATGGCAAACTCTGAGGTACAGATGACAGGGGTGCAGGATGCGTTGCCAGCAATCACCAGGCTGGCAGGATCCACAGGGGGTACAGAGATGGTCCGAGGGACAGCAAAGACAAAGTGCTTGTCGGCAGTGCACTCTGGGGAGAGAAGAGCATGTCAGGATCTTCATTATTCTGGTCAGGAAGGTGCCTGGGACTAGATCAGTAAGGAGAGCCCTACCCTCCAGTGGATAGTAGCAAGAGGATGTTTTTGGGTCCACACAGCATCCCTTGGCCACACAGTGGGCTGGAGAAATCCTCCCTGGACCGCAGGCCACCCGATGGCTCCTGGGTAGTTGACATCCTGGAGAGACCAGATTGGATCCATCAACACTTGTGGAGCCAATTACCAGCTCTCCAACCTATACACTCACCCTCCCTTGGTTTGTAGGGGCGATAGGGACAGGACACCACAATCTCCCCTCTTGGGCCATCACTGGGATGGTACACCACCTTCACAGTGTAGTGCTGGTCCTGCAAAAAAATAAAGGATCAGACGGATGAAGTTGCGATGGCAATCTCTGGAAGTGGGGTTGGCAATTGGCAGATCTGAGAGTATCCAGGAACCTTCAGGAGAGCTGTTCTGTAGAACAGTAGAAGGCATGTTTACAGCCAAGATTTCAACCAACATCCTGAAGGTGAATGATCTGCAGTCTTGATTCACCCTCCACCCATCCTATTTTAAAGACTAAATACTCCCAAAAATAGTCCTCAATGGGCATGACCGAGAGTAAATTGCATCTCAGAGTGAACCCAGACTCATCCAACAGGTCATTCCATCTAGAACTCCTACTGAAATGTGTGAATGGTGAACTTCATGCGACAATACATTTACTTCTTGTCTGACAGATAGCAGGCTGGCTGCAAGATAAACAATTCCAGCCAGTCTGTTCCACACCTCATGTCATGAGTTCTTATGGTTGCTTAATCGATACCTAGATCGGCATCTACACTAGTAATTAAGAACTAGAACACCTTCGTATTTTCAAAATGAAAAGGCACGGAAGGAAGCCATGCTCGTGGTGCTCCATGCTTTCAGCAGGAAGAAAGCAATCTGGAGTCTGGCAGTACTTTATATAGGACAAGCCAAGCAGGAAAGGCTCCTGTAAGATACTGAAGTGCTTGTTGAGTCACAGCATGCAGAGACTTGTATTAAAACATCCATTTTATGCACTGTTGCTTGTGTTCAAGTTAACCAGAAGACTAAGCAAGTGTCTTGACTGGAGATCAGTGCCAGAAGCTATGCTCAAAGCATATTGGTTTAACATGCCACATGTTCGGCATTCCAGCTTTCTAATGGCACCACCAAAATGCAGTTTTTATTCATCTTCTCAAAATGAAGAACCAGGACAAAGTGCTCGGAGAAGTAGAGTGCACACAGCATGAAATAACCATTAGAAGAGAGGTCAACATACTTGTGGCTGGGTGTGAAGCTATGCGAGAAATAGGATCATGGCACCAACATTTTTTCAGCACATGCTGGCATTCCCCCATTTCTTAATAACATGAGCTTAAAGAGCGGTGACACCTGAAGCTCAGGCCTGTCACTGTTAAGAGCACAAAGTCATTAACACTTCAGCTATGGGAGTGTCAAAAGGGATCGTTATTGGTCAGAAAAACGATTGGACCACTGAGGTGAAGAATGCAGATGTTACCTGCCCAGTTTTAATAGGTTTAAGTAACTCAAGCAGTCATTCTACAGTTATTAGCAAACTCTGTATTGATAGGAGCCTCAAATTTATAATAAGGGAACTTGACAAAATTCCATACATGTGTACCAAAAGAGATTAGGAAGATCCGTGCAGCAAAGGGTTCATCTTGCAATTGATTTGCCCTTCCTGGGGATTACACAGAGGTTTGTGCTTAACAGCTATAGAAGCTCAGCTACTTCACTAGTATGACTAAAACTAGCCTTACCATTTAGTCATCTAAGAAGATGAGTGCATATTTAGCTTAACAGTCACTTTCTAGTTGCCCTCTAATTTAGTCTGACTCTTGGGGACTTAACAAGCCAGATTAGCACTGATCTGAACCAACTTCTTGTAGACCACAGGCTTACAATCCTACCAATACTCATTTGTTTAGACAAGGTCTTACTTTCAGGCATGTTGTAGAATTGGAAATGGAAGGCATGTCTAATACTCAAGAAACAAAGCCCAAGCTCAGCCTCACCACAAGCCGAACATGGCAGCCAGTGTACAGGATGGTCAGGGTGTTCAGGTGCCGCCCTGCAGTCACAGAGTATCCACAGGATGGAGTGTCCAGCACAGACACCAGGCTGCCAGAAGAACCTGCACAGGGTACACAGGAGTCCAATTTTCCTTTGGCAGGATTTTATATATTGCAGGTGCAAAAAGCAAAATCAGCAATAGATTACCGCACACTGGATAGAGGCAGCCATATCATTTCAAGGTGCATCTCCAAATAGCTATCAGGACAGGGTAATGCTATAATCCACAATGTCAAGGCACAGTTGGAGAACCCTGGAACTGCTCAAAACACCACATCAAGCTCCCTGTTCCATTAGTGGCTAGGTAAAAGCCTCCTGCATTACCAGAGACCAGCAGTAAAAGCCCTTCCCCAGTCACTCACTCTGAACCTTGATCTCCTCCAGGGGGCCAGCAGGCAGGGTCACAGTCATGCACACCTCACTGCAGGAGATGGTCAGGCCTCTGGGAGGCGAGGGTGGAGGGACAACTGGAACATGGCAGGACACCGTGCCAGTCACCCATTTCCTCTGCTGTTTGTCATAGTATCTCACGGTCAGGGAGTAGTGTTGCCGCTGGTTCTTCCTCTGTGGTGGGGAACAGGGTTGCAGGTTAAAAGCACTGATGTAGAGCTGTTTGGACTGACTAAGGCACTACTGCTCACACAAGTTCCCAGCCAGTCCAAGCCCAAAGCCTGCCCTTACCCAGGTCCTGATGTAACACCCTTTGTAGGAAGCCACCAGCACCAGCCAGCTCCTGCTGGTCCACACCTTGTGCCCACAGTGCTTTGGGAGAATGGTGACCAAGAGAGGAGCCATTTTGCCTGGAAGAAGGCAAAGGTGAGGTGTTAGAGGCTTACAGGCAAGTGCTTTCACAGCAGCTCTGTACAGCACCAGAAATCAAGAAAGCACAGATCTTCCCTTTGCAAGGGACATCTACTGCATCATGCCCCCCAATTCTGGTCCTCCACACTTGCCTGCTCTTCTCTCAATCTAACTGATCAAAAGGTACTGATCTGGAATGCACACAGGTTTTCCCATGGTTACATTTCAAAGATCATAAACTGGAGAATTGTCACAAAGGTACACTCCTCATGTCCTCACAAAAAAAAGTCATAGAAACATAAGCATTTGTATTGGTCTAACCTAGAAGAGCTCATCTCCCTGGTACGTGGTCTGGTTTCAAGCACCTCATGCACAGATGTACCCATTTAGTGAGGGTACAGCTCAAACCATCATGAAGTTGAGGTTATTCTCCACTTGTATTTCACACCCTCCCCCATCTCCTGTGGGAAATCTTACATTCATAATTACAGCTATGGAGCAAGTAACCCACTGCATGACATACAACCCATAGAGCAAAAAGCACATTTGGAGGCACTGTAGACCTCATAGAATTAGGAGGGATAGTCACAGAAGTATTTAGTCCTCAGCTGGCGATGTTCAAAGACTAGCAGAATGTTCTGGAGGCGTATTTACCTACTGAGGCCCTCAGCTTATAACTTTCCCATTACACTGTATGGGACAAGATTTCCCTACCCATTCCCATGAAAGTGGGCGATGTTCAAAGATGAGCAAAATATTCTGGAGGTGTATCTACCCACTGAGGTACAGGGACAATTGTTTGGAGAGGCTGTCCTGCTACTTTTGGGGATACCACCGCAGCACAATCCTTTGTTTTACAGCTCAGATGGCGCATGAACAGGTTTTGAGCTCAAAAACAGAGGATGGAGAACCTGTCCACGTATAGGGCTAGTGCAGGTACAGGCAGGGTAGAACCTCACCCTTCAGCAGGTAGACTCGGCTGAACCTCCTCACAGAGAACTTGAGCATCATGCTGCTCTTGCCACAGGACAGCAGGGGGCGGCTGTGGGATTGCTGCTGCTCGGGGTCACCCTGAGACTCTGGGAGGAAAGAGAGGACAGCAAGAAGCGTTACTGGGTACAAGACCTTCAAGTTGGTAGCTGCATCAGCAGAGGAACAAGTAAAGGTTTATTCTATGCTGAAGAGAAGAAAAACAGTTCCAGCTGTGGAACCATCTTCAGGTGAAGGCTCTTTTCAGCCTTGAATAAACAGTTACTTGTTCCTGTGAAGAGCTACAAGAACACACTTCACTCTGAAGGAATTTCTGCTGTTACCCACTTAAAGAAAAGTGGGAGCAGCCATATGCAAAGCACTCATGGAGATATTCCACTGGTTATGACCATTCCTATGCATTCCGGACTTCCTTTTAGAGGAAATACAGCAGAGCTACTTTACTACCATGCACTTGTATTCAGTCCACAGACTTGCAGAAACTCCCTACCAGGGTCAGATGAAGGAGGATCTGCTTCAGAAGGACCAGTTGTCACTGCTGCCACATCTCTCTGCACATCAGCACTCGAGTCCTTATCCAGCTCTTCCCCCTCAGCATCAGAGCCCATTTCTATCAAGTCCTGCTCTGCCCTATGTGGCACCCCTCTCATCTCTCCAGCAAAATAGCCATCATTTTCATCTGGTGGGGTCTCCTGGAATACAGGACTACCCACATTTGGCTCAAAACTATCATAACCTTCCTCTTCACCAAAAACAGCATCTGGATCCTTGAGCCAGGCTTGGGCCACTACAACACAGAGCCATGCTAACAATCCAGGCAATAGGAAATCCATCACACCCAATTCTCTCCCCTTTTCACTCAAAAACACTTCTAGAGAAAGAATAACTACCTCTCCTGCTGCTGGGGCTTATATACAGGCACTGACACGCGCGCTGTCCTGTGGGCCAATCAGGAGCAGGTAAGGAAATCCAGAACATTCTCACAAGCTGAAGTTTCGGACGCGGTGTTGAGAGTGAAATTACGTGACATAGCTTGACTTCCCGAATACGCTGCGTGATCAACTTGTTCTTGTATCATCAGTCTAAACTGAGACAATAAAAATATAACCTTGACAAGGATAAAAAAAAGTTACAGCAAAGCGGATCCGTTAATCTCTTTAATTCAATTTGAAAACAATATGTATTAAAGCGTGATGAAATACCGTTGATCAGATTTCACAGTGACGCGTTTTAATTTCACAATGAGTTTCACGTCATGATTGCTGTAATGGAGATCGCGGTACATTTCAATGTGTTCGACGATCTCGCTGTGTTGATGACCTGCAACGCAAGCACATACAGTACACCCATATTACAATACATCCTCACGGGCTGATATTAGGCATAAAGATGGAAAGCGACCGTAGATGACAAGTTCATTTCAAGTGAGTGTCTTGTTTAAAGTGAAAAGTGTGTTCTTAGCGGTAACATTTAACCAGTTAATTTTCGTAGTTGTATTCCTAATACGGACTCAGCGTGAGTAGGCATAACGTTTTAAAAACGCAGTTTTTGGTGCAGATGAAGTTAATCGATATTGCACAGGGGAAGAAGCTAATAAGCAGGAAAATAGAGAAAGTAGAGTAAGAGTAATTGAGATAAGAATGGCACAATATGGTTTCCAAATATACATATATTAAATGTTTTTAAGGACAAGACACTGATAAAAATATTTGATTTATTGATTTATTGGTGTCTATAGATATTTTTATTATATAATAGAGAAATAATGTA
This sequence comes from Lepisosteus platostomus, assembly GCF_059453375.1. Classification (NCBI taxonomy): domain Eukaryota; kingdom Metazoa; phylum Chordata; class Actinopteri; order Semionotiformes; family Lepisosteidae; genus Lepisosteus; species Lepisosteus platostomus. Next base: position 6,139,968 of record NC_142616.1, read on the forward strand.
GATATTTGTAGATTAACACCACCAGAGAGTGGACAACGTGTTATTAGACACTTTTCTGTATGAGAGCAGGTGTTAAGTACAAAATGTCCTTCATTTAAGTGCAACAGGACATCATGCTTCTGGGCTCCTCCCATTAACTATGTAAAGCCACTGCAGTGAACCTGTTTGTGGAGGATACTGCAGCTGGGTGTCATATTCAATCCAGGCTCCTACATTTGCAAAGTATTGCAAAAACCAATATTCTTCCACCTTAGTAATATTATGTCCGATGTTGACCCTAACTGCACCTAAATTGTTGGTCACAATTTTCATCTTCTCCAAAATTGATTACTGCAATACCCTGCTCAAAAGGGTGTCTATGTCCACAGTGGACAAATCTGGGTATATCCAGAAATCAGCAGCCAGAATCCTGCCCAGGTGTTCAGCATGTGATCAATCAAAACATTCTTTAGAGGGGTTCTGTGCCTACCTTTTATTGTCCTGCTGCATTCCAAGCCTCTTTTTACATTTCTGTAATTCTGCTACCTCCTCTTTGGATGCTGCTACTGTGAAGTGGCTTGAGCAGCCACTTAACAGGTTCAATATAATGTTCTTTATAATTCAATTCAATTCAATTCAACTTTATTGTCATTAAACTTACACAGGTGCATAGTATAATGAAAAGTGTTTCTCATTTAGTCACTCAGGTGCAGTATATAAATAGGACAGACGATAAGACAATAGACAGTTACACAATAGCAATAACAGTAACATGTAATAACATAACATAAATAACATGTAATCAAGTAATCAAAACTGTGCAAAATTCCGCAAACAGAGAAAATATAACAGGACAAAAACAGTGCAAGGTAATTCTTGGAACAGTGCAAAAAATAGAATGGTTAAAAGTAGTATGGTTAATTAATAAAAATAAATATTATTATGCCTGTTACAGTTTTACTGGGCTATTGAGGGGACAGTGCAATTTCAGCTTACATGTGTGTGTGGTGGTGTAGGAGTACAGTCGTTGTGGGTACAGGAGGATGTTAGGAGAGATCATAATAAGGTGGAAGGGAGTGGGGGCGTCACCAACTTGACAGCTCTGGGGAAGAAGCTATTTTGGAGTCTAGTTGTGTGCGACTGGAGTGACCGGAACCTTCTGCCAGATGGTAGGGGAATAAACAAGTTATGACTGGGGTGAGTGGGGTCAGACATAATTTTGGTGGCTTTTTTCTGTACTCTTCTGGAAATAGACAACTTGTCTATTTCCAGATGAGTATAGTTAGTACTACAACTGTCCATTACCAGGTGTCTTACAACCACTCCCAGTGGATGATTTGAAAATGGAAATGTTAAGTACACAAAGAACTGCTACCACAAAACAATAGTGTCAGTAGTAGCGAAGACTGCTGTAAAAGCTAATTAACATCTATTTAGAACTAGAATTGAGTATCTTTCCCTCACCAGATGGACAAGATCCTCAACTAGGCTATAAAGATTTATCTGGAATTGGATACATGCAGTTTAAGCCAATTCAGCTGCCAACTGCACTCATTTATACAGCAGCACTTTTAGATGGAAGACCTTAAGTGCAAGAAGACCCTCACCTTTAGGGGCGGAAATGAGGTCTGGATGGAGAGATGCAGCTCCAATTTTACATGGTTCCTCACTGTACTCACAAAGGCATGGGTCCCACAGCCAGTGACTGGGAGTTTGAAGATGGCAAATTCTGGGGTACAGATGACAGGGGTGCAGGATGTGTTGCCAATAATCGCCAGGCTGGCAGGATCCACGGGGGGTACAGAGATGGTCCGAGCAACAGCAAAGACAAAGTGCTTGTCAGCAGTGCACTCTGGGGAAGGAGGGGAACGTCAGGATCTTCATTATTCTGGTCAGGAAGGTGCCTGGGACTGGCTCAGTAAGCAGAGGCCTACCCTCCAGTGGATAGTAGCAAGAGGATGTTTCTGGGTCCACACAGCATCCCTTGGCCAGGCAATGGCCTGGAGAAAACCTCTCTGGACCACAGGGCACCCAATGGCTCCTGGGTAGTTTACATCCTGGGGAGACCAGACTGGATCCATCAACACAGCTATGTACAGTAGCCAATTACCAACTCTCAAACCTATTCACTCACCCTCCCTTGGTTTGTAGGGACGATAAGGGAAGGACACCACAGTCTCCCCTCTTGGGCCATCATTGGGGATGTACACCATCTTCACAGTGTAGTGCTGGTCCTGCAATAAGGAGGATAATTGAAGTCATTAAAGACTAAATGAATGTAATCTATATGCAAGCTAAGAACTTGCAAATTGTAACCAAGCAGCAGGAAGTGTCTGGACAGAAGTTATATACAGCATTAGAGTGGAAATAAAAAAAAACTCACAAAATTATGCCATCTTCCTGCATACTTTTTAGCACTTGGTGTTGAGTAATTTTGCTGAAGGGAAAATCTCAAGATTGTGGTTTTGCATCAGAACATTTGAACTGAACAACTGCATTTACATGTACCTATCCTTAGCCATGGTCCAAGTACAAGTGCACGCTAGTTCACTAGATTAGGAGAGCTGGAGCTCCTCAACACAAGCTGGACATGGCAGCCACTGAGTATCCACATCCCACCCTCAGGCTGCAGTGTGGACAGGTTACAATACAGAAGGCCAACAGAACAGTTCCTATAAATAAAATCCTTTAAAAAGACATCAGCTGAAGTACAAATCAAGACACGTTGCCCATTACAGGAGTATGGCAAGCAACCGAGTTGAGTTTGTTTTTCTACAAGTTATCTTTGCAGCTCCCTGGAAGAGTGCTCACTCTGCCAGTCACTCACCCTGAATCTTGATCTCCTCCAGGGGGCCAGCAGGCAGGGTCACAGTCATGCACGCCTCACTGCAGGAGATGGTCAGGCCTCTGGGAGGTGGGGGTGGAGGGACAACTGGAACATGGCAGGACACAGTGCCAGTCACCCATTTCCTCTGCTGTTTGTCATAGTATCTCACTGTCAGGGCATAGTGTTGCCGCTGGTTCTTCCTCTGCAGTGGGAAAGAGCATCACAGGTTAAATTCCTACACTAACCACCCTCACCCAGGTATATTTGAGCACCCAACTGGTACCTTACCCAGGTCCTGATGTAACACCCTTTGTAAAAACCCACCAGCACCAGCCAGCTCCTGGTGGTCCACACCTTGTGCCCACATCTCTTTGGGAGGTTGTTGATGCTGCCACCTGTATCCAGGTAGACGCTTACATGTTTTATGCACAATTTATGTATTAGTAAATGTATCTCATTTACTCATAGCTGGTCAATTGATTTTCTAAAAGCCATAACAAACCACCTCGTGATTGCTGCTACAATTAATGAATTGCCTCAGTAAATTCACAAAACTCCAACAGCTGCAAGGCAACAGTGTAACCACTGCGCTGCCCCACAGAAATGATGATTCAGTATAGGCTTTTGAAGAGAAAAATCTCAGGGTCATGACAGTGTCCCTGTGGTGGGGGGGGGGGGGGGGGGCACATTTATTAACTCCACAATCTCATTCAGCCATCTGTAACTAAAGGAAATGTAGGGCAGGAAGTGACATATTCTTTAGCATAAACCACAAACAGTTGCCGAATGGGCGTTCTCACCATGAATGAATAACTGCTCAGCTTTTCTAGTGAGAACAGTTCCTGACTGCACAGAAACAAGCAGAACTCTTTCCTTTCCAGCAAAGGATAAGTTTTAAAAATTGAGGGCTTTTCCGCTAGCAGCAAGGAGATGAAACAGAATCCTTATGGTTTATTTGACATTTCTAAAGGCAGAGGTGGGGGGACAGCAGAGCAAAAGAAACGAGGCAGGTAAAAATAAAATTAAATGGAATGAAAAGGTGAATATGAATTGAGCCGTTGAGACCATCTGGAACAGTGGTTTCCAGCCACAATCCTGGAAGAACACTGTGTTTCCTGGTTTTTAATACAACCTGGTCTCTTAATTTCAACCTTTAGCCCAGGTTGGGATGAAAACCAGGAGACACAATGTTCCTCCAGAATTATTGATTCATTTTTACATCCTGCAAAGTAATGCTTTCCAGCATTAGTAGAAGCAGTAGTTAGTAATGCAGTGTGTGTAACAGGATTGATATCATCGTCCTTGTTGTTCTGGTTAATAAAAGATATATAATTCATTTCTTGAATTGTTCTAAATAGGCAATGAGGCTACTCTTAAATGTCTTTTACTGTTAAAGAAACATAATACATTAAAAAACTGTGATGTGCCAAACAACATACTGAGAATATAAATATAGTCTTACCTGGACACACAATCAAACGTATTATTTGACTCCTGAAGAACAGGGATCCGAGAATAGGTCTTAGCTGACTCCGTGAAGCTTCAGTTTTTAACTGTATGAATGTGAATTTATACATAGGCTTAGTTTGCTATCACTTTGGGAGTTCCTCTTGTTCCACTTCATCCTTATTACCTTTGGTCTGGTTTGTTGCTGAAGGTGTGCACTTGGTTTTGGAACACCTACTCTGTAGTATCAATAAAGTCATGCAATCGCATTTAAAGTACAATTAAAGTGCATTTTGTTTTGCTTTGGATATTACATAATTTCTATATATTTCCTAAAGTGGGCAGCCTGAACAATTCCTTCACAGATTCCTATTATCAAGGATATGAGCAATGCAACTGAATAATACATAGATGTTAGAGTAATAAAACACTTTATTTAATATACTGTAGTAATCATCTCAAAGTGCTTAATGTTCACAGAAGTTCTGTTTCTTTTGTAGAATGCTTCAAGCAATCAGAAGCCAAAACAAGTGTGTTTGGTTTGTATCAGGCAGATTGCTGCTTCCAGATTGTGTGAAAACCAAAAAACAGGAAACTTTAGGGGAAAGGCTTAAGTTCCCAGATTTTCCCAGTTCTTCCAAGTTTCCAGGTCATGTAGAACTGAGAATAGCAAACAATTGTTCACCCAAAGGGTGATGGGTATCTGGAACAGGCTTCTAATCTATAAAAGCTGGGATAGGGGGAGGTACAGTATGGAGGTAGAGATGGTTGGATGTCTGACGGTGAGGATGAGTGGAGCTAGAGGTGGAGGAAAGTAGGGATAGTGAGATGGAGGGAAGAAGAGGAATCCAGAAGGAGGGAGAGATGAGGTAAAAAGAGAAGTAGTAGGGATGTAGGGGAGTTTATGGACACAATGGAGGGAAGGTATGGAGGTATACAGGCAGGATGTAGGGAGGCACTGAAGTAGGGATAAATGGAGTGATGAATGAAGGAATGGAGGTAGAAGGTAGAGAGAGAATGCAGGTAAAAGTGGATGGAGGCATGGAAGGAGGGGTGGTGGGGGAATGGATGAAGGGGGCATTGGAAGTTGGAATGGAGGTGGTACTATGTGGAAGTAGGGATAGAGGGAGGTACAGTATGAAGAAAGAAATATAGAGAGTAAGGAATTGGAAATGTAGGTTGAGATGAAGGTAGGTATAGTATGTAGGGAAGTTTAGATGGAGGGAGTTTCAAACATGCTTTTTTTGTCACAGAGAGAGAAGGGAAAATACCAAAGGCAGGTAATAAATTCCTCCGTAGTCACCGCTAAAAGTGTGACCCTTCTGATAACAAACCTGGTCTTTGTCTTCTTTCTTCATGATCAAAATATTGTAAAAGTTGTATCACTTGTGCACATTCTTGAAGAATCTTAAAATAAGTGATAATAAATTCCATTTCATCAGTATCATAATGCAGAAATAAGAAAGTAATTACATTTTTTGGGGGGGGTTTGCTTTTTCCACTTTGGAAATGGATCTGAAATGCTGCAGATATTCAAAATTAAAATCAACAGACTTTTAGAACAATCTTTGCAGAACTAGGACAGCTCCTGTGTGGAGTCTGCATCTTCTTCCCAGGTTTCTCCAGCTTCTCAAAGCATTGCTGGCTAGTTGATTGGTGTTTTTATAATGTGTTTGTGTGTGAACCCTGCAATGGACTGGCATTCTGAAAACAGATATTTTCTCATTATCCTTGTAATGACAATTTTTGCACTACAGCATACCTCAGAATATGTTCTCAGATTGGGGTGAAATTTTAGCATGTTGATTGTATGTGCAGCAAAAAGACAATTGAACATAAAATATACAGCTGACATGCTATTATGCAAAAGAACAAATTGACACATTTGTCTGATATCACTTTGAAAGTGACGGTTTTATAAAAAACCACAGCATCTTGCTTTTTTTAGTATGTTCTGTTAAAAAAGTTGTTACACCACCTTACTGTTGGTCTAGTTAAACATTTTGTCCATGAAATCTACAGATATGTACCAAATAATAAACCTTAAACTCCCAATTAGCTGACAAGATGTAGTGCACTCCATTGTCAATCAACTGCTTAAAATGGCTAAATGCTCACTGCGAAAGCATTTTATGATGTCACTTCCAAAAAAAGCCGCTGACAAAATTATTTTTTATCAGTTTCAACACCTTTTAATTCTCAGATTTCAGACTTACATTTTCAAGGATATTTCGCACGAATCTCCTACCCATCCCAATAAGATCTCCCTTCTCCCTCCTCACAGCTGATGTAATACTGGAACCTGGTTTGAAGTACGTCAGGAGTAATGTCTCCACAGATGGGAAATACTGTATGTCATAGTGTCTGATGTGTCTGAAAAAGAAAGACACCATTTATGTATGGATCGGCCGTGGAGCCTTCTTCAGGTCTTCTTTATGGTCTACTGCTGCCCCATGTTTCTTGGGAAAAGAGAGGCTGTACCTAGAGCTGGAGGTGGGAGACAATCTGCACTGGGGAGCTGGGATCTTTAGGGAAAGGAGACAGCCCTTGAACCAGAAGAATGGCTCATGTGCTGCGCAAATGTGGAACGGAAGTATGTTCAATGCACTTACCAACTCCAGAACCATATTACTTTTGACTCTGTATTGCAAGAGAGTGGACGTCTATGTAAACAGTTAGGAACAGCAGCTGTCATTTTACAATACAGAGACTCAGTGTCTCATTCACAATTTCAGAGTAACATTACCCACTCTTTTATACAACGGATAGCCAAGCACTTTCCATTGTCATTCCTAAAGGGAATGAGATTTAAATGTGGATATGAAATACCATTCTTCTCACGTGAAGTGTTACTAGCACACAGCTAGAGCTGCAGAAATTGCTCTCAAATCTCTCTGGAGGAAAGAGCTGAGTTACTGATTTCATAGGCAGATGACTTGTGTAACTAATTGTTTTGTAGCTTGTGACAATGCAGTGGACCTGGATTCTGTTTTGTGTTCTAGTCCAGTTCTTTAATTAATTGATCTAAACTAATGAAAACGATAAGATGCCTGAATGGAACATCTGCAAATCTTTTTTTTTTTCTCTACTCGGAAGTTCGTGAATTCAATTTACCTGTGAAATTGCTTAGTAACAAAAATCAGAAAGTGTGTGGTTGACCAGGATTGGTACTGGGAACCCCCTGTTTCAAATGACGTTATGGTGGATGTGGACTTTCTGAATGTGGTGAATGGATCATATAAGTAAGGGGATAAGTGTGTTTGTGGAAGAGATATAAAGACATTGACAAATTGAGCCAATAGAGGGAGATCTGTCACACTGCTGTTAGTTGTCTTTGTCTCTGTGCTCAGAGCACATAGAGTACTGTACGTGTTTAACCCCGAGTCTATCAATTATTATTTTACTCTTGAATTTAATAAAAGTAGTTCTAATCTTTTTTATTAAATCCAGAATAATTTATTGCTTATCTGCAATAATGTATCTCTGAATAAAAGTGAATATTGCAACAAGATTTTGAAGATTCCTTTTGAGGAGCAGAAATAGCCAGACTGTAACTAAAGGTGAAAAGATAATCTAAAAAAGAGTTTATTTCAATGTCTCAAAAACCATTTCATTGCTCAAGATACAGGTGGAAATTAAAAGCTTTCCTGAAAGAGAGTCAGTTGTCAATGTGTTTTATTTATGTAGATGACATCATACAACTTACATTGAAAAGCAAAAATGCCTTCTGTGGCATAAAGCTACCGTATTCAGTCACAGAGGGTATCTCTTTTATTTCTTAATTATTATTTTGCTCTTCGAGTTAATAAAAGTACAGTAGTTGTTCTAACCTTTTTTATTAAAGTAGAATGATTTACTGCTTATCTACAATAGTGTATCTTTAAAAAAAAGTAATTATCACAGCATGGATTTGAAGGCTTGGGTAAAGACATAAGTTCCTTTTGAGGAGCAGAAATAACCGGACTATAACTCAAGGTGAAAAGATCATCAAAAAGAAAGAGTTTATTTAAATCTCTAAAGAAGCCTATTCATCTCTCAAGATACAGGTGAAAAGAAAAAGAAAAGCTTCTCTGAAAGTGAGGCAGTTGTCAATGTGTTTTATTTATTTATGCATCATACAATTTACAGTAAATGCAAAAATGCCTTCTGTGGCATAAAGCTACATTCAGTTTTAAATCTTCTTGTCAGTTACTAATATAACACTCCACAGTGACCGCTAAGCAGACTGATAAATGTTTAGCTTTCCTGTGTCAAAGAACACTAGCTTATTTCCTTTTGAACTTAGCTTACAAATAAGAAAAACTGTATGACTCCTAATATTAATTTAGCATATGTGCAAAGAAAACAAATCAGACTTCTGCACAAACAATCTATGTTTGCTTTTTACTTTGGGAACTGCATACATTGTAACAATGTCATATTATTTTTCTAATGCATAAATATGTTTCCAATACTTCAATTTTTTGGAAAAGTAAAGACAGAACAGTAGTACACTGTCCAATTTAGAAAGCATAAAGTAATTTATTATGTACTACCTTCATTTAACAGTACAGTTTTGGAAGTCTTACTGGTGACAGTGCTCAGCACAATTGAATGAGAATTAAATAATTAAATAAGAATGAAAACAAAATTATAGCATAGCATTCCTCGCCAGCCATGAGGATAACATCCCTGAATAACCTCTGTGTACTAAATTTAAGCATCAGTTCTACAGTTTAACAATTTTGATTCCTTTTTGATTTTCCCCCTTAGATATTTCTTTTTTAATGTTGCTTCACATGATCCCCAATTCATGACAGTAATACCTTCCTTCTCTCACCTCACAGCTGATGTAAATTCTGGTCTCTGTTACAAGGAAAGAATGAAATTAATATTTCCAAAGACACGAAATACTATATGTCTCACTGTCTGGAGTGTCTGAAAAAGAAAGAAACCATTGAAGATTTGCTGCTCCCCCAGGTTTCTTGGGAAAAAAGTGGGGTTCAGATGGAGGTGGGAGATAATCTATATTGAGGAGCTGCAATCTTCAGGGGATCTGCAGATCAGAGACTTTGAGTGGGTGTATGGGCTCTTGAAATGTGGAATGGAAGTACATTTGGTGCACTTACCAACTCCAGAACCATATTACCTTCGACTCTGAATCCCAAGATAGTGGGTGACTACATAAACAGTCAGGAACAGCAGCTGTTGTTTTACAACACAGAGACTTGGAATCTCATTTTCAACTCAGCTGCAAATTCAAAAATGCTTTTAAAATGTAATGGAAAGGCGATGAGTTAAATATGAGAAAATGATTCTAATAGGTCACCCAACCATTTTGCAACTTTACTCTCTTTCTCTATTTTTATTTTTGTTCCTCCATTTTTGTTCTTTTTTATAAGAATTCAAGACCAGACATCAGACCACAACACTCATATCTCTACAGTGATGATGCATGAGAAAGTATCAACATTTTCATCAACAGAGGAACAGAGGAAGAACTGAACCTGTGGTGAGATCACAACTTCAGTGCACAGGGCATGTTAAATATGTTAAAGTCTCTACACCACAGATAAAAAGGGGGGTTCTCTTATTTCCTTATGAAGTCAGGCTTGGCTTTTTCAGTTGTCAGTAGTGACAACTCCTGTGCTGTGTTGGACTCAGTTCAGTCTGTGCTGACAGAAGCTGAATGGTAAACATGGAACACATTTACACCAACATTGAAGATACCTTCAAGCCACCCAACTGCTACAAAGGTGGGGAAGCAGAACTGCAGAGCAAAGGAAACCTGGGAGGTACTGTCGGCAGATATGTTTTTCTTTCAGTGTGACTTCTGCAGATTGATTCTGTAATGATCAATCTGGAGTGGTGTGCAGCAGTGGCATCAGACTGTCTGGTTTGGGGATCTGTTATGTCACACCCCTGGGAAGGGGCTCAGAGTGCGATCCAGCCTGCAAACAACACACAGAGAATTGCACAGAGCTGTGCATTACTGAGACCAGTGGGGGTGAAACCATGAGAGACAGGATACTGAAGAAACATTAAAATGACAGAATTCGCATGTTGGTGAAAGAAGAGCTGTTTATTCGTGTGCTGTTTATAGCTCAGCGCTTTTTATACACGGTAACAGACAAACTTCCTACTTTTGACATAGATTACCTAATCCCTGAAACGAATCATTAGTTTTCAGTCAATCTTGCGTAGAGAAAAACAACTCCCTATTAAGACTTTTCCTTACTGCTTACATTCGCAAAACAAGACATGAGCTGTATTTTTCCACTGACCTATAGATGCCCCCTGGTGTGTTTCCACTTGCCAGGGTTATAAGCAGTTAGGAAGCTAAAAGACAAGCAGGTTTTTTAGCTTTTATAAAATGTATAACATTCCTTCAATACAAAGGGCGAATCCAGGAGTCAAGACAGAGTAACAGTCTAATTTCAGGACAGTGTAACCAGGGGGTGATCCAGGGACCTGGTCGGGAATGAAGCAGGGGCTAGAAAACAAGCAAACCAGAGAGGTGAAATACTCAGAGCAAAGCTTGAGGTGCCCAGAGTCCACACTTGATCACAGAGTTCTGAGCTCTTTCAGGTCCAAGGATGTATTCACAGGAGCACCTTGAACGGGTTTGGTCAAAAACCAACTCAATGCGCTCAGAATCTCATGGTGATTAGATTGCTTAGGTTAGGTTGCTTGCAGACTGACAAACTGAGTAGCCAAGCACACGGGGGAATAAAGTACTGCTGCTGGCCAGGGAAACACATTCCAAGTCCATGGTCTTACAGACAAGGATTAAAGATATGAGAGACAAATACAGGAGTCAAGACAGAGCAACAGTCTAATTCCAGGACAGTGAAACAAAGCAAACAAAGCCGGAGGGGTGATCCGGGGACCTAGTAGAGAACGAAGCAGGGGTTAGAAAACAGTCAAACCAGAGAGGTGAAATACTTGGAGCAAAGCTTGAGGTGCCCCATGTCCACACTCAATTGCAGAGTCCTGAGCTCTGCCAGGTCCGAGGATTTATTCACAGGAGCTCCTGGTTGTTAGATAACCCACAGTCCAGCAGCCGAGACTAACATGACAGGATGACCATTAAATCACCAATTTCTAAAGATCTGGATCAATTACATTGTGATCAGTTACACAGGTGATGTGTTGCAAAATATAATTTAAAACAACACACACTTGTTGCACCATTAATACACAATGTCAAAACCATTGTAGTCATCAGCAGTGTTGCGACATGCAGGCAAGCCAATGAACTTCAAAGGAACTTTGATACACAGTATCTCTATATCTATAATTTATAATCTATAAATCCTGAGGAAATGGTTGTCCAAGCGATTTTCTGTATGTCTTTCTGGAGATATTTTGAAAAAGCTGAATGTCTTACAGAGTTTTCTTTTCAGTTCTGGAATCAGAGGAGAAATCCCAAAGAGACAGCTCTCCGTACAAGATCCTGGCCCTCATCTGCTCGGGTTTGAGCTGTGTGCTCCTGATAACCACTGTCGTCTTCAGTTCTTATTGTAAGCACAGTAACTGATGTGTTTGGATATGTATAGCAGAAGTGTCAAAGTTATGATAAAGCTCCTTAATTTGGTACCTGGGCTGTTCAAAAGAGTGGGATTAAGAGGACAAAAAATAAAGTGTATCAATGCTACTTCCCAGCTTCTCCTCCTTTACTTGATAGCTGGTTAACAACTGTACTTCCAGCACAGCAGGTAGAATCTGTACCTCCATTCATCCCTGGTCTTGTCTGCTTGCTGTCTTTTATATCTCCCAGCCTATTTCTTTCCTACTGTACAGTATATCCCAGTATTTCCCACCTCCTGTCAAACACTTCTCTATACTGATAGAATCTCTATTCCAATATAATCAAGTCTCCAGTGCTGTAACTGCCTTTTACACCTCTACCATCACAAAGATACAGCAGGAAAAGAGAAATGCTGGTTGGTGATGATTTCAGTGTCATTGTAACGTGAAGTTCACTTATAAAATCTCCACATATAATACAAGAGTGTGGTGTTGTGTTTAGTTATTGGAGAAAAACATATTCAGAAACATTTGCTTACTGTTGAGCACAGGATGATTCCAATCTTGGATCGGCAATTAGACTGTAATTGTCTTCTTTTATTTATTTAAGATTTCCTCAGGCAACCAACATTTACCCAAGTTCTACTCCAAAACACCTCCTGTGTGCAAACAAATTGTTCATCTTCAAACTGGAGCTCTTCTACTTTAAAACAAGGTAAGCTTATTAAATTTAGGTAAGTTACTGTGTTTTAGGTATGCCTCTCAGGTCTCAGTCCCAGGTGATCATTAGAGCCTGGGTCCTTAGGTCATCAACACAGATACAGATTAACACTGCAGCAAATTTGCTAACATGCTTGGCAATGCTGTGTCAGTTTTTATTTTAGACCCTCTGGAACAATTGACAAGTAGCTGAAACCTACAACATCTCCCCAATCCTCAGTATCTTCCAGTGTCCCAATATCTTCTCTTGAACAATTAAAGAACAGTTAGACCTGAAGATCATTCTGCTGAAAATCAGGTGTGAGAAAGCCTACACACTGTGCCCAGGAGTAGATTTCACACAGTGGTCAATAAAGCTTTTTCACTCTATTGAAGATAATAGTGAGAAGAAAAATGGAAGTGAGTTTGTTGTACTTATGACTGTAGACCTATTCAGATCTTCTCATTAAAGTTCTTAATGTCTTCTTTCACAAGATTCTGTTAGTATTACATTTGTTGCTGTAGCATATAGTGTCTGCCATTGCACAGCGCTTTGTGTTTCTTGAAAGGCACTGCTTAATAATCTTGTCATTTTATAATAAGAACTGTGGATGATGCTGGAGGACATGTACAACAGCTGTTTGAACCTGCAAGACAATTCGACTGATGTTCATGAAGAAGCTAAACGCTGTAGCGACATCATAAATAGACACAACCTGGTCCAACTATGCAACAGCAACTATACGATAGGTTGGTACAAGTGTGGATTTTCAAAGTTTTCTGTTCTTTATTATTTCTCAAAAGCGACTTCTAAGCAACTTCCGTTGACAGATTTAACATCCTTTCATTTCTCAAGATAGCAAATAATATCAAAATAGGAGGACTGCAAAACATTGTAGAGGTAGCAACTAAAATATAAAAAGCCATTTCGTAAAATTGAAGAACATTATGAAGATTGATGGAAAACCCTTGGCAGATGATGTCTAACAAAGAGGCTTTCTTAAACACCATCAGGGTTTCTGTTCTTTGCATGTATAAAGCAAGAATCTTTAAATACAAAGTTAGAGTTAGAAGAGAGTGCTTTTGAAAAAGATTTAGGTACCTACAGTATGTTGAAACATCAAATTCTTCTTCCAGACAATGTGGGGAAGCAAAACAATGACAAAACAAATACGAGAATCTTCAAAATTATAATGGTGACATCAAGGGGGACATGTTAGTATTGGAGCATGAGCTTGTAAGGCCTTATTTAGAATATTGTAGACAATTTACAACAATACCAGCAGCCATATCACCCTGCAACTCACAACTGCCAGCCCACTGAAGCTCAGGAGCTGTGAGCCTGGTCAGTACCTGGATGGGAGACCTCCTGGGAAAAACTAAGGCTGCTGCTGGAAGTGGTGTTAGTAGGGCCAGAAGGGGGCGCTCACCCAATGGTCTGTGTGGGTCCTAATGCCCCAGTATAGCGACGGGGACACTATTCTGTAAACAGGTGCCGTCCTTCGGATGAGACGTAAAACTGAGGTCCTGACTCTCTGTGGTCAAATTTCCCATTGGCCCTTACCAATTATGGCCTCCTAATAATCCCCATCTTGAATTGGCTTCACTACTCTACTCTCCTCCACACTGAGAGCTGGTGTGTGGTGAGCGTTCTGGTGCGCTATGGCTGCCGTTTCATCATCCAGGTGGGGCTGCACACTGGTGGTGGTGGAGGGGAGTCCACATTACCTGTAAAGTGCTTTGAGTGGAGTGTCCAGAAAAGCGCTACTGTATATAAGTGTAAGCAATTATTATTATTGTTATTAATTTATTCACCATGTTAAAGATACAGTATTTCTGCTCTGAGACCTGACTGCTTGTGAACACCAGGAGCCAAACTTCACACAGTGTCATTATCAGACCATGTTGCACTAATCTTGTTTTTTTCTCTTCACTTTATTAAGCCTGCTTTGCTCTTACTAAAATATCAAGTAAGTGACTCTGTATTTCTGTCTTTAATTTGTGTATTCATACTCAGGTGTCAGGAGACATGAATTCTCATAATACCAATAAGTGAAATGCAAAATAAATAATGACTAAAAACAAATGTTAAACACATTCATTTTAATAAATAGAATGACTGTAAACCAACAGATTTTTAGACTATTGTTCCCAAAAATGCCTTTGGTCTTTGAAGATTTTTCAAGTAACAGACAACATCTGATGGTCTAAAGATTTAATTTCCGAAAGAAATGATCTGTTTACTTAACACCTGATCTCCACAGATGTAACTTTCACTCATATTAAAAGGAAATTAAAGAAATTCCCTGACTCATTATTGTGTTAGAGGATTTATAAAAATGGAGCTGTCATATTATGGCATAATTTAGATTTTACATCCATATCTGACATTTTACATGTGTTATGTCCTCTTCACAGAAAGAGAAGGAAGAATACCTGCAGCAGGTAAGAAAAAACACATTTATGCTCATTGTATAAAGTGTGACTTTTTATGACACAATCTTTAAAATGTGGCCAAGCAGAATTTTAAATTCAAGGAATCATGATTAAGAATTATTTTCCGTGACTCTGGGGAGAGTGTCTCTGCTCTTGTAGTTGCTTAGTGAAGGAAAAATACAAATTAATTTCTCCTTTCCTAACAGACTCACACTGCACAAGAATCTGCTCTTTTACCACAGATAGGATATTGGATATTAATCCTAACAATGCAGGCCTGTATTGTGTAAATGTTTGCAGAAGTCACTGGACACATTTGTATTTGTGGAAAACATCTGCAATTATAGCTATACCTAAAACAAACAAGGCCTGTTGAATTAAAAGATTTGCATCCAGTACCACTAATTTCAGTCCCAAAAAATGGTTTAAATAAATTGTTTTGTTCCATCTGCATTTGGCAACTAGTGGATCCCAATTTGCATACAGGGCAAAACGAGGAGTTGAAGATCAGACTGTGACTATGAAATTTTATGAGCATTTAGAAACTCCATCATCTTATGTGTCCTTACTTTTTGCTGACTTTCCTTTGATATTTAATACTATTCAGGCAAAAAAGGTTTGGAAGGGAAGTTTTGGAATATGGGAGTATGTCACACACTCAGTCAGTGGTTATACAATTTTCTTATTTATTGCCAACAGTGTGCGTGAGTGAACTCAGACAAGACTCTCACCATCAGCACCAGTACAGTGGTTCCCCAAGCTTGTGGGTAATTCACTGTTTTAAAACACAAACAACATTAAGGAATTGATAAGATAGACAGACAGATAGACCGATAGATAGATAAGACTTTATTGATCCGGAAGGGAGATTGAGATGTTACAGCAGCCCAGCCCAAGACAAGCAAAAACAGACATCCGAAGAGACGAAAAATTTAAATAAGTACAGCAATACAAAATAAATAATATGCGCATAGGTATATGCAGATTTAGTGTACAAAAAGTACATTAGTGCAGCATGCTGTCCATAGATGAGCAGATGAAGGGCTAACAGTCCTAGCCTAGGGCAGCGTTATACACCCTGACAGCCACCGGGAGGAAGGACCTGTGGAGACGTTCCCTTGAACACCGTAGCTGGAGCTGTCTGGTGCTAAAAGTGCTCCACTGCCTAATTACAGTCCCATGTAGCGGATGAGAGGCGTTGTTCATGATGGCTGTGAGCTTGGTCAGCATTCTAATTGAATTTCAGAAGAACTGTTCTATTCCTATGACCCCTGTCACTGTTAATGGAACTGATACTGACATAGTAAATGTGTATAAATACCCTGACAGTATTATTGATTTTAAATTGACTGGGACTACCAATATGGAGGCAAGGAGAGTGAAGGTGCAACAGGGGTTGTATTTTTAAGGACGTTAAAGGAGTTTTAATATATAGAGCACACCGTTGACATTTTTATATAAGAGAGAACCCAAACAAAGTAATCAGGTCTTATGGCAAGAAACCTTGGACCCAATGATATACCCAATGGGTATCTTGAAATCTTGAATGACCCCTCTCATCCACTCTTTAACTCTAACACTAACACTACTACTAATAATGGGGAGGAGAGCCGAGAGATGACAGTAACAAAGTAACAGAGAACTAAAAAAGCATTGAATTCCTTTATACCTCAAAGTATTCAATTTTTGAATAACGTAAAATGTGTACAGTATGTACAGTACTATTACTGTTTTTACACTTTTTAAAGATGATTGTTTTTTTAAACGTATGGTACTGAAAGAGTTCTGATTAAGCAATGTTGTGGATTGTGATTTTGTATTAAGGTATTGTTTTGTTGTTGTATGGTATTATTTTCATATATGTTACATGTTTACGAGCTTTTCATGTGCAAGACAAATGTTAAGAGGCAGTAAAGGTTAATACAATTCAACAACTATTGCGCTCTTGCCACCTTGTGGTCTGATCTGGTCAGTACTGGGGTGACAGACCTCTCTTAAGAAAAACAGGATGGTGGTTTAAGGTCGACCAGAAGGCAGTGTTGTTCTGTCTGGACTAGAATGTCTAAACAACATCCTGATTTATTCATAAATTTGTGTCTTTTAGTAGTCCCTGGCAGGAAAGCTGTATCCTATTTGTTTTACATTTTAAGAAGACTTATGTCTGTTTTTTTTCTCCTAGTGTGGAAATGGATTCAAAATGCATCAGGTAATCCAAAACTTGGCACCTGTGGTGAAGTGAGTTATACCAGATATACTGTCCCTGGAGTACTTTACACAGAAGATTAGATTGGATGATATAGTATTGAATATGTTGTGTTATATGAGTTAGAGTCTTTTTCTCCAACTGCAACATTTCCAGTTTCTTAAGGAGTACTGCAAAGATTTATTTGGAATATAAAAATTGTGTTCTTTTATAAGACAAACCTCTGTTTTTTATCATCATGCTCTGTTCTTACAGCTGACGTAGTCCTGGACCCTGATACAGCCCACGTCAACCTGAACATCTCCAAGGATGGGAAATGTGCAGTCTTGTCTGATGTGCCTCAGTCCTTTGAGGCATCTACTAGATTTACTGTCAGTAGGTGTGTCTTGGGTAAAGTGGGATTCATCTCAGGGAGACACTACTGGGTGGTGGACGTGAGGGATAATCTGGACTGGGGTGTGGGCATCTTCAGGGGATCTGCTCCTAGAAATAGGGACCTGATTCCTGAGAACGGGGCCTGGGCAGTGGAGCTTTGGTATAAAACCAAGTTTAGTTTCATTACTGACCCCCGAACACCATTATCTCAGGATCTGCTTCCCCAGAGAGTGGGGGTCTATATAAACTGCGAGGAAAGGCAGCTGTCATTTTACAAAGTGGAGACTCAGAATCTCATTTACACTGCCAATGTAGATTTCACAGAAACATTCTACCCATTGTTCTACACAGAAAGTGAACAAGGCATTTCCATTGTTCCTCCTCTTGAGTTTGAGAATTAAACTGGAATGAGACTTTGTGTTTGATATATTTCTGCAAACATCCAGTAGTTGTGTATTATTCCTATAAGGTCCTACTGTACATGGATTAGCACCTAATGTATTATCTGTCCGCTCTCCAGCTCATGACCTTCGTCCACCCAACTCTTCTAGATGCCTCTCAAGCTCAAGCACTCTAGACTTGAATCCTTTCTTTTCAGAAAGGCTTTAACTTCATTGTCGACTGTGTCTGCTCTATGAGATTCAGCTGCACTTCTAAATGATTGCCTTTCTAATTTGATTTTGTAATTTATGTAACAGTTCTTGGGGTTTCCGCCCTTGTCCCTCCTGCCCTGCCAGTTCGTCCTCAGTGCCCGGGCGCGAACCTGGGTCTCTGTAACTCTGTGCCGAGATCTCAAAAACACAACTGTTTGGGTGTAACAAGATAAATTGGCAATTCTTAATTATTAAATAATGCTCTGAGATGGACTGAAACTTTGGACCACTGACCTTCCAGGACCAAGACTGTTTTAAAAACCTTCTAGACTAGAGAAACTGCAGCCCATCTCTTCCACTCCATTGCAGAGCTCTGACACAGCCAGCTCCTTACTTGCTCTTGGGTTGTAGACATGGTGCGAACTACGGGGGAGCTAGGGGGAGTTTAGCTCCCCTGAATAAGGCACAAGCTCCCCTGAAGGCACAAGCTCCCCTGAAGAGACCATTTGCAAACCTTTGGGGGCTCTCTTTTTTCAGGTATAGACTACATTTGCGTTTCTGTTTTGAGCATGTTGCTGCCATAGAAATAGCTAAGCAATTTAATACTATTACCATGTAAGAGGGTGATCTGTCCAAATACAGTAGCTACCAGAAGCTAGTAACATTTAAACTTTGTGTGCTGTTCCCCTCATGCTACCATTATTTGTTTTTTGTCTCTGTACTCAGAGCACATAGAATATGTGTTTAAACCAAAGTCTATCAATTATTATTTTGCTCTTTAATGTAGTAAATAAAAGTATTTGTTCTAATCTTTTTATTAAATCCAGAATAATTGATTGCTTATCTGCATTAATGTATCTATGAATAAAAGTGAATATTGCAACAAGATTTTGAAGATTCCTTTGAAAAGATAATCAAAAGAAAGAGTTTATTTCAATATCTCAAAATCCGTTTCATCTCTCAAGATACAGGTGGAAATCAAAAGCTTTTCTGAAAGATAGGCAGCCTTAAATAACTTAACTTAGATAACTTACATTGAAAAGCAAAAATGCCTTCTGTGGTATAAAGCTACTGTATACATAGTTTTAAATCTTGTCAGTTGCTAAGCTACAGTACCACTCCATGGTGACCTCCTGGCAGCATTTGATAAATGTTAGTTTCTTTGTGGTCAGAGAACACTAGCTAATTTCCTTTCGAACTCAGCTCATACACAAATAACAAGACAAACTTTATGACACCTAATATTAATTGAGCATATGTGCAAAGAAAAAAAAACTTCTGTACAAACAACTTATTTTTTTTTACTTCTGCAACTGTATAGATTACTTTAGAAAATCAATGCAACATTTTATTAATACATCGATACATTTCCAAAACTTAAATTTCTATGTTGTCCTTTGGAAAAGTTGGAAGATTGGAAGAGTAATACACAGTACAACTCAGAAAGCATAATGTAATTCCTTTTCGACTGAATTCTCCTGACACCTGAGCACGAATAGACAAACAGACAACAGAAAACAGAATCACTTACTTAATATTTTAGTAAGAACAGGGCAAGCTTAATGAAGTGAAGAGAGAAAAATAAACAAGATTAGTGACAAAGCAATTATCAAACCAACTGATTGATAATAATCAGAATATTAGGTGATACAAATATTAACACAAATCCAAAACCTTCTTAAACAGAAGCTATTAACCCTACCTCACACCTGAATGTCAAGACCGTGGTGTGCCCAGGTGTTGTGTTTAGATTATACTAGGAATGAGTCCCTGAGGCATAACATCCAAGGTTCTGGATGAAACTTATGGGTTCCTTCCGCGAAGCCATGTACTGCGTGCAAAGTAAAATTTTAACAATGAGTAGTTACAGTAGCAAACAATGTAACTTTTAATTTTGAAAAATATTTCACACATAAAGTATTGTACTGTGGCTTTGAAACCATACGGTATATGTCTGTAAAAACAGTATATTTGAACAGCATATGATCATATTGCAGTTCACTCATGTGTACGCTAATGTTTTGGTATATCTGTGGATCTGACTTCATGGGATTCGCGTGTGTGGAACGTTGGGAGATTAGACCCGGGGATTTGTTTTAATTATACTATGAATGAGTCCCTTTTGAATGGATTTTTATCGGGGTAGGGGTTGTCTCATTTCCTCGATTTAACATCTGATACGTCCCCAGTAAACCGAGAGATTAAAACCCACTAATGTTAAAGTATCTGCCTTGTGACATTTCTCAAACTGCTCCAAAGTCGGGCACAGATTAAAATCCTCTAAATTTAAAGCCTCAATGGACGCCACAATTACTGTAATACAATGTGTAGAACCATAATACCCATAATACAAAGGCCTGTACAAACATAAACGTATGCCAGCAGCCATATTAACCTGCAACTCACAACTCGCAACCCAGTGAAGCTCAGCAGGTGTGAACCTGGTCAGTACCTGGATGGGAGACCTCCTGGGAAAGCTGAGGCTGCTGCTGGAAGAGATGTTAGTGGGGCCAGCAGGGGGCACTCACCCTGCGGTCCATGTGGGTCCTAATGCCCCAGTATAGTGACAGGGACACTATACTGTAAACAGGCGCCGACCTTCGGATAAGACGTAAAACTGAGGTCCTGACTCTTTGTGGTCATTAAAAATCCCAGGGTGTTTCTTGAAAAGAGTAGGGTGTCCTGGCCAAATTTCCCATTGGCTCTTACCAATCATGGCCTCCTAATAACCCCCATCTCTGAACTGGTTCATCACTCTGCTCTCCTCCCCACAGATAGCTGATGTACTGTATGGTGAGCGTTCTGGCGCACTATGGCTGCCGATGCATCATCCAGGTGGGGCTGCACACTGGTGGTGGTGGAGGGGATCCCCATTACCTGTAAAGCGCTTTGAGTGGAGTGTCCAGAAAAGCGCTATATAAGTGTAAGCAATTATTATTATTATTATTATTATTAAAAGAATCCCAATTGGACTTGTGAACCAAGGAAAAAATATCGGTTCCACAAAACAGGTCAATGATTCCGAACAAGCCCCCAGATACGCATCCCAACTATATATTGTTTTTTTTTTTAAAGAAAATCAAAAATAAGAAACAAAGGCATATCATTGCAAAGCAACCACTTTTCATGCAAAATAAGTGGTGTTTAATATTCTAACATCGTATTTTGTACCTTTTAAAGTCATGCAATATTCAATTTAGGCTGGGACACATTATTGTTTGTTTTTGGTTTTCTTTAAAACATTAAAATAATCACTTGTCCATCATGCTGTACAGTATTATTTTACATTTTTTTATGTTTTTAAGAGACCTCAGAATGTTTCAACTGATGCATAAAAAAGGTGGCATAATTGTTTCTTGCGTAATGAACTTGCTAACTCCTGGGATTTGCTTTATTCAAAATAAGGTTTCTAAAAATGGAACTATGTTGTTTATATAAAAGTTGTGAAAATTTTCACAAATTGCAGTCTTTAAAATGCCTGTGCTTTGAAGGCTCTGTGTCATTTGTTTGCAAAGTTTTCGACAACTGTGTAATGGAAAGTTACTGAAGAAAAGTGTTTTATCCTAAAAATGTCATTTACGGGCAGGGCTGTGATGTTAGAACAAAGTGTGATTGTACCCAGTGAGTCAAGGGCATGGGTTGTTCTAAGAATATGTTTATCTCTGCACCAACAAAAAGGAGGAAGTGAAACTGCCCGTAGCTGTCTTCTCTGTCCTTCAAGGCTAAGTAAGACCTATAAGGACTTGAAAATTACTGCCTAGCCTGTCTTTGTATTACTAACTAACCATAATGAAGTAAACAAGTTGAGGTGTTGCATCAGCTAAGTGTATAAAATAAGGGACCTTTCCCTATTTTACTTTGGAAATCAGCTCCCACTTGCTTCACAGACTTGTGGTTGCTGTTTTTCCCTATTGCGCAATATGAATAAATGCCTTACTGAGTGAATGAGAACACCTTTCCTGGCTCTTTTTGATAAAGACTCCACGACAACTGAAACATTGTTTCTCAAAAATAGGCCGCTAATAAGAAAGCAAAGGCTGTGAAAACAGTGACAAATGCCCATAAACAAAATGCAAGCAGGTTGAAATTGTTATTTATTATAAATAATTTTGTATTGTTAATAATAAAATACATTATTATAGTTCAATTTCAGTGGTATTTTTAAAACCACTTTGTTATTTTTGTTAATTTGTTATTTATAATTATAATACATATGATTTTGATTTCTCGTTTCTTTTAAAAGCTTGTCTTAAATTGCCCCCACTGGAATGCAGTTGAGCTGGTTTTTACTCCCACTGTAGACAGTATTCCCATTTACTCATTTATATTTTAAACTTATTGAAATAATTTAACATCTCCATACTGATATATAAAATAATTAAATGCAAATATAGTGTACATTATATTTATTTATTTTTGTAATGAGTCTGTATTTGTTAAAAGAAAACCTTGTACCCTGACGGGGAATCAAACATGGATGTCTGAGTTGATAGGCACGCACCAAATCCATCGTACCAAATCATCACTTAGAAAGATTGTGGAAACAGACTAAAGATGTTTTCAAAATAACCATGAGTGAATGAGTCAAAGACATTGGTGCAGATGTTTACAAAGAAAGTGGAATATAGTAATACTTTGAACTATATAAATACAGTATATTATATTTAGATCCTTAAATGAATTTATTGTGATTAATTTATTTAGTTGCCCAATTCCATTTTATATTTCTTACTAAGCAGATTTGCTAAAGTTCAGTTTTTCATTGCAATAACGACAGCGAGTATTCATAGAAAAGGTTAAAACATTATAGCTTGTAAAGTATAACTTTAAAGTATATACATTTTAATATAGTCAGAACAAGCACGTCAAAACGTTTTCCAAAATAACCACAGTAAGCGACCAAGATAAGGATTTTGATGTTCAAAGTATTTGCAAAACAGTGGACAACTGTTGTGTATTTTTTAATTTCAGCTACCACTACCAGCCATGTACAGTATGTACAGTATAATTGTCAGCATTTCCGACTAACACATTCTCCTCTAAAGCTTTTTTCAGCTCTTAGAAATACAGAACATTTGCATATGTTTAGAATTTCCATGTAGTTTCCATAAGTGTCCTCTGACCTCTCAGTTGCAGCCAGAGTCCTTCCTAGTGGTCTATAGGCTTCATGCAAACATTAGCAGAGCTAAGCAGTACAAGCAGCTCTTATAAAGGAGGATGTTATAAATTAGGGTCTCCACATTGAACATGTTGGCTCTGTTATTTGTGTTCCTTAGAACCTTCTATCAACCACATACTGCATTGTTTAATCTCAAGAGGATCTGATATTTAATGTTTTAGAAAATGCCCATTTCAGTTCCTCTTGTCTATATTTCTATTATGCTAAATACTCTAAAGTGTATTTTGAACAGAAAGTCTCGAGAATAGAGGAAGGCAGAAAATATACATCTGATCCAATTGTGTGAGTTACACATTGCTGAATGAAGATTTATGAGCATACAAGTCTCTCTTGGAAGAGAGTTCCATTGCATTATTTGTCATGCAAATCTTCAAAAAACAATGAATCACTGCTTTTTTCAAAAAACTTTTACACCAAACACACAGCTTGATTACACAGTGGAAATGAATGCTTGACTGTGTTGTATTGCCACAGATTTATTTACATATCCAGCCATTTAAATTGTGCGGAGTATGCTGCATTAAAACGTGGTAGGTGTGGCACATCATACTGCATTATACCGTATTTTAATTGAATTATGATAATAGTATCCGGAAGCACCTTGTAAAACCGCCAGGTGGAGTTAATAAAGCTTAATGTCCCATGTACAGCATTTGAGCTGTCACAAAAAAAACGCCCGGTTCGAATCCCGATCACTGCAGAGGGACAATACTTTTCCAATTAAGAATTTAAGCTGTATACTCTTTTGACTTTTAATAATTTTAAACTGTGTATTACAGCAAGTTAATCATTAAACATTAAAAAGTCGTTATTTTTTATAAAAGCAAGATTGCACAGTTGGACAAAAGTACATAACCTCCCACCTTCATCATAAATGATTTAATTATTTATAAATATTTTACGCATCAGTGTCTTTAACTTGGTAACTTAGTGGGTTCTGGTTTTAACATGCTTGTTCGAACATTATTAAGCTTATATTGTGTACTTAAAAAGTTATGATGTTTTATCATTTTCTAAGAAAACATACATGTAGTAAGAACACCACTTGCTGTTATTGTAAAAAGATAAATGTTGTTGTGATTTAACATCACTTGATAGTTATATGAATATGGAATCGTGTAACTAAGCAGCTAAAATATCACAGGTGGACATTTCGGAAACATTTTGACATCCTTGTCTTTTAAAAAAACTTTTATTGTCCTTGTAGTGGTAATGGACAAAGCACTGCACCCAGTGGTTCAAAGCACGATCAGAGCATTACTTATGGTTTGTTCCTTATATAGTGAATACATAAAAATAGTCCACTATTATAGCTTATTGTTGGCTCTGCCGTGAATTTGTGTATCTGGATAAGTGATGGTATTGTGATTCAGGATTTCTTTGCGAAATTCAAACAAAGGAGGGAAGAAGGATTATTTTTACAATTGGCACTCCGAGATTCTGACTGATTTAATTTCCCTCATTTAGCTGCAGTGGATAAAGAAATCCTGCAGTAGTTATATTTATTGGAAGGCGCTCTGTTTTATTAACAGACACTCTGCCTCAAACCTGTGTTGTACAGTGATTAAGACATGGGTAATATCATCCGCATTAAACAATGTGTTTATCGTGCCAATCCTGCTAAATTAAGATAGCAGAAAGTCACCATGCTCTTACAAGCGGATCTGTTAAGCAGAGTTTGTGTTAACAGTGTCAGTGAAAAAAATGACCACAGGCACTTTTCCTTCTCCCCTATATTCTCATGTATGATTAGAATAGGCCAACCTTCCAATGAAAGACAAGTTCCTTTCCCCCAAGACTGGCAGGAAACAGTCAAAACTCGCCACACCCAGACTGAAACTCGATCAACCTTTTTTAATAGCCTTGCAAATGTGCTTACACTGAAGGAGATGCACTCAACGCACCACAGGTGTCACATTTACTGTACATGTCAAATCAGTTGCTTTCCATTGTGATTTGTTTTCTCCATAGCCTCCGCTTTATCATTTATACAGTACAGTATGCCTATTCCAGAGACATTTTCATTGTTGATAACTCTGCAGGGAGAGCATGGAGATTCCAAAACACTCTACAGCAGCAGAAGTGAGCAATTACCTGCTCGAAAACGAATGTGTTCCCAATGTGTTTCCTTTCTTCTCTTTCCAGCATGGAATAAAACTATTTATTGTTCCTTTGCAGCCTACGCATGCTGATGCAGCTACCCACCTGAACTACAGTTTGCATAATATATTTATGTTCCTAAATTAATATCGTTTATGGCCTTCAGATGCGTTATGCTCCTCTTCTTTTTATGCTCAGCTACTAAAATTTCCCTTTCGTTGTAAAATTCCATATAAATATTCAATATTAAGTGGATTAAAACAAGCACAGTAAAGAGATTAAATTATTAAATCTTTTCACTAACAACCAATGCACCACGAGTGCCCCGTCGGTCATTTTGGCCAGCCTATCATGTACTGCGGTACACGCGGTGAATTGTAAATAATTTTGCGTGGTAAGGGGTTGTACCGTGCATTTTGAATGGTTGCATCTGTATCTGTTTTTTTTAGAAAATCTAGTCCGTAACAAATTGTAGATAAGAATCAACTCTTGTGAGAATGTGTCCTCATCTAACAGCATCTGTACAAAGCTAATGGACCTGGAGTAGGCAATAAATCAATTAAACTTGATCTGTTGATACTCTTAACCTGTATCTGTCTCTTTCTCCAGCTGGCTCCCACACTCTCTCTCTGGCCCTTCCTGCAGAGAGACTCAGGAAGTCCCCTAGTCTGTAAGTAGGGCTCCATCTGGATTCAGGCCAGTGTCATTGATGTTGACTGGTCAGCCATCACTGGCAACCACAGTGGCCCCTTCGTCTGCAGCCTCAGCTCAGGAAGGAGAGCTTCCTGGAGAGCATACTGAGCTCAAGCCTAGCCCCCATGTACCCTTGAAGGACAAAACCACTGTCACTCCAACCACAACTGCACCAGCATTGAATGCGTCCTCTGCTAAAGCACCAGGGTCCACTGCTACTGCACCAATATCCAATGCTTGCTCTACTACCGCAATAACATCAACAACTTTTACAATTACTGCAGCCCCCTGTGAGAACAAAATCAGATATTGCTGACAAGAAGGTATAAGACTGTAGTGATGCTGGGGTTTTAATGTATTGTAACAATCAGAAAATCTAATGGTTAATTGCAGAAGTACTTTGTAACTTTTAGGAATCATTCAAACATAGCAAGTGATAGTCTCACACATTGATTTTAAATCTACAGTACAGTATACAATTCATTGGTACAGTATAAAGCCAGAATATGCATAACAACAAACATTACAGAATGTACTTCTGAAATGATCTGCTGTGATACGAATGACTGTTCATTCACTCGGGGGTTACAAGGACAAGTTAAGAGGTTCTATCGTCCAGGAATAAATCCATTGTGACCAATTAAACAGGTTGGTGAACTAAACAATTTAGAGATAATGTAGGACTAAAATCTGTGTAGTCTCTTTATTGAACTAATGACTTGTTAGTTCCATCGATACCTTACAGATGTAACCAGGACATATGCTGAAGACAGCTTTACACAGACAGCATGTAAGGAATAATGATATGGGCTATACCATATGCAGAGTCTGCTCGGGATAGTCATCTAGTAGGTTGGTACTTAGTACTGACATTTGCAAAACATCATTCCCAATCTTGCTATAACAAATCTGACCCAGGTTGAACAACCTTGGATGTAGCCTGAGGTAAGGTCTCATAAGAACATATGAAGATCGCAGGAGGCTATACTCTCCATCTAGCCAGTGTAGTTAATTGACTAGAAGGTCTCATTCATGTCACGATTATAGTCCCTCCTCCTTAAGGGCACTCCGGTTCTTTTCACTTCGGACCTAATTTTGTGCACCTGCCCCATGTTCCAGCCTCCTTCCCGCCCCCCTTAAAAGCCAGACACCCACGCAGTTCGGGGCTCTGCTCTGATTCCCATATCGTGCGAGCCCAGGACCTGTAATCGCCTGGCTCCGTTATGTTTTTAATTCTCTGTTGCCCCCGCCGGTTCAGTCCCGGTTCCATTTTTTAACTCTCAGTATCGGATGGACCGCCCGGCTTTGGACCTTTCGCTTTTCGTGGATTTCACATTGGACTCTGTTTTGGATTGTTTGCCTCAGCCACACCTCCCCCGACCACCAGCACTTCATGGACATGCCCCCCTGTTTTCATCCCCGCTTCCTGTATGCCTTTTTTCCTCGTGTATTCTCACTCAACCCCGGATTGTGTCGTCTGCATAGGGTCCGGAAAGAACTGTCCGTTACAATTCAGCTGTTTCTTGAAAGAAGAAAGGGCATCAGCTACTACAGCATGGATGGGTAGCTTGCTCCAAACTCCTACAACCCATGGGTTAACGAACTGCCTCCTAATCTCAGTTATAAATGCGATTCCTCCATGTGTTCCCACATGCACCCTCTTACCTTCCAGTTACAGTCCTTCCTTTACTTCTCTAGGCTTCATGCAAATGTCAGCAGAGCTAAACTGCACAAACAGGTGTGTAAAAGATTAAATTAAAAATTGGTGTTCTATTAACAAGGTATCCCAAGAGGAACTTGTAATGGTAACTGGTAATCATGTTTTTTCATAAAACACAGTTTTCAGTTCCTCTTCTTCTATACTTCTAAAAAACCTTCAGAAGTTATTTTGGACTCAGAACTTCTCGAAAACTGAAGAAGCTCTTTTTTTTCTATGCCTGAATATGTTTGATTGTTGTTGCCATGCCTGCCCTGGCTCCTGTTCTGTGGGGTATGCAACACTGGTTGCCAAGGAAACAGACCAGCTGGGGGCTAAGTTTATGGACATGCGACATGAGAAGGGTTCAGGAGCAATAAATTAATACAACTTTTCTCCCCTGACAATGTATGGTATAAAGCAGTTTGTCAAATGACATGACATGACGTGACTTTTCTATTAAGAATTTAAGAATAGTTACCAAAGAAAAGACACTACTCAGAGCAATTGATATAACTACTGATAGTGCAGGAAGAAAACTGACAATTTCAGCATCAGAAGAACAGAGGCAGAACCTAACTGTGGTAAAACCACAACTTCAGTGCACAGAGTATTTTAAGTCTCAGACCAAACAGGTGTTCTGTTACTTCCTTATAAGAGCTCATCTCTTTCGTGTAATGATCGCTTGTATTTCCAGTGCTGCTCTGAATTCAAGACCAGAAATCAGACCACAGCCCTTATATTTCTACAGTGATGATGCATGAGAAAGTATCAACATTTGCATCACCAGAAGAACAGAGGAAGAACTGAACCTGTGGTGAGATCACAACGTCAGTGCACAGGACATGTTAAATATATTAAAGAGAAAAAGGGGGGTTTTCTTATTTCCTTATAAAGTCAGGCTTGGCTTTTTCAGCTGTCAGTGGTGACAACCAGTATCTCCTGTGCTGTGTTGGACTCATGTCAATCTGCATTGACAGAAGCTGAACATTAAAACATGGAAGAGATTTACGCCAACATTGAAGATAGTTACAAGTTACCAAACTGCTACAAAGGTGGGGAAGCAGAACAGCAGAACAAAGGAAGACTAGGAGGTAATATAGCCACATCCTTTTTTCTTTAAGTGTGACTTTTTCACATTGATTCTGTAGATGAGTGATACTGCCTGGTTGAATAGGTCTAGATCAGAAATCACTGATTAATCACCAATTTCTAATGATCAGAATCAATTCCATTGTGATCATTTACACAAGTGATGTGTTACATTATACGTTGAAACACAACAAGCTTTGATTACAAATTCATACACAATATTACAAACATTGTAGTGCTTGCAAGCAGGCCAATGAACTATAAAGAAACTCAAATACCACATCTACTGTATATCTGTATCCGAAAAGTAAAAACGTCTTGTGCTACAAGAAATTAATGGTTGCTAATATTCTATGGCCCTAGCTTTCTTAAACAGTTTGAACATACTCACAAAATTACCTAAATCAGTGTCTTGGGTAAATATTTGTCCCTGTAGATTTGGTAAAAGACCTATTCAGACACTCCAGGAGGGACTTTCAACACACCTTCAGGGGAGATATTCTGAAAAGGCTGATCTTTTTAGTTCTGGAATCTGTGGACAAAATCCCAAAGAGACAGCTCTCCATACAAGATCCCAGCCCCCAGATACCTTCATCTGAGGAATGAACTACTGTATATAATAAGGGAGCAGTGTACGTATCTATACCACAGATTGTGAATTCTACAATAGGCCAACTATACCTGCATTTTCACAAGATTATCAGGGAATTTGTTGTGCCTATTTGGAAGCCAATTAAAGGCCGAGAGTGCAGACAGAGGTTGTCTACTCACATCGTTGCAGTCTTATAGATGGTGAATTGATTATGTGGTTTTGATAGAAACTAAAAGAGACATTGAAAGAGTGAGTGAAAGCTAGAAAAGGATGACATCAAGTAACGCCCTTGAATTTTCCATGTCAGTCCACTGGTAAGAAAGGTGTGCCCTGACACAGGCTCAATTTAGGGTAGGTAGGGTACCTGTAGGTCAGTTCCTGGGTCTTTAACATGCAGTTTCCTCATACGATGCTACCATTTATGCTACACCCTTCTACTTAATAAACGTAGCTGTTCCTATCTTGTTTTTTTATAAAATCCAGAATATATTATTGTTTCTCAGCAATAGTGTATCTGTGAACAAAATGTTCAAATCAAAATGTGAAATTGAAGGCTTAGGTAAAGAAAAAGGTTCCTTTTGAAGAGCAGAAATAACCAGACTATAACTCAAAGTGAAAACATAATAAAAATAAAGAGTTTATTTCAACGTCTAAAGAAGCCTTTTCATCTCTCAAGAAACAGGTGAAAAGAAAAAGCTTCTCTGAATTTTCGATGTGTTTTATACAGGTACTGTAGATCACATCATACAATTTACATTGAAAAGCAGAAATGCCTAATATGGCAAAAATCTACAAATCTTCTTGTCTGTGGCTAAGA
Source organism: Lepisosteus platostomus (assembly GCF_059453375.1). Taxonomy (NCBI): domain Eukaryota; kingdom Metazoa; phylum Chordata; class Actinopteri; order Semionotiformes; family Lepisosteidae; genus Lepisosteus; species Lepisosteus platostomus. The sequence continues at coordinate 6,170,204 of NC_142616.1, forward strand.
TAACACATCTCAGTGACCACTAGGCAGCTTTTGATAAATGTTAGTTTCCTTTGTTGTGTTTTGGGTTTGTTTATATAAATATATCCTGAACGCAGTTGAACATAACACTAGGAATGCGTTTAATTTAACTTTTACTTGAACAGTTATTAAGCAGTTCCTTCCCAGGTCAGCCATCTTTGATCTCACATTAGCTTACTCTAGGGACTGTCTCACAATTACTAGACTAACTAAAACACAAACGGAGTTTGTTATACTGTAACTACCTGTCATGAGATCCTTGTGGTAAAAAAAATGTTAGCTTATTTGCTTCTGAATTTCAGGTTTTCAGACAACTAACAAAACAAACTGTTTGACACCTAATATTTATTTAGCGTATGTGCAAAGAAAGACAGACTTCTGCAAAAGCAGTTTATGTTTTTAATTCTGCAACTGCATACGTGTATATGACTTTATGAAACAGTCTAATATTATTTTACTAAGGCATGGATATGTTTCCAATTCTTCAATTTCTCTGTTGTTTTTTTGAGAAGTAAAGATGAAAGAGTAACACACTGTACAACATAGAAAACAATAAGAAATGTATTTTCTACTACCTCAATTTAATGGCACTTTTTGGGAATTCTTACAGTAGACACTGCTCAGCAATATTAATAAAAATGGAAAAAAAAAAGTCTAGTACCATATCCCTTGCCAGCCATGAGAGTTATGTCCCCGAATAACCCTGAATTATACATTTAAAGATTTTTTCTAAAGTTCAACAATTTTGATTCCTTCTTAACCACGAGATTACCCTCTACAAGTGAATTTACTTGAGACAAGCAATTAATCGTACTGAAATTACTAGTTTTCTGAACACAACACTTTTTAAAGATTCAATAAGTTCGGAACGCTGCAGTTAGACTCCACACTCACTCCAGACAATGGCATGTTATCTCTCTATCCTATCTTTTACCCCACTGGATCCCTGTCCCTTCCCTGGCAGAGCTTGAAATTCCCACCTGGTGTGAAGATATCCTCACTTTGTGCTCTATATGTGCTCTAACACAGAAGGAATAACCAATTAAGATTAATAACCAAGTAAGATTTCAGGTAGGCCAAGTTCCCAAGGTACCACTGCCACTCTGAGGACTAAGAGACACACTGTCATGATTGTAGTCCCTCCCCCTTAAGGGCGCTATGACTCTTTCACTTCTGACCTGCTTTTGTGCACCTGCTCCCTGTTCCAGCCTCCTTCCAGCCCCACTTAAAAGCCAGATGCTGACGTTAATCCGGGCTCTTCTCTGATTTCCGCACCAGGCGAGTCCAGGACCTGGAAGCGCCTGGTCCCGTTTAGGGTTTATTTTCTGTTCCTGTTCCCCGCCGGTTCTGATCCGGTTACTGTTTTTAATCATCTGTCTAGGACGGACCGCCCAGCTTTGGACTTTTTCCTCCTTTTGGATTCTCCTTTGGACTTCTTCCTGGATTGTGTGCCTTGGCCACACCTCCCCCAAACACCAGCGCACCCAGGACATGCCCCCTGTTTTCATCCCTGTATCCTGCATGCTTTTCCCCCCATGTTTTCTTCACTTTTCCCTGGATTGTGTCCTCTGCATAGGGTCCGGAAAGAACTGTTCGTTACACACACTACCTCCTTTATTGTTGACACTGGTGGGGGCAGGGGATTGTGCCGTCTGGAGCTGGAGAGCAGGTTGCTTGCAGACTGACGAACTGAGTAGCCAAGCACACAGGGGAATGAAGTACTGCGGCTGGCCAAGGAAACACATTCTAAGTCCGTGGTCTTACAGACGAGGATTAAAACCAAGAGAGACAGGATACCAACCAAGGGGCGAAATCAGGAGTCAAGCCAGAGCAACAGTCTAATTTCAGAAATGTGAAACAAAGCAAACAAAGCTGGAGGGGTGATCCGGGGACCTAGTGGGGAATGAAGCATGGGTTAGAAAACAGGCAAACCAGAGAGGTGAAATACTTGGAGCAAAGCTTGAGGTGCCCAGTGTCCACACTCAATTGCAGAGTCCTGAGCTCTGCCAGGTCCAAGAATTTATTCACAGGAGCTCCTGGTGATTAGATAACCCACAGTCCAGTAGCCAGGGCAAACATGATAGGATGGCCATTATATTACCTATTTCCAATGATCTGGATCAATTACAATGTGGTCAGTTACACAGGTGATGTGTTACAAAATGTAATTTAACACAGCACACATTTGTTACACCATTAATACACAATGTCAAAACCATTGCAGTGTTGGTACTGTAAATACAGGCAAGCCAATGAATTTCAAAGTAACTTTGATACACAGTATCTCTATATCTGTATCTATAATTTAATAAAGTCCTGAATAAATGGTTGTCCGTATGATTTTCTGTATACCTTTGGAGAGATATGTTGAAAAAACTGAATGTCTTAGAAAGTTTTATTTTCAGTTCAGGAAAAGAAATTCCAAAGAGACGGCTCTCCGTACAAGATCCTGGCCCTCATCTGCTCAGGTTTGAGCTGTGTGCTCCTGATAACAGCTGTCATCTTCAGTTCTTATTGTAAGTACAGTTACTGATGTGTATTTCAATATTTGTAGCAGAAATGTCAAAGACAAATTAGTATGATGCCTGGGCTGTTCAGAACAGTGGAATTCTGAGGACAAAACATGAAGTGTATCAGTGTTACCTTCCCAGCTTCTCCTCCCTCACTCACTAGCTCGTCAGCAACTGTACTTCCAGTAGGCACAGCAGAATCCCTTTCTGTATTCTCAGGAAGCACAGTCATTCCTGACTTGTCTGCATGCTGTCTTTTATATCTCCTTGCCTCTTTATTTACTATTGTACAGTATATCCCAGTATTTACCGCCTCCTGTGGGACACTATTCTGATAGAATCTCTATTCCAATATAATTATTTCTCCAGTGCTGTAACTACAGTACCTTTTACACCTCTACCGTCTAAAAGATATAGCAGGAAAGGAGAAATGACGATGGAAGATGATTTAATTGTCCGTGCGATATGAATGAAGTTAATTTATAAAAGCCCTATGTGTAATTCAAAAAGACTGTTGTGTTGTGTTGTGTTTGGTTATTGGGAAAGTAGGTTTATTTAAAACCTTGTTCAAAACAAAATCATAGGATCATTCCAATACCATGACTGTAATTCTCTTCTGATTTTTATTTAAGATTTTCTCAGGCCAACAAGATCTGCCCAATTTCTACCCCCAAGCACCTCCCATATGTACATAAATTGTTCATCTTCAAACAGGAGCTCCTCTGCTTTTAAACAAGGTATTGTTATTTACCTATCTGGGTAAGTTGTTGTGTTTCAGGGCGCAATGATGCCTCTCAGGTCTCAGTCCTAGGTGATCATTAGAGCCTGGGTCCTCGGGTCATCAACACAGATACAGATGAACACTGCAGTAACCTAGGCTGGTCTGTGTCAGTTTTTATTTTAATAATAATAATTATAGTAATTGCTTACACTTATATTGCGCTTTTCTGGATACTCCACTCAAAGCGCTTTACAGGTAATGGGGATCCCCTCCACCACCACCAATGTGCAGCATCCACCTGGATGATGCGACGGCAGCCATAGTGCGCCAGAACGCTCACCACACATCAGCTCTTAGGGGGGAGGAGAGCAGAGTAATGAAGCAAATTCATAGGGGGTGATTATTAGGAGGCCTAATTAGGAGGCCGTGATTGGTAAGGGCCAATGGGAAATCTGGCCAGGACACCAGGGTTACACCCCTACTCTTTTTGAGAAACGCCCTGGGATTTTTAATGACCACAGAGAGTCAGGACCTCGGTTTTACGTCTCATCCGAAGGACAGCACCTGTTTACAGTATAGAGTCCCCGTCACTGTACTGGGGCATTAGGACCCACATGGGCCACAGGGTGAGCACCCCCTGCTGGCCCCACTAACACCTCTTCCAGCAGCAACCTTAGTTTTTCCCAGGAGGTCTCCCATCCAGGTACTGACCAGGCTCACGCCTGCTTAGCTTCAGTGGGTTGCCAGTTGTGAGTTGCAGAGTGATATGGCTGCTGCTATTGTAAACCCACTGGAACAATTAGTTGCTTAAACCTACACTTACAGTATACCATCTCCCCAATTCCAGTGTCCCAATATCTTCTCTAGACAAAATAAAGAAAAGATCATTCTGAGGAAACTCAGGGTCCTTCAGCAGTTACTGGAGATAATAGTGAGAAGACAAATAGTTATTCAAATCTTTTCACCAAAGCTTTTAATGTATTATTTTGCCTTACTCGTAGTTTCAGAATAGTCAATTTGTTTTATAATTGTTTCTGTAACATATAATGTGTGCCTTTGCTTTGTGTTCCTTGAAAAGCACAGCTACATACTGTAAACTTGTCATTTTATACTTAGAACTGCGGACAATACTGGAGGACATTCACAACAGCTGTTTTAACCTGCAAGACAATTTGACTGATGTTCATGGAAAAGCTAAACGCTGCAACAACGCCATAAAGAGACACACCCTGGTCCAGCTGTGCAACAGCAGCTATATGATGGGTTGGTACAAGTGTGGATTTTCAAAGTTTTCTGTTCTGTATTATTTCCATCCACTGCTGACTCAAAAGAGACTTCTAAGCAAGCTGTCAGATTTAGCATATTTTTTTAGGTCAAGATAGCAAATAATATTAAATAGGAGGATTAGAAAATATTAGAAATAGAAATAGTAGAAATAGCAAATAAAATTATAAAAAACCATATAGAATTGTAGTTTTTTCTGAACATTTAGGAAAAATCCTTGGCAGATGCTGTCTAATAAAGTAATAATAAACATCATCAGGGTGAAGGATTTGTGCTGCCTTTGCATGCAGGAAAGAAGAACAAATGTGAAATACAAAGTGTGAAACACATTGAACCAGAAAAGACTTATGTTGAAGCTTCACATTGTTCTTTCAGACAATGTAGGGAAGCAATAAAATGGCAAAACAAATACAAGTACCTTCAAAACTACACTGATATCAAGCAAAAATATCATAGCTTGTTTAGAACGTTGTGGACAATCTGGTCACCATGTAAGAGAGAAGGTTTTGCTGATCTAGATACGGAGAGCTGAGCCCTGACTGCTTGTGAACACTAGGCGGAGCCAAACTTCACACAGCGTCAGTGTCCCACCATGTTGTCACTAATCTTGTTTTTTTCTCTCTTCACTTCATTAAGCTTGCTCTGTTCTTACTAAAATATCCAGTAAGTGAGTTTAATTTCTATCATATGTTTGTCTATTCATGCTCATGTGTCAGGAGGATTCTGTCAAAAAGGAATTACATTACGCTTTCTAAGTTGTATTGTGTATTACTCTTCTTTCTTCAAACTTTTCCAAAGGACAACAAAGAAATTGAAGTTTTGGAGATGTATCGATGTATTAAGAAAATGTTTTCTAAAGTCATCTATTCAGTTGCAGAAGTTATTTTTCTTTTCTTTCTTTGCACATATGCTCAATTAATATTAGGTGTCATAAAGTTAATCTTGTTATTTGTGTATGGGCTGAGTTCGAAAGGAAATGTTCTTTGACCACAAGGAAACTAACATTTATCAATTCCTCTTACACCGATAACTGAAATAAATCAGTATCATTTATATATGATGGAAAAAATTAAATATCTGACATTGTACATGTGTTGTGTGCTCTTTACAGAGAGAGAAGGAAGCATACCTAGAGCAGGTAAGATTAACAATATTTAAGATCATTATGACAAAATCTTTCAAATTTATCTGAGCAGAATTTTAAATTCAAGGAATCATGGCTAAGAATTATTTTCCATGACTCTGGGGAGAGTGTCTTAGCTCTTGTAGTTGCTTAGTGAAGGAAAAATACATATTCATTTTTCCTTTCCTATCAGACTCACACTGTAAAAGAGCCTGCTCTTTTGCCACAGATAGGTTTGAATATTAATCCAAACAACGTTGGCAGTGCTGGCAACATTACTGGCACATCCTTGGACTCTATAACTTGTCTTACCAGGCAACATATATACATATATCTTGTACATAAAATCTTTGTCGACCCCCCTCATCCACTCTTTTTAGAATGTACTCTCCTACCCTCTGGGAGGAGGTACAGGATCATCTATATAAAGATGTAGAGAGCATTTATGCCCTTTATACTTGGAAGTATTCACTTGTTGAATAATAAAAACAATGTGTCTATCTTTGAGTAATCCTTGGAAGAAAATCTGTATCCTAATACATAAAATTTAACAATTTAACAATTTTTGTTTTTTCTTTCTCCTAGTGTGGAAATGGATTCAAAATGCATCAGGTATCCTAATCAATGGCTGCCATTGTACAGTGTTTTCTATAAATGTATACAAATATACTCTTCTGGGAATAGTTGAAACAGAAGAGTTTCATTGGATAATATTAGATTAAATAATGTGATATACTATTGAATATGTTATATTGTATGAGTTAATTTTTTTTTCTCCAACTTAACACTTACAATTTCTTAAGAAATTAATATAAAGAATTTCTAGTGAATGTAAAAGGCTTTGTTTAGGCATAAACCTCTGTATATATAGTCATTGTCATTCTTTCCAGTTGATGTAGTCCTGGACCCTGATACGGCCCACATCAGCCTGAACATCTCCAAGGATGGGAAACGTGCAGTCTTGTCTGATGTTCCTCAGTCCTCTGCATCGACAAGATTTACTGTCAATATGGGTGTTTTGGGTAAAGTGGGATTCATCTCAGGGAGGCACTACTGGGAGGTGGAGGTGAGGGATAATCTGGACTGGGGTGTGGGCATCTTCATGGGATCTGCTCCTAGAAATGCATACCTTAGACCTGAGAAAGGGGCCTGGACAGTGGAGCTGTGGCATAATGGCAAGTTTAGTTTCATTACTGAACCCCGAACATCATTATCTCAGGATCTGCTTCCACAGAGAGTGGGGGTCTATGTAGACTGTGAGGAAGGGCAGTTGTCATTTTACAAAGTGGAGACTCAAAATCTCATTTACACAGCTAATGTACATTTCACAGAAAAATACTACCCATTGTTCTACACAAAAAGCAAAAAGGGCATTTCCATTGTTCATTCTCTGAGCATTAAACTGTAACTAGACTTTGTATTTTTTGTGTATAATGTGCCAGATTTCAATATCGAAATCAGGGGCTAGAGATCCTGGTCCTGGAGGGTCTGTGCTGTAAAATGTTTGCTCTGTCTGTTTAGGGTTGAAAGAGGTTGATAAGTGGTCAGAATAAGCCAGTAATAGTTAATGCTCATCTATAAGAATCTACATGGCTTGGCAGCTCAGTGCCTTTCTGTTATCTGTCTACTCCCCACATTGTGGCCTTCATTCATCCAACTTCAACTGGGCTTCTAGACATCCCTCAATCTCATTTACACTCTGTGGGTGACAGGGTCTACTCTTGCTCCCGTCACATGTTAAAAGACCAGTCAAGTCACAGGTCACAGGGTCATAGCCATGTGCTGAGATGTCAAGATGTCAAACACAGTTGATTGGGTGTGACAAAATAATTTGCAATTCTAAATTATGAAATGGCAAACTGAAAGTGATTGAAACTTTGGAGACACACTGGCCTTCCAGGAGCAGGACTGGACTCCCCTGGATTAAATAATCTCTAGATTTACAGTACATGGCGGGCAAACTACAGCCCATCTCTTCCACCCCATCGCAGAACTCTGACACAATCAGCACCTTAACTGCTCTTTGGTTGTAAAAACATCCTGGACTTGACTGGAGTGGATTGGAAGGGCAACACGTTGAGCAATCCTGCTATAAGGTCACTGCACAGATGGTTTCAAACATATCTGTACAGTATATCACCACATCAAAACACAAGAACTCCTCCAGTCCTTGTCTTTATATAGCGCTTTGCTCTGTCTAATCATGTAATTTATTTTTTTATGCTTAATTGCTTATGGGGTCCAGGGGCTGAAGGTCTGTTCAATAATGAAGGAAGAGCTGGAACAAAGACGTGCAGTGGATTGGAGTGGAATGCATCCTCCACTAAGCCAGTGGTTCTCAAACTGTGGTACATGGAGAGCCCCTAGGCGGAGCAAAGACCTGTATTAGAATTCAGTGGAATGCACCATCCACTAATCCAATAACCAGATCAATTAGGCTGATAAAAACGCTGAAGTCTTCAGGCACTGTTGTAGATCTTTTACCCAACATCTTAGAGCTACAACATAACACAGCTTTGATTTTTTGTCTCTAAATAAGTGTTTATTTGGTTTGTCTTCATTCTCAGATTATGAATTATAATGATTTTTTTTTGTGTATTTGGTTTCCCATTTTGATAAAGACCCGTGTGTGATTTTGAAATGTCAATGAAGAGGCCTATTGAAAGCTCTGTGCTATTTTTACCTTTCCTCTTTGTCCTTTGTGCCCTTCTCCTGACACCTCAGTAAGACCCCTGTGTACAGTAACTATACAAGTTTTCATGTATACATGATGTAGTCATTCCTTCCTGTTTTGTTTTTTTTCATTTAACAGGCAGTTTTGCACTCTTATGAGCCGGGTTCTCCTAAAGCATCCCATGATATTATTTTGCTCACATCTTCTTGGATTAGGAAATTGATTTTTACTTTTTATTAAATTTTAACATTTTTTAATACGGGCTTGTGTGTGATAAGTAATCTAATATTTATACATTTGCTAACAACTGTACCAATGTGACTGCTGAACTGAAATTGAGCAGGAGTGTTAATGTTTTCATATATATGTGTCACGCCCTCCACAGACGGAGGGCGCTCCTGCTCTGTCCTGTTCCTAGTTTCCCTGTGCTTTGTGTCTTGTGTGGGGCTTTATATTTCCGGGTCTCGCCTGTCACGAACACGGACTGAAATCCGTGTCAGATCTTTTAGAAGACCCTATGCGATGCGGTAAGAGCTGGAGAAAACAGGAGGCGTGGTAAAAAGGAACACACAGGGATTTAATAGTGCACAAAATAATAGTGACAATCCGTGAGACAGTGTACGGGGAAGACAAAACGGCATCCAAATCCAAACGGGTCCAAGGGCAGGTCAAAGCACAGTCCGAGAGTCCATCAACTAGAAATCCATCCTGGGACACGACAAAGTTAAAATCCCCGGGAGGGGGGAGCACACGGACAAACGAAACATGGAGGTCCAAGGGTGACGGGGCGAAATCCTCCAGACCCCGGGCTCAGGAAGCGGGAGGTGTCGGGGATGAGGCCTATGCCCTCAGGAGACGGACGTAGGGTTTCCTGGTGCTAGGCGGGCCTTGCGACATCTTACCCTAATGATGAGCCCAGAGGACTGAAGGAGCTGCTCTTTAAATAATAACACTAAAAGGGTACACCTGGAGAGCTTAATCACACGAACAATAATGGGAGCAGTGGAGTGCCCTCTAGGGAGGGATGTCGGGCGTGACATCGCCTTCCTCCTTGCTCGGCATTGGGATCGTTTGTCGAGAGTTGTCGACCTCACCAGGTCGCCCAACGTCCGCTACCTGAGGGCTTATGTCTCACTCAGACTCCACCCAATACCTTGAGCCCAGACGAACCCTCTCGTTCGCTCCGTTCCCACCGTTACGCATAGGGTCCTACTGCATCGCCGGTCTCTCTCCACGGCTAGCCCCCGGCCTCCATGACAGAATGATGAGCCCACACTGGACCCCATGAGCGGTCTCCTGGCCACCCTGGCTTCTGCTCCTTGTCTCCCTTTACTTCTTTCTCTGGCTTTTGTTTTCCCGGCCACCGTGGCTTCTGGTTTTAAAATTTTAAAATTATTTTTCGTGTTTTGTCTATCCGGGCTGCCACGCTCGCTTTCTCCCTGTCTAGGGCTCTAGGGCCCGCTGTCTCCCTATTTTTTGTCAGTCATTTTTATGTGTTTTTTGTTCCCATGTTCTGTCAGGGCTTACTTTATGTTGTATGTACTTTTGTTACATGTTTTGTCTGTTTTTTTTGTCTCACTCCCCCGGATCTTTATCTACCCCCCCTTCCTCCACCCAATAAAGGTTTTTTACCCTGAAGGAGGGGGTAGCTCTCAGCTGTGGACTTCCAGAGGTTTCCTTTCAGTTAAATGATGTTTTTCCTCCCCCCAGTGCTGTGCAGCTTATATATCTTTTGGGTGTCAGGAGCTGCCCTTGGGGGAAGGGGGTTGGTACTGTCACGCTCTCCACAGCCGGAGGGCACTCCTGCTCTGTCCTGTTCCTAGTTTTCCTTTGTTTTTCTTGTACTTCTGGTGTTTCTTGTGTCTGGGGCTTTATACTTCCCATTCTTGCCTACCTTCTCACTCGACATTGGGATCGGTTGTCGAGAGGCTCGCCTCACCAGGTCACCCCACGTCTGCTACCTGAGGGTTTATGTCTCACTCCGATTCCACCCAATACCTTGAGCCCGGGTGAACCCTCACGTTCGCTCCGTTCCTACCGCTACACATAGTGTCCTACCGCCTCGCTGGTCTCTCTCAATGGCTAGCTCCCGGCCTCTGTGACAATATGTATCAGCTGATGGTATGATACTCAAATAAATAACCAGGAATGTTATTGTTTTTATATATAATTACTGTTCTCTGCTGCATTAGGGTAAAGTTTGGATGTTTAAAGAAAGGTCACAGTTTATACAGTTCAGATTGAAACTAAGAGAGCTGTTGAAAGGGTGAGCCAGAGCAAGAACAGGATGACACAATGTAGCAGCCTTGATCGTTGCTGTACTGGTACTGACATTAAAGAATAGAAGGGCCCAAGATCCACCGGGCTGAGGTAATATCACACTGCTACTTCCCTTTCCACGTAGGAGTCAAGTGTGCATTCAGACAGGTCTATTTAGAGTAGGTTGAATTACATCAGTGTGGGTCCTGCAACTGTTAAATTCCCAGGTTTTTATGCGCAGTTCTCTCACAGTACACTATCATTTAAGGAGGGGTGTCTGCCACAGTTACAGCATGAAGCCAGTAACATTTCTACAGATCCAGCCATTCAGAATGCGTGCCAGATACTGTAGTAACTTGTGGTGCTCCCGACATAACGCACCCCATTTTTTAAATCTGTTTTTCTACTGAACTTCTTTGTAAAACTGCCAGGTTGAGAAGTGAAAGATGCACGTGCTGTGAGGCAGCATTTGGGAATTCACCAGAAAATGCCTGCTTTCGAATCCTGGTCAATGCTGAGGGACAATCTTTTTCTAGTTCTAGAATTTAAATTGGATCTGTTTAGACCTTTATTAATTCTAAATTGTGTATTACAATATGTAAAATATTTAATGTTGTTTTTATTTACATTTACATTTTATTTTGATATATAAAAAAGTTTATTATTATACTGTGGCTTGTTGTGACTTCCGCATAATTTATAATTTATATTTTGCCTTAAAGCAAATTTCAGCAATGATTACATTTTGATTATAAAAATATGTTTCACATATTGTATTGCAGTGGCTAAAAAATCATGCAGTATACACGGTATATTTATATGCTATATGATCATACTACAGTTCTATCTGTTTTGGTATACTGTATCTCTGGATCTGACCTCATGTGACTTGCGTGTGTGGCACATAGGGAGATGAGAAAGCACTGCTAACAAAATCCTGACTGGGAGAAAAATGTCCTGTGTATGATTTTCCTCCTCATTGCAGTATATAGCCTAATGGTGTGATTTAACAAAATGTAACACACAGTATTCCAGAATAAATAAAAATGTGTGTTCAATTGATTGTAACCCCAAAACCACAACACACAACACACATGTATAGTAATCACAATATTAGGTGATGAACATTAGAACCGCAATTATATTCACCACTGTATTAAGTTACAACAGATACAAATCTTACCACAGATCCGAAACCTTTTAAAACAGATGCTGTTAATCCTACTTCACACCTGCATGTCAAGATAATGGTGTTCCAAGCAGATGTTTTGTTTAGATTATACGAGTAATGAGTCCTTGAGGCATACCATCCAAGGAATCAAAATTATAAAAAAATCAAACCGTTATTTGGATGAGAGTAATGGATACCTTCTGAGAAGTCGTTTACTGCTTCCAAAGTAGCTGATTTTGACAAACTCTGCAGAGCTAATTTGCTTCAAAAATTTAAAATCTGTCTGCCTGACTTTATTGCAGCTTATTTCATTCAGCTGTTTGGACACCTACAGAGATATCCGATCTACATTTAAGGTCTTTCTTTCAAGGCTTTGTTATGCAAAATGTATCTGACTCTTGGTAAACTCTGAGATCCTGACTGCTTTCACTTTCTATTTGTCTCATTTAGATGAAACAGAAAGAGAAGACGTTAAGTAGTTTTTAAACTTTTGGAATTTGATTTATTATGTTATTTATTATTAATAACTAATATTATATAATTTATAATCAAACCACTGACATGGACACAGGTGTTGCTTCTGTTCATAGCCTCTCATTAATTTAAATTGCGCTGAGCTCTGTGAATTTTTAACACGTTTGTCACCTTCACCTGTCTGAAAGTCAGGGGGCCCCAGTGCCCAGCTATGAGAACATGAAAGTGAATTAAACATGTAAATATGATATATAAAAGTAATACCCTGAAAAAAACAGATAAATACATACAGTATAACTTTATCAGTTAGTTAATATGGTTAAAAACGCTCAGTTCACACCCCAGGTAAGGTTAGGGTTAGCATTCACAAAATACTTAGAAAATTATTAAGCTCAGTGTTGGATTTTGGGGCCCATGTCAGGTTTAGGACGGGTGTTTTTGTAGTCCTATCTGAAATTTTTTTCTCCAGAAACTCTCTGGGACCTGGATAGAGCGGTGCAGCCCGTAGTAATTTTATCCCAAAACAGAGTCGGTGGGATCAGAAGTTGCCACCAAGCATTATAGATTCTCATTTAATTGCAAGAGCTTTGATCAACGGTCTCAATTGTTTCCCACTCATACCTTTAGGTTTGGGTAACATGTCATAATCCGATGCCCATAGAGGCTCAGATATAGATCGCGGAAATGCTCAATTGACACCCCAGGTAGGGTTAAGGTTCACATTCATACACTATTTAGACGATATATTAATTTTAGTGTTGAATTTTGAGACTCAAGTCATATTTATTGATTAATATTTATTAATGAATTTGATTCATTCACCCGCGATTCCCTGGAACCTTTTTGCCTGCTTTTTACGGTTATAGGCTAGGTTTTCAAATGGTTCGTTGGTGTTATGGTTTTGGTGCATGACTCACATGCTGAAGGCCAGAGGTTCAAACCCCACTCTTGCCATGAGTTTTCTTTTAACAATAAACACGTCTTTGAAAAACTAAAATAGTAAATATTATCAACACTATATCGAATGTGTAGGTATTTCTAAATATCACAACACATTCAAACTTAGGTGATTTATTGATAACAACTAATAATTTCAAACTGCTTGTATTTTAAAATTGTATTTTGTTCAGGGTGATTTTTCACTGTTTTCACAAACTTCATTTCAATTCAATTTATTTTTAATAAGCGCCTTTCACAACAAGGTTGCCCCAAGGCGCTTAACAATGGAAGTAACCATACATGTTGTGAATACAGAACAGAAAAGACCAGAAGACAACAGAGGAGAGGAACCAAAAACTCCTTAGTAAGGAGAAAATAAAACCTCTAAGGGTCCAAAGTCAGCTGGCTGCCCAACCCTTTTGGCAAACATTATATAATTTTTAAAAAAGGAAATAAGTGAATGAGCGTATGAATCCATCCATCCATCCATCATGTCTTCTGTACGTCAGTACTCCATGCAGATCTCTGTAGACCATGACCATCAAAATCCTCCTAAACGATAGCTATATCCACGATGTCCCTCTTGGATCCATGGCAGTGATGCAGCATCCAACTCAGATGGTGCCGAGCCCGGGCACCAACTGGACATGTAGGGAGGAGAATAGGATAGTTTGGTCATAACAGATGTACTGTATTTACCTGGTGGAAAAAACAGAGACACACAATGGCATGTACAGCAGCACCAGCAGCCATGGTTGCAGTAGGCTATAATATAAGGTGGGAGTAGGCTAGGTTGAAGTAATGGGTCTTCTGTCTGGATTTGAATTGGATTAGATTGACTCGGCATCCGGAATAGGGGGTAGGGAATGTTCCATAAGATAGTGGCCCTGTAACTAAAGGCTTTACCGCCAACTGTTTTTTTTTATTCTGTGATCTAAACAGGTGACTTGGATGGTATACATTAATAAGTTCCATTAGATAGACAGGTGTCTGACCTCTGAGAGCCTTGTAAGTAAGTAGGAGGATTTTGAAGTCTGCCATGTACCTGACAGGAAGCCAATGAAGAGAGTTAAGTATAGGGGTTATAGGGTCATACTTTCGGTTAATAGTAACAATTTTAGCTGCTGCATTATGAATTTGCTGTAAGGTGTTGAAAAAATGGTGGGTGCTCCCTGATAGTAGGGCATTGCAGTAGTCTAACCTCCTGTATACAAGAGCATGTATTAATTTCTCCGTGTCTTGAGTGGAGAGATACTGCCTTAGGTTTGCAAAATTTCTTAACTGTAGGAAGCATGTTTTCGATACTGTTTTAACATGAGAGTTAAATGAGAGCCTTGTGTCTAATATGATACCAAGTCTTTGAGGCAAATTCTTAAGTTTATATACCTTAAAGTTATGTTTCAACCTTTTCTATGAATACTTGCTGTTATTATTGCAATTAAAAACTGTGTACTTTTTAGAGCTTAATACCGAATATAATATGAAATTGTGTATCTAAAGAAACATTTTAATTTAAGGATTTAAATATAAAATATTTTTATAGCTCAAAGTATAACCATATTCCTCTTTGTAAACATCTGCATCAATGTCTTTGACTCATTCACTCATGATTACTTTGGAAACATTTTAAGCAGTCTGAGTACAATGTACAATTTGGAACAATGGATTTGGTGCTTGCCTATCAATCTGGGCATTTGTGTTTTATTCCCGGTCAGGATACAAGTTTTTATTTGAACAAATACAGACTCCTTTTAAAAAAAATAAAATAGTACATATTAAGTACACTATATTTCCATGTTATTATTTTTATATATCACAATGTGTTCAATGTTAAATCATATCGATAACTTCAAAATATGAATGAGTAAATGTGAATACTATCTACAGTGGCAGTAAAAAACAGTTCAACTGGTTTAATTCAATTAAAAATACTGCATCCCAGTGGAGCAGTTCAAGACAAGACTTTACAACAAGCCTTAAAATGAAATAGTACAGATCCAACCATTCAGAATACATAGGAGATACCACAGTAGTTTGCAGTTCAGTGGCTTTAAGGTACCACAGCTTTTTTAAAATACTGTACTCAGTTGTGGGGGTGCACTACTTTGTAAAACCGACAGGTGGAGCAGTGAAAGCTTAATGTGGCATGTGGAGCATTAGGGCCGCTGCCAGACAACACCTGGTTTTGAATCCCGCTCAATGCTGAGGGACAATCTTTTCCCATTTATAGTTGTATACCGTTTAGTCTTTTACTAATTTTAAACTTTGTTTTACAGCATTAAATGTGCATTAAGTATTGAACGAATTAAAAATAGATATATTTCATAAAAGCAAGATAAGAAAAATAGTTTATTATTATACTGTAGCTCGTGGACATGATATGCCTCTTTTTAGGTTTACTTCCACGTAGAGAAAATCCAAAGGCAAATTTTGGTAGCGGAAAATAAAAACAGTAGTATAGCATAATATGTACCTAATATACACACAGTAGATGGTAGTGGTAGCTAAATATAAAAAAGCTAGGGTCTCAAAAAGCATCACAGAGACTCCTCTTTGCTCACATCTTGTTGGATGAGGAGGTTGCTTTTTACTTTTTATTACATTTTAACATGTTTATAATGGAGTGTGTGTTAAGTGAATATAGTATAGGATAGTACGTAATGATTATGCATTTGCTAACAACAATGATATAAATACTGGCTAATGATTTGAGTAACTTACTTCAAAACATTAGCCAAATATATTGTAACGCTTTCGGCCGACAGGTACTGTGTAAGAACCGGCGTACCAGAGCAGGTGACATCACCGCCCTTCCCTGTGATAGCAGGACCACAGCTACTGGGCTGTAGAGAGATCTCTCTTTAGCTCACCGGGCTGGGTCCCTGTTGAGTGATGCGGGAGTCCCAGGTTCGAGCCCCTGACGGTGCGGGGCCGACCTAATGTGGAAAGGGCGCCCACCTGAACCCCATTGTGTTACAATATTACTGTTGCTCAAATAATTAGCCATTGATATCACCATTCTGTCCTGCATTAAGTTGAAGGTTGGGTGTTTGACAGAACATTTTTTAAATATGAAATCAATTAGAGACAATAACATGGGAAGGAATGGGAATTTAGTGTCTGTTACACCAGTTTTCAACGTACAAGCAGTGTCCAAGGAGCAAATTCAGCTTGTATAATGAGCGAGTAGTGTAGTGATTTACAGTTTGTGAACTCGACAGTAGGCCAACTACAACTGCTTTTAAAAGAACATATAAAAGTTTATACAGCTCCAGAGTGTATAAACGATGTTGAGCCACCAGGGGGCAGTGTGGAGACATTCCAGTCAGAAAATACCAGCATTTTTACGAGGTTATCAGTGGATTGGATCTGTCAACTGCTGTTATTTGTATTTGCCTTATAAATGCTCTTTTCAGTCATAGAGGAGAGACTTTTTTTGTTATCATGTGTATCTGCTTTATCCTTTTGTCTCTGAAATATCATTTCTTTCTTGGGTACTTCAGTCCTTCTAATTTTTTTTATTTAGTCCAGAATAAGTGTATCACTTTTGTGTTCAAGTGTATGTGTTAATAAAATTGAATATCACAAAATGATTCCTTTGCTGTTTTGTTGGAAAAGTAAGGAAAGAAACGTAGCGCACTGTAAAACTAAGAGAGCATAAAGTCATTTATTACCAACAGGTTGCCATGGGACCCAGCTATGCCAATATTTTTGTCGGCTAGGTAGAAGAACGCTTCTTCACTTCCTACACTGGCTTTGTCCCTGACCTCTACAAGGGCTACATTGATGACTGCGTTGGTCCCGTCACGTGTTCTAACAACCAGCTTGAGCACTTTCTGCATCACTTCACCAACTTACACCCATCTCTCAAATATACAGTTAAACAAGTCTTCCACTACTCTTCTGTTTCTAGACATCAACTTCTCCATCAACTACCCCCGACTCTCCACTTCGGTTTATTACAAACCCACGGATTCACACAGCTATCTCCTGTATAGCTAATTCCACCCCAAACACACTAAAAACTCTCTCCCCTTTTCACAGTTCCTTCAGCTACAATGATTATGCAGCGATGACATCGACTTCCAGAACCAAGCCCTCAAAATGTACTCCTTTTTCATCAACAGAGGATACCCCAGCAGTGTTATTGACAGGGCCCTTGCCCAAGCCAAAAACAACCCTCGGACCATCAACTCAATCAGGAACTCTCACCGTAACAATCGTATTCCTTTGGTGCTTCCCTACCACCCCAGCACACTTTCTATCCCCAGGACTATTAACTACAACTTTTCCATCCTACAGGATGATCCCTCTATTGGGGTCCTCTTTTCTGACCGCCCCATCATCTCATATCGCCCACCACCTAATCTGTGTAACCATGTTCATAGCTCCCTCAACCACCCTCAGCAACCATCCACACCAGGCACTTTCCCTTGCAACAGAGCTCTCTGTTTTAACTGGAAAGTACATATCTAACACCACACTCCTTCAGGGCCCCTCAGGACAATTCTGGATCATTCAGATGACATCTTGTACCTCCAGCAACCTTATTTACTTTATCTCTTGCAGTAAATGCCCAGCCATCTACATTGGGGAAACAGGAAGGAGACTCAGAGACTGCTTCAGAGAAAATGTTAGGGCTGTGAAGGTTAAAGATCTCTCCAAGCCCATTGTTTCTCATTTCACCTCCGACAGCCATGATCACACTAATATCTCCGTTTGTGTTCTAAAAGATGGTTTTTCTAACTCCTATGTCAGAAACTAAAATTATCCTGCAGCTAGGATCACACCTTCCTCCTTCTCTCAATTCTCTTTCACGAGGAATGACAGCAGCCGAAAGTTTGGGAGAAATTAGAATCGTTTATTGGAATGTGAAGATTTGGCTTAACCCGCTTGGCTGAGGGCCGACCTCCCGGCCGTTGGACGGGGAGGATAGGACCCCCATGCGACCAATTGGGCAGCTGCAAAGGTGGAGAGGGGGTGGAAGAGGGATGCAGAAAATGAACGAGGAAGAGGAGAGGGTGACGTTTGATATATATGGAGACCAGTTGCGTATGTCTGAATTAGTGGGAATTGCAGCAGCTGTGTTGAATGAGCTCGGCTGCCTTCATTCCTCCCAAACTTTCATTAAAAACTCCATCAATTTTCTTCTAAATTCTCACTGTTCATTGTAGGTTTAATTTATAATAATAATAATTAATAATTACTTACACTTATATAGCGCTTTTCTGGACACTCCACTCAAAGTGCTTAACAGATAATGGGGACTCCCCTCCACCACCACCAATGTGCAGCATCCACCTGGATAATGCGACGGCAGCCAAAGGGCGCCAGAACGCTCACCACACATCAGCTCTCAGTGGGGAGGAGAGCAGAGTAATGAAGCCAGTTCAGAGATGGGGTTTATTAGGAGGCCATGATTGAAGAGAGGCCATTTCACACCTCTCTTCACCTATCCTGACTTCACACTGCCTGATTGGCCACTCTGTCTATCCCTGCTCCCGCCTCCCGCCACTCCTCTCTCCCAGCTTTTGTTCTCCCACTACATTACCCTTGCTTTACTGCCCTGTCTTTCTCACACCTGAAGGAGGCTCCATGGCCAAAATGTTGTGTTTTCTTTCTTCTCTTTTAGGCATGGAATAAACCTATTACTTGTTCCTTTGCAGCCTACACATACTAACACACCTGCTCCACCTGAACTAAGTCATTTATTATCCACTACCTTCATTTAATACCTCAGGTTTGGAACTCTGATAGTGCTTAGCAAAATTAATAAAAATGAACTAAAATAACCTGGTAAAAGTAAAGTACATTTCCAAACGATTAATTCATAAAGTAACTTACTGTATACTCCAGATGATAACACTTACTGCTATGCAGTGGCATTACTTACTTACTCTACTGAAGGCCTGAGAGCCTGGTATCTTTTGAGTTTTGTTCCTGTGACAATCACATTTACTTAGTTTCATTAATTAGCTGCATAAGTGTAAAACTTCTAACCAGTTTCTAAGACTTTTTATAGTTAACTACTGTATACCTTTAATGACATGGGGTGTCATCAACTGCAAGATACCTGAAGGCAAATTCTCTAAATGCCTAATTTAGGAAATAATTAAATTAATTGTTTAAATGTGTTATCAGGTTTGGACCAGTTGGGTTTGAGTTTGACAGTCCTGCTGTAGACACATTGGACGTCAATTGGGGACCTTGGACCTAAGCTTCTAACTGAACAATGTGCTTCTGATCTATAAGAGGGAGATTAAGTAACCTAATTAGAGTGTTCAGACTAATCAGGCGTAGATGCTCCATCCAAGAACTGAAACTGAAAATCTTTAGCTCCAAATTCCAGCTCTGTTGGAACAAATACCAGTAAGTTTTGGCTTTCAGGTACAGTAGAGCTTGACTTCCCATTGTACACAGGTACCTGCAGAGTAGTGGGAATATTAGATGTGCAGAACCTCACCCTTCCTCAGGTTGGCTTTGCTGCTCTGCTTACAAGATGCTTACAGACCACATTTAATGAAGAGAACCAAGAACACAACTTGGCGCTTCGTTTCTCTGCACCTCTTATAATTCCCAGACTTATTGTGGCTGTCAGCATGCCCCTGTCAGCTTCTTCTCTGAATAAAGGAGATTGATGTCATTATTTGAATGTGTGGTTTGCATGAGAATTTACTCAATCATTTCAACTATTGTTATTGCTGCAAAGTAAAGCAGTCTTTGAATCTGTAAATGTATGATAAAAATTGCTTTAACATTTTAAATGTAGGCATTTTGGTTAGTTTTAATTGTGGAAGAATCTGTTCTTTGGCACATATGTGTTTGGAGATGTGAGGAGTAGTTTTGGCAGTGCCCAGTGTAACTCAGGAAAGTCCACAGAAATGTAGAAAACTTGAGTATCAGTTTTCTAATTTAATGCACAAGAGCATTCACATGGATAATAAAGAAAACACTACAAGGTATAGATTGCACATTTTATTGTATTGATGAAAGAAACACATGATAATATAACTTAGCTACTTATCTCCTCCTGTTAATCATATTAATTATAAACTTAATTAAAATGTTATAATAGAACTACAATCCCATTCACATTATACACACTATGTGATGATTTAAAGCTTTTAATATTAGATTAGTGAAAATGTTTTGTAATAAAATACAACCTAAAGAAATTGGAAAAAGGCTAATTGTTATTGTTTACTTGAATGCACATTAATGCCTTAAAATGCGAACAGAAATTTAAACAAAGTGGTCCAGTGGAACAAACTTTGATAAAGTCGAATACTTATTACCATCAATTGTCTTTTAATGCTGTTAACAAAGAAATGACAATGAGACATTAAAGCAAGTTGTATTAAAATGCACAGTTAAAGATTATTATGGTTTAAATATAATTGTAGAAGCTGAAGCAAAAAGAGGGTAAAAGACGTTAATATGTCAAAGTTTAGTTTTAATTGTTTTAACGTTATTCTTTTCATGGAGTAAAATCTTTCGATTTTGACTGCCCTGTATTGGCTTCTAGTGGTATCACAAAGTACACCTGATTTATTCCAGGGGTAGGCAACTGTAGCACTTCCTTTTCTCCGCTATTGCTGCATTTTAAAAACTAAGGTTGCTGCTGGAAGAGGTGTTAGTGGGGCCAGCAGGGGGCGCTCACCCTGTGGTCCATGTGGGTCCTAATGCCCCAGTATAGTGATGGGGACACTATACTGTAAACAGGCGCCGTCCTTCGGATGAGACGTAAAACCGAGGTCCTGACTCTCTGTGGTCATTAAAAATCCCAGGGCGCTTCTCGAAAAGAGTAGGGGTGTAACCCCGGTGTCCTGGCCAAATTTCCAATTGGCCCTTACCAATCATGGCCTCCTAATAATCCCCCTCTATGAATTGGCTACATCACTCTGCTCTCCTCCCCACTGATAGCTGATGTGTGGTGAGCGTTCTGGCGCACTATGGCTGCCGTCGCATCATCCAGGTGGATGCTACACATTGGTGGTGGTGGAGGGGAGTCCCCATTACCTGTAAAGCGCTTTGAGTGGAGTGTCCAGAAAAGCGCTATATAAGTGTAAGCAATTATTATTAATTATTATTATTTTCAATTCTTTACTCTAACTTAGACTTAATTAGTGAAGCGATCTTAAGCACCAAGGTTAAATTAGCAAACAAGTATCAATACAGTAAATATACATTGAAAACGTTCATATTCCTGTAATGGCGTGGAATGGCAGTAACAATTATTTGCATTTAAGTAGAACTTCTCTTCCCAGAGGATCTTGGGATAGATGCATTAATGTACTATACCCACCTGACCGAGACGTGTCAATGTTGACTTCAGCACCCTGTCTAGTTCCAAGAATCGAGAAAGACGGATGAGGTGTTTTAAGAAATAATTTAAGCTAAATTTGAAATTTGAGATATATTTTGGGAGTAACTTAATATTTGGTGACCATTTTGCTAGAGGTTTAAGTAAGGAATCCAGGAAACAGTGTAAGAAAACTTATTCTAGGTTTATTTTCATTCCAGAAAGAGGTGCACAGCTCTGAAAAATAGGTCTAAGCCTGTTCTTTAGCATATAGCAACATCTCATCCTAAGTCTGCAGCCATGTTTTTACCTCCCTAATATCATATTGTAACGCATACGGCCACCATTGCAGGTTGTGTGAGCCGGCTTACCAGTGCGGTGACGTCACCGCCCTTCCCTGTGAATAGCAGGGACCGCAGCCGTCAGGCTGATGGGAAATTTCCCTTTGGCTCAAGTCGCTGGGTCCCTATTGAGTGATGCCGGAGGCCTGGGTTTGAGTCCCCAGTGGTGGGGGGCCAACCTGAGGTGGCAGTGGCGAGGGTGCATATGAGCCCTGGAGTGTTACATTGGTGTTAGCAGTGGGATGCGATAGCCCTTCGCCAAGGATGGTGAATTAAGTGGGGGAGAGTGTAATGCATATGGCTGCCATTGCAGGTTGTTCGAGCCGGCTTACCAGTGCGGTGATGTCACCGCTTTTCCCTGTGAATAGCAGGGACTGCAGCTGTTGGGCTGGGTCCCTGTTGAGTGATGCTGGAGGCCCAGGTTTGAGTCCCCGATGGTGGGGGGGCTGACCTGAGATGGCAGCGGCACATGAACCCCATTGCGTTACAATATAGTTTTCCCGTAATAAGAAGTTTTCTGCTTTTTTTTTTCTAATTATACCAAGTCATGCATAAAATTGCTTCTTGGTGCATTCCAAAGTAATTATGTGAACACAGATTCTGGTTTGTCTCTACAGGTGAGAAAAATGGTTTAAGTTAAGGCTACAGACCGAACAGGATTTTTTTCAGGGTGTGATTTTATTTGGATCACCCCTATCAGGATAACACATGGCACCCCATCACATGTCAGAGACGAGGGAGGGGGTGTAGACCCAACTTCCCTTGAAAGGTGTTTGCATTGACTGTAGATCCCACGGCCTTTGAAAAGTGTTGCTTGTGTTGCACCAGGGCTTCTGTCACGCTGCCAGTTCCATTAGGTGGGTGGGGGAAGGAGAGGTGTTTTAATTTTTCACCTGTGGTAACAGAACAAAAAGACATGTAAAAAAAGAGATGATTAAAAATCCAAAGCAAATTACAGATTCTAAATACAGTATACAGTGGTAATTATATTATGAATGGATGCAATCAAAATGCTCATTTTTTTCTGGCATTCTATGTGATAAAATTTCAAAAATTAAACACTGATGCTTTTTACTTTTGTTTCATTATTGTTTTTTTTAAACCTTTTTTTTAATCTACATTCCTTCAATAACCTACCATGATATTTTGCAGAAAGGTGGTTTAATCTGTTTCAGATTCTTAATAATGCTATCCCTTCCAAACCCAAAGGAATTACACACGATGCAAATGCAAAGTCTCATCATATTTGCTGGAAGATCACGCATTGCAATACACATTCCGTGCCTACTCTGTGCTCTAAGAGCTTCTTAAGGAGTTTCTGTTTCTTGGAATCTGGGCAGTGGAGATTTTGCTTTGGGGCAGCCCTGTAATCGCTTACTTTGTTACTTCAGTCATTAAAAAGGCCAGCAACGTTCGCAAAAGTGATAAACTACTGTATACGATTCTGTACCTACAACTGGCATTTCCACCTCCTACCAGCAGAGGTCGCCTTTGCTTTCCTCCTGCTAGGATTTGATCACAGTAGAGCAGGGAAGTTACAGAATTTTGTAGCAATGCGCCCAACTTCCTTGACTCTCCTTTGCAGTGGATCCGAAACACATTTCTGTGTGACACATGTGCCTGTGTTTTATACCAGATGAATTCTTGATTGCAGGTATGTTTTAAAATTTGCTTTAATCTCTTACAATTTTGCAGGAGATTTGTAAATGTAAAACCTGTACCGATTAGCAAGATTCAGGACTGCCTTCAGTCAGGTGTGTTATC
Source organism: Lepisosteus platostomus (assembly GCF_059453375.1). Taxonomy (NCBI): domain Eukaryota; kingdom Metazoa; phylum Chordata; class Actinopteri; order Semionotiformes; family Lepisosteidae; genus Lepisosteus; species Lepisosteus platostomus. Next base: position 6,193,784 of record NC_142616.1, read on the forward strand.
TGAAATGTGTCCCACTGGACATAGGTAGAAGAAAACCCACCTGTGTTTGTTCATCAGCATCAGATAGACATAGTAAGAATCCTTAACGCGCAAGATGAGAAGATACTGCACTGAAGCTTTAGTTGCCCAAAATAATGTACTTTAGCTATAGGATATGTTTGAAACCAAGTCCTTAGAAAACGGTCAACAACAATTATCACCAGTGGTTAAGGAACTAGTTAGACTGAAATCCGTCAGAAACTGAGGTTACTTAGGACCAGGACTAAGACCCATGGATCTGAGGCGCTACCTTGATGTTCTGTGTGAAAGATTGTGCACTTTACAGATGAAGAAAGAACTCAAGAGAAAACTTTCCAGGAGTACTCAGCGCTGACAGGAGCAACTTTATGGGTTCTCACTGAATTTTGCACAGTATCCTAACAAATTCCAGAACTGCTTAGAATAAGAATAAATTAAATTGGAGACCGTGCTAAACAACGACACAACGTATTTGTATCTTTTGTGTAAAAAATAATATTTTATCAAACAAGTCCCAACTACTAGAACATAAGTAGACATGTAAACTGATGACAATGTTTAGGTTATAACTTATTTTTAACGAATAACATATTTTCAGTGTGTACAGTATTTCAACAATGTAAATATCAATGTTTAATTGATTTTTAATTTTCTATGGATATACCTTTGGATGTTGAAGTAAATTATTCTATTATGGCTTATTTGAAAAAAAAATTATAACTTGAGAAATAAATTCATATTTAAATGAATATAAGATGGATCACCCTCACCTTCACCATGGTGACAATGCTGCTGTAGATGAAGGAGACGAGGAAGAGGAAGATGAATGTATAGGCAGTGGTCCAGATCTGCTGCACATCTTCCTCGGGGATTAAGATGTGTGCATTCTCATCAAAGTAGTCCTGCTCTTTGATGATGTCTTCGATGGAGGAAACAAGAACATTTCAGTATTAAGGCCGATATAAATCTAGGAACTGTCTCCCAGGAGAACCCAGAAATCTATTACATTCCCTTATGTTTCAGCAACTAAGAAGGAAACATACAAACACAAAACAGGATAATTGGTCATCGATCCAACACCTTCTTCAGGTGTCACAATAAAGGAATAAACCTTTACCTGTTCCTTTGCTGCCTATGCATGCCTATGTGTGCTGACACAGCTACCTACTTGAACTTCTACCCAATGTTTAATAAAGGCACACATCCTGCAGAAGAATTGAAGTATGAATACAGTGTACTGATCTTGATGATAAGACAGAAATATTCAGTATACCTAGCTTGCTAATATTGTGCAGGAGATGTGTTTTGGAGGCTTCATGGACGATCTTGCAGGTGAAAACCATTCCTGGGGCCCATTCTCCATCAGGAATGTGAAGAGTGCTCCGGCTGGTGAATTTCCCGTCACTTCTTCTGGCTGGCTCACTGTTTGTGTGGTTCTGAGGGGCCGGGTCCTTGTTTAAAAGCCACATGATGTCGATGGCTTTAGGACTGAAGTCGTACACCAGGCAGACAAGTTCACTGGAAGAGCGCAGGAGTTTTGCTTTCGGAGGAGACGAAATCACGGAGACTGAAAAACGGGGGAAAGGGGAAAAAAAATATTTGTGAGATCAGTACACATGGGACTTGTATGGGAACAAATGGCAAATGTGGTAGGATCTGGAGCTCATGAAAAAGGAAATGATTTACTACAAACCCTCTTGGTCTGAGTTATTGAAACTTCTTGGGCTCTATCCTGAGACTGACTGCAGTAGACGATTCTGATGCATATTTTAACCCCAACATTTTGAATAAGGATTTCTGTTAAACACCAAATCATACTATACTTATATAATTTGCTAATGTTAGGTTTGCTAAAGGAAGCAGCAGCATAGTCTGGAAATCAGGGGGTTTGTTTCTATAGTCTGTAGCCCCTGCTACATGTCTATTTATAATAATCAGGTATTTAACTGTGTGCAGGCATCTTTGTGATGGATTGCTTTACATTTGGTAGGGAGTTGCCTACTGTCATTCTATTTAGAGTTTAATAAAACTGGGATGTGTTCTCTGCTGGAGAGCCATTAAATTTCAATTTTTGTTCATTTTTCCTAACATGCTAAAATGCTGCAGAGACCATATTTGCCAACCTGAAGCAGGTAGGAAAACTTTATTCATTACATTGCAGAACTTTATTCAGTACATTTTAGAACTTTGCTCACCAAATACATTGTCGGCTGAGCCCACAATCGGCTTTGATGAAGACTCGTGCGAGACATCACAAGCGTACAAGCCTTTATACCAGTCGGACTTGGGGATTTGAAGTTTGCTGTCCATGGAGTATGTGTTGTGCTGGGGATCTTTTGTTGCAGGGCTGTTGGTGTACAGAGATGTCGAGAGCTCTGTACCGTTCAGTTTCCACTTCACAAAGATCTCAGCTGGGAAGAACCCAGATACCAGACACACTAGAATGGCCTTGTCTGAATTTTGCAGGTCAAATTCGGAAGGTTCGAAGATCTGAATTGTAGGCTGTTTGGGATCTGAAATATAAATTGAAGCATTCATGTGCATTTTATTTATGTACTTCAATGGAGTGTTGAGGCTAACTCATTTAGATTGCAAAAGTTTAAAGCTTTATGATGCCAGAGGTCAGATATCACTACAGACTAGGAGATGCTTATAAGAGATACATACATTTCTACTTTTTTTAGATGAAATAGCTTGTTGAGCTGCAAAAAGATGCCTGATAGTTTACTTGTGTAGTATGTAAGATACATAGTACTGTAACGCAACGCGTTACAGTACATACTGTATTTATCACTGATGAAAACAACTAGCCTGCTCTGCAGTTTATTGTTTAAGGGTTAAAATATAATTTGTGGATAAGTAGCTCGCGGCTTATAAGTATTTCATACTTGAAAAATCTATCAAAAATTATCCAAATTTGTGAAAAGGAGCATGTCAAAAAGAATTGCATTACTTAGCCATTCACATCCTCAAAGGAAGGTAGCAGTATTATGAGCTTTGTCATATCTACGGAACATTGATTAACGAAAGAACAGTGGTACTCAGATTTTCTTGCGGTTACTGGGAAAATGCCCTTTTGAAAATGGATATAGAACGTTACCTTTGAATTTTGCAATTTGCAGTTTCTGTGTCTGGTCTGAACAAGGGTGGCTCACTTCACAAGTGATTTGCTTGTATGTGTTCCATTCTTCTGCCTTCACCCTCAAAGAGCTGTTCATGGACTCTGTCCCATTGGTATTGACCACCGGTGGGGTCTTGCCACTACTGGTGCTGAGGGATCCGCTGACTGTCCAGCTGATGGAGAAGTCCTTCAAGTTGTAGCCAATCACCAGACACGTAACGGTCAAGTCTTTCTGCTGAGAACTCTCCCGAAATGAGGGCCCGGAGATGAATACCTCTGCCTTCACGGGGGTGTTCCGGAAAACTGGAAGAAAATAATAGGTTATGGAAAACGCAGAAGAAAGCTATGCTTGGAATTCTCCAAAAGTTGTGTGATGCTTTTGTTGTGGGTTTTTTTTTCCTCAAGGTAAACCTCAATGCAAAAAGGTAGAATCTTCCCGAAATAATGCAAAACAAAACAGCATGTTTTACTCCGACCAGCTGACACTTCAGTTTGAGGTGGAATAATGTGGAAATCTTTCGTGAATCGATACCAATGGTGAATGGTTTTATGCTCCTGAATGCTAAGTATTTTCTTGAAGAAGCTACAGCCCTGGTTACTCCTGCATCTGCTGACACCTCTGTGTCAATGGAATGTAGGGAAATACCCTGTCTAATAATCTGAGTTAGAATCTGTTAGTCTTGTAAAACGACTTTTACTGTTACTGTCCTTTACCGTCTGTTAAAGGGGCATACTGGGAGGTCACTGGCTCTAAAAGGAGTCATACTATCGGTTACTATCGGTTACTCAATTTTTTGTTTTTGAAAAGAGCTCAGACATGCCCGAATTTTTGCAGCTCGTGCCGTCTGTCATCCGCTATGTTGGATTGAATTGCAGCTCAGGATTCGAACAGGTATGCAAAGACAAAGTTCAGCCTCATGGTGTCTATGTCTGTTTCAACAACATTTTGATAGAAAGGCGACTTCTCCCAATGCAGGCACTAGAGGGCTCCAATATCAACCATCCATCCATCCATCCATCGCCTAGCCCTAAGTGATTTATGATTGTTAGTTTTTCAATGCAAATTTTGATAAAAATCTTTGTATACGACCTCTTTTTCATTTCATTTAAAAATGATTAAACACTTATGAAAATAATCCATTATGTCGACGAGGAAAACTAAATTGCTTTGCATTTTTATTGAGTACATTAAGACGAGATGAAATGACCTGTTTGACTAAAATTCACACGGAAACAGATTTCGTCACATGGGGTCCACCGTTTGTGCATTTTACCTTCTGTCTGGCAAAGAGCATGGTGAGTGGAATGGGTATCATCCCAGAGTTGTGATTGTGTGTTTGTGGTTGTGGCCACAGGGCTACTACTGTATGATAACTGCAAATACTGTATCTCTGTGTGACATTTTCTCTCCTTTTCTCTTTTGTTTTCTAACTGTTCCTCATTTCCATCCTGCTTCATGCACACCCCATGTCATGAGCCCTTATTGAATGTTAATTGGTTGGCACACAAGCAATGACATATACAGTATACAGTATGCTGTACTAAGTAGATTCAAGATTAAAACTAGACCACCTTGATTATAAAAAAGTTTGGTTATGTAGCTGTGTAACCAAGAAAATATTATCGTAACACCAACTTCTTGTAGCATGGGGAGGCATTCCATTTGATTATTTATTTTTTATTTTTTTCTGAAGGATGTGAAGTGAAAGTGTTGTTGCAGAGGCATTGAAGCAGAGGCATGTCTCTTTGTCATGATGCTAGTATGATGTCATTAACACACTACTCTTAGAATATGGTCATTTTTTTCTGACTGAAATAACATGGTATTGAAAGATCTGGTAATTAATAATATTATGTCAGTGAAGTAAAGATTGTACACTCATACCCCGGTATAAGAACGTTCTGTTTACAAATTTTCACTAATCCGAACATAAAGAATTTGTCCCTTGTAATTCACTTTGAAGGCCGAAAGCGACTGACTTTGGCCAAGAACCTTCTGGAAACATTTGAGTTCAGTGCCACTGAACAGCTGTTTGCTTCTGTGTGGATGCAAGGCATTGTGGTTAAGGACACCGTGAGGCGGCAGTGCTTTGTGTCCGATCACAACAGAAGCGTGTGCTCTCATTTTCAAATTGCTTTTTTTGTAATTGCTGTTCATAATGGGCCCTGAGAAGAGAAAAATATTATTTAGCGCTATAGTCGACAGCAGTATGCACATCATTCTAGCTTTTATTGAAAAAAAATGAAAAATGTAAATATGATATCATTAGTTATTTTACAGCTATAGTTGGCTTATTTGAGCAGAACTGCGTTGTTCACTAAACCTGCTGTAATGGTCTGTATGGTATTATAGGTTTAGTGTGGTTTTTGAGTGAATTTGTCTTCAGTTCAGTATGGGGTGGAATTTTCCCCATAAGATATAATGGAATTTTTTATTTTTGATATATGATCTCCCATCCTCCAAACAGATTTTCAGGAATGAACTAGGTTCGGATACTGAGGTATGAGTATATATATATTGCTTGTCCTGTATGGTCATTTTTTGCAGTAATTTTTGCAGTCTATAATTATTGCAAATTCAGTATTGACAGTGGACTCTAATGAATACATTTATAATAATATTGCTTTGAAACCTTGTAAAAAACATTTTGAAAAAGTAATTTAAAATCTTATATTAAGGTACCAAATTATTATTAACAGTGCCAAAAAGATTTTCTTATCCAAACAAATTGAATGAATCTTTACCAATAAGATATATTTTTTACCCCTTCATTGTGCAATTATTTCTGGTGTTTGATGTTTGATCAAATCCAAAGTCTACCGCTCAGTGGTCAGACCAGTGGCCCTATACGGAACTGAATGCTGGCCAACAACAAAGAAACATGACCAGGCACTCCATAAAATGGAAATGAAGATGCTGCGATGGACCCTCGGCTTGACAAGACTAGACCATGTCATGAATGAAGAGGTGCGAAAACACTCAGAGTCGCCCCAGTCACTGAGAAAATGAGGGAATCGTGCCTGCGATGGTATGGACACATGCGCCTCAGCAATGACACATCAATGGCAAAGACCGCCCTCGAATTGAATGTGGAAGGCCACCGGCCCCATGGGCGACCATTTCTGCGCTGGCTGGATCGGCTGAAAGGCGACATGCACCTCGCAAAAGTCTCCTGCCTAGACGCCGCAGACTGTACGAAGTGGAAAAATCGGTGCAAACAAGCAGACCCCACATAAGTGGGAAAATGCGACGAAGAAGAAGATGTTTGATCAATGTGCTTTAGATTGTGCAACAAAGACTAGGGCTTTTTGATAGAATATCATCTGATGTGTGAAATATTTGGTTAGAGTGACACTTAAGGTTCCTATTCTGTCTTCTGCACATTATTTGCTCAACGTGGGATGTAAAAAGTTGCCACACAATTATAAGCCTATTCAATTAGAACAGTCTTAATTGTGAATTAAACAGGACTAAACTTAATTTTCCAAAACTAAAAAGAAATAAGCTAAAGAATTAATTTTGACTTCATTTTAAAAATGAATTAAACTAAAACTTTATACATTTTATTATACAAATACATTAAACTGCATAAAATTAAACTGACTAAAATGTGACTATAACTAATTCTGCCTTAGTCGACTAATAGTAAGTGTAATTATAGTCAAAAATTTAATCAACCACACTGAATTAGAAGTACTGTAGGTGATTAAAAAGTGACTATGACTAATATACATTTTAGTTGATTTCAATAACATTATGACTACATCAAAACAATTGATGACTTAATCAACGCCATGCTTTATTCAGTATTTCATTCAGGGTGATACTGGATTGCTTGCTTTAATATATAAAAAAATTTAGTGCATGTATAGCATAAAAGTAATCCAGGCTGATTTGATCCACAAAATCTCAGGCACATGCATATATATCAAAAATCGAATTATAGCTGCATCATGAAACTCCAGTCAGAAGTTATAGTACCCATACCTGAACATCTACTGATATTCCCTTTGATGGCTTTTGGATGAGTTGGGTCCTCCACTTCACACTGGAAAACATCTCCCCGGTCCCACTCGCTCCTGGGTACCTCCAGCTCACTAGTTATGATGAAACGACCGTCCGATCCCATCGCTCTTCTTTCGGTTGTGCTCCTCTTCGGTTGATTTTGACTACTCCACTTGATTGTCGGGCTGAACCCGGACACAGAACAGACCAGATTCTGGGGGCTGTTCTCAGACTTGCTTTCACTTGGGGATAGCAGGATTTTGACTGTGGGCGTACCTATAAGAGCTTTAAAAGGTAAGAATATTGTTTCAATCTTATCACATGGGATGGCAATCGAAATTGTGCCCACGCTGATAGTAGGATTCAGATAATTTGACCCCAAATTAACTTTATTCAGTCGCTGTGCTATTTGTAACATTTTATTTTTGCAATCAAAATTGGATGCTGAATAGCAAGGTCTGGAGAACTGAAATTAAGTTCTGCAATTCAGTAGGCAGGATTATTGTTCTTAGAATGGCAGAGCTGTGCACTGTTTTCATTCCAACTGTTTTCTTAACCAAAATGAACTTTCACGTGCTGCTTTAATGCCCTAAGAGTTTTTAACAGTTCATGTTTTCACAAACAATGAATCACAGGGAAGGTTTAAAACATTTGTCACATTACATTTTTAGGCATTCTGTGTCACTAATTCCATTATTGTTAATGTTGAACAGATGCTTTCCTTTGTCGATTCTATTGGAAGAACTTGAAGAAGAAACACTGATGTTCAGATATTCTTTGTTCTCACATCAAGATTTTCTTGTTCAAAGACGTGTGGGAAGGATATCATTTAATCTATAAAACATCCCACTTAATATTTTCAGTTGTATGCTGAAAATACTTTCACATTTAAAAAAAACTTTTAAGGAAACTCGTTTATATATTTTGTAAGTGTATCCGTTTTACTAATTAAACTTGGTAATTGAATTTACTTACTGTTTAAGAATTGTTGGAGGCATTTTCGAAGGATTACATGACTTCAGTCACTAGGTTAACTGTATTGACTGTCGAGAGGGAAAAGTGTCACTGCTGTTGATCAAGTTCAGATCTGCAAGCACACACTTTCACCTTCTGAAGGATGAAAGGAAACCCATCAGACAAAACAAAATGGGAACATTCTCTTACCAGTGAGATTTGCATCACTTTCGGGAAATTGCTGGGCTCCATTGCCTTGGTTAACTACACACTTGTAAGATTTCAGATGGGACCACTGATTTTCATGGATGTAGATTCTGCTGACCATCGAGAAACGTGTCTTTCCATTCTCGCTGATAACGGGCTCGTTCATATACTGGCTCTCGGGCACATCCACGTTTTTTACTTGCCACTTCACGTAGATGTTACTGGGAGAGAAGCCAGTCAGCAAGCATTCCAGTTCTGCTCTGTCTGAACCCGGGTTGTCTCGTGGTGACCTTCTCACCACCACTGTGGGTTGTTTGGGATCTAGAAGGCAGATACACATTGTTTAATGAGCACTGCTTGTTTGTTCTTGTTCATTTAAGAGCTGATTTCTAGTTCTAAAACACCACCCCAGCAGAGGTTCATTTCTACCAGGGCGGAGCTCTGTGGCTAAGGATCTGTACCTGTGGCTGGAAGACAGCCTGCAGAGGTATCCTACTCTGTTGGGCCCCTGAGCAAGGCTTTTAAATTGTACATGGCCAATAAAGTATTCTTATCTTATCTTACTAAAGCCTGAAAGGCAACAGTTCTTGCAGGCATCCCATTAAGGTAGACCTTAGCAGAAAAGTAAAAAAAAAATGTTTAAGCCCATAGAGTCTCTTTCTAAATACCTCCAGACATTTTTCTTCTTCCTAATTACTCATGGAATTAATTTCTATTTCTTCTATCCCTTTTATTAACTCAAATGCTGATATGAACTCCTTAGTGTATTTTCATGAGTTACAATCCTTCTATCTGAAGACAGAACACAGTTATAAATGCCTGTTTCTGTTTTACCAGATTCATAATTGCCATGATGTTACTGATAGTTTGATAGTGAATTAAAGAATAGTACAACTTTGGAGGAGAAAAAAAAGTGAATAGTACAACTCTACCTGTTCTTTTGGTTTCTGCTGTCTGTGGTTTGTCTATACAAGGGTGCTTCACTTCACAAGAGACAAGCTTGAGTTTGTTCCATGTGTTTTCTGTCAACTCCAGAATGCTCCTCATAGTCTCTGTCCCATTGGGGTTCATTAGATGATTTTCTGTCTTTATCTTGGCAGTCTGCTTTTTCCCATCTATCTTCCAGGTAATGGAAAATGCCTTCAGGTTGTAGCCAGTCACCAGACATGTCGCATTGAGTGGTCTCTGCTCAGAAATGTCTTGGATTGAGGGTCCAATGAGGAACACCGCTGCATTCTTAGGGGAACTCTGAAGCACTGGAAGAGAAAAGAGCAAAGCCCAAATCAAGTTTACATTTATGTCAGCTTTCATGATGGAACACTCCAGAGTTCTTTAAAGAATGAAAAGTAAAATCAAGCTCGTAGTTGGCACTAAATCCCATTACAGTTACTTTTGTGAAACATTTTCCCAAGGGGAAGTTATAAAGAATTTATAGAAATACAATATGACCGATTCCCCTCTTGCCTGGACTTGGAGTTCAGTAACAATGAAGCGGACACTAGGAACTGCCACAGCAGTAGCAAAGTGACTTTGTGTAAATTGTTCCTTTGTTAGCAGAAAATCAAAATTTTGATTACAGTGTTACAGAGCTCTTTATGGTTTTGAGCGTTGCCCGTCTCCAGATCAAAGTTGAATAAATCTCCATAATTTAAGTTTTTTTTTAATCCAACCAAATTTGTATGGTTTTATCTGTGAAAACAATATCCCTTTGAAATTCCTATTATAGGTGTTTAGCTATATGTTAACCAATAATAGTACAAAGAAACACAAAGTTTTTCCAGTACTGCTTGACATATATCTTGCTGTGACATCATCAACCTAAAAGAGGCAAGGTTTAACTTCTTGCTTCACTTCAACTTGGGTTGAAAATCCACAGGAGCTTCTTCGAAGGACCGAAGAGTTAATGATCTGTGGCCAGGCCATGGATCAATGGTGTGTGTGTGTGTTTGGTACCACACTTTCTAGTTACAATGCTGACAACTTTTGGTTGATGGTTGGCAGAGATTTCCCTGTTTTGAACTATACCAAAGTTACATTTTCACTCTACAACGTGTGGCAGATTTTGAGTAAAAAAAATCTGTCACTACCTATCTAGCATGTGACACTATTTTCTGGTGTTTGAATCGGCTTACACAAAGCCTGACATCTTTAAACTTGGCATTATTAATATCATGTGACATGCTTCTGTAGGTTTGGGGCCCTGGTTTCACTGTTCAGATCTACTGGGGAAAATCATTTTTTACTGCAAGAGCTCTTGTTACCTTATTTAGTTGAATCACCTCGTGTAGATTCACAGGGTGAAAAATGACTAGAAGAATTTTCACCCAGGCAAGGAGCCCAGAATGTAAAGGCTCAAGCAGATGCCTTATTAAAGGCGAAGAAATGGAAGCTCTTTTTTCATTTTCAGTGTATATGTTGATTTAAGAAAAAATGTTGGAAGTATGGAATGATTTAAATATGTTTTATGAAACTCCTTCTAAAAATATGTGCCTGTAACTGAACATTTACTGATATTAGAAATATCAGACAGATATTAGAAATTGCCAAATCAGGAAGCTCCTCTCAGACGTGATGCTGCGCCTACCTGAACATCTACTGATGTTATTTTTGATGCCATTTGGAAGAAATGGGTCCTCCACTTCACACTGGAAGACATCTCCTCTGTCCCACTCGCCCCTGGGTACCTCCAGTTCACTAGTTACGATGAAGCGACCATCTGATCCCATTGCTCTTCTTTCAGTTTTGCTCTTCCTCGGTTGATCTTGACTACTCCACTTGATTGTTGGGCTGAACCCGGATACAGAACAGACCAGATTCTGGGGGGTGTTCTCAGATTTGCTTTCAGTTGGAGATAGCAGGAGTTTGACAGTGGGTTCACCTGCAAGAGCTTTGAAAAATTAAACATATTGTTTCGGTTTTATCACATGGGATGACATGGGATGTTTTTACACCAATGTACAGAAATTCTATATTCCTCAGTTGAGTACTTCTCATTCAGCTGAATGACAATTCAGTAAATTATCACCAAATATCATTTGTCAATTATTTTCAGTAACTTCTGTTTTATTGTACTAAGTTATAAGATGTCCTCTTATCTATGGTGCAGTGAACTCAAACTCTAATCATCAAAAGGGAAAGTTGTCACTCCTGTTGAACATGGGTGGATGTGCTAGCACACAAGCATGATAAGAAAACCCATCAAACAGAAAACTGAAGGGAACATTCTCCTACCAGTGAGAACTGTATATTTTTCCGGAAACGTCTTGGCTCCATTTCCTTGGTTAAATACACACTTGTAGGATTTCAGATTTGGCCATTTATTTCTCTGGATGAATATTCTGCTGACCATTGAGAAATTGGTCTTTCCTCCATCACTGGTAATGGGCTCATTCGTATACTGGTCATTGGGCACATCTCTGTTATCTGCTTGCCACTTCACATAGATGTCTCTTGGAAAGAAACCAGTGAGGAGACACTCCAGCTCTGCTCCGTCTGTTCTCAGGTAATCTCTGGGTGACCTTCTCACCACCACTGTGGGTGGCCTGGGAACTGGAAGTGAAGATTTGTAATGATAAATGTTTGTTAGTTATGGTTTAATTTGTTACAGTTTGTTTAAGTCTTAGTGTTCATGTTAACAAATAGTTTGCTAAAATGCCACCTCACCCCTTACGTAAAACGCAACGTTTTGGCAGACATCCTCTTATTATCTTAACAAAAACTTAAAGAATTGTTTTTCTAGAGCCTTTTCAGGATTCTGAGGTCTCCAGTTTTTTTTATATATATATATAGTGTGGACATTAACTTTAATTCATCTGCAGCTCTTACAGAGTCCCATAAGGTATTTTCAATTCTTTGCAGGAGAAAAAAAGTGAATAGAACAACTCTACCTGTTCTTTTGATTTCTGCTGTCTGTGGTTTGTCTATACAACGGTGCTTCACTTCACAAGAGACAAGCTTGAGTTTGTTCCACATGTCTTCTGTCAACTCCATAATGCTCGTCATCGTCTCTGTCCCATTGAGGTTCGTTAGATGCTTTTCTGTCTTTATCTTGGCAGTCTGCTTTTTCCCATCTATCTTCCAGGTAATGGAAAATGCCTTCAGGTTGTAGCCAGTCACCAGACACGTTGCATTGAGTGGTCTCTGCTCAGAAATGTCTTGGACTGAGGGTCCAATGAGGAACACCGCTGCATTCTTAGGGGAACTCTGGAACACTGGAAGAGAGTACAGTAAAAGCCAAGTTGACATTTCTGTCTCGTCTTTCAGGATGGAGTGCTCCACTGGGTTTTTCATTTTTAAAAGTTAAATCAAACTCATGGTCGTCATTCGATTACATTTGACAAACAGATGTTGAAAGAAATATTCAAAATCATTTATAGAAATATAACGTCATTGTCTTGTTTGTCTAGATTTTGAGTTCAGTGGCAGGCCGATATTAGAAATTGCCAAAGCTGTATTGAATCTTAATTTTTTTTTGTTAATGATTACAGTGTAAATTAAAAACTCTATCAGGAAGCTCCTCTCAGACGTGATGCTGCCCCCACCTGAACAGCTACTGATGTTATTTTTGATGCCATTTGGAAGAAATGGGTCCTCCACTTCACACTGGTAAACATCTCCTCGGTCCCACTCGCTCCTGGGTATCTCCAGCTCACTAATTACACTGAAGCGACCGTCGGATCCCATTGCTCTTCTCTCAGTTGTGCTCGTCTTCGGTTGATATGGACCATACCACCTGATTGTTGGACTGAACCCGGTTGCCGAGCAGACCAGATGCTGGGGGCTGTTCTCAGATTGGTTTTTACTTGGGGATAGCAGGAGTTCGACTGTGGGTACATCTGTAAGACCTTTACAAAGGTTAACATATTGTTTCAAGTTAATCACATGGAAAAGCCTTCAAAAATGTGCACTTGAGAATGATAGGATACAGACACTAAATTTGCTAATTTAATAGTAGTGCACCTTGTGTCTTTGCTATAGATCTTAACTACAGTCAGTTGACAGGATGATGCATATTTCAGGCTGGAGGACTGAGACTATGCTACGCCATCTGAAAAGAAGGCATTAAGAATGTCAGAGTGCACAGCTATAATATTCTGAAACTGTGCATTCAAAAATAAAATTGGCCTGGTCCATAAAACACCTTTAATCAAACTGTTTTTACGGCCCTACAATTTTCACCCTTTTATTTTTTTCATATAGCAATTTAGTGCTTAAAAATTTCATTGAGGTTAAGTTCTTAGACTTTTTGACACACACTTCTAAGTTGGTCTTTATTCTTTATACTTGTCCAAATCAGGTTAAATGTTTGTCTGCTGACATATACATAGAAATTGTTTTGTGGGAATTTAAATTACCACCTTGAGGATTTCTTATTCATCCTTCATTGCCTAACATTTTCTTCCAATGCTGGGTTGCGCTGGGAGGAGCCCTTTCCAGTATGGAACAGGCACAAGGTAAAATGTACCCAGGATGGGATGCCAGTCCTTTGCAGAGTAGACTCACAAACATGCACACCCTCAAACCAGGACCAACTTTCCCGGGTGTCAGTTCCCCTACCAGTAAGTCTTTAGATTGTGGAAGGGAACTAGAGCACCTAGAGAAAAACCATGTGATCATGCAGAGAACATCAGATAACACTCTAGGTTGGGAATTAAACCAAGGACTCCAGAGCTGCAAGGCAGCAATGCTAGGAACTGCATGACTGTGCCACATAATTTCTCATTCAGCTAGATGAAAATACAATTTGTCAATTGTTCTAATTGGGCATGTCTTGCAGGTTGACTTCAGTTATTCGTTTACCAGCATCTATTATCCCTGAGAAGTCATACTGTGGAAAGGGAAAGGTGTCTCTGGTGTTAAAGTTCCAATGTGCTAAGCACAGACACAATTATGAATGTGAAAGGCAAAATAATCTAAAATCAAGACGAAAGGATCACGCTCTCACCAGAAAGGACTTTGTCATTTTCTGGAAACTTCCTTTCTCCATTGCCTTGGTTAAATACACACTTGTAGGATTTCAGATTTTGCCACTTATTTCTCTGGATGAATATTCTGCTGACCATTGAGAAATTGGTCTTTCCTCCATCACTGGTAACTGGCTCGTTCATGTACTGGTCATTGGGCACATCTCTGTTATCTGCTTGCCACTTTACATAGATGTTGCTTGGAAAGAAACCAATGAGGAGACACTCCAGCTCTGCTCCGTCTGTTCTCAGGTAATCTCGGAGTGACCTTCTCACCTCCACTGTTGGTGGCCTGGGATCTGGAAGTGAAGATTTTTAATGATAAATGTTTGTTCATTATGGTTTATTTTGTTACAGTTTGTTTAAGTCTTAGTGTTCATGTTAACAAAGAGTTTGCTAAAATGCCACCTCACCTCTTTACGTAAAACGCAAAGTTTTGACAGACATCCTCATATTATCTTAACAAAAACTTAAAGAAATGTTTTTCTAGAGCCTTTTCAGGATTCTGAGGTCTTTGTTTTATGTATAGTGTGGACATTACCTTTAATTCATCTGCAGCATTTACAGAGTCCCATAAGGTATTTTCAATTCTTTGCAGGAGAAAAAAAGTGAATAGAACAACTCTACCTGTTCTTTCGGTTTCTGCTATCTGTGGTTTTTCTGCACAAGCGTGCTTCACTTCACAAGAGACAAGCTTGAGTTTGTTCCACGTGTATTCTGTCAACTCCAGAATGCTCCTCATAGTCTCTGTCCCATTGGGGTTTGTTATAGGATTTTCTGTCTTTATCTTGGCAGTCTGCTTTTTCCCATCTATCTTCCAGGTAATGGAAAATGCCTTCAGGTTGTAGCCAGTCACTAGACATGTCGCATTGAGTGGTCTCTGCTCAGAAATGTCTTGGATTGAGGGTCCAATGAGGAACACCGCCGCATTCTTAGGGGAACTCTGAAGCACTGGAAGAGAAAGGAGCAACATTTGTGTGTTTTATTTCAGGATGGAGTGCTTAACAGAGGTTTTCATTTTTAAAATCTTAATCGATCTCATAGTTGGCATTCAGTCTGATTGCTTTTGTCAAACAGATTGTGAAAGTTTTAAATTCAGAAATTATTTAAGAGTACAGTGTATTGCCTTGTTTTCTGGAATGTAAAAGTCAATTGGCATTGAGGAACCTCCACAGAGGCAGTGAATAGACATCTTTGAATAGTTCACTCGTACATATAGTATTAGAACTATTATTAAATGTGTTTGTTCCTTTAGAATATCTGCATGTGTCCATGAGAATGTTGTATATTGAATCAACGTCTGCTGGTATAGTTTTACTACTATGTATACAATTTAAAGTTTCACTGAGTATCAGCAGACCAGTGTGCACATAAGTGTAAATGGACCAAATATTTTGGTGCTTGGTTTGGCGATCATTGTTATATCTCTTTATTCAGGTTGGGAGCTGCGTCAGGATGCGTAGGCTGCAATGGAAAAAGTAGTAGGTTTATTCCATGCTGAAAAGATAAGAAAGGAAGCACAACATTTGAAGAAGGCTCCACGGCCAAAACGTGTTTTCTTTCTTCTCTTTTCAGCATGGAATAAACCTATGACTTATCTCTTTATTATTTTAGTTTAAGCTCCAGGAGAGCTAGGAAAATACACTTTTAGAATTTATTGTACTTCTCTCTTAAGATGTAACATCACGGAGAACCTTGCAAGAGAATCTACTGACATGCAAGTAAGTTGGATTTGCTGCTGTCAGTGACTGGAGGAAGCTACATTTGTGTAAAGGACTTTTCAAATGAATGGTTAAATCATACAAGATACAAGTGGCTACAATCAAGAAGAGACTTTTGGGCCCTTGTAGAATTTTGGGACAAGGATGTCATTTCGTCATTTTTGTTATGGAAGCCAGGGAATCAGCTGAAGGGTATTGGTTTTCTGCCTAATATGGAGCTTATATACAGTTCCTTAATTTGCTGTACAATAATGGAATGAGTCTGTCGCTCACATCATTAACAATTCATGCAGGTATTGCATCACCTCATCCAGGTAATATTTCCTTCTTGGCTGCCTTCATTCACACGGAAATGGGGGTCTTGCATAATAGTTTAATATAAGGAAATCTAGGAGCTAGGAGAACAGGAGCTAAAGAGAGAATTCCTTTAAAATTGCCTTGTAACATCTGAAAAAAACAATAAACTGGACAACATCTCAAAGGACACTATCCTGATGTAATGATGCTCTGGAGAGGAGATAGGGATCCTATGGAGACGCAGGAGTAGGTGGGAGTCACGGCAACTGACAATCCGAAACAAGGAGCCAGATCGTAGTCAGAGGGAGAAAAGTAGGTCGAAATCCGTTAAAGACACTGGCGGCAAACAATCCGAGGAGCAAGGTGAAATCTGAAGACCGAAGGCGAAAAGGGTAGTCGATAATCCAGGGAAACAAAAGGTATAGTAATCGCTGGGTAGAGCTCACGAGGTGAATACTCAATACCGAGCAGCGGGACGCGGGTGGAGATGGTTTAAATAGTGCTACTCGCCACACGGTGGAGCATGTGCTGATGGATTAACACGTGCATCGGCGTTTGTTATTATTAACCCGCTGCTGGTACTGGTTAGCTCTTTTGCGAGATGATCTCCTCTGGCTGGTGGTCGTGACGCCTGATTCTGGTCCTCAGGTAACGTGGCACAGAATATTCAGGCCAAATGGAGAACTGCTTCTCCTGGTGGTGTAGTTGTGCTGCTTATATACTCGGGTTGAGGAGAAGCAGGTGGCCATGCATTTCCATTTCCCAATGGGAGCGGCAACCAGTGCGTTGGGGAGTGCAGGTTAAAAGAGAAGCATTGGGGATTAAAATAAATCGTGTGTCCACTCCCCCATTCACACCTGCACCCTCACTAGAGACCAGAGAGAGCAACAGCTTCTTCTATAAAATGCCAGGCCCCAGGTGAGCCATTCCACTGGACAAGAACAAGGAGAACTCACCTTTGCACATGCTGATGTTGTCAGTCCGCTCTATGTTGTTGTGGGTGGCCTTACAGGTGTACACAGAGTTGCTTTCCCAGTCTAGGAGTGTGGCATCTAACTGGCTCATTACAGTGTACGTTTTGCTCTCTGTTGTGACAGTCCCAGATTGCCTTCCTAGTTTTAACTGGGTTCCATTCTCCACCCATGTTATGTTTATCTTTATCGGGAAAAAATCGGTGACTAGGCACGACAAAGTGATGGAGGTGGAATTCCCAAGGTTTTCCAGGGATGGGGGAGTAATCGTCACCTTTGGTGTACTTGGAGCCCTGGCACCTAAGAAAAAAAGACACCATTAAGAGCTACCAGTCCATAAAGAATATAGCATTCTAACAATAGTGAATTTACTATCTCTAAAACAATGGGTTGTGAAAACATACCACAATACCATACACGAAAGATTCTAACCCTGGTCCTGGAAACTCCCACATTAATAAATATATTAACAGTTCTCCTCTTGTCAGAGATTAGTTATTAACTATGAATCATGATAACAAATCAAGTAAGTCTTCTGTTTAGTTAAAATAACCCTGGATGTTGAGGATTGAAGCATACTTAGAGTTTCCTAAAAGAGCTCAAAATTACTACGAAATAACTAAACTCTAAATTGCTTAAAGTTTAACAGTTTGCATGTTTATGCGACCACTATCAAGTTGTTCTGTGTCAATAAATTAATTTAATAGTGACCTGTAAAACTTTCTGGATTGGGGTCTGCAGGAACAGTGTTGTAAACCAAATTGATTAGTATTTTTAAATTTTATTTTATAGGTTCCCTGAATGCCATTCATTCCTTTATTCCTACTTTGCAGTCACTGTTGATAAGTTCTGTACCTAACCAGACTTGAAAGAATAGTTTTTTTCAGAGCTAGTGTACAGTATGTACAGTAAATACTTATCACAAGGCTTAGAGTCAGAAATTAGCTAACACAAACATTCAATAATTACCACACTTCAGTTATGTGGACTAAATAATGCATCAAAGTATTACTGAAAACTAAAGTTCACAAAATTGAGTAATCAAGACTAGAAGCTGGACTATTTGAAATAAGTATTTTAAGACTTTCACCTTTCCTCCAAGCACAGCAGCCTCCTGTTATGTTGAATTGGATACCTTAACAAACAATAAGCTTAAAAGACAGATGAAATCAGGGTCCCAATTTGCAAACAATCGGTCATACTACACCTTTTCAGAAATTTTGAGAGTTTGGGTATCAGTACCATTTGATGTAAGTGAAACTAAAATAGGCATGTTCCACTTTGTCCTGGCAGATACATGTTACAGTATACTTCAGTCCAGTGTCTTTTTGACTGCAGTGCTCTCAGTAGTTGCAGTTTAGGTGGACTGCCACTTGATGTCAGCACTGAACTGATTCTGAGGTAATAACCAGGAGTTTCAGTTGACAGTATTTTTCTGTGTGGGGGGGGAAAACTAAACGATCAGATAAAGGTTTTGTAGTCTCCCTACTGTTGATTAAATCTAAAGAAGATATAATCTCATGATGTGCATTTAAGTCACGTTATTTTCCTCTTTAGACACAAAGTCCAGACAAAATAAACTGCTTTTCCATTAGGTTTGCAGAGTATCCAGCTTAAATGAACACATGTACAGATATATGTATTATTTCTTGTTTTACTTTTCAATGCACTATAATAATAATTGCTTACACTTTACAGGTAATGGGGACTCCCCTCCACCACCACTAATGTACCTGGATGACACAACAGCAACTATAGCGTGCACAGTTCTCTCACCACACATCAGCTGTTTGTGGGGAGACCAGAGTGATAAAGCCACCATTCATACATAAGCATTATTAAACAGCCATGACTGGGAAAGGCCAATGGGAAAGTTGGCCAGGACACCAGGATAACAGCCACTTTTAGAGGGAACACTCTTGGATTTTGAATGACCACAGAGAGTCAGGCCTTCAGTTCTATCTCTCATCTGAAGGAAGGCGCCTTTTTACAGTATAGTATCCCCATCGCTGTACTGAAGACCAACACAGAACGCAGGGTGACCGCCCCCTACTAGCCCCACTAACACCTCTTCCAGCAGCAACCTTAGTTTTTCTCAGGAGGTCTCCCATCTAGGTACTGACCAGGCTCACACCTGCTGAGCTTCAGTGGTTTGACAGTTATGATCTACAGGGTGATACAGCTACTGGCTGTAAACGTGTGAGAGAATGAAACTGGAAGTTTCCAGCCTTTCTTTACAAAGACTTGTTTACTGTGTCTTTAACATAGTTAAATAACACCTTAGAATGAAGCAGTGCAAAGTCTGAAAAGCTAAGGAAGAAAATAAGTGAACTCCACTTCTTGGGTTGGGGCAAAGCAATTCAGCAGAATAGAAATGCAACACACCCAGCAGCTACAGTATATAACTTAATTTGGTGCAATAAAACGTGCTCCGTGAGACAGAGTCTAAGGAACTGTAACTTTGTTTAGGGCAGTGCAGCAATATCCCTTTCAGGGCAGGGAGACCTGCAAGAGTATTTCTCAGGAGGATAGTGAGACAGCTTAAATTACAATAACATACTGAACATCTGGGCATGCCGATATCTATTAAACAGTTGCAGTTTATTGCAAGTTCCTAGTATTTATTTCCCTTTAGATTATAAATCTTAGCCCTTGTTACATGTACTGTATATTGTTGATTCTGTTCTGTTTTTTTTATTCTTTTAAATGTAAGTAATTCGTTTGCAGTCAGTGTTAGCTTGAGCATTGGTAGACCACAGGTAAAATTAACTAGCTCTAAATATCTATAAGATGGCATGGAGTCCATTTTATAGGCCTGCTTTACTTTTGGTCTCTATTAAGTCCTTAAAAACGTCATTTTATACTTAAAGTACGTGGCAATTAAAAGTTAATATTAGAAATAAGAGTTCATACACAAACGTATAGTTTAGGATTACTGCAAATGGAGTATCGTATACTCTACCACTTTAATATCATTAAGTACGACATAAATTCGTAGGGAAAACAATACTGGTAATAAGTTTTGATTTCTGCAAGAAAGATAAAACTTTTGGTGTGCTGTGCATTTGCCATTTGCATATATATATATATGTAGTGTTTTAAAACACCAATATACACATTTAATCTATTTGCCTATATTCAAACACAGCTAAGGGAAGTGAAACTGTACATTTGGTCCACCCATCACTGCTATATACAGATGGGGAAGAAATAATAATGAAAAAGTAGCTTAAAATGGAAATTGGCCCTGTAGATTAAAATATTAAGAATAAAATACATTGACGAGCAACTTACAGTCCCAGGCAATATTTCAAGCATACTGACTAATATTGCCAAACCATGTTTCTTCTTCTCAAACCCAACTTTCCACCTCCATTCTATCAAGCCCACATGTTAATCCAATTTTTGAAGTATGATTCCATATATTAGATTTAATTTTAGTTGAAGTTTAAATCAGCTAAGATTCCATCACAGCTGCCTTGAGTGACTAAAACAAACCCGATAAAAACTGATCTTGGAGAGTCTGAATTTTCATTTTAGGGTTTGACCAATTTATTCAATATGACCCTTTCTGTTTCTTCAAGTACCAATATATATCATACTAAAAAAATGCCACGTCCATTTAAAATACTTAGTAACAGATTATGCCTTATTACAGTTTTTTTAGCTTTTCTATTTTGCATTAATTGTGTGCAATAGGTTTCTAAATTTGCCTGAATTAGTAACATGTGCGTCTTTGACCAAAACTTTGATCTTCTCTCCAAACAGTACACAGTCCTAGTTAAATGTTTCCAAAGATAGATTACAATATGTGTTAATTAATATCCAACATTAAATGGGACCTTTGAATTAGGAAATGGTCTTTCACATTGACCTGCTCTGCATCGGTACATTTAAAAATGTGGGTGGATTTTGCCCAAAGTCAGCATGATAAATAGAACTTGTTGTGCCAAATAATTAATCACTCCCTGTGTTAATTACAATGTATTACTTAAAATTGAGGTTAAGAAGAAATTGTCTGTGACTCTTTTCCTTTTTCCCTGCAACATGTAATGATTTTACATTTCTGTGCCTAGCAAATAATCTCCAACTACAGAATTTACTCATAGATCTCCCAAAGTCTGCAAACTTTAGATTCGGTTCATATGATGACATTAAATTGAATCCAGACTTCAAAAAAATAAAATAACGTTGAATCTCTCTCTGTTACTAACAATGGAAATCGAGCTCATTTGCAAGTGACTGTTTTCGAGCTGCTCGGAGGGGCCGCCCCGATCTTATTCCGGCAGCCGTGCGGGCAGCGAAGAGTGACAGGAGAGGAACCGGATCAAACGATAGCTCACGGGCTTCAACGGGCAGGCGGCGCAGCGGCCGGAAGTGTGAGATAACACCCAGTTTCAGGTCTCGGTAATGTGCTGGTCTGGTAACGGAGTGAAACTCCTCTGGCACCGCACCTGGCGTCCCCTTGGAGCCCAACCAAGGGAACTGCCAGCTGGATCTCCTCATGCACGTCGAGTATTTGAATATTTCATAAGAGTTCCCCTGCTGGCATTTCCTTTGTGTTGCACTGTTAATGATTAATAACATTTCATTGTCTCCTTCACTACTACGGCTTATTAAGTAATTAACTATAATTTAGCATGTGTCATAAGTTAGAGAATATTTTATTCTTAGTTTTAACAAAACCCAATTTGACAGTCCTGAGATAGAATAGAACCCCTCTGGATTTGAGATTGTTAGCAGTATGTGACATCTAGACGAGTGAATGTTTTAAAGGCTGTTTAAATCAAATTAAGGGACCCTTTAATTTTCAGTTTGATTGAACTTTGGACATGAGAGAATGGCATCCTTTGTAGTCTCGTGAAGCATAAAAGTATATCAGTGAAACAACAATAATAGTAATTTTATATACTGTATATTCTATGTTGTTCTGACATTTAGACAAATTTAGACCTGCATCTTGACAATTAGACCTGCATTTGACAGATTATTGGTTGTCTAGCTCTGTACACACTATTAAAATAATCCAGTCAGTGAATGCTGTTTATGATAACTTCATAAAATGCAACTCTTTAAATATAACCTATTACAGTTACAATATTATTTCCTCACACACTTTCATGCACCTGTATGTTAAGAATGTAGTACATTTTCTTCAGTCCTCTTGACTATAGAGTCACTAAGCCATGAATCCCCATTCTGGTCTGGTATTTATTATCACTTAATGTCGTATTATACTGCACCTAAATGAATTTAAATGTAATTTACTGTGTGTTGCTTTTATCTTCATGCTCGATGTACTGCACATATGCAACATTCTATGCTATCTTGTGTACAGCATCTTGCATCTCCCACTGACTTGCTTCTTGCTGTCGTGCACAATTACTCACACACAGTCTCTGTTTAGTGATCTTGCTCACTTATATTACATTCATTCTTATATACACAAAACATGAATGTACACTACTGTAGACTTGCGTTATCATGTCCTTGTCCCTTTTACTGTTGAAATACATTGATTCACAAGGAGAAATTGCTCCTGAGAGCTTCTTCCCCCCTCTCTGTGGATGTTATTATTATTGAGGTCCAAAAACTAAAACAAACATCAGCCCAATGAAATTGTCTGCTTTTTTAAAGGGAAATTTAAAGAACTTTGAGACCAAATCAAAGAACATCTGTTTTTACTCTGTAATCAAATGTTACTAAAACCTTGTATTTCATTGCACACTTAGCACTCAGGGCCATGAGATCACAACTAGGGTCCCAGTCCAGGATGAGACCCTACGGCCCAGAGAGCCTGTCTCGTAACTTTTTCCAGGGAATATTTACATATTTCTGGACTCCATTAGCCCTGATTTCCATTATTTCGTATGGGAAATAATTCCCTGCTAACATTGCTTTGCTTAACATCTGTGCTTTACAGTATCTGTCAGGGACATGAAATGGGGGCTCGCTGTAAAGTATTTTTTCCCTTAAATATAGTTTTTCAGATTCTGAATGTTGTCTTGATAGAGAGAGAAGAGTGAGTTTTGAACTGAGGATTTAAAAGTGGCTAATTTCCCTTACATGCTCCCAACATGATCTACAGTCATGTATTCAACTGATTGGACTGGTTTCTTAATGTGTCTGATGGCGAGGAACAGGATCGGCATTTTTGTATTGATGGCTAAATCATATTCTGCTGTAGTAAACCAAAGTTCTAGTACAGGTACTCCTCTACGATAAACTGTAATTACACAGAAACTCATTCCCATTTTTTACGGACCCGTACAAGAATGTAAGAATTGTAATTATCTGGCGAATCAAAGTTATGGGTGTAACCAACAACAACAATCTTTTATTTTGTAAAGAACAATCAAGATTTGATGTTATTTTTAACAAATGCTTTGTTCTTATAAAGATAAGTGACATTGGCTGTGATAGGAGGATCCGTTGATAAAGTATTCGTGATTGACAAATATCTGACAATAAGATGTCTGCTAAAACTTATGTAATTAAACTCTTACTACCAGGTTATTTATTCTGTATTAATATTCTTTCGATCTATTAAGATTACAAGGGGCTTATATGTGAATTTTAGGACCCTACAGTACATTTCCTTTTAGCTTGATCACATCGTTCCTCTATTGTTGCACTTTATGATTCATTAGAGTTTACTGCGACACCGTGACTCTTCAGTGTTCAAAGTACTGTATGATTGTTGCCTTCAATAATAAATAATAAAGAGCCTCTTAAGTAATTAAGCTCTAACAATAAAAGGAACAAACAAGTTCTGTGCACATCTTGGCCAATGCTGGAAAAGTTCTCAGCACTATTTTGGCAAGCAAACCCATCGACAAAACCCTGCCCTTATTTCCTCTCATGTTTGCATTTTTCAACTCAAAACGCTCAATCAGAGCCTTGCAGAAACCTGGCATGCAAAGCTATTTTGACGACGAGCTTTGGGGAGAGGAGCTGAAAGAAAAGCAAGTTTAGGCTTTTACATCATACAGTCGACACAAATCGGTATGGCATACGCATGACTTGATAACGTTTTTCAGCACTCGAAGGCCTGGAATACACGTTTCCCTGAAGACACGAGCCGTACTTATGTCTAGAGACCAAGATGAAGAAGATCCCGTTATTGAAGAAAATACCGTTGTTTCACAGCGGTATTTTCCTGCGGTTAACAGTAAAGTTCACACTATTTGCTGTGCGTAAGTTTTCACTGTGTGCTCACAACGTTTGGCTTTTAGGCCTTTAGGACAGGAGATTAAATGAATCATTTTGGTGGTGGAATTTACTCCTTTCATTCCTGGAGACCTCTACTATAGTATATGTAGAACACTAGATTCATGTTAAAAGCACATTTTAGAGACCCAAGAATCAGGCTTGATCACCGATGAATCACTCATATTTTGTAAAAATCCAAGACCATCAGATCCTATGTTATTTTAACAATTACGTGTCTGTGTGGTGGAGTGGATTAATGGGAGGAAATTGAAATTACACTTACAGCATCAACAACAACACCAAAGCAAAGCATGAAATCGGGACACTGTGTTCTTTGGTTCTCATTTTTATTTCAATTTTAACAAAACAGCCACATATTTACAAGTTTAGGTGATTTTAACAACACAGAGTAGAGCTCATAAGAGCAGGGTGATTAGTACACACTTCACCTCTACAAGCAGAGGAACAGCAACATGTACAGAAGAACAATCGATGCAAAAAATGCATGAAAACAGGAGAAGAGGCTATAAGTGAAAAGACAGCACACTTGATTGCTAATAGAAAATCCAAACTCATACAAATGAGTTTGCTGCAGGTTTATTTAAGCCTTCTAGCTCATCTTCAGCCCTTCCAGAATATCACTTCACCTGAAAATTAGAAAAAATAAATCAGGCTGAAGCTCTTATCAATCAAGTAGTGATCAATCTATTTCTCTATCTCAGTAGCAGCAGATTTGTAAGTAATGAAGATTGAAAATTGTAGCAGATTATCATTTTTAGAAACAATTTTTATGTTATGCTACAACAACTATATCCTACAACCCCCTCTGCTTTATCAGGCAGCAGTAATTGCATGGGATCGCAATTATTTTTGTGCTGGAACTATCTTCTTTCATTCCTGGAGATTACTAACAGAAGCCTTGTCCTTTTCAGATAATTTTTTTCTATTCTAAATGTTAATGTCACACATAATCTCATATATGTTAGACACTAAGAAGTAAGAATGTATAATATTAACCAATGCATTACATACATTACCAATAGATTCAACCAAAAGGCATGACATGATGGCTTTTGACAGTGTCCCATTTTTAATATTTAGTGTTTGTCTTTAATGTGCAGGGACAGTCTGTGTTGGGTTCTACATTACTCTGTCTAACTTTCTATAATCTGAAATTAGAATCACTGAAAATTAGTTAACTGACATGACCAGACATAATTTGAAAAAGCTGTGTTTAAACTAAAGACAAGCACTGAACTAAAGAGTTCCAGGGAAATTATACTGACTTTACCAACTATTTAATGTAATTAAATATTTACACCCGAAGAAGACTCCACAGCTGAAATGTTGTTTTTTCTTTCTTCTCTTTTCAGCATGAAATAAACTTGTTCCTATTTAATGTAATGATTAATAAGCTATTTCCTTTGTTCAGAGTCCTTCCAGTACAGGAGAGCTCTTTTTGGTAAGATAATGACATTAATGACACTGTGAATTGCTGCCCACTGAAAAGATTTCATGTGTACTGATTAAACTTACCTTCGTGATGGTGGCCACAATGCTGTAGAACAAGGTGATGAGGAAGAGGGACAGGAAAGCTGACACTGTTTTCCACAGATGGTCACTTTCCTCCACTTCGCCGTCGTAATCAATATAAGTCTGCATATTGTAGAAGTCTGCATTAAAGAACAAAACATTTGATTACAGGAAAAAATAAACCCCCACACGTGGTCTCTGTCTATCTCATCTATCTATGTTAGTGCCCTTTTTCATTTTATTAATAAGGTGTAACAGTGCTGTTATGTTGTTACTGTACATATTTAGAAATCACAGCCTGATTAACGATTGTGAAAGCACAGGTAGATTTTCAAATTTTGGGGTTTTGTCTCCCCATGTGTCATGTTAGACGCAACAACATTGCAGATTTCTGTCAAGCTGTGGAAGTACATTGCATACTACCTCGTCAACTGCCAGTTTGTTGAGACACCACTGTTATTGACAATCAACACATTTCCTTCATCTTCTCAAGTTTAGCCTACAGCCCATCCCTCTCATGAACTCGGAGCCCTGGATGTTGCGTTGCTGAGCTGTTCTCTGACCTATCTATGGTGCTGCGAGCTGCTTTCAGCCAGCTTCACTATGGTACAATCCAATCTATAACTCATTATACACTTTATAGGAGATCACTGTGTTGACTGACCCTCTGTCCCATCCCTGTTGTCTCTTCCTAAAACAATTGAAAACTGTAGGAAGCCCAATGCAGCACTTCTGGAACTAAAACCAGACTCAACCCCATTGGCTTCCTTGAAATTTATGGTTACAGGAAACACAATATCTGAGGTTATCCAACGCCTGAAGCAAGTATGATACTAGAAATATAAATTTCCCTCCTGCCTAGTAAATAATATCCTTTGTCCTGTTATCTCAAGTAAACATCTTAGTTCATTTTTTAGGTGAGCAATTAAGAACTAAAGTAAAAAAAAAGGTGTCTTAATACTAATGTTGGTGAAGTTACCCAAACCTCATTCATCAAAACCTCCTACCAGAAGGACTGTACATCTCTTGACTTGCTGTTATTGAAGCAGTTTAATAAGGAAGATTATGACTGGAATAAAAACAAACATTTACGGTAGCTCTATAGCTAAACGCAGAGGGGATTCCTGTCAGCTACTTAGGACATATGAGAGTTCTACCATGCATTGTGAGATGAAACTGTTCTCTATGTACAGTATATACCCACAGACCAACATATTGTCAGTGTCTCTTTGAGCACTAGTAGTGTGCCTGTAGCTGAACGTGACCAGCCCTGATGTAAATGTATGGGAACATCACGCGTGATTTAATTTCCTCCTGCTCTGTTAAGGATTGCTATGTGTCTGCTCCCTGTCAATCCGAGATCCGAACGTATTTTCCGACGCATCACTGCCTTTTAACTCGTTCCCTGTTGAACCATGCTAACGTTATTTTAAGGGGGTACTGATCAAAGTTGCCACGAGGGTTTGCTGTAGGGTTTAGCTATCTCTTCAAGTGTAGTTTCAAAGCGAAACAGGGGAATAATCCATAAATCTGGCCTTCAGTTGTTACGGAATTGAATTTTAATGTATGATGCTACATCTTGCTCCCTTATGGTTTTAACTGGTTTTGTCACAGACTGCAATATTTTCTTTGGAAGACCCTATGTTTTGGCAGTATCAAAACATTTGGAACAGTCTGACAATTTAAATACTGTGGACACAACATGAGGTTGACATGTAAGACATTTTACATTGCTGTCCACACTGGATTCTTTCTAAATATTTAATGTCTAAAGACAGGGAGGACTTTGAAACCCTTTGGTGTCAGTTTAGCTTGTGTTTTGCCTCTCAATTCTTACACAAACTTAGGCGTGCTTTTTCAAAACTTCCATGAGTCTCTATTAAAACTTGTGCACTCTTCTTCAAATCTATTTTATGCTTTAATTGTTTTTCATTCTATAATTATTCTCTACTTATTTTTGGCTTGGATTACATTTCACAGGGATGGGAATGTGAAGGATTTCCTTCACCTCCCTTGACCATGTATCGACTGATGAATCCAGTTTGAGAACAGGGCTGATGCACTGCAGACGAATCTATTGTTTGATGATCTGGTGTTACTGGGTGTTTCTGGGGGAGGTCAAGGAGATCAAATGTTTAATTTTATCACAGCCTCCATTGTACTCTCCTTTACAGGAGAGGCTGGCTGCTCCACATATATTAATGCCATTAATTAATTTAATGGATATGTTTTCTGTGCTTCATTAGTCTTCCTTTAGCATTAAGATCAGGGGATCTGAAATCTGTTTTCAGTCTGTATGAGGTGCGCCTTTGTTAATTTCTGAGATCTTTGCACACGTTAATGGTTGCGTGTATATCTGAATGACTTTGGAATCTTAGTAGTTGTAATCTGTTCTTATCTGCGGGGTTGTGGGTTGATTACATTCGTTTGTGTATTTTTAGAACCTACAATTTAATGTTTCCAAATGGTATAAATCGTAACATATTTGAGCCTCCAATAAAAGGTTTCTGCTAGAAGAAATAGAATGATTTCTTCTTTCTTGCTTTTTTTTACCATTTTGCTTCTATATAATAAGGAGTGGTAAACAAATCTTTTCAGGTAATAGTGATTATATCTGTTATTCCCTTGGTCCACTTTTAATATAATTGTCTCACGGTCACACAGTGTTGGCGATGTTCTGGGTGTTATTTTGTTTAGTAACCTGTGCTTAGTGGGAATATCTCGGAGAAAAGTTTTACACTGAAGTGGTGTGATAACTCTGTCCACACTGGACAGAAGACATACAAAGTTGTTAACTACAGTATTATGAACAAACACACAAAGAACAAAACTCAATATTTAACTGCAATCTTGTCATTTTTGATCATTTTGGCCGTATTAATCATAAAACTATATGAAAATAAATGGATGAGGCAACCCTTACCCCCTTAAGCTCTTTTGGTTTTTAGAGTGAATTCAGCCCTGCATAAGAGACCTTTATGAGCCAGGTGCTGATCGATTTGTGGGATTAACACTATTTGACTATAAGAGTAGAAATACTAATCCCGTTGCATTTACTAGTAACAAATAATAGTGTTTGGAATTACATAAGAAGAGTTTACAACTGAAGTCGTTCTTATTTTTTATTTTGTTTTGTTTTTGCTTTTTAAGTTTGAAACACAGCTGTTAAAGAGACAGACAGAAGACAACGTGACATTCTGTTACAATACAGAGGCACAACAGCAGACAGTACATGACACTGGGTACACTGGGACGGGGGACGTGTTACGCTTGCGCTGGGCAGGTGTCGGGAAGGTTGAGGGTGAGATTGACCAGAGTTGCTTTACCAGTAGAACTGTCTGTGGTTCTGGTAATGACGGAGACCGGGAGGGGGGCGGTTTCGTGGTGGACGGCGCACGAGTACATCGTGCCGCTGTTCCAGTCGCTGGACGATATGGTGTATTTGCTGTAGACGGAATAGGTCCCGTCGTGCGAGGGGATCAAATCGGTGACGGTGTAATGGGTCTTGTCAACTACGCTATCCTGAGCAAGCCAAGAGATGTAGATGTCCTTCGGGGAGAAGTCTTTGACGAAGCAGGTCAGGGTCACCTCATCCCTAGTGCTGGAGCTTTCTTCGGTTGATGGAGCGAGAAGGAAGACGGACGGGCGGATTTTCGTAGCTGGAATTATAAGAGTATTTTAGCTTAAAATGAACCTGGAGCTCTGACTTCCAGACACAAGCACTGATGACAAATATCTATAACAAGGTTGGTTTTCAGTCCGGTTCAGTCATAATCCTGTCCATTCCTGACATACTGTAGGAATTCTATTGCACTTTGGGTAGAAGTAGAGTAGTGAGCACATATTGAACCAGCTATTAAACACACTGTCTGAGGTTTCTAGGTGTCAGCCTGTTTATATATTAAAAGTTGGTGTAAAGGGTTGTATACAATTAATCATATGCTTTTAGTTTTTGTAGTTTTGCGACTCTAAAGAAGTACAGTATGTGTAGTTATAGACCTTCTGTATGTATGGGCTTAATTCAACAGAAGACTAAAATGCAAGTAACGTTTTATGACTTAGCAAGTAAGTTATTTAAATAAACACATAATTAAGCAAATAGCGTTAAAAGTTATCAATGTTTACATGTGTGCCTGTGTGAACATAAGATTTATAAAACTAATTTTCAGCTTTAACACTCATTCAGTTTGTGTTTGATAGGTTCACATTGTCGAAAAAACAACTACGGTTAAGACTACAGTTTGCTGAATTCGTTTGTTTTTTTTTTACAAAAGGCTATTTTACCAAACCAATACATATCAATTTGTGAATCTGCCGAATAAGAGACTTCAAGCAGATTTGATTTAGCCCAGCTGGGTTTTGTAACTACTTACCGATCTGTCTTTTGTAGGTTTTTGTTATCGGGGTGGGAAAAGAATCAAGGTGTGATACAATGCATTTGTACTCTGTGCCCGTGCGCCATTTCTCCAGGTCCACGGACACTCTAGACACAGCCACAATTTTCCCTCCTTCATGTCCAAATTCAGGGGCCCCAGCAGCCAGCGGTTTGCCCCCTGAGCTCCATGTCATCGAAACATCACTGTGAGATGCCAGGCCGATGGCTCTGCAAGTGAGGGTGGCGGTCTTTTTCACGAACTGCTCCTCATTTGTTGGGGGCTCAATGACGACCTTGACTGTTTCCTGGCACTCTGTGGGGAAAAAGAGAAAAACAACAAAAAAAAAACAAAAACATCTCTCTGCAATTCTGTGCCTCTCAAATTCACAAGTCAATATGCATATTGAAATATTGAAACGTGCAACATGTATGCAGTGCTCCACATATTTTTCAGGTAATGTTAAAGTATTTTAGATCATTTTATGAGGTGCTGCATAAGAGCCAGTTTGTATTAAATCTATGTGAAGACAAAAGTGTGCTACACATACATAATACTATCTGAGCTGTACTTGTAAAAAAATAAGTTGTCCGAGAATTCAAGACTTACCAGGTGAAGTGTAGGTAATGTTCTTCAGTACACTTCCTGTCTTGTGGACAAATTCACACGCAAATTCAGCAGAACTTTTCCAGTCCTTCTCAGTCACAGTTAAGAGGCTGCTCGCACTGTACAGCTTCTTCTCGTCCACAGTGGCAGGGATATTGGTGACCCCTTCGTCCAATTTGGTATTGCCCCTCCACCATTTGAACTCGTGCGTTTTAGGAGAGAAGCCACTGGCCACACAGACCAGAGTGGCGGTATGGTTTTGTGCTAACTCCTCGAGTGATGGCGGGTTTAGCAACACACTTGCAGGGGGGACAGGTGGTGTCCCTGCAAATCAAACATATGCATGTATATGTACACACACACTAGAAAGTAAGCAACACACACAGTTACTGCACACGGAATAAAACTTGCACGTTTTCCAACACATCAATCTGGGACAGGAATCATTCATTCAAGAGGAAAAGCACAAGTCCACCCTCGTGGTGCCCACACCTTCCTGTGAGTGCTTGACTGCAATCATCAGGAGAAGCAGAACCAACTGCCTTGACTATAGCCACTGGGACAAGCAAGACTAATATGGACGAAGAAGCAAAAATGCATTTTCCAACTGAACAAGCCTGATCCCTGAGATTTAACAACAAAAAAGCAATTTAGTCTGAACCAAAAGGTGATTTTATGGCAGAAACACGGAACCCTGGAAGACTTTTGAAAACTGAAATATGTGCAATCAAATTATGTCAGTGATGAATATAGTTTAATTGTACTACACATAAGATAATATATTTGTAAAGAACAGACTGACAAAAAGGTGTCTCTGAATATAAATTGTATAGCTTTCTTGAGTTAAGAGGCTTCTTGAGAAGCAATGTGTTTAAATATTTTTCTTACCACAGATTAGAGTGGGGAGTCAGTGTCAGTGTAACAAAAGGAGCAGGTTAACTCCACACTGATGTAAAGAAGAAAGATCACTGTCACTTCCACAGCTGAAGAGGCTCCAAAGCTGAAACAGTGTCTCTTCTTTCTTTCTGCTTTTCAATGTGGAATTAACTTCTACTGATTACCACAGACATTGAACTAAATGTCAATGTTTTCTAATATCACAGCTGCATGATATGTTCCGGGCTTTATATACAAGAAATAAAAGTATCTATATATACATTATATGTCATGTTTAAATGGACAAATAAAAGTATGTACATGTACACTGCATATAATATAAATATATACAAATGAAAAGATCCAAACAGTGTCAGTTCTCTAAGTTCAGTCCTGAGCTCACTCAAGGTGGTCAAGTACATCAGCTACACTGGTGTGCTGAGACATATAAACACCATATCGACACACACTTAGGTGCACAAATGCTATTTCAATGGGATCCAGTTAAGATAGTTAATTCCTACAAATTGGTATCATTAAGCAATTTTAAACATCACAGTATAGAGTATTCTGCATGTCTTCATAACCACATGGATATACTGTACTTAAATATGTGGCCTGATTTTAATAAGGAGCTTAATGCCTGCATTAGATACTGTATAGTTGTCCTGTCATTCTCCAAGATCAAGTGCTCAGAGGAGCAGGACCTTCCTGCTTCTCCCTGAGTGTGATTGTTCTCATCTGTTAGACATCTGTTAGACATAGTAGGTCAAAGTAAACTAAATATTCGACTTGATTTAACTTCTTTGTTTCTGCCCTGCATGATGTTGACCTCAAACATTACGGAAGGTTAGTTTTCCTTTCCCTGAGGAAGCAGTAAGTCTTATTTCTTCCTACTGCAGACATGGTCACACCTTCAAAGACTGCAAGGAAGGAACCTGAACCTCTTGAACCAAATTATGTTGACATAAATTATATATGGCTTATATACTATATCATTTATAAACTATTAATAAAAACACCCATGTATTTCAATTATGACATCTACATGCAAAAACAAAATGATTCAATGTAGACTTGGAGCAGAGCATTAATTTTACCAGTTAATCACAAACAAAATGAGAAAGGGGAAAATAAATTCAGGGGTGCGTGAAAAACAGGTAATTGAAAAGCACAAAGAGCAGCAACAGCTCCATTCCAATTTAAATTCCGATGACAGAAAAGTGAAAACTTCACATCAGTAGTGATAAAAGTGCTTCTTTAGCATGAGACTGGGTAGAATTTTTTAGAAATTACTTTTTAAAATTATTTGGGGTTATTATCAAAACAATTTAAGCTTAATTAAAGCCTGCATCAGGAAATAAGGAACCAATATGCTCATTGGTCCCATTATACGAAGTCTGCTTTTTAATAATTACCTGTGTTGAGAGAACTTAGAATAGTTTAGTACTGTTCCTATCACTATTGAATTAATTGATTGATTGATATTGATTATATAATTGTTGGTTTCTTAAACGAGGTATACATCCATCAATGTTCTTACAGTTTTATCCCATACAGGGTCACAGGGGGAGCCCAAGTCTATACCAACAACCAACAGGTGCAAGGCAGGGTACACCCTGGAAGGGACGCCAGTCTATCACAGGGTAGACACTCACATACTGTAGACATACACACTCACACCAGGGCCAAGTTTCCCAGAAGCCAATTGACCTACCATTACATTTTCAGGCTGTGGGAGGAAACTGGAGCACCTGGAGGAAACCCATGTGAACACGGGAAGAACATACAAACTCCACACAGACAACACCCCAGGAATGGAACCCAGGCACAGCCAACCGCTGCGCCACCATGCTGCCCAAAACCCGATGATATTAATTATTCAGTCTACAGTTTCACTGCAGACTTCATTGTTCACTTTGTGAGGCTTATGACAAATACAATTCCCTATTTCATCCATATCTCTGTCTTAAGGCGTCTAAAAAGAAATCAAGAAATCCAGCAATCAATCCATCCAGCTTACCGGTAAATGTAACCTTCACGTCACCCTGAGGATGTTTGGCCTCACAGAAGAAAGCTTTTCCTGAGTTCCAGTCGGAGGTGGGCAAGGACAGCTGGCTGGTGGAGGAGTAGGTCCCCCCATTGAGCACGGACGGGTATTTCCTGAAGGGGGTCAGCTCTTTGTCGGTACTGTCGGTCCACTTGAAGGTCAGGGAATCGGGCAGGAACCCTGTGGCCAAGCAGCCCAAAGCAACCACATCTCCACTCGTTCCAGAGCCGCATGACGCCACCAGAGGGAACAGGTCTGGCTTAGTCGGTGAAGCTGAAGATGGAAACACGACACAATAGATTACTATCCATGACAGAGTTCCAGTCGATTTTGTTGTAGCCTGTCCACACTTTCATAGGTTTCCCTGAAGACATTCCTTGCTTTCCTATTCCCTTCTCATTCTTCAGCTTCCAACATAGCCCTGACTGCTCCTCCCACATCCAGAGAGATGTTCATTCCCAAAGCAGCTTCTTCTGGACTTGTCAAGTGTCTACATGCTGAAGTGTATGATGCGTCATTATTCATACTGAGAAGAAACGGCATCTGTCTTCAAAGATTTTACAGATCACCTATGTTTCCCAACATTTTGGAGCGGATAGTTAATGTGCACAGGAGCAAAACTGATCAGACTTCATACTACAAGGAAGTATTGGGGAATAGACTGAGCTCTGGCCTATTTGCAGCTCAGTCGTTGCAAAGCCATGTTATTATTATTTTTTTCTATATGAGCAACACTCCTCCTATCTGGAGAGCAGTCCTAGGTAGCACTTGGTCCAAGTCTCAGTTAACCCTTCTGGAATGAGGTGCTTTAGTCTAGAGGCTCCAGTCCACCCAGTTGTGTTAGATGGCCAGGGGGAGAAGGGTTAACTTGCACCAACAGTATTTCACCACTGTGCAAGACCAAGATGAACTCTGACCCTCCAAGCCACTTCAGCTGAAGGACAGTATCTTAACCTCAGCTCTGTCTGAGTATGTTTACTACAGGCAGACCTCTGGTGCACCTCTGGGGATGAGAGCTGGAACACAAGACTCTAGATTCTCTAAGATTCTCTAAGATTCTAGATTTCTTTAAAATAATCTGTTACTTCTAACTGCTCACAGAGTCACATCACGGCATTCACCACCAAACAAAACAAATGTAAAAATCTCAAAACTATTTTTTAACCAGTTAATTTTAAAAAATAACATTTAAACAATATTACAACTATTTACTGGCAGAACTATGGTAATACTGCTTACCACAATAATTAATTTTCTCCTTTCACATATATTTCTTTTTAATATTTTCTCTTTTCTCATACTGTTGCAAAAACTCGAAACAAAATCTGCTCTGGGGATGAAAAACATCACCCCGTAAATTTCAAACTAATCTATATTATTAATAAAGCAACATTTTCTACAGTAATGCATTTAATAACAGCAAAGATTAATGCATCATTAAAAAAGCATTAAGAGTAAAAATATCAGTTTTGGGAAGAAAAATAATTTTAAGCATCCCTTCAAAAACAAGAGGTTAGATAGGCATAAACTTCTATTGACTCCTAAAAGGCAAACTGATCACTCTGCAGACACAGATATCCAGCCGTGAATAAAGAGAGCAACATAATTAACATGAACAATTCAACAAGATATTATAAATTAGACTGAAACATGGCCCTATTAGGAAACGTTTTAATCTTTAATTCTCGCCGAACAGATCAAGCAAACTCCCGTGTCGCAAAGGACACGGCAATAATTACTGAACGGGACCGCACAAACAACAAAGGAATATATTTTATATTTCTGCTCAGAGAACCTAGTTGAACTTTATTCCAGGAGTCACCTTTCAGTGCTGATAAATCGTACCTCGCACATGATAGGTAACAACTGTATAAAGACTTGATAAGAACTTAATATTTTTCATCATTAGTATAACACCCTACTTCATTTAACTAATAAATCCCGTTTTAAGAACGCATCAGTCACTTAATAGAACTTAAGTGTCAAATCATTAATAATAACTGTTAATAGCTATCGATAGCTTAATAGCACATAGCAAGCCAGTAATACAGTATTGTACGAATATGTACAGTAACTAATACATGGCTGATATCCTCATTATTAAATTAAATGAGACTACGCCCGGACCAATTTAAACCAAATTAGGTAGATTCCGAAAGTGAAGACATTTATAAACACGTTATTAAAAAAACACACACAGTGACATGGAAAACGCATCAGACTAATATAACCTAAGGATATAATACAACAATCTACAGCATACCGACTGGGCTTCGCAGTTGTGTGATATGCGATCTGGATGTCTTTCTGCTTTTAAAAATGATTTGGAAAAAAAATCTACAATATCAACCTAAACCTTAATCTTTCTTAAGAGCAATTGATATTTTAGATTATTTCTCGCAAATTATATTCATTTTATGCCGTAGAAATAAAGACAAGCAAGTGGGGAACACAAGACACTCGTACATTTAACATAAGAAGTAATTTAAATAATTGATCAATTAATTCGATCACATCGTGTGCAGTAAGTACAGCGGCAGCGTTTGTCACTGTTTACGTCTATTATTAAAACCTTTAAGTGTGAATTGAAATAACTTTAAGGAAGACGCGTCAATTAATTAACTGATTAAGATCTTCTGGTGGTACGGTTTATAGAATATTGTCTGTCATATAAACGTAAGCAGTATCATATAAGGTATTTTTACTTTTTTTATTCCTTTTACATATTTTAAATGAATAATTAAAAATTAAACGATCCCATTTTAAATGGTCTATTTTATATATTTAAAAAGTATCGTTTTACACCTGCGGATTTTTAAGCAATTACTTTTTTTTTCTAATAGAAAACGGAGAACACAAATGATCGCAGTTTAGTCTCATCGAACAGGCTACAACACATCCAACATTCAATACAGTATATTTAGCCTGTGAAAAGAAACTCGGCCGCTTAACATTTTGACAACGTCAAACTTTAAAGGGACGCTTTGGAAGTGAAACCGCTTAAATCATTTTTGTTCAAAACGTTAAAAAAAACTAAATTAAACTAGAATACCGAATAAAAAATATAACTGTAATTCTTACCTGACGATACGGTCACCATTGTTCCTTTTCCCCAGTAATCAAACCAGTCGCACTGTGACTTAAAACTCACCTACCCTGAATCCAAAACTTTTGGAGTTTACAGTCGTCTATAGTCTGAATGATTCCGACGCATAACATTTAACTTAAACTGAACAAGAAAGTGGAGACATTGTTTTATTTGTCTTATGAAATTGTTTTGACATTTCTATCTGATTCTGCGTTCAAAGGTTGCAACGGTATCTTCAGATCTTGTCACTTCAATGTGGATTTTGTACGTTTCTTTTGCTGATTATTGCGTTTTGTGGCGCTTGATATCAGCTTATTGCTGCAGTTTCGTGTAGACGTTCGGCAAACTAATTGGATAGGAATTTTTTTTAACCAAAACAGAATTTTTAATTTAAATCATTA
The DNA here is from genome assembly GCF_059453375.1 of Lepisosteus platostomus. Classification (NCBI taxonomy): domain Eukaryota; kingdom Metazoa; phylum Chordata; class Actinopteri; order Semionotiformes; family Lepisosteidae; genus Lepisosteus; species Lepisosteus platostomus. The sequence goes on from NC_142616.1 coordinate 6,231,181, forward strand.
GCTTCGTGATGTTCGGGTCTCGGAGATTTCCTCATTAGACGCTACGCACCCCGGTGTAAACGGAGCAAGTGTCGCTTTGCACAGATGAGCTTTCTTAATTTTACATCGAAATCATGAAAGGTATTGCATTGCTAGGAAAACAAAAGAAACGGATTTCTTACCGGAGGTGACCGTGACCATGGTGCCTTTTCCCCAGTAGTCAAAAGCCCAGTAGCACAGTGACTGACTCGGCTCTGCCGCCGCGATTAAAACACTAACCGCTCGCTTCCAGTGAGGAGCGAGTCTAACGGGACTGGGTACGAATTACTTTCGCAGCGGACTATAGGAGCTGTCTCTATCGCACTCTGTCGATCGGATCTAAAGCTCCAACTGAACAAAACAATTCGATAAAACGCGCTGAAATCACGCTTGTGATCTATTTTAAATTAGAGGTCTTACCAGATGTGACGGTGACCATGGTTCCTTTGCCCCAGTAGTCGAAAGCATCGTAGTCACACTGAATTATTTCGCCGGACACTCAGTGCAAAAACATTTTCAGCATAACGTCCTATTCCTTATATTACATCAAAGACACTAGTCTGATCTTGTACTGTAATAGTACCGCGCTGAATACATTCAATTTAACGCATATAACAACCTGCGCATTTTTATGAATATTTTATTGACTGTTTTGAGGCACTAGAAAGTAAGAGGGGAAGTTAAAATTGGGTCATTCGGTAAAACTCACTCAAAATCACGCACCGCGCGTCTCAGCAGTGAGTGTGCTCGGTACTTACCGGAGGTGACGGTGACCGCTGTCCCGGATCCCCAGTAATCGAAGCGGTCGTCACGCTGCTGAATTTACTCCGACCGCTCATTCTAAAACCCGGGTAACCCAGGCACCGACCGAACAACCACCGTATCTAAATCATTTGTACTTCGTCTATCATTTATTTGATTCAAAAAATAAACTAGCCAACCTTGTATTACATTATAAAAGTCGCTCACCACCAGTATAGACTGAGTATCTTTTTCAGAGCTCGCAGAAGGCAAATACATTCGGTAGTTACAAAGAGGTCAGATAATGTTAAAGCCTATCCTTTCGGAATGACTTATCCATTTATTTTTAATCATCACGAAAGCGGATCATAACCTTCAGTCCAATTTTGAAAATTAAATCGATCGCGGGCGTAGTTCATTTCATGACGACGGATTTATCAACGACACACATATACTGTACTGTATGTATCCATTCCTAGTTGGTGCTCTAGTGGAATTTCCCCCCTTTTTTAAGCTTTTCAAAATCAAACAGTGAATATTAAGCGCATTCGTTCCCTGTTTCTAGGCTTTCAAATTGAGACGAGTTAAATTTCAGTAGCCTACCACACCTGTTGATAACTGAAATTAGACATGTGTTACCAAAGACAACGAGCAAACGGTTGGAAAAAAATAAAAATCCACCACTGAAATTCCAACGGGGTAAAGACGGGAAAATAAACGGGTTTTTCTTACCAGAAGTGACGGTGACCATGGTGCCTTTCCCCCAGTAGTCAAAGTAGTCACACTGCTCGTGTCCATACACTCTGCTGTACAATAAGTCCCTACAGTTTCTCCCGATTTAAACCAAGCGGTGACAAAACTTTCCGAATACCACAATACAGGTATTTTAATTCAGAATTCAAACTTAAAAAACGCGACAACGTCTATTGTTACGGACGGCAGCCTATTATTTAACTTCTACTGTCTTCCACCCGCTTCTAAACCTTAAATAGAGCGACTCGATAAAAAAAATACATTAAAATCACGGTTATTGTATATTTTAAACTAGAGGTCTTACCTGATGTGACGGTGACCATGGTTCCTTTCCCCCAGTAGTCGAAAGCATTGTAGTCACACTGAATTATTTCATCGGATACTCAGTGCAAAAACTTTTTCAGCATAAAATCCTATTTATTATATCACAAGGCGAACGAACGGTTAATGCTTTAATAAAAATATTTATGAATAAATGCGGTAGGCAGTTTTATCTGCGAACGTATTAATACATTTATATTGCAATATATCGACGCCTAGCGTTTACGTTACTTATTTCCCCTAAAATCATCGATTTTTTATTATATATATTTTAAAATTTTGGGTCGCTTAAAATCGCAAGCCCTAATTTCCCATTTAAATAATTTTATCTGGTCCTTTCTGTTGTATATCAAGTTATTCGCGTCTGTTTAACAGCGCAGTCTACTCCCTGTCGTTAGGTAAACTGAGGGTTAACGACAGATAACTTGGAAGCGTGTTTCTATTTTCCCAAAGTAAAAACAAAAATCGAGACGGAATAATTCTTGCAGCCGCAGCGCCGAAGACGGGGCAGAACTTACCGCTGGTGACGGTGACCTGAGTTCCTTTCCCCCAGTAGTCGAAGCCGTAATTATCACAGCGATACCGCCGATTCCCACACAGCTCAAAAACCCCGAAGGAGCCCCTGAGGTCCCCGTGTCTCAAGACAGGTACAGTATAACCCCGCCGTCCCGCTCTTATTTTAAAGTCCCTGGACAGGGGAGATCGATTCGCTTCTAGGTCTGTCACTAGTTTATGAATTTTAACAAAAGTCTGACGCGGGCATCCTAAATAAGAACTGTTAGTTACGTGTATTTTTTCGTATTGAATTCCACTCACCTGAAGACACGGTCACCTGAGTTCCTTTCCCCCAGTAGTCGAAGTAAGTGTTGCTACACGACGTTCCGTTCGCTTTTCTTACAGCGACACTAACATGACCCCACCGTGTTTCCAAAGACCGTTTCGCGATAACTAGTTGCGAAAACCACTCTAAAGCTCTGAAGAGTAAACTGCCTCAATTAGTTAATTAAAAAAACAACTAACATGAAATTGCGCTGGTGGATAAAATACGTATTGTTTTGTCTGTTTTAATGCTACAGCACCTACGACATAGCTATAAATACCAAATGCTGTTCTGAAAGCTTTTAAACTGATAGACTTTTTTTTTTTACTGGAGAAATACGGCGAAGCCAAATTAAATCACAAATAAATAAGATTTCATGCAAGCTGTTTTCTTACCCGAGGTGACGGTGACCTGCGTTCCTTTCCCCCAGTAGTCGAAGTAATTGTAGCACGACAGTTCATTGTATAAACGGAGGTTTACATTAATATCGACGGCCAAGACGATAGTGTTGCCTTACTTTTTTTTATGAAAGGGATTTTACATTTATAATTCTAAAAAACGTCTTGTTGCCCCTCTTATTTAAAATTGTTTTACTTCGATCATCAGAATGAGATACAGTATTGCAAAAGGGTGGAAAAATAACAATTGCGAGACAGTCAGTAAACAGTAATAGCTAATAGATGTTCCAGGTCCTAATCACTCCGTGTCTCTCGCCTTTTCTCAGGACTCATTACCGTGAAGCACAAAGACAGAAGATTAAAAAGAATGTTGTGCTTTTCTAACGCGTAATCCGAGTAAAAAAGATATTCATGTCTTACCTGAAGTCACAGTCACCTGGGTCCCTTTCCCCCAGTAATCAAAAGCTTCCCAGTTGCACAGCTCTGTAATTCTACTATTTGTCTGTGCGCAAACCGCCTTTACTGTATTTCAAGCCTGTCTAAAGGCATCTAAAGAAAGCACCACTAACCCTGTCATCTACTTCTATTCCTAAATTCCCCATACAATTTTATCTTGACTTCCAGGTCAGAAATACTCACCTAAAAGATACGAGACGCCACTACGCTGTAACGCTTAACGCCGAAAATATCTGGTACCGCTAAATTCTGAATTGAGGAGTTCAGAATCAGCACGCAGTTTAGAATACGACTGTTATCAGTAACTTTTCTTACCGTTCGTTACTGTCACCATAGTGCCTTTCCCCCAGTAGTCGTAAGCTCCATAGTCACAGTGCGGTGGCTGTTTAAATACCCAGTTCAAAAACTGGATACCTTTTGAGTCTTATTCTTATATACAACCGAATGCATTTTGATTTGGTTATTTTTTATAAAGAAATACACGGAACTACCGTTTATTTGCCATTGAGCGCTGAAAAGGATTAGTCACTCAGCAGATATTAAAAAATAAAAGACAAATTCGGAGCCCAGAACGTCAGTACATCGTCTTTTCTTACCGTTCGTGACTGTGACCGCTGTGCCTTTCCCCCAGTACTCGAAGTAACTGTACACGACGAAGGAACAACGCTTCCACGCTACACACAATCTCGAAAGCTTCTTTTTCAATACGAGGACGCTTATATAAAATCCGTGCTGTTCAAATAACGTCTAAATATAGGCTGCAGGCTATGACACGTAGCCTTTCTGAACACAGTCTTTCTTTGACACTGGTCACTAATTTAGTCTTCTGATTCAAAGACCTTAGTTTTTTTTTTCTTTTTTGAAAAAAAAAAGAAAGTGAATTCAATACAGAGCGGCGAGTATTTACCTGAGGTGACGGTGACCGAGGTCCCTTTCCCCCAGTAGTCGAAAGCAGTATAGTCACAGTGCGGCACCTCGCTCATCGTTTCGAGCAATAACTACGCGCTACTTCTCGGTCATAATTAGGCTTTTCCAAATGTTGACACGATTTGTGTGGTGTACAAAAATAGGTACCGTGTTCTCTGTAGTACAGTGAACTGATTCCCCGAAATGGACGCGGGATTGTAAAAGCCATACTCCTATACCTTGGATTTTCGCTCAAAACACAATTATTTTCTCAAAACAATAATCCAAATATTTTGCATTTTAAAATACAGCTCTGGTCCTGTAAACACAAAGTCGTCCTCCCTCCTTGCCTTAAATAGGATACTCTAACTGCTTTCTCTCTTTCTTAAAAAATAAATAAATATCGTAATTCAAACCGTGTTAGAGAAAGATGTTTCGTCGGTAATTACAGTACCTGAGGTGACGGTCACCATGGTTCCTTTTCCCCAGTAGTCGAAATAGTCATTGTCACGGTGTTGTGTGTCGCTAGAATCTCAGTTCTAAAACTAAGCGCTGTGGGAACGATTCTACCCGAATCAAACCGGACAGCTCCCGAGCGCGTCCGCAGTGACCTGTGCGGTCCTAACACTCGAAACAAGCTCTGAACCCGTGAGCAACCAAAGAAAGAGGTTCTGTTATACTGTATAGGCCAGGACTGTTAACTTTAAGATCTTTCATAGTTTTATATTTTTTCAGCTGAACCCAAGAGGAAGACGCATGGAAACCGACTTTGAAATAAATAGCAGGGCATACTAAAAACAACTTAAATAACAGAAAAGGGCGAAACGTACCAGAAGACACGGTGACACTCGTTCCTTTCCCCCAGTAGTCGAAGTAACCACCGTAGTAATCACATTAACCTCTTTACTGTACTTTCCTAACTAAAAACGTCTTTTCAGAACAGGCTTAGTTGAGGTGAGAGCTGAGAGCCCACACATCTTTCCACATGTACTGTATTAGGTGGAAAGAATCGGTGATATTTAATATCCATTTTAATATGGACACAAGATTTTGCAAAGAAGAAAACAGACTTACCGGATGAAACAGTGACCTGTGTTCCTTTCCCCCAGTAATCGAAGGCATAGCCGTAGCTACACGGCATAATAGTTCCTTCGTTGTTCTGTCCATAAACTAAACACGCTACCCCGTTCAATTACTGCATTTGTTAGAAAATAAAACACAAGCATCTTACTTCTACTTCAGTTGTTCCATTACTTACCTGAGGTGACAGTGACTTGAGTGCCTTTTCCCCAGTAGTCGAAGTACACGTTATCACAATGCTGGACTCCTGCCACTGACTGGCACAAAAAATCAAAGATTAGGAGTCCCAGTGGGCTCGAGAGCAATGGGAGTGGTGCACGCTAGGAAAATGTCTGGCACACGAGGGGAGTCGAACCCCTCCAAGACCTGGCGTTCAGGTGCACATGCTGGAGAGATTGGAGGTTTGAGGCCTTTCGCCATAAGACCTGCTGCAAAACAGTGTAGAAAAAGAGAGAGGTGAAAGAGTCATCAGATCAGGAGTGTGCATCTCCCCACAAGAGTGAAAAACATAGTGATCTTCTGGGAACTCCTTAGCAAGGTTGCATTTTCCTAGACATTTGCACACGACCATTTATGAGATTTTTGGGATCATTCTTAGGATGGAAATCTCCAACATGATCTATCTTTTACGTACTGTAGGTAAAACCACATATTTCTGGAAATTAGAAGCAGGATTAATGTTCACATGATTTGCTTATTCCAACTTGTGCCTGTTGCTCACCAGGATAGGCTCCTGCTCCCCTGCGACTCTGAATGGAAAATGGATGGATGTTCACATGATAAAGCAGATAGGCTTTGCTAGAATGGGAGTGAAGTAATTGGAGGAGTACTTCACGGTTCCATATTGGGGCCCAGTGAGTATTCTAACGGACAAAAATGGACAAGACCCTGAGAATAATGATGAGCTTTTTCTCTTTGAGGTCTGTGTGGATGATGGGGGAGGGGATGAACACACTGCCAGCTGCACAGTGATCTGGAGAGTATTGATCCGTTACAGACAGGGTTGCCCAAGCCTGGCATTAGAATAAATAGGAGAAACACTACAGTGTTCAGTTCACTTTACTTCCCAGGTTCTAGTTTTGCTCATTCTGGATGTGCCTGGTTTCCGTACTGCTGGAGAGAAATCCTGAAAGTGCAGTAGATGTGTTGAATGAGACTTGGACTCGGATTGAGCTCATCACTTCAATCTAACAAGGAACTTGATGGAGGTGTCTTGCTTTCTCAGAATCTCCTCTATCTGTTCAACAAGAAGCTCTGGGTCTTCATTTTGGGATTAAAGGAGGCATTGGAATTTACACTGCAATTTTTAAATTTGGTTGGTTGTCCCATTACGTTGTACCTCATTTCTTCCAGGGGACAATATGACAAAAACTAATTCTGCTACTGTCTTACAGAGAGTGGAATACTTGTCTTCCAATGTTTCAAATATTGAGAAAACAAAACTGACAAAATATGTATATCACCCAACACAGATAAATGTGGGTCAAATGGTGTTCCATATTCAGTACTATTGGTAATAATTCAAATACACACATCCATTTTTTTCATAATTCTCACACATATTCACCATATCTGATTTGCAACTTGGCACTCAAATGATTGATTTGATGACCCAATCAAATATTGATTGGGTTTCAATAAATTGCATCAATCTATGTTTAGTGCTGCAGTAGTTATATTTTTGGGAATTACACAGCAATTTCTCTTCCACTGAATACTCACACTGCAAACCCTCTCCCCATTTACCTTTTTTGTATAAAACTACATTCTGCACATTATACAGTTTAGAAATAAAACCCAAAAGGGAGTGATTACTTTGAATTCGGTAAAAATAGAGAATCTTTTTTTTTTAGTTTGGCTGTAACCGAGTTTCGTATCTGCGGATATAAAAAAAAACATTCATAAAGTATATAATATTTTATCGCCTCAAAAATCTAAAGAAGTATCATCACAACATAAATCATCTAATTCAATAAAACCTTTCTCTGACATTTAAATGTGATACCATCTAAAAGAGAACATGGAACAAATGAGGTACAGTATCACATTAAGGAGTAAATTTAAAATCAAAGCTTTACCTTTTCTTAACAATTTATTACATTCTTGCTAACATCTATAGTAGTGGTATACATTAGATTAAGGTTTATATTATGCACAGCTGTGAAAAGGTTCTATACAAAGTATAGTTCTTGAGGAAGCCATCGCCATCTGTTTCTCAGTCTACTGGGTATAACAACAGTGAGCAAGAGGAAAGCCATCAAAACCACCACAGAAGCAGCAGAAAAAGGCTGAAAGAAAGAGTTGATGTGGCATCAAGAGGAGTGATCAGTGGCCACCTGGACACAAGCTGAGGGTTGATCAACCTTGTGTAGGGCACCTGGGTGAGGGTGTCTGATGTTGAAAGACCCGAAACACCCAGTGACCTCAGGTAACATCACTGATGATGTGTCCAGGTGCATCTGTTGCTCCAACAACAACTAAAAAGGTGTAGCTACAGTATGTTAGGTTTAAACAAATTCCAAATACCTCTCTGACTACCCAAATCAAATTAACTAAGAATTTCCAAAAGGAGTTTGCAAAATTGAAAATTTTATCCTTACATTTTTCTGGGTTCAAATAAATTTATTAATTAGTGTAAACATTTTTGATTGACATTGTATGGCAAAAGCTTGAAATAAATGCTAAAACAGACATTCACCATTTGGCAATGGTAGATGAGCCCATCACCCTAAATCCAATTTCAAATTGTTGTAACAGACAAATAAGTTCTGTACCCAGAGATGAAGTTTAAACAACTGACTTTATTGCATGCACGGAACAATAAGATCAAATAATTGTTCAGAGATATAAGTACAAAACTGTAAATCCAGTTTATATAGCAAACTTCAGCCATTTACTGAAGTTACTATGGTAATGGAGGGAGGTCACCTGTATTTGGACATTCTCCAGACCTTGAACACTTTGAATGGCTGGTCTCCTCTTCCCATAGTTAGGGAGTCTCTAGCTCGCACTTGGAATCTCTTATCAGTTAACTCCCATCCCTGCCATAACTCAAAAGTGCTTAAGCATGGAATGTTTTGTACCAAAAGACGTCTTTGGACAGAAAAAATCAGTTAACCCTTTTTTCACATCTTATATCTTTCTTCATTATCATCAATTGATGATCCATTATTCAATTTGCATTATTTGTTCCTGTCTGATGATATATAAACATCTAAATATCTATAGGTTTATTAAATATTTGTTAAACAATGTACACTGATCCATGGATTTTTACTCTTATCAAAATTCACCTTATATCCTGAGGAAGGACTGTATTGCTTCAAGATCTGAAAGAGTATTGGTAAGGATCTACCTGTGTTAATTATGTACTGTATAACAGTAAATCATCTGCATACGGGAAGAACTTACATTCCACTTTCCTATTCCACAAACTCCTATAATATCTGAAGCTGAAGATTCAATGTTTAAAGCAAATAAAATCGGAGACACCCCTGTTTTGTGCCTTTTCCCAATATAAAGGGTTTTGATTGATTTATCCATGGCAAACACATATTGCTTTGTTTCTTCAAGTTTTAATCACATGCAGGAGCTTTCTAAAGTTCTCTGACTCCTGTCTCTGCTTAATGAAACCAATTTGGTCATCATAGATCAGCACTGGTATATCCACCTCTCATCTTAAAGCAAGCAGTTTTGAAAGTATTTTAAATTCCACATTTAGAAGAGACAATGGTCTATAAGGCCCACATTACTCTTTGTCTTTTCTTGGTTTTAAAAAGACATTGATTATAACTATCTCTGTTGTATATGGTAAATGTCCCTTCTGCAAGGAATATGTACTTTGACAGAACATATCAGTCAAAGTGTTGATCAGCGTATTCCGATTCTTAAAAACCCCACAGGAAAACTGTCTGGACCAGGTGGGTTTCTGCCTGGAGTTTTTCAGTTGGTATTAAGACTTCTGTTTCTGTTACCGTTCTGGGGTGAGTTTCCCGAAAGCATCATAGCACTAAGAACATCGTAAACTCACTCTTAAGATAGATCGTTAATTTACGAGTGTTTCCCAAAACCTATCGTACCTAAAGTAGAACGTTAAATCTTTCGTAATCTATGTGCTCCCCGACCCACTCGTTAATCACTAAGTGCTTCTTAAAGTGGCTACGTCTTGCGCCAACCTTAGTGACAGAGATCGCCAGACAGAGCACATTCAATTCACGTCATGGGAATTCTCTGGAAATATAGAATACTAAGATTTTATATTAAGGATTTCGATATTTTGTTGTACTATGTAAGAGGAAATTCGAAAAAAGAACATTTATTTCTACAGTAATGAATTTATTAGTCATCTTGGGTAAATTTCATATTCATAAGTCAAATGTTTTAATAATACTCCCTCTTTTAGTACTTTTGGGGTGGGGTTTAAATTGTATTTAAATTCCATAAAGAACGTGAAACATGTAACATGTATTACAATGTAGCGCCAGGCAGGGCGGGCTGAGAACAGCACCTGGGGACTACCGGACTATATAGTGGGACGGAGGCTGGGATACAGTCTCTCCCCTTCGTGTGTGTGTATGTTAGTGTAGGTGCAGCGCTGTAACCCCTGTCCCTGTGTGTGTACCTTTCCTGATTCGAGTTAATAAATGTGTTGTTCAGCCCCATTCCCTGAGTCCCACGCCTGCTCCATTCCGTACCGAAACCCGCGGTCGATACAATATTTAAAGTTCGGATACCGTTTTATGTTAAAAAATAACAACATTTTTTTCTCATGAAACACTGTGATTCTTAACAATGGCAGCGCACCAAAAAATATGGCTTTAAATCAAAGACATCGTGCAGGACGCATACACTGTCCACGCAGTTAAACTTGATTTCTTTTACGGTCATTTATTTTCTTTTCTCTTAGAAACAATAAGGGTCCCATTTTGTGCCTATCTATATGCTTTCGCTTAAATGGTTGTTAAATTATGATGTCATGTTTGCTCCATATTCCTTTTCACAACTTTATTTAATCCCACTGAATGACCAAAACCGACACCATATAATGAAAGTATTGTCAATCGATTGTTTTTCAATCGACTTGTGATGGTTTTTGCTAAGCGACTTCAGGGGAGGGGTTAACAAAGAAGTACTTTATATTCGCTCGTTAAATGATCGATTAAGAGGGGTTTTGGGAAACCCACGAAAAAGTAGCTCGTACGTTACATACGTACATCGTAAAGTTGCTCGTTAGTCTCTAAGATTCATCGTTTTCGGGAAACTCACCCCTGACAAATATCATTTTTAAATGTTTTCATTTTTCTCAGCCTGAATAAAATGCTCACATGTCCAGCAGAGCATAAGTAAAGTTAGACTGGGTTTACAATCAGTTCATTTCAATATAGACCAAGGTCTGGATTAAATCAAAGCTTTGCTTTAAGCAGAGAATTTGATATTTTGCTGCTGGAGAGTGGGAACAAGTTTGATTATTATCAGGGCTAACAGTGCAGGCTGCTTCAGACACAGCAGGCTTTTGCAAAAAGCTTCATGCATGAACAGGCTCATGACCACAGCATGCGGCAGGGAGGTTTTTATGAGTCCATGTTAGATAAGAGTGTCTCCCCTGAGAGGCAGCCGTTTCATTAATCACAAGTAATTTCCACAGGGCTGTCAACTTAACTGCACTAAGAACTCAGCAGTGCAGGGAGGGAAACACCTGTGTGGGGCCAAGCAGTAAATCAGAAACACATTTCCAGCCGTTTGCACTTGATCACATAAACAACACGCTTTATGTCAAAAAAAGCCCACTGTGGATGTTCACATTGCATGAACTGCATTGCAACATTGACTTAAATGATATAAAATGCATAATAATGTGTGCTTCTAAGTGCAATAACTCCTTCCACCCATCCATTCCTCTATTCATCGACTCTTCCCACCCATCCTCCCATCCCAGGCATTCATTCATCCATCCCATTCATCCACGGTGTTTTTGTATGTCTTTGTCATGTATTTTCCGATGCTGAAGTGAAGAGCAAGGTGAGGGGACAAGGTTGTGTTGCTCTGTCCTCATTCTGCCCACATAGCTCCCTGGGTTCTGTTCCTCCACCGTGCAAAAGCCTTCAGTTGCTCTTCTGGGAACAAGCCCAGGAAAACACCCCCTCCCCCCCTCTGCTGGTATAACCCAGGAGAGCACAGGGAGGATGGGGGCACTCTGCACAGACTGGCGCCCCAAACCTGGGACTCGAGAACTGTGAGGCAGTGCTGCTAACCCTTCTACCACCTGAAATCTACACTTATGTGATTTATCCTACATCATCCTTATTTATTTTTCCAGGGGTTCATGGTTATCCTTAATTTTATATTTGTCTAGTACTAGTTTACAGCGCAATTAACAAGTTCAAAGGCATGGTGGATGGTGTACATATATATCTAGTGTATGATATATAACTTGACCTTTCAATCTCATATTATTGTACATATACTTGACTCTCAGAAGAGAAACTAGAGCAACGCTGGATCGGTATGTTAGAAGCCCAGCCTTATGTAGCCCATCTGTACGGTCACAGCCCTCAACAACAGGAATCACTATTCATTTAACTGCATTCTCAACTTATTAATGAGATCAACAATGCCGCCCCTAACAAGTTTGCACTGTATGGCTTCATTTAGTCTTTCATCTTCAAGGAAACGCAAAATGGTCATTACAGTTTCCAGTGCCATCTCTAGCTACACTGATCTCAGTGCAGGATTTTGCATGGATACAAGCCTCAAACCAAACCCTATGGCAGTGATGTAACAGACAAACAAGTTCTGGATCCCGAGATGAAGTTTAAACAACTGAGTTTCTTGCATGCAAGGAACAATACGATCAAAGTCTTGTTCGGAATATAGGTACAAAACTTCTTATATTTTATATAGCACACTTCAGCCATTTCTGCAAATTGTTACCATGGTAATGTGGGGAAGTCACCTGTGTTTGGACATTCCCAAGGCCTTGACCCCTTGGAATGGCCGGTTTTATCTTTTCTTAGTTAGGGGGTCTCTATCTTGCACTTGGAATCTCTTATCGGTTGACTCCCATCCCTGCCATAACTCAAAAGTGCTTAAGCATGGAATGTCTTGGGCCACATCCTTTTTCACATCTTATATCATTCTTCAGCAGTATTATACACCAACCTTACCGCACTCCTTCTTGCGTTGATCACAATGGAACTAACTTGCAATTTTCTTTTCAGAAAGACACAAAATTGTAGCACATTGCTTCACCTGGATCAGTATTCCATTGACTGTATTTTCCCCAATAAACTGAACAATTTGACACACAGCTTCAGCAATTTGCATTTGGCATATTAGCATAATAGATTAGGATATCACACTTTAAAAATGCATTTCACATAGTAACCACTTATATTTTTTATCAAATCATGATTTTGATTACTTTCCTTCAATGTTTACACCTGGAAGCCCTAGTGTCCTGGCAGACCGAGGTGATAGGTAGGATAATATACCATTGCTGGATAATTTCAGGGCACAAATTACCCTAGATGGAATAACATGTTTCTGCAATCTTATATGTATTTGCAAACCTTTCCAATAAAATAAACCTCTAAAGTATAAAGTTCTCCAGCCTGAAGTACTTCATCTGCATGAGTAATGGAACATTATTACTACTGAATTTCTATATTTACTGCAGTCCCTCAGTGCCACATCTCATCAGAAAGACAGAAAATGAGGAGTGACCTGCTAATGACAGGACACTGCTATCCAGGGATAGAGAAGCTCCCACTTGTTATAAGCTCTCTTTTTTACCCCTGAATACCTTAAGTTTCAGCTTGCAGGTGCAGATTTATTCTGTTTTGATGCTACACCACTTGTACAATCATCTCCCATCTTCTCTGCCCTCAATAGGTTTTTGTACAACTACCTGTACATATCACTGTGACCCCCCATTCACACCGTGTCACACACCAGCACAAAAAGCATCCTCCTCTCCTAGGATTGCTAAACACTGATCTGAGCAACACATTCTATGTTCTAAATGCCCACTTTTCAACCTCTTAGCTTGATGCAGAGATTAACATCTTAAATGGTTATCCACTTGCCTTTATGCTTAACTACCACTTACTACTTGTGAGGTAAGATACTTGATATTGCTTGATAAAGTTAACTCATTACCTTTGAGTGCATGCAATATTCATTGGTGTATTCTTTTTAAAGCTTTCAGCAAAACAAGCAGCTCAAAGAGATTAACGGTGCTTTTATTGAATATTTAATTTTCTTGCTTTAAGGCACTTTTTCATGCTTTCTCCCACTGCATAGATTTTACAGATTCATCTGAACGGATCGGATAAAGATCCACTGCCAGTATGAAAAAACATATCCATGTAATTAATGTTCAAGCTGCCGAGTTTATGTTGCTGGTTTCTGAATCCTGGCACCATCGTAAACCCATTTGAAACTCACCGGCTGTGCCTTGTTCAAGCCGTCCTCTCCCCTCGGAGCTCGGACAAGCTGCTGTGCTGCACGCGGCCATGTTGGTCTGGTTGCTTCACCGAAAAGTCATTTGCAACTGGAACATGTCATCATCTTCAGGGGCCCCGTCTCTCCACCGCGCGCACACTGCCTATCGAGCTAAGTGCAAGAACAGACAGTTCTCACACAGTGGAGCCTCCTGAGAACCAGAGAGACACAGTTTTCCAGTTACAGTGCATTTCAGAAGACATAAAAAACAGCAGGTTTCAGTTCATGCTACTCCCACCTTTTAATTCTTTTTGGAATCAATTAATCTTACTCAATGGGCATTCTGTTCATCTGAATTCATTCACATTTGGCTTTTTCAATTGAATTAGTTCCTTAAAATGTTACCTTTAAATCTGCCAGTGACACCTCCCAAAGAACTCCTAAGAGATGAACACTTCTGAAGAAAGTGAATGCAGTTCTGATGTCTTGTATCTGTGAATCACCTAAGCAGATTACAGCTTTCTTTTTCTACTAGTTTTTTCACAGGCTGTGATTGTTAAACCTAGAAGATTGTGTTCACAATTCATGTTGAGCCTTGGAGAATCCCTGTTTTGGAAACCTTTGGAAATGTGTTTTCTTGAGCCTGAAACTAGGGTGAATCAGAGGTTAAAGTTAAGTGATAACTCTTCTAAGGAATATTTCTGATCTTCCTAGTACAAGACAAGGGCTGCCTCAGAATCAAGAGGTTTTGTCACATGTTTCACTCTTCAGCAGGGCAAAAGACCCCGCGTGATCATACAAAGGCAGTGTCTTACTTGACAGCCTTGCCCTTGGAATCAGGCCTCCAGCCCACAACACCACTAACAGAGGAGATATCCACAACTTCACCAACACAGAGCTAGAATCAGCTGAAAAGGGAAACATCTGCGCTTGGCCAGGGAGCGAATCGGAAGCCTAGTTCCTGTCAATCAAGTCAACTGAACACACACTCAGTGGAGGAGAGAGGAAACAGTCCAGGATGACTGTTTTATAACGGTCAAGAGGTTTAGAGGCTTTCATTATTCTTACAGAGCCTCCATATTTCTGTGAAAGCCTTGCTGAAGTGTATTGGCGTTAAAGGTCACAGTAAACACCATTTGTGTAGACTGGCAGTTCAACGCCCTCTATATTTCCCAATCTGCAGGCTTCTGCTTTGGACTGTTTGTCTCCGCAATGAGAATATGTGAATATATGAGAAATGTTAGAAGGGCTGTTTGGATGCTCATCCAGCTATTTCGATAGAGACATCAAGGTATCTGTTTTCATCAAAATGGCTGGTTGGCTTGTTCCACACTCTCATAGCCCTTTTTGTATGTAATGAAGAGCCTGCTGCTCTCAGTGATATTCAAGGTAATTTAAGTGGGATAAATATAGCAGCAGATATTCAAGGTTATATGGGCGTCATGGTGGAGCAGTGGTTAGCATTGCTGTCTCACAGAGTTGGAACCGTGTTCCGGACCTGGGATGTTATCTGCTTGCAGTTTGTATGTTTCGCCTGTGAGACACAGGCTTGATGATGATGTTGCTGTTTCGCCTGAGAGACACAGGCTTGATGTTGATGTTGTTGTTTCGCCTGTAGGACACAGGCTTGATGTTGATGTTGTTGTTTCGCCTGTGAGACACAGGCTTGATGTTGATGTTGTTGTTTCGCCTGTGAGACACAGGCTTGATGTTGATGTTGTTGTTTCGCCTGTAGGACACAGGCTTGATCTTGATGTTGCTGTGCTGTATGTATTCAGCTCCATAAAGACTGTGGGAGCCAAAGTGCAGCTGTGTAACACAAAACCCTCCGCCCTGGGGTATAAGCAAATCATATTCAAATCACACTGAGTGTTCAAGTTCTTTAGACCAACCTCTGTGAGAAAAACAATATATCACTGGTGTGTTCAATTCTTCTACAGAGGAGCAGGAAAGAGCCCTGTGCAGATTGAGTGTTCATTGAGCTCAGTACACAAAGCAGTGTGAACTGGGACAGTCTCACATCAGAATAAACAGCTCGGACCACTGGTTCATCACAACATTTATACAGTGAAAATAGATTGAATTCTATTGTAGCAAGAACATACTGTATAGACTGTGTGTGAGTCACTGGACTTGGAGTTATACAGTCCTTGTAGAAAATAAGAAAATAATTTGTAATGGATTGTTACACTGTGGGTAACAGCTACTACCACAATAATTACATTGATAGACAACCTCACAAAAACCCTCCTATGAGGCTTGTGTAATATAAGTTAATTCTTCATATCATTCCCTGCAGTGAAAGCAGACTAAATTGTACTGGAGTGATGTGAATGTTTTACATGTTTCAGGCTGTGTTTCCAGGTAAAAGATGTGAAGGTGTAGATTGTGTGTTTATTATTATTGTATCTGCACCAGAGTGCAGCAGTTACCACTTCACTTTAGACACAGTGACCTGTGGTTTCCAATCCGTTGCAGCAAATACTGTACATTATTAACTTATTTATCTCTTCTTCCAAAGCATGAGACATTGATGACTGCAAGAGACATGTTAAAAACTGCTAAGCTGTGTGGGAGTCTCTGGGCTCGGAGCCATACACTCTTTATAACGAGAGGTTTTTGTAATGGACTGTTGCACTGTGGGTGCCACAACCACTACAATAATCACAGTGATACACGCCCTGACAAAAACCTTCCTGTGAGGATCATGTAGTGTGAGTTCTTCCTTCTAATTGTTTACTACAGTGAAAACAGACTGAATTGTACTGAAGTAACAACAAAATTTATCTTTTAGACTGTGTGAGTCTCTGGGCATGTCTTATCGAGAGAGGTTTTTGTAATGTTTTTTGTTATTATTATTATTATCATAGCTTTAAAAATCACATTTCCAAACTCAAGTAAGCTGTGCATAGTTATAAAGAGAGAAAAATACAATAAAAAGAAAAAGGAAAAAAAAGAAACATGAACATACAGGGTAAACTGTGTGGCAATCAGACATACTGTAGGCCTTAGTAAAAAGCTGAGTTTTGAGTTTCGATTTGAAGAGAGGCAAAGAGTTTGGCTCTTAGAGAGTCGAAGGAAGGGCATTCCATTACAATGGAGCAGCAACTAAAAAAGCACAGTCAACACAATTTAGTCCTGGGTACAGTGAGCAAAGGACCAGCCTCATCTTAACAGAGCCCACAGGAAGGATTGTAAACATGGAGTCACATTATTTAGAGCCTTGCAAATCAGTAACAAGATTTTGTATTGAATAAATGACTATATTGCCAACCAATGTGGTGATTTAAGTGCTGAGGTTCCAGGGTCTGGTGTGAATTAAATGTCTAGCAGCAGGGCTTTGGAAATACAGTTAATTAGTCAACTGCAATTTACTAAGAATAGTATTATATAGGCCAATAAAGTAAAGAGTTTCAGAAATTAAGTCTCTAAGCTCAGGGTTTTACAGTCCTTATCAGAAGAAGTTTTTGTAATAGGCTGTCACACTGTGGATGCCACAGCTACCACTAGTACAATAATCACAGTGATACACACCCTGATAAAAACCTCCATATGAGACTCATTTAATGTAAGTCCTTGACAACTACACACCCAGATGTCTGTAATACCCTGTAATCAAGCCAAATGATCTTTCATCAAAGTTTGCTATGTTGTACCTTGGTGAATACAGCCCAGTATAATACAGTATAACACAGCCCAGGAAAGTCTACTGCAAGTCTAGACTGGGGAGTGTAACTGCAGTGGAATCTGAGGGAGACGTGTGAGAGGAGGTTATTGTGCAGAACTGTTTCACAAAGGCCACTGGTAACATGGGATTGTAACAGTGACACACTCCCCAACAAACTTTGAAAAAAATCAATTCACTTACTTTCATATGTGACAAAGTCAGTAGTCAGTTCTTCTTTCAATACTACAGTATATCATACTAAAAACTAACTGAATTCTGAATTGTACTAAAGGAATGTGCACATCTAGAACACATTTCAAATATTTTTCTCAAGGTGAGATTGTAATCTCTGAACTGTATATTCAATGTGCAGAGTGCAAAGATGAACTTTTTTAAATTTACTCATTTGTCAAAATCACATGAACTATTTTATATTAGGTAATATTATCACACATAGTTAGTTAGAATATGTGTGCGTCTCTGGGCACAGAGCCTTTCACTCTGTATCACGAGAGGGTTTTGTAATGATTGGAACACAGATAACAAGCACGTCTAGTACAATAACTGATACACTCCCTGACAAAAACCTTCCTTGGGGGTTGTGTAGTGTAAGTTCATCATACATCATATATTGACGTGAAAACAGACTGACATTTTATTGAAGTGATGTGTCATATATTTCACATTTCAAGCTGTGTTACCAGATGGAGATGAGAAAATCTAGACTGTGTTACATGTAAGTTGTGTATTTTCAATGTGGAGAGTTTTGATTCCGTGTGTGAGTCTCTGGCCTCTGAGTCGTACGCTCCTTATCAGAAGAGGGTTTTTGTAATGGATTGTCACACAGTGGGTAACAACCACTACAAGTACCACAGTGTTACACTCCCTGACAAAAACCCTCCTGTAAGACTCAAGTAGTATGAATCGTTGAGAATCACACACTCAGACATCTTTCCATCCAATCACCCATCCATTTTCCAACCATGTTATCTAGTTTGGGATCATGGGAAAGCCTGAACCTATCCCAGCAAGCAACAGGCACAAAGCAGGATACACTCGAGATGGGACATCAGTCCCAGATATTGTTTTAACTCTGTTATCAAACAAGATGATCTTTTATCAAAATTTGTTGCCTACTGTACCACCTTATTCCTTAATGAAAACAGACTGAAGTGTCATGCAGCTCAGAGATGTCACAGTTTAGGCAAAGGATTTAGGACTTAGATTTAGAGGCGTTCAGTCATAATCTCACAGAAGGTAGTGCAGTTTTGTTCCATTGGCTCCTCAGCCAACCAGGATGAGGTTTTTGTAATGAAGTGTTACACTGTGGACACCATAACCACTATTATCATCACAGTGACACAGTCTATGACAAAAACTTTAGGCACTGCCAAATTTGAAATTGTTGGACTGAAAGAAATTGTTTACCTGTTTGTTACTTTTGAAAATTATCGAGAAGCTTCAGTGTTTCAGTGTAGATGTCGCTGGAGCACAAAGCCGTCCTGTGCCTGTTCTCTAGATGTTATCCTCATGTGAGAAATTGCTTGTACCACTGTGTCTCTCCCTCCGTAATAAACATGAGTGTCTTCATCAGGCTGCTCATATCCAGAGGGAACGTCCCACTGTCTGTCGTAGGCTGTGAATGATCCTTTATTAGCTGAGGTGCAGATACAGCAGAAGAAGGAGTAAATCCAAATTGTCCACTCCAGGATTTTCTCGGAAACCTGTCAGAGTCATCAATTCAAATCCCAGCAGTGGCAGATTTTAATGAGGGAGACTCTCCTGGTGTGACCTCTGTAGATTCAGACTGCATCAGCTCAACACTGGACTGAAAGAGACGACATGGGTCACTCTTAGTGGTGTAGTAGGCACAGAAAACAAAAACACAGAAAATCCTGAAATATAAAGAAATATCAGATACATTTAAAGACAGGTGGTACATTGCATAGTAGAATCTTATCTGTAGTTACTTGAGCTTGCAATCGAAAGAATGGAAGAAGAGTGATACCCTAGGAAAGAAAATCACAAACAGAAAAACAGAAACAAAACTCAATATTTTACAAGGCGGTTTCCTTCAATTTTCCAAATGCAGTGCCCTACTGAGAGCCAGAGAAACAATCTTATGTTGATTAAAATATAGCTCCACTGCTGTAACACAATAATCTACAAGAAAAGGCAGCCAGAGTGAGCAGGAGACCCAGGGCCAAAAGAGCTGACAAAAAACTATCCAATAAGACTCAAGTAGTGTAAATCTTTGAGAATCACACACTCAGACATCTGTCCATCCAATCATGAAAAACATCCTGCACCCCAGCTGTGTTGGAAAGTCGTTTCTAATTGTTCTGTACAAATTGGAAAGTGCTGCTTGTTGTCAATGTGAATCCAGGCCACTGAATGGGAGGTGGGAGGAGGTTGTTGTACGGGTGTGTTTCACTGTGCTGCTATAGCTATAATCAGCACAGTGGTACATTCCCTGCCAAAATCCTCTTGTGCAATGACACATGAGCATTCTTTAAAACCTAACACCCACAGATTTGGCACAATCAGAAATCAACCCAATATTGCCTTTACAATGTGATTACAATAAAAGTGAGATTGTCGTTAGAGCATGCTATCCCAGAAAAAGGTAAATTGCCCAGGTAGATCAAGGCAACTAACATACTCAGCCTAGGAAAACTGAACCAGTACAGTATCCTGGCCAGAACTCATATACTGATAATCTTTACAGAAGAAAGATCAGTAAAAAATGCATATTGCATTGATAATCTTATAGTCCTTAGAGGTGACTAAATTGCTTACCGATATTTTTATGGTTTTAATTAATAAGCTTTTATAGAAAAAATGCAATCAGAGGTCTTTTTAACTTGGATTTTGTAATCATTTCCAATGTTTACCCCACTAAGAAGATGTCTTTGATGCACAGAGTGTCTTCAGCAGGCTTTGTGTCCACCATATGGGAAAAGGTTTTTGTACTGAAGTGTTTCACTGTGGCCACCACTACTGTGATAATCACGGTGTTACATTGCCTGCCAAAAACCTCTTTCACACTCATTCATGAAAGTCCACCAGAAACACCTGCATACAGTAACAGAGCACAATTGCATCACTATGGCTAATATAAATAACACCTTGTATGTAATAGTAACAGCTGCCTCTGCACAAAAACCTCCTTTGTTCATGAAATTCCATTAAAAATGCTCACATAGTATGAGAACAGAACTGTATCACTGTGTAGTGAAAATATTTCTGATATAAGTAACCCCTGTGTATAACCACACTGTTATAATATCAAAAGCCCCTAGATAACATCTCATACAAGTATTCCAAAAATAAGCACCTAAGTTTCTACTTACCTAACATATTCAATAGTCAGAACAAAATTGCAGTAAGAAAATGACTGCTGGTAGATTATGTTGTACTAGAGCACACTGAATTCCCAGCACATGGAAGTATAATTGTTCTAAGATAATAAAAATTATAGACAGTTCTCATGATGTAGGGTTTGTGTAGACTGTATGGGAAGAGGTTTTTGTGCCGAAGTGATTCACTGTGGCCACCACTACCATAATAATCACGGTGCTACACTGCCTGACAAAAACCTCTCTCATGAAAATCCACCAAAAACACCTACAGACAGTACAAGAGCACAACTGTATCACAATGGCTGATATAAGTTACAGTCACAGTTATACACCACCATACTATATACCAAAAGTTGCATTACAAAAAACAACTAGTTGACATCTTGTGTGCAAGCACTCTAAAAATAAGAACCAATTTCGACAACCTGAAATTGAACCACTTGAAAAGTATGTTGTACTTAAGGTAAGTGAAGTACCAGCACATGTAAATATAACAGTTATGATATGGATACATATAGACAGTTCACATGATACATGTGAAAGCTTGGAAAAGACAACACTATGAGGTAAAGCTGGAGTCCAGTACTATTGCCATGACAATTTAACATTGCAATACTACACAATTAATACAAACATTAGTGAGCGGATTGTAATGGGAACAATAAGCCAGCATAGGCATGAATATCATACTTACAACCTCACAGCAAAGTGCTGTAATCAGACATTTCTTCGCACTGCCCGTGATATCCAGGACTGCCAACACTTCAGGCTTAACTGATGAGCTTGTCATAAAAACCACAGTGCAAAGGCTCAGCTTCTCCTTGGCTGTACAAATGCAAAGTTAAACCTTGCTTGAAGGACTTGATGGCACGCTGAATTTCCAGTGGGCTTTGTGGACCCTGAGGAGGAAGGGTTTATGTATCAGGCTGTTTCACTGTGGGTGCTACCATCATATCCACAGCGTAACACTCCGCTACAAAAACCTGCACCTTTAGAAAAAAACAAACTCTTCGCAGCTTTCACAGTCACTAATCAAGCTCATTCCTGTAACAGTTC
This sequence comes from Lepisosteus platostomus, assembly GCF_059453375.1. NCBI lineage: Eukaryota > Metazoa > Chordata > Actinopteri > Semionotiformes > Lepisosteidae > Lepisosteus > Lepisosteus platostomus. The sequence goes on from NC_142616.1 coordinate 6,253,201, forward strand.
AGCAAAGTGAAAACATGCTGAATTTCATGAAAGGATAATGAACATAACCCTGGATGGCTCTTAAATTGACTCTTAAATGCCATTATTTATTTCAATAAACAAATGTATCTTTTCCTCCAGGTCTTAACAGTCAAATGATTCTTAAAATGTTTTGTACGGTGAGTCCCTGAGCTCAGATTGGTGCACTTCTTATCACAGGAGGTTTGTGTAATGAATAGTTACACAGTGGGTAACAATAACTACTATGACAATAATCACTGTGATACACATCCTGACAAAAGCTTTGCTGTGATGTAGTATCAATTCTTCCTTCCCTTCATTTATAACAGTGAAAACAGACTCAACTGTTGTGAAGCAATATGAATTTATAAACTATGTTTCCAGAAGGAGATTAGAAAATCGTGTTAAATCTAAACTGTGTATTTCCAATGTGAGCAGAGTGGTAGATACTACAGGACATCAGGGCAAGAGGTTACTCACAGTGACCCTGGTTTTTGTCCTGCCTTAGTAAACAAGTTATTTACTGAAGTAATTCACCCTTTCTTCCAAATCTTAGAGTCAGGGATTTTTCTCTGTGTTCGGAGACTTGAATATCAGTTTGAATATCATATTTTGGCAATGGATGGTTACACAGTGAGTAACAAGCACCACTAGTGCAATGATCACAACGATGCACTGCCTGACAAATACCTTTGAATGTACTACTTCATGTTAATCCTTCACATCATTTATTACAGTGAAAACAGACTGAAATATATTGCAGTAACATATAACTGTTAGACAGTGACTGACTCTCTGGGTTCAGAGTCTCACACTCCTTGTCATGAGAGGTTTTTGTAATGGACCGTTACACTGTGGGTGGCAATTACCACTACAATATTCACAGTGATACGCTCCCTGACAAAAACCTTCACATGAGGCTCATGTAGAATTCATCCAAAAAATCATATACAGTACTACAATGAGAATGGACTGAATTATTTCTTATCAATGCAATCAGGTAGCCCTTATATTATATTTGAGTCTTTGGGCCCAGATTGGCACACTCCTTATCAGAAGAGGTTTTTGTAATGGATTGTTACACTGTGGGTTACAACCACTACTACAGTATTCACAGTGATACATGGCCTGACAAGAACTCTCTTATGACAGTATCAGTTCTTCCTTCATGTCATTTACTGGAGTGAAAACGGACTGGACAGCATTGAACTAATATGAATGTATAATACTGTGTTTCCAGGAGATTAGAGAATCACAGCTGTGTTAAATATAGACTGTTTTGTGGAGAGTGTAACATATAAACATCAGAGCCAAACATCAGACAGTTTTGACACAGTAACCTCTGTTTTTTGTCCTCCATCAGCTAATCTATTAACTTAACATAAGTAATTTACACTTTATTCAAAAATCTTAGTGTGTCAGTGTTTGAAAGAGGTTCTAAGATTGTGTGTGTGTCTCTGGGCTCAGAGTCGTACAGTCCATATCAGAAGAGGTTTTTGTCATGGGTTGTTACACAGTGCATAACAGCTACCACTAGCACAAGAATCACAGTGATACAGGGCCTGACAAAAACCCTGTTATGAGGCTCACATAGTGTAAAATTCATCCTACACATCACTTACCACAGAGAAAACAGGCTGAATTGTATGGAATCAATGCAAATATGTCACTGAGAGACTGTGTGTCTCTGCATTCAGAGTCAGAAGAGGTTTTTATAATGGACTGTTACACTTTGTGTAACAAGTGCCACCACAACCATAACCATCACAGTGATCCACAGCCTGACAAAAACCTTGCTGTGAGCCTCATGTTGTGTTAGTTCATCCTCCCCATCATTTACCAGAGTAAAAACAGGCTGAATTGAATTGTAACAGGGTGAATTTCTAATAAGTTGTGTTTCCAGGAGAGGATTCAAAAACCTAGGCTGTGTGTTTTTCATTGTACAGTCTAGTAAATAAATATCAGGGCTTCACCCAATTAAACTCAAGCTTCACTCTGTTAAAATGAAATAATCTCTGGTTTTGTTCTGCTTCAGAAAATACAGTATTATTATTTCATTATTATTACTTATTTCATCCTCTCTTCCAAATTCTCTTTGTCAGTGTGTGAAGTAGACATGTGTGTGAGTCTCTGGGCGCAGAGTCGTGCAATCCTTATCAGAAGAGGGCTTTGTGGTGGACTGTTGCTACAACCACTACAGTAATCACAGTGATACAATGTCCTGTGAAGCTCATGCAGTGTACGTCCTTGACAATTACACACCCAGATATCTGTAATAACCTGTAATCAGGCAAAATGATCTTTCGTCAGAGGTTGCTGTCTTGTGCCTTGGTGAAAATAGAGTTAAGTACTGTATAATAGCTCCGCAGAGTCCAAGGAATGGTGCAGTAAAGAATAGGAAATCATGGCAAAATATGGTACAAGAAAAAATTATCATATGAGCGCTGGAAAATATTGGAAATCTGTGACAGTACATCACAGTATGTGTAAGATATATGCATAAGGATGCACTTTAATATCACACTGCTGATATTAAAGACAGAGTGAATAAGCTCTCTTCACCATCACCAGTGCCTCATTGTGTTATCTAATGTGATTTCGCAAACAGCGCACACACTGTTTAACTTGTACTTCATAGTAGAAATATCAACAAATGCTGTGTATCACGTGAACGGGGAAAGAACTGCAGAGGAATCCGAGGGAGTTGTGTAAGAGGAGGTTATTGTACAGAACTATTTCACTGTGGCCGCTACCAGGATAGTCACCGTGATACACTCCTCAGCAAAATCCTATGTCTTTAAAAAAATCAATTCACTTACTTTCATATGTGACAGTCAGTAATTAATTCATCCTTCAATACTACAGTATATCATTGTGAGAACAGACTGAATCATACTGAAGGAATGTGAACTTATACAGAAAAACACATTTCAAGTCTCTTTCTTTTCATGGGGAGATTCGAATCTCTGAACTGCTTGACCAATGTGCAGAGTGTAGTGGAGTATCAGGGCACAACTTCACTTTACTTTAAACACAGAAACCTCTGCTTTTATTCCTGCCTCAGTAAAGCCATTATACTGTAACCTTGATTATAGTCTTTTCACCTGTTCTTCCAAATCCTAAGGTGTGGATGAAGGAATGAAGCATGTCAAAAACTGTTCTCTGTGTGTGAGTCTCTGTGCTCAGAGTCATACCGTCCTTATCAGAAGAGGTTTTTGTAAGAGATTGTTACTCTGTGGGTAACAGCTACTACCACAAGAATCACAGTGATACACAGCCTGACAAAAACCTTCCTATGAGGATCAGGTAGCATAACTTCATCACATCATTTATCACAGTGAATACGACATAATTGTACCGGGGTTATGCAAATTTATTATACGTTTCAAGCTGGATTTCCAGGAAGAAATCTGTAAGTCTAGATTGTGTGAAAACACTGTTGTATGTACATCAATGTGAATTATGCTTCACCTCAGACACAGTGATCTGTGGGTCTGCTCTGCTGCAGCAAATATATTATTAACTTAAGTTCAAGTTCAAGTTTATTGTCATTATACTCATACACCGGTATATGGTATAACGAAATGCTATTTAGCTAGCTCTCAGATGATAAGTAATACAAAAAAACAACAATACAATTGTATAATAAAAGAAAGACAGAGACAACAGGCAGTGTGCAAAAACAACAACAGACAATGTGCAAAACAACAAAAAAACAAACAAACAACAAAAGGTAACAGGTAAACTTATGGTAAAGGTATTCCTGTATTTACCATATTTACTTATGGTAAAGGTAACTTAATGGAACCAAATTATCCCTTCCTCCAAATCGTAAGGCATTGATGATTGAAAGAGACATATTAAAAACTGTTACGCTGTGTGTGGGTCACTGGGCTCGGAGTCGTACACTCTTCATCACAAAAGGTTTCTGTATTGGACTGTCACACTGTGGGTGCCACAACCACTACCACAATAATCACAGTGATACACTCCCGGACAAAAACCTTCTTATGAGGATCATGTAGTGTAAGTTCTTCCGTCTTACTCACTATAGTGAAAACAGACCGAACTGTATTGAAAGAACAATAAAATATAACTATTAGACTGTGTGAGTCTCTGGGCTGTGCGTCATGCATGTATTATCAAGAGCGGTTTTTGTAATGGACTGAAACACTGTGAGTGCTACAACCACTACCACAGTTATCACAGTGATACGCTCCCGGACAAAAACCTTGTTGTAAGGATCATGTAGTGTCAGTTCTTCCTTCTTACTCACTACAGTGAAAACAAACTGAATTGTATTGAAAGAACAATAAAATATAACTATTAGACTGTGTGAGTCTCTGGGCTGTGCTTCATGCATGTCTTATCAAGAGAGGTTTTTGTAATGGACTGAAACACTGTGGCTGCTACAACCACGACAATAATCACAGTGATACACTCCCGGACAAAAACCTTCCTGTGAGGCCCATGTAGTGTACATCCTTGACAATTATACACCGAGATATCTATAATACTCTGTAATCAAGCAAAATGATCTGTCATCAAAGTTTACTGTCTCGTGCCTTGGTGAACATAGAGTTAAGTATAATAGAGCCCAGCAGAGTCACAGTAACAGCACAGTTAAGAACAGGGAATGTGGTAAAACTTGGTACTAGGCAAAGGATGTAAAATTTATCATATGAGCATTGGAAAATATTGGAAATCTGTGATAATACATCACAGTATATGTAAGATATATGTATAACGGTGCCTTTTGTTGAGAAGGCTTATAAAATGACATAAGATCTCCATGCATATTGTATTAACAGACTGACACTACAGTTACTCGAGACAATTGGATGAGACAGTTACTCACACTGCTGATATCAATGACAGAGAGAATCAACTTTCTTCACCATCTCCAGTGCCTCATTGTTTTATCTAATGGGATGTCGCAAACTGTGCAAGGACTGTTTACATCATTATCCATAATACAAATATCAAGCTACAGTATTTATTCCCAGAGTAGCTGCCGTGAAACACTAGACTGGGGAGTGTAACTACAGAGGAATCTGAGGGGAGATGTGTGTGAGGAAGTTTCTGTACAGAACAGTTTCACAGTGGCCACCACTAGGATAGTCACAGTGACACACTTCTCAACAAAAACTTACAACTTTGAAAAAAATCAATTAACTTACTTTCATATGTGACACAGTCAGGAGTCAGTTCTTCCTTCAGTTCTGTATCATACTGAAAAGAGACTGAATCATACTGAAGGACATCTAAAAGAAATTTATAACCTTCTTTTCAGGGGGAGATCTCTGAACAGTATATCCAGTGTGCAGAGTGTAGTGAAGTGTACTTTCATTTCATTGGTTTTATTCATGCATCTGTGAAGCCACAATAAGCTTAGGTGTAGTAATTTATTCATTCTTCCAAATCAGATTGTGAAAGAAACATGTTAAAGATGTAGGTTGTACTGCATGTGAGTCTCTGGGCACAGAGTCTTACACTCGATATGATGAGAGGTTTTTGTAATGCATTGGCACACTGTGGGTAACAACCACTACTAGTACAATAATCACAATGATACACTCCCTGACAAAAACCTATGTGTGAGACTCATGTAGTTTAGGGCCCTGAAAATTACACACCCAGACATCTGTTAAACTTTACAATCAAGCAAAATGATCTTTCTTCAAACGTTGTTGCCTTGTATCTCTTTGATAAAAGAGGGCATTATCATACAGTTCAGGAGAGTAACAGTAAAAGCAGAAAGAGGTTTTTGGAGTGGATGGGTACACTACCAGTACTAGAAGCTACTGTATACGCTCATCACGAAGATACACTCCCTGACCAAAACATCCTATGAGACTCATGTAGTGTAAGTCTTTGAGAGTCTGTACAAACATCCATCCATTTTCTAACTGCTTTATCCAGCACAGGGTTGTGGGGGAGTCTTAGCCTATCCCAGCAAGCAACTGGTGCAAGTCAGGGTACACCCTAGATGGGATACTGGTCCCCCAGACATCTGTTAAACTCTCTAACCTAGCAAAATGATCATTCATAAAAGTGAACAGTGTTACAGCCTCTTACTTTGGTGAAAACAGTGAAGTAGCAGTGCCAGAGAGTCATAGTGACAAGAAGAACAGGTATGTCATGTCATTTTCAGGAGAGTTTTTGCAGTGGACTGTTACACTGTGGGTGCTATAACTACCATAGTGATCACAGTGATTCACACTCTGACAAAAACCTTCCTGGAGGCTCATGTAATGTACATCCTTGACAATTACACACCCAGATATCTGTTAAACTTTGTTCAATTAAAAGGATCAATTAAAGAATCAATTAAAAGGATCTTCCATCAAAGTCTGTTGCCTCATATCTTGGTGAAAGCAGAGTGAAGTGTCATACAGTCCGGAGGTGTCACAGTAACAGCAAGAAGCGGTTTTTGCAGTGGACTGTTACACTGTGGGTGCCATAATTATCATAATAATCACAGTGATTCACACCCTGACAAAAACCTTCCTGAGACATTCATGTGGTGTAAATCTTTGAGAATTACACAGCCACGCATCTGTTAAAGTTTGTAACCAAGCAAAGGAATCTTTTCATCAATGTTGGTTGCCTCATACCTTTGTGAAAGCAGAGTGAAGTGTCTTACGGCCCAGAGATGTCACAGCAACAGCAAGAAGAGGTTTTTGCAGTGGACTGGACTGTTACACTGTGGACACCATAGCAACTATAATAATCACAGCGATACACTCCCTGACAAAAACCTTCCCATGAGTCTCAAACACTGTACTGTGTGTAATACATAAGGAGATAAAATATGAACATTGTAAACTATCAGTGGGGCATAAAATTATCATGACAATGTGTGAACTAAACATGTGTCATAGAGCACCTTTTCATGAGGACAGTTAGAGAAGATCTACAAAAGATATTTGTGCATATTCTGTGAGAATTCCTCACACTGCTCATATCCCTGATAGGCAGAGCAAACCCCTATCAGAATCGCCTGAGCTTCATTATTTTAGCTAACAGGACTTTGCAGACAGCTCAAAGGCTGTTCAGCGTACATTTCAGAAGAGAAATGTCGGGTTATGTTTTTCCTGGAGACTGGGGCTGGAAACGTGGCTGGGCAGTGTGACCAGAGAGGGATGTGAGGGAGTTGTGTGAGAGGAGGGTTATTGGACTGAACTGTTTTATTGTGGCCACCAGGGTTATCACTGTGACAAACTCCCTGACCAAAACCCACTGCATGAGGGCTCATAGCACATCTTTACAAATATAAGTATGGGCTCCTTCATATCCTTTATATCTTATATAATAAATGTATTTACACTAGTAATACATCTTCAACATTACTTATATTAACAATGCACAAATATACCCTGTGCACATTCTAGATCCTAAATGGATAATACTTGCTAAGGAGCATTTTCTTACTATATTTTCTAAAGCACAGTAAATAAATCTGAGCTTGTGAATGTCAAATGAATGAACATAAATGTTTCATATTTATCAGTGGTATTGTTTTCACTTTACATCCAAGGTTTATTTAGATATCGGAAATGAAATAGTTAGATCACTTTGCTGTATTACTTTGATTTATGTTCAAACTGCAGGGTGTTAAAATTAGTCAAGTTGGCTTTTTTCTTTACATTTTTGTAGGTGCCTGGACATTTCTTTTCACCTAAGAATGAAAATGTCTGCATTTAATGTGATTTCAGATATTGATTTTGTATTGATTAGACGTCATATAGGTTTCATAGTTCTTTCATTTCTTTCGAAGTCTTTTCTCCAGCTAATCCTTAATTACTAAAGTGATTTTCAGCACCTATGTTAATCGAGCAGTCAAGGATCAATTCCATAACGAGTGCACTGGAAGCTTCAGTAATGGAGTGAAATAGAAGTGTCAAAGTTCTCTATCCCTGTCTACACAGGTGTGGCTGACTGTACCTGTCCTGCCAATTGAGACAAAGTAAGGGCATTTCTCAACAAAGCATTTACATACAAATGCCATTAAGAAACCATATTCAATTAAGAAGTGTTATAAACTGAAAAGTGAACAAATTATCTGCACTGCTAAATTTGAAATAGTTGGACTGAAAGAAATTGTTTACCTGTTTGTTACTCTTGAAGGCTGTCGAGAATCTTCAGTTTTTCCATGTAGATGTTGCTGGAGCACAAAGGCGTCCTGCGCCTGTTCTCTAGATGTTGTCCTCATGTGGGAAATCACTTGCTCCTCTGCGTCTCTCCAACAGTAATAAACATGAGTGTCTTCATCAGACTGCTAATATCCAGAGGGAACATCCTGCTGTCAGTCGAAGGCTGTGAATTATCCTTTATCAGCTGAGGTGCAGATGCAGCAGAAGAAGGAGTAAATCCCAACTGTCCACTCCAGGATTTTCCCAGAAACCTGTCAGAGTCATCAACACAAATCCCAGCAGTGGCAGATTTTAATCAGGTAGACTCTCCTGGTGTGACCTCTGTAGATTCAGACTGGATCAGCTCGACACTGGAAGGCGACATGGGTCACTCTTAGTAGTGTAGTAGGCACAGAAAACAAGAAACACAGAAAATCCTGAAATATAAATATAACTCATCTGTAATCGCTTAGTTTACAATTGAAAGAATGGCAGAAGAGTGATGCCCTTGGGAAAAAAAATATCCCAAGCAGAAAAACAGAAACAAAACTCAATATTTTACATCTCCATTTTCATTGGTATGGTCTGGCTTGATTCTAAGATGGTAATCTTTTTCCAAATGCAGTGCACCGCTGAGAGCAAGCCAAACAATGTAATGCTAATTAAAATATAGCTCCACTGCTCTGATGAAATTACGTACAAGACAAGGCAGCCAGTGAGAGGCCGAGGAGACCCAGGGCCAGAGGAGCTGTCATGATTCCAGCAGCAGAGCGCAGTCTGTTCTTCACACAGTGACTGGGGCAGCGCCTGGGGCTTCTACAGCTCAGCAGCTCCTGCTGAGTTTAAACAGGAAACACAGCTCTGCCAGATTTGCATTTATGACAGAGACACCAGGTAACGTGGAAACATTACAGATGTGAGAATCTAGAGTGTGATCTGCCAGCCTGCAGCCCCATTTTCTTATTTTATTTGGTAGGAAAAAGAAATCCCTTTGTAATGAGATTCACTTACATTTCCCTATCTAATTAAATGATGTCCAGTGCAAGGAGTGCAGATCTGGTGTGAGTGGAGTTGTCGCTACTCTGTTACCTCTCTGTTGTGCCCTGAATATTGAAGGTGGTTTGACAGCAGAAGTGCCAGTTATAAGGTTTAGCCATCAATCAAGAGGAGGTGCATCATATTGACATAATTGGCAGATTTAGAGCTATTCATCCTATAAGTATCTAGAATGGAATCTTTTGGCAAGAAGCAGAGCAGAGCCAAGCACAGTGAAATCCTGTCACACCACAGTAAAAGGTAAAGACATGCTTTTCCCAAGAGCAGTGCAGACTGTGTGAAAACATGGCACAGCTACTCAAATGCAAGAAAGTTGTGGGCTGGTGGGCTGGTCAAACAGCAGAAAATGCTTCAGAAATTCACCAGAAATTCACATTTTACATCTCAATTTAAAAATATTGGAATGTAGTGAGGGTTTTTGTGTGGGACTGTATCACTGTGACCGCGTATTGACTGAAGACTCATACAGTCTTACTATTTGGGTGATCCTCCCAGTTATACACTTACTAACAAAAACCTTCACCACAAAAGCACATCACTCCCACTTGCTCTGATATCCTTAACTCCATAATGAATGCCATTATCCAATCCAGGGTGGGGAAGTACAAGAGGCAATAACGAAGGAGAGAGGAGAGCAGCAAAGACAAGATCCAGCCAGACCAAGGCAGAGCAGTGGACACACATGGTTCCAGCAGGTTGGGACCACAGACAGACACTCCTGATGAGAAGACTCTGGGAGGTGAGCTAGGTATTAACACGGTAAAACCAGTGACAGAAATCGGACAATTGTGCTTGTGTTTCTGACAACACAACACAATTTGCTCATTCTCCTTAGTGATTAATTTTTAATCAACAAGCTCTTCATAGAGATCACTTAGCTAATAGGGTAGAGATCCTTCTTCTGCAGGGCGGACCTCAGTTGGTTTCCTATGTGTATTCCTGTTCTAACTCTTTGGCTGCCCAGCTGATGCACTTTAAGCATCCACTATGCAGATGGTGAGGGGAGAGGTTTTACGCTGGTCAGTTTCACTGTGGCTCCAAACAGAGCAGGACTGGTCACAGTCACACACTGCCTGACAAAAACCTGCTGATATCCCCTCACATTACTGCAAGTATGAAAAAACATTGTGTGTGACGGTACAGCTGATCATCACCACCATGCATAGGAGAAGGAGGAGAAGGATAAGGAGAGGGAGAAGGAGGAGAAGGAGAAGGGGGAGAGGAAGTAGGAGAAGGAAGAGAAGGGGGAAAAGGAGACGAAGAAGGAGAAGGAGGAGAAAAAGAAGGAGAAGGAGAAGAAGGAGAAGGAGAAGAAGGAGAAGGAGAAGAAGGTGAAGAAGGAGAAGAAGAAGGAGGAGGAGAAGGAGAAGGAGAGGGAGAAGGTGAAGGAGCAGGAGGAGAAAGAGAAGAAGGAGAAGGAGAAGAAGAAGGAGGAGGAGAAGGAGAAGGAGAAGGAACTTGAAGGTGGAACTGTTTCTCCTCCTGACAATTTGCAGAATATGGTGTAACACTGCTGTCCCTGATCTGCCTGTGTACAGGGGGTGTCCATCACTGCTGAAGGGCTAGTGTGTCACCCCTAGAGAACTAACACACGACTCACAGGGGACTCCTGGAATAAAGTGTTTCCCAACATGGATCTGGAAAATTCACCAGTTTTTTCCATATTTACTGTGAGAAAGCAGCATAAAGATGCACTTTAATAACAAACTGTAACGCTAAAAGGAACCAGCATGTAGCAGGGATATTGTACTAACTGTCTCACAGTGGAGCTTTACTTACCCACAAATTCATTTCACATGATTGTGATTATTCTAAAAAAAAAACTATTATTTATATATTATTTATATATTAAAAAATATATTAATTATTCAAAAAGATTTCTAATGTAAAAATCGCTTTTAGAAAAATAATGTTGTGGAGTAATAATCACAATGCAAAAGCTGTTTATACATCATACTGCTCTCCTTTTCAAAGATCACTTTTTCAGGTACTTCGCTGCGTGATACAATGCAGTCCGTAAGTAACAGTGACACAATTTGTGTTGTTTTGACTCTGTACTCCAGCACAGTGGAGCTGTGATTTTTGTGCAGATCCTGCTGTGATTCCTATATGGTTCACTCAATATAGACACAAATTACCTTAAAATTAAAGCTGACATTCTGCACTTTAACCTCATAGTCATTGTTTAATTTCAAATCCAATGTGCTGGAGTACAGAGCTAAAACAACACAAATTGTGTCACTGTCCAAATACTTAAGGACTGCACCGTATGTTGTTTTTTGTGTGTGTGCCGTGGATGAACAGGAAGAGGTTTTTGCACTGGACTGTATCACTGTGGCTGCTACCCCATATCACAGTGCTACACTGCCTGACAAAAACCTCCTGCGCAGCCCTTCATGAAAGTCCATAAAAAACCATGCACATACAGTACCAGAGTACAACTGTATCACTGTTTATGAAGTGAATAACTCCTGATATGTAATTGTGACAGCTATCCCCTGACAAAAACAACAACAACAACCACACACCGGAGAGCAACTGTATTGCTGTGGCTAATATAATTCCTTCACACTTCATTAAAACGCCCACACACCGTGTCAGTGCTCAGTGGTGTGGAAACAGTGAATAGATGGTAAAAACGCAGTAAAGTGCGGCAAGAGGCCGAGTAAAAGCAGGATGACGTTGATGGGAAGAAAAGTCAAGACAAAACAGAAACATTAAACTGTGAAAGACTTTGATCACATTTACCTTCGTACGCACTGCAGAGGAAGAAGAGCCCAGTGACTGTGGAGGAATGTCTTTGTGCAGATCGTGCTGTCAGAAATCAGAGCTGTGAGACTCACGCCACCCGTGAATCAGAGACAACAAGAGAACTATTGAATATACCCGTGGTATTTCAGTTTTCAGGGCCATTAATCCAGGAGAAAAGTTTAGCTATTTCTCCATACAACTTTCAAGACAGTTCTGTCCCATAGAAGACATTTTGAGGCATATCATAAATATTATTATTTGCATGGCAATTTCCTCTGTATGTTGTAGACTGCATACATAGTACATACATAGAAGACATGTTCTGTTCTGTAACCAAAATAAGTGCAAAAACAACACATAGTGAGCTTCCTAGAGTAATTCATAGTGTTTGTTGAATGTGATGTGCAGGTTCTGATCTGAAAGAGGTTTTTGTACAGAGCTGTGGCATTGTGGTAGTTGTTATCACTGCGATTCACTCTCTGACAAAAACCTTCTGCTCCTCAATGCGTGGGGCTGCTTTCTGGATAAACATCTGCATTTTCCCTCATCTGGCGCAGGCTTTGTGTCCCACGGCGTGTAGAGCAAAGAATAATGGAGGCATTATTGATGTCTCAGAGAAAATGTTTGTAAGTAGTTGATTGTGTATTTCAGTGTGGTTTCAGAAGAGCAAGAAAGCACAAAAAAGCACACTGGGGCATTTGTGGCTTCTAAGTTCAGGCCCTTTAATAATTATAGGTAATGAAACAGATTAAGATCTTAAAAATAGTGACTGTTGGACAAAAGTAAGCTAAGCCTTCTTGTGCAGAACAGTCCTGTTACAGTGGTAATTATGACAGTACAGTAGACAACTATTAAGCCTCTGCACTCAAGCTGTTGACCATCTAAGGACACACATAAAGCTGAGATGGGAAGTGACTGTTCTGCTCTGCAGTGGTGTCCAGAGGTTTATGTACTGGTCTGTGTCACTGTGGGTGTTGCTATAGTAGTCACAGTGACACACTCTCTGACAAAAACCCACTACAGACACACTCATGGACAGCCATTAAAAATATATCTGGACAGTTCCTCTCATATTTCAGGTCCACTGACATACTGTACATTTCATTTGTTTGTTTCTTGAACAAATTGCTCCTGCACTGATAGAAAACACATATAAATCCATAACTTTGCTGTAAGCATGGACATTGACAATCATTATCACCTGAAGAAGGCTCCACGGCTGAAACGTTGTTCTCTTTCTTCTTTTTTTCAGCATGGAATAAACCTATTATTATTTGTTCCCTTGTAGACTACGCATGCTGACGCAGCTCCCCACCTGAACTATTATCTGTGTCATGCTTGTAAGCTCTTGATGTTTCATACTGCCAATTACATTAACAGAAAAGATTCTGTGTCTGCATATTTTATACAATTATGAAGGGCGCATAGTGAAATAAGTACAGTAAGATCTCATTTAACTTATACTGGTTCATTCACATTGTATAAGGAACAAAACAGCCAACATGCCTGGAATGCTTTGTGAGATACTGTAATTACAGTGAACATGATTTAACTTAAATTAAAATTGTTTTACTGTCGCCAGCAAATGTGTGACCAGCAGTGCGGCCCACACACGTTTAATAAAATAAAACGTTTAGTTCGTTAATTATTTCACTTTTGAAATTTGGTTGCCTGTTCTCACAGCTCTTTGCATCTATTCTCAGCAAGCAATGTTTTTCTGCATTGAATGCATTAATACTGAATGTATTACTTTACTGCCTGATTACTGTGGATGAATACTGCGCCATTCATTGATTCATACTCCACAATATTATTTTTCTAAAACTGATTTTTAAATTGGCAATCTTTTGGGAAGCTGTTTGTAGCACAAAACATGCAATCTGCTTTTAGCTCTACGATGCTAATGTTGAATGTCATTTTTTTTTTTCACTGATAACTGTGGGACATCTAAAAATGAGAATGAATGTGGTATACTGTATCTATGGACGCTTGCCCTATGCCAGGGTAAAAGGACTGTGGGAAAGTTTAAAACAAAGGTTCAAGTTATGTTGTTGTGTACGTGTCCCTAGGTCAGTGGTTCCCAACGCTGGTCCTGGTGACCCCCACATCTTTTGGTTTTTGTTCCAGCCAAGTCCCCAGTTTCACAATCAAACCCTGCATTTGCTTAATTAAAATATGATTGATTTGAACAATTTGTTCCCAGCCAGACACTTTAATTAAGTGTCAGTGAAATAAAATCCCAAACTTGTGACTAGAAACAAAATGCAAATATTCAACTGAAGCAACTTCTTAGATCTTGAGTGATCTAAGGGACAAAATGAAAGCCAGTAGGAACCACTGCCCTAGTTAAATAAAAGTAATTTGCATTTTTGCTCACCTTCATGCATAATTATTGGGATTGAACACATAAGAGAGCAAAACACTCAGCATGTGATTAAAATAGTTTTTAGCTACTTAAACTGAGTTGAATATGTCGTCAGGCGCTCGGTCTGTGTTTTAGTGTTGTGGCCCTGCAGAGATGAATATGACCGCAGGTTGTTGTACGGTACTATATCATTGTGTCCAGCCCCCACTATACTCACAGTGCTGAAGACCAGCACAAAAACTTAAGCCTCCAGCACAGTTATTCTGGTGATTAACATTGATATCGACCAGTTTTTCAGATAAATCCATAAAATAGCTTGTCTTATAGCTAGAATACCAAGACTAAGAGAACGGCATTTGTTTATTAGCCAGGTGACGTTTTAAAAAATAAAATTTTTGAATAAATACTGAAATATGCAATATTTGTCAGGATACTCGTTTCTTTATTGCCGTACAGCAAAGAAAATCAGATTGAATCGTTGCTTTCTAACCCTTAAACTGCAAATATTTGTTAAAATAACCATGTATATAAGTTTGAAAAAATATTTAAATATAATCATGCGAAATTACGTAGTCGTGACTTCTGATTTCAGAACAACTGTACATATCTGCCTCACTACAGTATATGCCAAGTCAGACGAATATGTTCCAATGTTTAAGTGGGAAAGGTTTTATGATAATTTAAAGTTCTGTTCAGTTTCATAACGGAGCAGGTAATGAATAATACCTTCAGGTGAGGGTGTTCTATGGTGTTTTTTCATTGCTGGATGATTTGATATCCACACTGATAAAGCACTAAAGGCCTGCCAAATGGTTTACAGTACCTGTTTTATTTATCTGCAATCAAAAGCCGTTATTTTGCTTATTCCGCGAAATTTCTCCGCTTTCTGTTCCGTCAGATTTTATTCCATTGTTCAAGCATTTGTCCGCGCGTCTCTCACTAACAGACTCCACTGTCTCCAGCTCTCCAAACGCAAACTGCCGAGACAAAGAATCCTTTCGCGACCGCGGCAAAATCTAGTCATCCACTCCAGATCTTTCTCGAGGAGAATCCCGTACATTTCATCGCTGATCGTGCTAAATCCAGTATCAGTAGTGCTTTATTCCAGAGACCCGGTGTGACCACTGTGGGCTATTGGCGCAGAAAACCAGAGTGAACGACTGGAAGAAAAGGAGAAAAAACTGTCATATTAGGCAGTTCATTCAACAGACAAAGCGAAAAAGCTAAAACATGCATGAGAAAAAAAAATATTGCTTTAGAAATAAAATATTACTGGATGATGGATGCACGAAAAACCTTCAACGTATAACGTACAAGGAAAGGCAACCAGAGAGAGGAGACCCAGGGCCAGAGGAGCTGTCATGATTCCAGCAGCGGAACCCAGTCTGTTCTTCACACAGTGACAGAGGCAGCGCCTGGGGCTTCTACAGCTCAGCAGCTCCTGCTGGGCTTAAATAGGAAACACAGTTCCGTGAGACAGGGTCACCAGGTAACACAGAAACCGCAGACCTGAGAATTATTTGTGCTATCTGCCAGCCTACAGCTCCTCGTTATTTAAATACGTGTTCAGGCTAAAATGCCAATCTTATTTTAGTGGAGCTGATTATCCATTTTAAATGCAGTCCTAAATAATGTGTCAAAGCCTAATTATAGTTTAATTTGTATTATCATTATATACTGTATGACGTTCACAGTCAGTCCTGAAGTGCATTGGAACTAATGGGTTTACTCTTGTTGCAACATACTGTAAGCTTTCTTTGCCCTTTATGGTGTGCTCACAGGTGGAGAGACATTCTTGATTCACTCCCTTTGCCTGTGATGATCCAGAACAGTCATGTGTGTCTAGGAGGCAGAATTCCTTGCAGTTAAACAGGGTAGACAGAGGGCAGAGGTTTTTGTCCTGCTGTGAATCACTCCCCACCCCACCCCAAGTATCACAGTGATATAATCTCATTCAAAAACACTACACACGTCTTCATTGTGAGCTCATTCTTGATATTATATAGAGGGTCTAGGGATACAAATATAGTATACCCATATTACCTATTGTATTGGCAATATCAAACCTAAAGGAAATGCATTATGTAAATTTAAGTCGATTGTTGGAAACTCCCTAAACTCCCCTCTGGTCAATATCAACCCTGAACTAAGATGTCAGTCCTTCATGTTGAATGAGGACAGGACTTTAGAGTGCACACTAGTATCTGTCCCAAACACACACACACTGGGGAAAGGGGTTTTTGCATGACAGTATATCACCGTGCTGTCCCAGTTAGTCACAGTGATATACAGTGTGACACAAACCGCTAACTGCAGCCAGCGGCTTGAAGATTAATTTGTGTTACCTGTGCCAATATGTGTTTTAGTTCTGACAACTTGGCATTCTTAGATTCACGATCTGAGAATTAAATGATGTTCTGCTAATTTCCTAATATTAGTTGTCATAAAAAAGCCGAAGAAATGATGTGACCGTCGCGGTTCTGGGCAGGCTTGTGCCCTCACCACTCCACCCAGCTGGTTCGTCCCACAACACCTGGGCACGAACCCGGGTCTCCGGCGTGACACAGCAGGGAACCAGCCGAGCTAAAGGAGACCTCCCTCAGCCCAGGCGGCTGAGATCCCCGTTATGCGCAGGGAGGGCGATGATGTCACCGTGCCCAAACTAGCTCCACTCCTGTCTGAGTCACGGCACCAATGTGACCACCATGTCCTGCAATTCTGGACAATTGGAGCCATGCTATAGCACAAGTGTGTTAGTTCCTTTGTGAGCACTGGGAATGTGTTGTGTTAGGATGTATGTCTGGTGTCTCTCACTCCATTGGGTTCTGCTGGAAGAACATTGTGTCGCACAGTTAGTGAGAGGAGAGGTTTTTGTATGACACAATTTCACTGTGCTGTTCCAGTTATCACAGTGATGCACTCTCATACAAAATCTGCTGCAGACCGCACAGAGAATGAAACTGCAACAAACTGCAAAATCTATTTATGGTATTTCCTGGGGACGATTAAATAGTTTAATCATAAAATATTCCATTGACAATCATCTTTTTGTTTTTCAAAAAGTTTGCTTACACTCATGCTTTGATTTAGTGGTGCATAAGCATTGGATTTTCTAACAAAAAGGTGGAAAGTATTGAAGAAACTGCCCTGTAACACCTGAAGGAATTATAACAATTGGTAATCAAGGCTCATTCTGGCGCATTCATCACCTATTAATTTGTTCTGCCGATGAATTCTGCTCATCCAGGAGAATGCTGTACAAACATAAAGGGAATTTATTCAAGATGTACAACAAATACATGTAAAGTGGAGACTAATATTTTCACATTTCACTTTCTACACCTCACTTTCTGCTAGAAAGCCCAAGGTCTTTTTCTGAGAAACCACATCTACATTTCCACAATCAATAAGCACAATCTCCCCTAATTTGAATTCAGTGATTTGGTCAAATTCTAATTATGACAGAACAAACCAACGACTATGAAAGGATACTTCATACTTTGCTTGTCAACTCACCTGGCTGAGGAGATCAGGTCTGTTGTTTATGAGAAATGAACCAGGGAGGCAGCTGCAAGGATGAAGTTGGAGTAGAGGGAGGGGAATGAAGTAGAAGTGTGTTTTTGGGATTTGACCTGCTGCTGAACATGAAAAAAAACAGATCTCTGCATCTCGTTTTGCCATTCAGAGTGCCTTGTCTTACATTATTAAAATAAGTCCCCTTCCAGTATGATCATTAGTTGAGTTTAGGAGTTGCTGTGAAATGGCTGGAACTTGCTAGTCTAGGATTGGCCATTGAAAAAAGAATGTAGACACAGAACTTCCTGTTCCTCTATGAGGGTGGGACCATCCTATTTTCATTGACCATGTCATGAGATGTTTGTGGGGCTGCAGTGCAACGTTCATGGCTCCAAAGATGGTCATCCTAGTGGATTTCCAGTATTCTGGGTGGTTGGAGCCAATTAGCAGTTTGGAAAAGACAGTGCGGGACATTGTGTTGGGGTTTCCTTAGGACTCTTCCATCATTAAATCTTGGTAATTTTAGTAATTTCACTATTTCAACATCATATAATGGGTGAACACATGCAGGGTGGGCACATTGTCACCTTAGAAAAGGCATGCTGTGAGACCAGCCCTATTAAATATGTATGTCTCCTTTTGGAATAGGAATGTTTCTTGAATGTTGCTGATGTTTTTTGCAGTGGTATACCCGGGAACTTCCTCAGTGTGGTGACCTTGCACAATAATACAAGGCAGTGTCATCTGTCTGCAGGCTATTCATTTGTAGGAACATGGTGTTACTGGAGTCTGTCTTAGAGATGGTGAACCTGCCCTGGACAGAGGGCACGTACTTGATATCATTTTCCCAGATCCATCTAAGCCACTCCAGTCCCTTCCCCTAGGGCTGGAGGATCCACTATGTCCCGTAACTGCTGTCAGTAATTGTGTATCCTGACAACGTGGAGGACAGTTTTGTAGCCTCGCCTGGTTTCATGATTTGAGAGTTCGACTGAGTCAGCTGGACACTGCAGACCACACCTGTCAGGGATGAACAGACACGCTGTGACTCCAACATGGCTACATTGATCACTCTTCAAATGCAGCCTCGCTCTTCAACAATCCCAACAGCTCGATGTTTAAAATGATTAAAAAACCTGCAAAACAATTCACAAAACCTTTACTACTAAACAAGTACCACTTTGACATCTGTAATACTTAGAGGTGTGTGTATAAGTAAGAACAAGAAGTAGTGGGAAAATGATTTTGTCTTTAGTGTGCAAGGCTGAGAATCTACTCACAATGTCTCTCTGGATGACTTGAGCTGGGCACGACTGTCTGCTACTTATTGGAGATGCTGGATCTTGATTTGAAAAGAGAATCGTTATGCAAAACAAAGTCTTTCCACTGCTCTATATTTCTATAGACTCAGCAGGCATCTGGCTCCAGTAGCACAAGAATGTCCTATAGCTCACAATCCTACCAAGTGCAGTTTTTGCCAAGACAGTCCCTTTCATCACTCCAAGATGACAGAACAGAGATGAGAGAAGGCCTTTCAGACCCCTCTTACTGGCTTCTCTGCTAGTATGAATGGATATGGCAGATTGCATGATCTCGGGATTCTTTGTGACCTGCATCATCAAGGTGCAGAGAAGGTCATCCTTTCTTTTGGAAAGAATGCTCCACTGCCCAATCTGGGAATTCAGGAAGATGAATTGGGTCATAAGAGGATTTATCAAGAGCTTAGCTGCTCAGTAGTGAAAGCCAATAGCCTAAACAGAATGGAACGATTTCAAGTAGACTACTCTTATTTCCTCTAAAAGCATTAGAATAATTCAGTAAGTCGCTGCTTCAGAGCAGTGAACTGTAAATATACAATCAGGAAATCCAAATGATGTGACATTTCACAGGAGGTAGTTCTAAATATATCGCTAACACTAAATACTCTATGCACTTAATCTGTTTGATTTTCTAAGGTTTATCTATGCAAACAAAATTCTTACAGTCGGGTAAGTCTATTGATATATCAAAGTGATATAGAAGATTGATTTTTATTTTTAATTTACTGAGATCTGAATAGATTATGCTGTCGTCTCTCCTGTAAAAACACTACTAGAATTTCCAGAGTTTCTGGAATTAGCACGCTGAACAGGGATAGCAATGTGAGTGATGATCAGGGACTTGTAACTGGATGATTCCAGTTTCAAATCTCAGGTGAGACATTGTTGTCATACCCTTGAGCCAGGTACCTCACCCAGTTAGACTAGTAAAAATAAACAGCTGTATAAATGTGTGGAAATGTGAGTTGCTTTGTATAAAGGTGTCAGCCCATATATATTAATATAATGATTAGCCGACACAGAGGGGAGTTTCTGTAATGGTGTAAACCAATGTGCCCCCGTAGTTATCACAATGGTTTACTGCCGTACAAAAACTTTCGGTTCCCACACGCAAAAGCTTTAAGGTACAATTGAGGTACAAAAAGTTCAAAGCCACTGCACTTCTTTGGAAATATCAATGCTTTTGATGCATAAATCACTGCAAGGATATTAAACAATGTAAAATGCTTACAGCTAGGAAACTTCAAAACGTTTTCATGTCTTTCAGAAGAAGGAAGAAAATTGTTAATAATCCTTCAATCAACACAATGATTTGATGGAATTGTAAAATTGATTTAATTATTAAATGAATACATTAAAAGACAGTATAACTGCAAAACTAAAAAGCAAAGACAGTGAATTCTTTTTGATCTTGCTGCTAGTTTAATCCTGCACACAAAATTCCACACATACCTGAAAATTTTGAAAATGATTCCACTGTCCAACAGTGAGCTTCCAACATTTGGAAGAACAAAGATAAAGATTTCTCCTGTGGTGATAGACTCAACCTAATCTCTGAGGTGGAGTGGTCAGTCTCCTGCAGCCGGTCTCTGAGATGGTGTGGTCATTCTTCCGGGTTCTGAACTTGAACAACCCAGTCTCTATGCTGCTTTGATCAAGCTCTTGTTGTGTTCTGCTCATTCCATGACTGTGTTGTATTTCCTGGTTCTTTGTCGTTGTGCATGGAAAGTGCCTGGCATGATGCAGTGGAAGGCAATTGTAATGCTGTTGTTTTAGGTAATAACTGAGGAAGGAATGGCCTGGTGACTTGTCAGTGCTTGAAAGCTACCACTAGGAGGAGCTATTTACTTGGTGAACACTGATAGGACCCGTCTTCGCAGATGTTGAAAATGATCAATGTGAAATCCAAGCAACGTGGGTGTGTGGAAGAGATTGGGTCCCCTTTGTGAATCCCTGTGCTTCCTCACTATGGCTGCCGAAGAGTAGAGGTAGAGTCCTCAGCCAGCAGGCTGCTTATGTGTAAGTAGAAGATGGAACAGTCTTTCGAAACAGTGAATCTTGACAAGTAATGTCAGTGACCAGAATTTTAGAACAAAGCCTGGTAATTCCAGTCTTTTTCCTGGAGGCTGTCCAATCCAACCCATCTGATAACCGTTCACATCCACCCGGCAGACTTCACAGTTAAATCTCCTGGTTCCTTCTGCTCTGCAGATGGATGGGTCAGATTTACACCTGAGCCACCTCCTGTAAGAAAGGACACGTATTATGTGTTTATGTGAATGAGGAATACACCCAGGCAGACAGGACAATAAATAGAACAAACTCACTCGTAATTGATGCCAGAACAACACAGACATAAACTGAAAGACGTTCCTGTAACGTCCTTCAGATTTCTCACTCCCTTCCTCGGCTCATAAAGTTTGCTGGGTTTCTGTCGATATGGCTGCTGAGCTGACAGCTGGGAGGCTCTTGAAGAAGGAAGTTCTCCTCGGTGTTGCGTGTCGTTCAGTTGGACAGGATGTACTGAGCGTTCTCCCCCAGTGTGAGTGCTTGCCTGTCAGTGTGAGGATTGTGAGGGGGTTCCAAGGCAGGATCAGTACGCTGCTGAGGTAGAGTGTAACAGTCCAAGGTAGACAAGCACAGACACTTCAAGGAAGCAAAGTCAAAAACCAGGCTTGAGTCAAAACGGTAAGAAAAGCAAGGTCGAAGTCTAAAGCAAAACAAGGGGACAAAACACAAAAAGTCAATGTTCCATAGTAATCGAGGGTCAAAATCAGAGGCAGCGACACAAGAAGAGCAGTGGGGCCCCGTGAGGCCAAAGCCAACTTCAAGACTGAGCAATGAGTAGACAGGAGAGGTGGTTTAAATAGAAGGATGAATGATAATCAGATTCAGGTGTGGGTGACAATTACTGAAGCTGTGCAGTGGAGAATAGTCACAAGAAAACTTCTGATGCAAGAGAAGCAGATCAGGTCCCAAAATCTCCACAGTCAGGGTTTGAGACACACCACTTCACCTTGAGTCAAAAATCCTCATTTTGAAATGTGGAATGTTATCGAGCCTCACAGAAAGAGCCTCTTTCTAACATTACATTAGAGATCGCAGGTCCATCTGTGTATGTCAAAGGACCGAACAGTCTCCAAAGATGCTTTTATGGTTTCTAATAGACGGTATGAAAAGATCACTAGCCTTGTAAACACCAGCAAATGAGACATATTTTCAGTGCCTTGCAAAAGTATTTACCCCCTTTCCCAGCTTGTTGGGTTATAAAGGAGGTACACAGATTTTTTAAGTAAACATTTTTTATCCTAATCTTGAACCTGAACAATTTTAAGGGTGAAACAATTTGCTTGTCAGCAAAAACTGCAAAGAAAATAAAATCTAAAATGTCAACACATCTAATACACATGTACTCACCTCCTTGCTATTTAGAAACCAAAATGTAATTAAAAAAAATTACTTTTTGTGCCAGACAAATAGTTGAATTCTCCCTCTTTGTGCAAAATAAGAGTGGATCACAATATTTTACAGTAAATGCACAGATCTCTGTGAGATCCCTCAGTCAGGAATTGAACTGTAGTCAATGATTCAATACGGATATGATTTAAATCATATAAACTGTATATATTTCCAACTGTACTTTTATGCCTGTGAATTAACCCATGTTGTCTCCTTTTATAAAGCAACACATTTAAAAATAGAAATAAACCAAACTAATGATGAACCAGCTATTTGAACTGTAATCAACTTGTTTAAGATGTTTAAGAGGATTTTCTTTTAGAGATAAAGATAAACTGAGATAAACTGTAGTGCCACACTCTGTCTGTTCTGCTAGATTTTGTCTCACCCTACAGGCCACCTGCTGCACAGTGTCTCTCGCGCAGTAATAGACGGCAGTGTCTTCAGCTCTCAGACTGGTCATGTCCAGATACAAACTGCTGCTGTCCTTCGAGGCTGTGAATCTTCCTTGTACAGCCGGGGCGTAGCTGTTGCTAGAACTGGAGTAAAAGTAAACTATCCACTCCAGCCCTTTCCCAGGAGCCTGGCGAATCCAGTGCATGTCATAGCTGGCAACATTAAACCCAGTAACTGTGCATTTCAATCTGTGAGACCCTCCAGGTGTGACCACCGCTGACTCAGACTGGGTCAGCACAACATCGGACTGGACACCTGCAAGACAACAAGGGAATCAGAGACATTTAATACAAATCTGAGAAGTTTAATAGAATGCTGAGAAAGCAGCACAAATTATTATTGAAATTTTCACTTTTTTATTTCATTTTTTATGTTTTTATAAGACATGAATTGCTTGTATGTGTTCTAAGGTATTGCTGCTAATAAAGAATCCAATAGAGATGAGTTACACTCTATATAACGTACAAGACAAGGCAGCCAGAGAGAGCAGGAGACCCAGGGCCAGAGGAGCTGTCATGATTCCAGCAGCAGAGCGCAGTCTGTTCTTCACACAGTGACAGGGGCAGCGCCTGGGGCTTCTACAGCTCAGCAGCTCCTGCTGGGTTTAAATAGGAAACACAGCTCTGCTAGATTTGCATGTGTGACAGAGACACCAGGTACCATGGAAATATCATGGGCATGAGAATCCTGTGTGTGATCTGCCAGCCTGTGGCCCCTCATTTCAATCTCTGTCCTTGGCCGAGTAGCAATTCTATTTGAGAGGTAATAACTTTCATCTTATATCTGCTTATGATACAAAAGTGATTGTTCTCTTTTGCTCCGGAACATCATTTTTTTCCCTAAAAATATAAAAAAGTGTTAAAACTGACATGGTTATGTATTTTTTTTATTTTTATTTTTTTATTTTAGCTCAGATTTCATTCAACAAGTATATTGTCTAAAGCTATCTCATTTCTTCTTTATGAAATTATATATGTACTGCTAGTATTGGTGGCATTTACAGACATAGCTACTCCTTGAGGTACTGTACCATAACTTTCATGTCTCATAGACATAAATCATAATTTCATTGAAAGATGAGTACTATACTGTAATTTTTATTATTTATGTTAATAGTTTTTCATCATATTATTTTTAGAGTATTGTATTACTATTTCATTAAATTTTTTTAATTGATTGGTTTCAGAAGTGGAAATGAAGCTGTTAGTCACAATTGGTGTCAGTTTTGGGGACGAGTATTAGAAGTATTTTTTCATCTCTGGTTTAGCTCCTTAGCCTTTCTGTTAGTAAGC
The DNA here is from genome assembly GCF_059453375.1 of Lepisosteus platostomus. Classification (NCBI taxonomy): domain Eukaryota; kingdom Metazoa; phylum Chordata; class Actinopteri; order Semionotiformes; family Lepisosteidae; genus Lepisosteus; species Lepisosteus platostomus. Next base: position 6,277,550 of record NC_142616.1, read on the forward strand.
ACCATATGTGCAAAAGCTCTGGATAGTAATGTAGATCAATGTTTTATTGAACTCAATGAGTTTACATCTAAAGAGGAATTTTCCAAAAATTGAAAAAGTATAAAACATTTTAAATGTACGAACCCAGACTGAAAAGGGCACGCTTTTCTTTTTGACTTTCTACCACATATTCATTGTTTTGTTTGTTTATTCCCTGTACATACTGTCATTATTTCATTCACTGTATTGCAATGTACTGTCTACATTGTGTGGTGTTATCTGTTGGCCTGTGTTGTCTGCTGTACTGTGTGTGCCCTGAGGGAACAGAGCAAGTAAGAATCCCATTTTAAATGTACATATGGCAATAAACTATTTTATTTGAATGTAAGGTTAATTGTTGTATAAAGCAAGAAAATACAAATACATTCTGTACAAATGTTGCCAATTTTGCTTTTTTTTTGCATTTTCTTTGTGCAAATTATGTGATGTATTGAAAGAGTCTTATGAATAAAAGGTATCAACTTTCAAGTGTTTTGTAGTAATTTGAAGGTGTTTAAATCTGTCTGTGTTGTAAATGAATGTCAAGTTTTTGAACAGAAAGATTTTTCTTTATTTTGCTTCATGCTCTTACAGAAATGACAACCTGTCCATCCTCAACGTAAGGTTTGCACAAAGCACTGCAAGGCAGGCTCCATCTGTAGGCTGTGAGACTGTCTTGGAAATTGTAAACTTGCTCTAGAAACACTGTACAATGTCTATGATTGTTCCACACATTTCCAGAGTGAGAGGGCTGGTGACAGTGAGGGGACTCTGTTTACTCCATTCATTTAGACCGTTTCGTAAATGAACTTGGTTACAACTTCTACACTAGATACTCAAAAGTAAGTATATCACTCATAGGAATTAAATTGATATCAACTCTGTTTTAAGTAACAATAGAATTCTTGAGAATGCAGAAAGTTGAATACTCATCCAATCTGTGTGGATTCAGATCTCCCGCGGACACAAAGAAGCAGTGGCAGGCTTGTTGCGTCCAATCAGCGTCCTCCGGCCCGGTGCCAGGCAGTGCTGGTTTGGCGTGAGAGAAGGAGAAGGAGGGAGAGATTCCTGCTGCGACATGTTGGTAGTGGGCTCTCTGAAGACCGGCTAGTTAGTTCTGGCTTTATTAGCATGAGTTGGTGCACATGGAAAGTGACTGCGGGTCCAAGGAAGTCACAATCTTTAGACGGGAAGAAGACCGGTTCATTCCCGATGTAGCGCTAGTCCTGAATCCTGAGATTCAGCTGTCCACAGTTCAGACTGTAGTTCACTTGTTGATCAGGTGAAGGTTTCCGTGGTGGGTTCACGAGGCTTGCTGCTGAGCTAACCTTGGGTGGATCCGTTGGTTACACGCTGGCAACCTCCATTCTCGACTCTTAGAACAAAGTAAAGTCCTGGCACCCGGACACACTGTTACGTAACGGCTGTTACGTGATTGTCCGAGATGAGTATGAGAAAGTCCTGCAGGAGCACTGGAGGAGCCCTATGCTGCCTGTTTTACCTGGAGGAACTACGGTCATTCATTGGTTGAAAGTTCCATGGGCATTCGAGACCCACGTGGGGTTATCCTGCCCTACCAGTTCCTGATTGGCTGATTGAGGCGGAGGATGTGTAACAAAGCTCTCTGACATTAGGGTTGTAAACCTTAGGATGAGACTCTCCCTTGGAATCTCCCAGACAGTAAGGCGCCAGAGATGACCCTTTATTATGGCGGCTGGAGAATCTCAGCCTTGGGAGTTGTTCCTTATCAGGAAACTCTAACAGCTAGAAAAACACCTTAAATGTGAACCAAATGGAATGGCCTCTCTGTATTCATCACCAGTTGAGAGAGGGAGACTGGCAAGGGAGCAGCAAACTTAATTATTGTATTTTTAATAAGCTTTGCCGCTAAACATGAAAAAAAAATAGATGTCATCATTTCATTGTAATTTCAGTGTAATTTGAGTGTCAGCATAAGATATTTACCACAAACGTGCATGAACATAAAATGCTCTCTGTCAATCAAAGTTCATGTATCCTGCAGTTAAAACGAATAACAAGAAGAAACTAAGAAAAGCTCACAAACTTTTTAAAGATATTAACAATGTTTCTTTATTTTATGGGGTTTATCATATGACGAACACAGGATGGATGCATAATTATTTTGTTGAATCTTAAATTTTAAACAGCAGTTGGTCCACAATGGTTTTGAACAGTATGTAATTTCTAGAAAAGATCCTATAAAACAGTTATTAATTGTCCTGTCATTATGAGTTGTCAGGCTTTATACGTTGGCTCCAAAATGTAATGTGCATGATTAGTGTGTAGTCTTCACCTTGTGGAAGAAATCTTCTAATGAAGTGAATTCCTAGTTATATTTATAGATACAGTACATACCCCATTATATGTATAATTTTGCCTGTAGTGTCTTTACACCAGTGGTAACTTATCAACAGTCCAATGTCACACTGAGCCACACTCTGTCAGTTCTGCTAGATTTTGCCTCACCCTACAGGCCACCTGCTGCACAGTGTGTCTCTCGCACAGTAATAGACTGCAGTGTCTTCAGCTCTCAGACTGGTCATGTCCAGATACAAACTGCTGCTGTCCTTCGAGGCCGTGAATCTTCCTTGTACAGCCGGGGCGTAGCTGTTGTCAGAACTGGAGTAATACCAAACTATCCACTCCAGCCCTTTCCCAGGAGCCTGGCGAATCCAGTGCATTCTATAGCTGGCAACATTAAACCCAGTAACTGTGCATTTCAATCTGTGAGACCCTCCGGGTGTGACCACCGCTGACTCTGACTGGGTCAGCACAACATCGGACTGGACACCTGCAAGACAACAAGGGAATCACAGAGACACTGAGCAGCTCAATAGATGCGAGACCGTTTTACAAAATGCTCATAGAAACTTAAAAAACTGGAACAAATCGGGTATTGATTTAGATAAAGAAAGCCACTAATACAGTATGCAGAGTTGAACACTTCCAAGGTTAATTCAATTTTTCATTTTTTTTTTCATTTTGTTGTTTTTTTATTTCCATTCTCTCAATACATTAATTGAATGTAATTTTTCTAACGTGCTCCCGCTGTTAAGCAATCCAATAGAATGCAGAGAAAGCAGCACAAATTATTATTGAAATTTTCACTTTTTCCTATTTCATTTTTTATATTTTTATAAGACATGAATTGCTTATATGTGCTAATAAAGAATCCAATAAAGCAGAGTTGCTCTCTATATAACGTACAAGACAAGGCAGCCAGAGAGAGCAGGAGACCCAGGGCCAGAGGAGCTGTCATGATTCCAGCAGCAGAGCACAGTCTGTTCTTCACACAGTGACAGGGGCAGCGCCTGGGGCTTCTACAGCTCAGCAGCTCCTGCTGGGTTTAAATAGGAAACACAGCTCTATAGGATTTGCATTTGTGACAGAGACACCAGGTAACATGGAAATATCATGGACATGAGAATCCTGTGTGTGATCTGCCAGCCTGCAGCACCTCATTTCAATCTCTGTCCTGGGCTGAGTTGTACTTTTATTTGAGTGGTAATAACTGTCATCTTGTATCTGCTTATGATACAAAAGTGATTATTCTCTTAGGCTTTTGAACACAATTAATTTTTTTCTTTCAAAAATATTAGAAAGTGCTCAAACTGACATGATTATTTACTTTTTGATTTTTTAATTTTAGCTAAGAGATTTCATTCAATAATTATATTGTCTTAAGCTATTTCATTTCTTCATTATGCATGTACTGCTATTATTGGTGGCATTTAAAGACATACTGTTGCTACTCCTTGAGGTACCATAACTTTCATGTCTCATTTCATTGAAAGATGAATACTATACTGTAATTTGTATTATTTGTATTATTTTTGTTAATAGTTTTTCAGCAGATTATTTTTTGGATGTTGTATTACTATTTCATTAAAGTTTCATTTTCATTTTCAAAATTCATTGGTTTCAGAAGTGGAAATGAAGCTGTTAGTCACATTCCAGGATAACCTTATCACAATTGGTGTAAACTTTTTGGGATTTGAGCTAAAGCCTCTGAACATAGACAAGTATTAGAAGTATTTTTTCATCTCGGGATGATAATGTAGGTCAGTATTTTATTTACATAAAATTATTTGTTGTACTCAATGAGTTTACATCTAAAATGGAATTCTTCAAAAATGTAAAAACTTTTTTTGAAATTTACGAAGCCAGTCTGAAAAGGGCACGCTTTTCTTTTTGACTTTCTACCACATGTTCATTGTTTTGTTCGTTTATTCCCTGTACATACTGTCATTATTTTATTCACTGTATTGCAAAGTACTGTCCACATTGTGTGGTGTTATCTGTTGTCCTGTGTTGTCTGCTGTACTGTGTGTGCCCTGAGGGAACAGAGCAAGTAAGAATCCAATTTTAAACCTACATACAGTATGGCAATAAACTATTCTATGTGACAGAATGAAAAGACAATTATTTTATAAAGTAAGAAAATAGAAATACATTCTGCACAAAATTTTGCCAATTTATTGCATTTCTGTGCAAATTATGTGATGTTTTGTAAGAGCCTCATGAATAAAAGGTATCTACTTTCAAGTGTTTTGTATCAATTCAGACAGTGTTTTATTTGCATGTCACTGGTCTCTACTATTACTGTATGTAACCACATTTCAAATGTATCCGAGATTACACTTCATTGCACGGGGGTAGCTGCCTGTGTTGTAAATGAATGTCAAGTTTTTGAACAGCAAGATTATTTTCTGCTTCATGCTCTTACAGCAATATCCCCCTTCTCGTCCTCAACGTAAGGTTTCCGCAAAGCACTGCAAGGCATGCTCCATCTGCATCTTGCTGTGAGACTGTCTTGGAAATTGTAAACCTGCTCAAGAAACACTGTACAATGTCTATGATTGTTCCACACATTTCCAGAGTGAGGGGACTCTGTCAGGGGGGTGAGAGGGGTGACAGTGAGGGGACTCTGTCAGGGGGGTGAGAGGGGGTGACAGTGAGAGGACTCTGACAGGGGGGTGAGAGGGGTGACAGTGAGGGGACTCTGTCAGGGGGGTGAGAGGGGTGACAGTGAGGGGACTCTGTCAGGGGGGTGAGAGGGGTGACAGTGAGGGGACTCTGTCAGGGGGGTGAGAGGGGTGACAGTGAGGGGACTGTCAGGGGGGTGAGAGGGGTGACAGTGAGGGGACTCTGACAGGGGGATGAGAGGGGTGACAGTGAGGGGACTCTGACAGGGGGGTGAGAGGGGGTGACAGTGAGGAGACTCTGTCAGGGGGGTGAGAGGGGTGACAGTGAGGGGACTCTGTCAGGGGGGTGAGAGGGGTGACAGTGAGGGGACTCTGTCAGGGGGGTGAGAGGGGGTGACAGTGAGGAGACTCTGTCAGGGGGGTGAGAGGGGTGACAGTGAGGGGACTCTGTCAGGGGGGTGAGAGGGGTGACAGTGATGGGACTCTGTCAGGGGGGTGAGAGGGGGTGACAGTGAGGGGACTCTGTCAGGGGAGTGAGAGGGGTGACAGTGAGGGGACTCTGTCAGGGGGGTGAGAGGGGGTGACAGTGTGGGGACTCTGTCAGGGGGGTGAGAGGGGGTGACAGTGAGGGGACTCTGTCAGGGGAGTGAGAGGGGTGACAGTGAGGGGACTCTGTCAGGGGGGTGAGAGGGGTGACAGTGAGGGGACTCTGTCAGAGGAGTGAGAGGGGTGACAGTGAGGGGACTCTGTCAGGGGAGTGAGAGGGGGTGACAGTGAGGGGACTCTGTCAGGGGGGTGAGAGGGGTGACAGTGAGGGGACTCTGACAGGGGAGTTAGAGGGGTGACAGTGAGGGGACTCTGTCAGGGGGGTGAGAGGGGTGACAGTGTGGGGACTCTGTCAGGGGGGTGAGAGGGGGTGACAGTGAGAGGACTCTGTCAGGGGGGTGAGAGGGGTGACAGTGAGGGGACTCTGTCAGGGGGGTGACAGGGGGTGACAGTGAGGGGACTCTGTCAGGGGGGTGAGAGGGGTGACAGTGAGGGGACTCTGACAGGGGGGTGAGAGGGGTGACAGTGAGGGGACTCTGTCAGGGGGGTGAGAGGGGTGACAGTGAGGGGACTCTGTCAGGGGAGTGAGAGGGGTGACAGTGAGGGGACTCTGTCAGGGGGGTGAGAGGGGGTGACAGTGAGGGGACTCTGACAGGGGGGTGAGAGGGGTGACAGTGAGGGGACTCTGTCAGGGGAGTGAGAGGGGTGACAGTGAGGGGACTCTGTCAGGGGGGTGAGAGGGGTGACAGTGAGGGGACTCTGTCAGGGGGGTGAGAGGGGTGACAGTGAGGGGACTCTGTCAGGGGAGTGAGAGGGGTGACAGTGAGGGGACTCTGTCAGGGGGGTGAGAGGGGTGACAGTGAGGGGACTCTGACAGGGGGGTGAGAGGGGTGACAGTGAGGGGACTCTGTCAGGGGGGTGAGAGGGGTGACAGTGAGAGGATTGTGTCAGGGGGGTGAGAGGGGTGACAGTGAGGGGACTCTGTCAGAGGAGTGAGAGGGGTGACAGTGAGGGGACTCTGTCAGGGGGGTGAGAGGGGGTGACAGTGAGGGGACTCTGTCAGGGGAGTGAGAGGGGTGACAGTGAGGGGACTCTGTCAGGGGGGTGAGAAGGGGTGACAGGTGGGGGACTCGGTAATTGGGTGTGTTAAAAAAAATCTTTGATGTATCTGGTGATTACTTTATTGTCTTTAGTCGAAAGTATGAAAAGATTACTAGCTTTTTATGAAAATCTCAGTGTAATGAACATATATCCATGAAAGAATAGATGTCAGCTTTTCATGAAATTAACAATGAAATTACCAAGTAGAAGTGTAATTTAAGTGTCAGCATAAGTTATTTTCCTGAAACATGCAATAACATTAAATCCTCTCTGTTTATCAAACTTCATGTATCCTGCTGTTAAACCGCATAACAAGAAGAAACTAAGAAAAGCTCTAAATTTTAAAGATAAAGATATTAACAGTGTTTCTTTATTTTATGGGGTTTATCATATGACTAACACAGGATGGATGCATAATTATTTTGATGAATCTTAAATTTTAAACAGAAGATGTTCCACAATGTAATGAAAATAATACAATTTCTAGAAAAGATCCTATAAAACAGTTATTAATTGTCCTGTCATTATGAGTTGTCAGGCTACAGTATATACGTTGGCTCCAATATGCAATGTGTGTGATCAGTGTGTACTCTTCACCTTGTGAAAGAAATCTTCTAATGAGGTGAATTCCTAGTAGTGTTTATAGATACATACCACATTATATGCATAATGTTGCCTGTAATGTCTTTACAGCAGTGGTAATGTATTCTCTCTCCAATACCACACTGAGCCACACTGAGCCACACTCTGTCTGTTCTGCTAGATTTTGTCTCACCCTACAGGCCACCTGCTGCACAGTGTCTCTCGCGCAGTAATAGACTGCAGTGTCTTCAGCTCTCAGACTGGTCATGTCCAGATACAAACTGCTGCTGTCCTTCGAGGCCGTGAATCTTCCTTGTACAGCCGGGGCGTAGCTGTTGTCAGAACTGGAGTAAAAGTAAACTATCCACTCCAGCCCTTTCCCAGGAGCCTGGCGAATCCAGAACATGTTATAGCTGGCAACATTAAACCCAGTTACTGTGCATTTCAATCTGTGAGACCCTCCGGGTGTGACCACCGCTGACTCTGACTGGGTCAGCACAACATCGGACTGGACACCTGCAAGACAACAAGGGAATTAATGTGACATTTAATGCAAATCTGAGAAGTTTAAAGAATGCAGAGAAAGCAGCACAAAACACACACAAAATCATTAACAGATTTCTACGAACGGTATTCAATTTAGAAGAAAATATAACACTATTGTTGAAATTTTCTTTTTTTTCTTTATCATTTTTTATGTTTTTTATTTTCTTAAGACATTCATTGCATGTAAATGCTCGAAGGTCTTGCTGATATTGGAGAATCCATGAAAGCAGAGTTGCTCTCTATATAACGTACAAGACAAGGCAGCCAGAGAGAGCAGGAGACCCAGGGCCAGAGGAGCTGTCATGATTCCAGCAGCAGAGCGCAGTCTGTTCTTCACACAGTGACAGGGGCAGCGCCTGGGGCTTCTACAGCTCAGCAGCTCCTGCTGGGCTTAAATAGGAAACACAGCTCTGCCAGATTTGCATGTGTGACAGAGACACCAGGTTACATCTGCAGCTCCTCATTTCACACTCTGTCCTCTGTCAGAGTAGCAATTTTCTTTGAGAGGCAATAACTTTTATATTATATCTGCTTATGACAATAAATAATTGTTCTCTTTGATTTTTACACAATATAGTTTTTTTTTCTAAAAAGTGCTAAAACCGATGAGGTTGTTTACTTTTCGTTACTCTTATTTTTTAAATTTTAGCTCACAAATTTCATTCAATAAGTATATTTCTAAAGCTGCTTAATTTCTTTGTTATCAAATGATGCACTGCTAGTATTAGTAGCCTATACAGACATAGCTATTCCTTGAGGTACCGGTTACAACCACCAGGCCTCGGAGTACTACTATCAAACGAGCTAATCGGCTTCAGCGGCCAATGTCTCGACTTTCCAAAAACTTAAAAAGTGCAAAACGTTATAAAAAGTACAAAGCCAGTCTAAAAAAGGCTCATTCCTAATAAGTTTATTCCATGCTGAAAAGAGAAGAACGAAAACACAATGTTTCGGCTGTGAAGCCTTCTTCAGGTGTGAGGAAAAAGACACTGAAAATTTACTGAAATTTTCTTTTTGACTTTCTACCACATATTTCTTCTTTTGTTTGTTTCTTCCTTGTACATACTGTCATTATTTTATTCACTGTATTGTAATGCACTGTCTACATTGTGTGGTGTTATCTGTTGTCCTGTGTTGTCTGCTGTACTGTCTGTGACCTGAGGATACAGTGCAAGTAAGAATGCTAATTGTACATGTCATTTTACACGTACATATGGCAATGAACTCTTCTGTCTGACAGAATGAAAATAAAGTTCATTATTGTATAAACCAAGAAAAGAGAAATACATACTGTAAAATGTCGCCAGTTTTGGCAATTGTTGTATTTTTAATATTTGCTGCGTTGAAAGTGTCTCGATCGTAAACCCCTCCTCTTAAGGACGCTCCAGCCCTTCTTCGTTTGCCTGATCTCCTGCACCTGCCTCCTGTTCCACTCTCCCCTTTAAAAGCCAGACGCGCCTACCAATCTGGGCTCAGCTTTGGAAGATGGACGCCCGGAAACCCACCTTCCAGCCAGTCCAGGAGGGGCTCGACGGCATAGGCTTCGCAACGGCATCCTGACCATCCGGGCTGGGAGCGCCTGGCGCCGTTACCCCTTTTTTATTCCCCCAACCCTTCACCTGTACCCACAATGACTGTACTCCTACACCACTACATACACGACAACTGAATGGAAGCCGAAATTGTACTTAAAACTGTATTCATATTTATTAATCACCATACTATTTTTGCACTGTTCCCCGAATTACTTTTGCACTGTTGTTTCCTGTTGTATTCTTTTATCTGTTTGCGTACTTGCACAGTTTTGATTACACTGTTATGCTATTACACTGTTATTGTTATTGTGTTTCTGTCTATTGTCTTATCTTCTGTTCTATTTATATACTGCACCTGAGTGACTAATGAGAAACACTTTTCACTATACTATGCACCTGTGTAAGTATAATGACAAATAAAGTTGAATTGAATGGAATTGAATTTTGCCGTCTGCATAGGGTCCTGAAAGACGCTACGTGACAGAAAGAGTGTTATGAATGAAAGGTATATGCCTTTCAAGTGTTTTATGTCAATTCATTGTCAGAGTGATTGAATGTTGTTGATTTTCTTACTGGACATTGTGATGCTACTGAAGACATGGTCATCAAATGGAACTTTAACATTTTAAATTAGACGGGTCTCGAGACAAAAGTCTTCCCCAAACAGTATGGTAATTTAACAGGATGTTATTTGTTTTCACAAGAAACAGAAAGAAAGAAAGAAAACAAAATTCAAGCTCATAGACGGAGCTTTTAGCTTACTCCACTTTCTATCTAAATATCGTTGGTAGTCAAGCAAAAAGAAGAATATCTCACGATATTATAACATGGATTTCTGATTTCTGATGCCAACTGTGTTAGCTGAGCACAGTGCAGATCTGCAGGAAAGTGACACAGTGTATTACAGTCAGTTAAAACACTGTATTAAACACTGGACAAAAAGCTGCAACGGCAGAGTCTCCAACAGGCACCGTCCACTTAAACTGGACACTCAGGAATACACGCATTAAACATGTGAGAGCCTGCATTGCATTTGAGGTTGAGTGATCAGGACAGAGTAACAGCTCTTAGATCAGGAGTAACTGCATTTATCAGTAGGGCGATTGCGTGATTTGTTTCAACACCTCATTATTTCAATGAGTCATAAACTGCCCATACATGGTTTGAAATGAAATAAAACCTAAAAGGTCTTAACAGTCTAATATGTATACTTTCATTACGCATTCACAGTACAATAACATATACAATTACTATACAAGCACATTGGATTTCCTCTGTCATGTTATGTTCACGGTCTCTACAGACACTATAGGCTGTCAACAGAGGGAGCTGTTGGAACACAGTAGACTACAAAGAATATTTTTTCAGCTGCTCTCCAGTTATTATGCATACAAAAAACACTCGCGGGACAGAATGAAGGTTTTGCATGCTTTCATGACTTGAGGGTCCGACTGAGTCACCAGAACAACACCTGTCAGGAATAAAGACAGTGACTTTATTCCACAGTGGCGAACGCAGGTCATAAATTAATTCCACTGCCTCCTCATCCTCAAGATCCGGTTCTGTCAACATGTACACCAGGAGTGATTCAGTGATCTGAAAACAGTGTGTATGTACAGTGCATATGAAGCTCAGACTATTGCTTTGTGAGAAATTATGCTTGTATGGGGTAAGAGGAAAACTTCATTGTTTTCAGCACCAGCAGTTCAACTTTCAGACCCTTAGAGGTCTTTTGGTCTGAAAAGGCAGGATTTCACGTGTGCAAATGTGTAATTATGACAGCAGACAGCCCTTGATTGACATGGAGCAATAACACGTCTAACACTAAATTCAGGACCGCCATACTCCTCCAGGTCTGGAGTTCATCACCACCAGCTTTAATCACTCTTGATTAAAGAGTTAAATAATTAAACTCATCTATTACTTTACTCTAACTGGCCTTATCTACATGACCGTAAGCTTGTATGGATAAAGGAAAGTGACCTGCATTCACTGACAACTGCATTCATTCTCTATGACAGAGCTTCACTTGGTGAAAGTACAGTATTTCAGACTCTTATCTTCACAAACTGCAGCTTCTCTGTGGGTGTTTTTGTATTGTGAGTGAGTTGCACTTCCTGTAATCTGTAAGTAGACTGTGCTGCCGGAGTCTGTACTGATGGTGAACCGGCCCTGGACTGAGGGCGCATAGCTGATTCCATAAGTATGATATCGTCCCAGCCATTCCAGACCCTTCCCAGGAGGCTGTCGGATCCAAGCTGTGGCATAGCTGCTATCACTCAGGGAGTATCCAGACACCTGGCAGGACAACCGCAGGGACTTTCCTGGCTTTCCAATCTCCGATGCTGACTGTGTTTACTGGACACAGTGCAGATCTGCAGGGAAATGACACAGTGTATTACTGTCATTTATAACACTACAGAAAAGCACATCAAAATAAATACATGAAGAAAAGCTGCAATAGCAAAGTCTCAGACAGACATATTTCACTAACCCTTCACACTCAGGAACAGAAGCATTAAACACGTGAGAACCTGCATTGTGCTTGAGGAACAAGGACAATCGTCTCCTGAGTGGCTTCTTCAGCTCTGTTGCAATTTCATTTATCAGAGGAATCTGAACAAGATTTGCATAAATTGTTAATATTTAAATAAGTAGATTTCCCAGTCTTCTTATATATCTCTGGGATAGTTTTCATCGCAGTGAGCAGTGACATTTATTAAGAAATAACATGGGGCTCTGTTAAGGTGCATTAAGTTCTCGTTTAGAGACGCTAATTCAGTTGCTGTAGTGTGCCGTGGTGTTGTGTGAAACTGTGGCTCAGACAACAGTTGCTCCGTGTGTTTGACACTGGCGCTTTGCACTGCCCACAGAGGGAGCTGCTGTAAAAGAAAAGAGCCCTTTGAAGACTATTTTTCTGCAACATCTGAGAGTTGAAAATAAGAAACAGAATAAACAGAGAAGTCCCAAATGTCAGTAGCAGCATAGTATGTCCAGTATGTCCCTGTCACGGTGTCAGATACTCTCCAAGGGCAAAAACACAACTGCAGGCACAGGTTTATAATTCTAATAAATGCCTCCACTTCTGTAGACCAACATGCTTCCCATATAGGAAGGACCCACTTCTTCCGCCACTGGTGCCCAGATTTCAGAGTGTCCTCATATACCTCAGAAATCACTATCATGCACTTTGCCATACAATTTAATGAGAAATACTATGTGCCTCTGCTACAGCACCAGTAGTTTGCTCTTGTTACTCAGTCACTGTTGTGGGCCGTTGGTGTTGTGCTGAGGTAACTATCACACTATGTGTGACACTGGTGCTTTGCACTGCCTACACAGGGAGCTGATGGCAAAGAAGAGAGCCCTTTGAAGGCTTTCTTGTGCACAAACCCAGAGATAAAAATAAGAAATGTAAAACAGACACTGGTCCTAAAGGTCAGTAACAGAATATTTTACATATCCCTGTCACTGTGCCAGATACTCTCCAGGCGAGGAAACACAGCTACAGGGGCAGGTTTATAATACAAATAAATGCCTCCACTTCTGTACTGAAATACAGGAGGGACCCACTTAATCCACCACTGAGGTGTGGCCCCACCTGGGACACCCCCTACAGGTAGATTAGGGGCAGAAGAGATTCGCCATTCTGCTCTGCAATCTTGGGATCCAACCCTGAACTACCTGACCTGTACCTGCACCAGGTGTCACAAAACCTGACTTGGCAAGAACAGCCCGCTTAAGAAAAACACAACAACGTGTTTTTGTTTTAAAGAAAGCTGCAATGGAATGAAATCAACCTGGAATTGCGTTTCAGTGCTCACAGTGCTGAGAGAAGGCTGGTACACAAACAAGCAAGCCAAGTATGATCTCAAGAAAAATCTTACAATATTTACAAATGTATTCATAAAATATTGTACGCCTACAACTCTGCATGTTAAAGTGGCTCCCCACAAAGACAATGAAGAGGACTGTGAGATTTGACTACATATCAGCTGTGGTCAATAAACACCTTCAAGTGTTGGGGAGAAATGGATCAAAAACATGACTCATGAGTGGAGTAGAGAAGTAGAGGAGCTTATTGCCATATGATCACGTACATTAGGATTGTTAATCACGCTGATCTCTTGGGACATACACAGTACAACAGACAACACTACACAATGTAGACAACAGGAACAATAAATATGTTGTGAAAAAAAATAAATAACTCTGATTCTCAGGTAGTGGGAGTCACAGTGAGAGCAGAGGCTCGGGAGCCTGATTCTGCTATTTCTTTATTTAAGTTCTGCAGTGTCTCCCTCTGTGGGTGTTTTTGTATTGTGAGTGAGTTGCACTTCCTCACTGTGACTGTCGTGCACAATAATAGACGCCACTGTCTTCAGCTTTCAGGCTTGTCATCTGTAAGTAGACTGTGCTGCCGGAGTCTGTACTGATGGTGAACCGGCCCTGGACTGAGGGCGCGTAGTTGTTTCCAGAGGTATAATAGTATCCCAGCCATTCCAGGCCCTTCCCAGGAGGCTGTCGGATCCAGTTTGTAGTATAGCTTCTATCAGTCAGGGAGTATCCGGACACCTGGCAGGACAACTGTAGGGACTTTCCTGGCTTTCCAATCTCCGATGCCGACTGTGTTAACTGGACACAGTGCAGATCTGTAGGGAAATGACACAGTGTATTACTGTCATTTATAACACTGTAGAAAAGCACATCAAAATAAACATATGAAGAAAAGCTGCAATAGCAAAGTCTCAGACAGACATCTTTCACTTACCCTTCACACTCAGGAACAGAAGCATTAAACATGTGAGAACCTGCATTGTGCTTGAGGAACAAGGACAAGCGTCTCCTGAGTGGCAACTTCAGCTCTGTTGCAGTTTCATTTAACAGTGGAATCTGAACAGGATTTGCATAAATTTTTAACATTTAAATGAGTAGCTTTCCTACTCCTCTTTTATATCTCCGAAATTGCTTTGCAGTGTGCAGTCACATTTAGTTAGCAAAGTATGGCCTCTGTTAAGGTGCACAAAGGTTTCGTTTAGTTACGCTAATTCAGTTGCTGTAGTGTGCCGTGGTGTTGTGTGAAACTGTGGCTCAAACAACAGTTGCTCCGTGTGTTTGACACTGGCGCTTTGCACTGCCCACAGAGGGAGCTGCTGTAAAAGAAAAAGCCCTTTGAAGACTATTTTTCTGCAACATCTGAGAGTTGAAAATAAGAAACAGAATAAACAGACAAGACAAGTCAGAAGCAGCATACAGTATATTGCATGTCCCTGTCACGGTGTCAGTTAGTCTCCAGTGGCAAAAACACAGTTGCAGGGACAGGTTTAAAATACTAATAAATGCCTCCACTTCTGTAGACCAACATGTCTCCCGTACAGGAGGGACCACTTCATCCACCACTTGAGCACAGATTTCAGAGTCTCCTCGTATATCTCAGAAATCGCTATCATGCACTTTGCCATGACATTTAATGAGAAATACTATGTGCTTCTGCTACAGCACCAGTAGTTTGCTTTTGTTACTCAGTCACTGTTGTGGGCCGTTGGTGTTGTGCTGAGGTAACACTCGCACCATGTGTGACACTGGTGCTTCGCACTGCCTACAGAGGGAGCTGTGGGCAAAGATGGGAGCCCTTTGAAGACTTTCTAGTGCACAAAAACAGAGAGAAAAATAAATGGAAAACAGACACTGGTCCTAAAGGTCAGTAACAGCATAATTTACATATCCCTGTCACTGTCCCAGACGCTCTCCAGGGGAGAAAACACAGCTACAGGGAAAGGTTTATAATACTAATAAATGCCTCCACTTCTGTAGTGAACTACAGGAGGGACCCACTTCATCCACCACTGAGGTGCAGCCCCACCTGGGACACACAGTGCAGATTGATCAGGGGCAGGAGAGATTCGCCATTCTGCTCTGTGATCTTGGGATCCAGCCCTGAACTACCTGACCTGTACCTGCACCAGGGGGATGGAGGGGAAATTCTGTACAAGACTGGAGTGGATTTTAGCCACAATACAGGGGTTAACACCCCTGCTGTTCTTAACAGTGCTTGGGGATCTTCATTATCCAATTAGTCGGAAGTTTGGCTTAGTATCGTATCACTTCTGTGCAAACTAGCAAATTCATGAAACACACGGTTTGCAGACATTAGAATTTGGGCAGCTGAAGATCCTAATGTCAGGGAAGCAGTGATCCTCAGTTATTCATCATAACTAAGACACAGGTGAGAGAGGCCTCTGAGATAAAAGAAGAAACCTTTCAACCTTTTTATTAATAGTTATTAAGTGGTGATATATATTATCCAGGGAACCTATTCTGATAGACGTATATCACAAAACCTGACTTGGCAAGAACAGCCTGCTTAAGAAAGAACACAACAACATTTTTTGTTTTAAAGAAAGCTGCAATAGAATGAAATCAACCTGGAATTGCGTTTCAGTGCTCACAGCGCTGAGAGAAGGCTGGTACACAAACAAGCAAGACAAGTATGATCTCAAGAAAAATCTTACAATATTTAAAACTGTATTTATAAAATATTGTACGTCTACAAATCTGCATGTTAAAGTGGCTCCCCACAAAGACAATGAAGAGGACTGTGAGATTTGACTACATATCAGCTGTGGTCAATAAACACCTTCAAGTGTTGGGGAGAAATGGATCAAAAACATGATTCATGAGTGGAGTAGAGAAGTAGAGGAGCTTATTGCCATATGTTCACGTACATTGGAATTCTTAATCATGCTGATCTCTCTGGACATACTGTACACAGTGCAACAGACAACACTACACAATGTAGACAACAGGAACAATAAATATGCTGTGAAAAAATAAATAACTCTGATTCTCAGGTAGTGGGAGTCACAGTGAGAGCAGAGGCTCGGGAGCCTGATTCTGCTATTTCTTTATTTAAGTTCTGCAGTGTCTCCCTCTGTGGGTGTTTTTGTATTGTGAGTGAGTTGCACTTCCTCACTGTGACTCTCGGGCACAGTAATAGACGCCACTGTCTTCAGCTTTCAGGCTTGTCATCTGTAAGTAGACTGTGCTCCCGGAGTCTGTACTGATGGTGAACCGGCCCTGGACTGAGGGCGCGTAGCTGTTTCCAGAGGTATAATAGTATCCCAGCCATTCCAGACCCTTCCCAGGGGGCTGTCGGATCCAGTGTGTAGCATAGCTGCTATCAGTCAGGGAGTATCCAGACACCTGGCAGGACAACCGCAGGGACTGTCCTGGCTTTCCGATTTCCGATGCCGACTGTGTTAACTGGACACAGTGCAGATCTGCAGGGAAATGACACAGTGTATTACTGTCATTTATAACACTGTAGAAAAACACATCAAAATAAACACATGAAGAAAAGCTGCAATAGCAAAGTCTCAGACAGACATCTTTCACTTACCCTTCACACTCAGGAACAGAAGCATTAAACACGCGAGAACCTGCATTGTGCTTGAGGAACAAGGACAAGCGTCTCCTGAGTAGCTGCTTCAGCTCTGTTGCAGTTTCATTTATCAGAGGAATCTGAACAGGATTTGCATTAATTGTTAACATGTAAATGAGTAGATTTCCTACTCTTCTTATATACCTCCAAAATTGCTTCCATGGCAGTGAGCAGTGACATTTATATACAATATTATGGGGCTCTGTTAAGGTGCACAGAATTTGCATTTAGTTACTGTAGTGTAACATAACATCACTTTATTAGCCCTATACAATTTCTTGCATTAGGAATTCATCTTTTCACAGACCCTAGCTGGGTCTCCATGAGACACAAACAGGGAGAGAGAAGCTTGGAAGGAGAGAGCAGGGTCAGTTGTTGTACAGCAGCCCTGGAGCAGTTGGGGTTAAGGGTTTTGCTCAGGAGCCCAACAGAGTAGGATTCTTCTGTCAGCTGTGGGATTTGAACAGGCAACCTTCCTGCCACAGGCACACATCATTAGCCACAGAGCCACCACTCTGTGTTATGTGAAGTTCTGACTCAGACAACAATTTCTCTGTGTGTTTGACATTGGTGCTTTGCACTACCTACAGAGGGAGCTGCTGTAAAGGAAAAGAGCCCTTGGAAGACTATTTTTCTGCAAAATCTCAGAGTTGAAAATAAGAAACAGAAAAAACAGACAAGTCCAAAAGCTCAGTTGCAGCTTATTTTGCACATCCCTACCATGGTGTCAGATACTCTCCAGGGGCAAAAACATAGCTGCAGGGGCAGGTTTATAATACTCATAAATGCCTCCACTTCTGTAGACCAACATGAGGGACCCACTTCATCCACCACTGGTGCACAGATTTCAGAGTCTCCTCATATACCTCAGAAATCGCTATCATGCACTTTGCCATGACATTTAATGAGAAATAATCAACAACATGGCTCATGACTCTTGAGTTGAGTCACTCAACAACATGACTCATGACTCATCTATAAAAATATATTTGTGGAAACTCAATATATTTCCATAAATATACTGTGGAAAAATAAATAACTATGATTCTCAGGTAGTGGGAGTCTCAGGAGCCTGATTCTGCATTTTCCTTATTTAGGTTTTGCAGTGTCTCCCTCTGTGGGTGTTTTTGTATTGTGAGTGAGTTGCACTTCCTCACTGTGAGTCTCAGGCACAGTAATAGACGCCACCGTCTTCAGCTTTCAGGCTTGTCACCAGTAAGTAGACTGTGCTGCTGGAGTCTGTACTGATGGTGAACCAGCCCTGGACTGAGGGCGCGTAGCTGATTCCAGAAGTATGATAATATCCCAGCCATTCCAGACCCTTCCCAAGGGGGCTGTCAGATCCAAGCTGTAGCATAGCTGCTATCGGTCAGGGAGTATCCAGACACCTGGCAGGACAACCGCAGGGACTGTCCTGGCTTTCTGATTTCCGATGCTGAATGTGTTAACTGGACACAGCGCAGATCTGCAGGGAAATTACACAGTGTATTACTGCCAGTTAAAATACTGTAGTTATCACAACAACAAGGGGGTGAAAAATAAGAATGAAAACAAAAAAAAGACAAATAGTAAGACTGGTTCATTTGACAAAGTACAGTACTCGCCAATGATGTCAGGATGACTGTTCTTACCTTTCCTGGGAGCCTGTTGAATCCAGCCCATCCTGAAAGGGTGAATCCGGAGGTTTCACAAGAGATAGTCAGAGAATCACCGGGTTTCTTCAGTTCTGAGTAAGTTGACAGAGTTAGTGAAATTGAGCTTGTTCCTCCAAAACATGATCAGAATTATTATTATTAATTAAATTTGTTTAATCTACTTACAGACAATTACAGACAAAATATCATTAGAGACTAAAAGAAAAGCAGTATGTAATACCCCGCAAGCAGTGCAGTAAAATACAGAGAAATGCTACAAGAGCCATCTCTCAACTGAGTGAATTGCAGAAGTCTTTTCTAGTGCCACTGTGACTATACAAGACTTCCAATAATTTCAATGGCCAGCAGCTATATCACCCTGCAACTCACAGGTGTGAGCCTGGTCAGTACCTGGATGGGAGACCTCCTGGGAAAAACTAAGGTTGTTGCTGAAAGAGGTGTTAGTGGGGCCAGCAGGGGGTGCTCCCTCTGTCGTCTTTGTGGGTCCTAATGCCCCAGTATAGTGAGGGGGACACTATGCTGTATAAAGGTGCAGTTCTTCAGATGAGAGTAAAGCTGAGGTCCTGAATCTCTGTGGTCATTAACAAGCCCAGGGCGTTTCTCGAAAAGAGCAGAGGTTAAAGAGGTGTCCTGGCCAAATTTCACCCTGGCCTTTACCAATCATGGCCTCCTAATAATCCCCATATATGAGTTGGCTTCATTACTCTGCTCTCCTCCCCACTAATAGCTGATGTGTGCTGAGCGTTCTGGCGCACTATGGCTGCCGTCGCATCATCCAGGTGGGGCTGCACACTGGTGGCGGTGGAGGGGATCCCCATTACTTGTAAAGTACTTTGAGTGGTCTCACGATATTAGTTCCCCCTCCTTAAGGGTGCTCCAGCCCTTTCACTCAAGACTGTATTCTATGCACCTGCTCCCTATTCCCAGTCCACCTTAAAAGCCAGGCGCTGACGCTCATCCGGGCTCTGTATCTGATTTCCTTATCGTGCGAGTCCGGGACCTGGAAGCGCCTGGTCCCGTTAAGGTTTTAACCTCGGTTCCCGTTCCCGTTCCCGACCCGGCCTTCGTGTTTTTAATTCCTTCTTCTGATGGATCTCCTGGTTTTGGACTTACCCTTGCGTTTTGGATTTTCCCTAAGGACTACTCTTGGAAAGGTAACTGAAAGGTGGGTGGTTTGAGCCCACCCAGGGACATTGCTGGTTCAAATCCTGTAGCCAGCAGAGGAATCCTAATTTGTTGGGCCTGTGAGCAACCCCAACTGCTCCAGAGCTGCTATATAAATGGCTGACCCTGTGCTCTGACCCCATGCTTCTCTCCCTGCCTGTGTGTCTCATGGAGAGCAGGTTGGGGTATGCAAAAAGACAAATTCCTAATACAAGAAATTCTATATGGCCAATAAAGTGATCAAATCCTAGTCTGAGAGTCAGCTGTGTATATTGGAGAGAGTCCCTTTTGAACCGAATATGCCTTGAAATGTCTTGCATGTTAGTGTCTGAAAGCTTTGTGTTCATTTTTGCATAAACTATAAATTTAATAAAGAAGAATATATATATAACTGATTCTAACTTGGTCATTTTTCTTCTTCCATTCAATTGAATTTAATTTCAGAACATCTTTATGTAATTTGTTTCATTGAATCAGGGAGCCTGTTTCAGGTGCTCTTGCTTTACTTTGTGGACCTTGATCCTGAATTGTTTCTGATCTTCAGAAAGTCACGTACCTGGGCTTGGTCAGTGCCTTTCATGATGTTTAATACAGGAAAGAGTCCACACTCCTGTCTAAAAAGATTCAGTTCCTTTAGTCTGTTTGAGATTGACATTGAGGCCAGAAATTAGTTTTGTTGCTCTTGACTGGACTGTCTCAATAGCAACACTATTGCTTTGGTTTTTTGGTGA
Source organism: Lepisosteus platostomus (assembly GCF_059453375.1). NCBI lineage: Eukaryota > Metazoa > Chordata > Actinopteri > Semionotiformes > Lepisosteidae > Lepisosteus > Lepisosteus platostomus. The sequence goes on from NC_142616.1 coordinate 6,297,815, forward strand.
GCAAAAGTGACCTCAGCCTTCCAAGTGAAGTCTCACTACCACATGGTAAGACTGTGACTTTGCTTTGCTGTATATTCCGCTCTGAGTTGGGAGTTTGATAGCTTCAGGTGACAGTGCCCGTGGATTCATCTCTGAGCAAAGAAGGAAACTGTTCAGGTCAGGAGTCCATGACTGCAGGAGACACACCTGTGACTGTGCTCTGACACCCCCTGATTCAAACAAACCAACAGCCCATTAAAGCTGCCCTTCAGTCATCAAGCTAAAGGGAAAACTGAGTCCAGTCCTGTCATCTGAAAAAACTGCAGTGCGTTAAGATGCTTACTTATAAATGATCTGTTTTCCAGGGCTCGTCTCTGAATTTGGTAGTGGTTTGTCTTCATTGAAGCATCCTTGATATTTCTCAGTCGCAGATGAAAGTAATTTTTAGAATCAACATGTATTTGAGTATGCACACACCTAACTGTATTGAATAGACTCCACTTCTCAGTAACCAAACTCATTGTCCTGATGGATCTCAGTTATTAATAGAAAAAGAGGTGGTTTGATAAAGACAGTCTTTTGTCAAAATTAAATCCAAACGGCTGACTTTGTCAGTGCCTGAATTCAAAATACATGGATCAGGTCCATCATTGTCAGTGTTGCTCTGTTTAATCTAAACAGAAGTGTTAAAAATCAATGCTGTGTAATCATTCTGTCACTTTTAAGAGTCGGCTATTTACGTAAGTCGCATCTTATATTATTCATCTCGCTTCATAAATTGCTTATAAGTGTTTAGTCGTTTTCTTAATCAACAGACGCGGCGGCTGATTCAGGAAAAGGGGGGAGCGAGTTCAGTGCTTGAGAGGATTTTGTACAGACTCGTCGTCTCTTTCTTTCACTGTGTATCTCGCACAGTAGTAGAGCGCGGTGTCGTCTGTCTGCAGGCTCCTCAGCTCCAGGTACGCTGTGGTGGAGATGTCCGTGGAGGCCAGGGCTCGCCCTTGAATGGACTGGGCGTAGTTGATGTCCGCATTGTCTCCTCTGATGTACAGTAACCACTCGAAGGTCCTCCCGGGAGCTTGTCGAATCCAGTACATATAATAGCTACTTAGAGCAAAACCTGAGACCCTGCAGGACAATTTCACCGTTTCCCCCGGTTTTTTCATCTCCGGTTGACTGGGCTGGGTCAAGACGACATCGGATCGGACACCTGTTAACAGAAAGCAAAGCAATCGTTCAATGTGCAAGAACACACGGTAAGGAAAAAAAAAAGAAACTATCCGCTTCAAAAAACTCACATGGCAGCACAAGCGATATTATCAGAGAAGTAAAAGCGAGCTGCTGCATCTTCACGATCGACAGGAGACCGCAGATTCTGAGATCACGGTGCCGAGGCTCCGCTTTATGTGGGTGGAAGAGCAATCGAGTTTGCATAAAGTCTCGGAAGGGAAAACGCCTTTCTGGGATCGTGACATTAAAGGGGCACTAATGAAACACCCCCGTTTATAGTTGACAGAAAGAACCTACACAACACATTTACTGTTGCAGCGATCGCTTGCTGCATTTTACGCGACATAACATTTTGTCCATTTTGTTTATTAACACAGTGTCATCAATTCATTTTTCTGAACCGAAAGTGATCTATATTGTTCCTATTTAAACTCCCATTTCAGTAAGTCTTATAAGTAAATGTGTTGCTACACAGTACAGAGTGACAAACATACGTGCACAACGTTTTTGCTCCATTAAGAAAATTACACGTGGTTTTCTAGCAATTTGCTCTCTTTTACTAAGACGCTGGAATATTGCAGACAAGAAGCGATCCGATTGAGACAGATATCCCAACTTTAACTAAGCTAGGTATACACTGTCTAATGCAGCCTTGATTTCAAAAGATTTTTTTTTTTGCTGACCGCATGTTTTATAATGAATATATGGGTGACAAAATCTTTCAAAGCTGAGGATTTTACTTTTACGAAACGGACGTTTAAGACGCTTTTCAAGTGCTGGTTTTAAAACTTTGCTTCCGGCATCATTTTCAGTCCTTAAAACAGGGAATCGAGGTACTGATTACGCAGTGAAGCAGTTGATGGATTGGAGCTGTTCAGACTATACCGCTGTATATTTTAATCATAAGCCCTACATATTTTTTTCGGAAACTTTTAACAAGGTGTTCTCCATCATAAAGTGTTTTACGGGCGATTCCTCAATAGTTTGTAAAGCCTCGAATTAAAGGTCAAAGCTTTTTGAATATTCTGGAGTCTCGGATTTAAAATAAGAAATACATTTATAAACGCTAATGCATTACTTAAAAGGAAAACTTTCTGAAAAAAAGTTAATGGATTAATCTTAAAAGAAATCGCAAGAGCAGTTTGGACAGCTCCAGCCTATCAACTGCGCCAGCGCTTGAAAAGGGAGCCACATAAAATGATCCGTTTCTCAAATGTAAAATCCTCAGATTTGAAAGATTCTCATCCATATCTCTTCGTTTTCTTTTCTTTTTTACAAAACAAATAAAATGTCCATTGAAAAAAAGACTGCGTTTGAAAATTGGGACATGTGTCTTTCTGAATCGGGTCGCTCTTTACATTAAATTATCCAGCGTATTTGTTTTGGAATTTATCAGCTGACACTTACAGTAACTGTGCTCGATACGAGACGCCTGACCATGTAGTTATACAGTGCCTTGCGAAAGTATTCGGCCCCCTTGAACTTTTCAACCTTTTGCCACATTTCAGGCTTCAAACATAAAGATATAATTTTTTATTTTATGTGAAGAATCACCAACAAGTGGGACACAATTGTGAAGTGGAACGAAATCTATTGGATTTTTGAAACTTTTTTAACTAATAAAAAAATGAAAAGTGGGGCGTGCAAATTTATTCGGCCCCTTTACTTTCAGTACAGCAAACTCACTCCAGAAGTTCAGCGAGGATCTCTGAATGATCCAATGTTGTCCTAAATGACTGATGGTGATAAATAGAATCCACCTGTGTGTAATCAAGTCTCTGTATAAATGCACCTGCTCTGTGATAGTCTCAAGGTTCTGTTGAAAGCGCAGAGAGCATCATGAAGACCAAGGAACACACCAGGCAGGTCCGTAATACTGTTGTGGAGAAGTTTAAAGCCGGATTTGGATACAAAAAGATTTCCCAAGCTTCAAACATCCCAAGGAGCACTGTGCAAGCGATCATCTTGAAATGGAAGGAGTATCAGACCACTGCAAATCTACCAAGACCTGGCCGTCCCTCTAAACTTTCAGCTCAGACAAGGAGAAGACTGATCAGAGATGCAGCCAAGAGGCCCATGATCACTCTGGATGAACTGCAGAGAACTACAGCTGAGGTGGGAGAGTCTGTCCATAGGACAACAATCAGTCTTACACTGCACAAATCTGGCCTTTATGGAAGAGTGGCAAGAAGAAAGCCATTTCTCAAAGATATCCATAAAAAGTCTCGTCTAAAGTTTGCCACAAGCCACCTGGGAGACACCCCAAACATGTGGAAGAAGGTGCTCTGGTCAGATGAAACCAAAATCGAACTTTTTGGCCACAATGCAAAACGATATGTTTGGCGTAAAAGCAACACAGCTCATCACCCTCAACACACCATGCCCACTGTCAAACATGGTGGTGGCAGCATCATGGTTTGGGCCTGCTTTTCTTCAGCAGGGACAGGGAAGATGGTTAAAATTGAGGGGAAGATGGATGCAGCCAAATACAGGACCATTCTGGATGAAAACCTGTTGGAGTCTGCAAAAGACCTGAAACTGGGACGGAGATTTATCTTCCAACAAGACAATGATCCCAAACATACAGCAAAATCTACAAAGGAATGGTTCACAAATAAACGTATCCAGGTGTTTGAATGGCCAAGTCAAAGTCCAGACCTGAATCCAATCGAGAATCTGTGGAAAGAGCTGAAAACTGCTGTTCACAAACGCTCTCCATCAAACCTCACTGAGCTCGAGCTGTTTTGCAAGGAAGAATGGGCAAGAATTTCAGTCTCTCGATGTGCAAAACTGATAGAGATATACCCCAAGCGACTTACAGCTGTAATCGCAGCAAAAGGTGGCTCTACAAAGTATTAACGCAAGGGGGCCGAATAATTTTGCACGCCCCACTTTTCATTTTTTTATTAGTTAAAAAAGTTTCAAAAATCCAATAGATTTCGTTCCACTTCACAATTGTGTCCCACTTGTTGGTGATTCTTCACATAAAATAAAAAAATTATATCTTTATGTTTGAAGCCTGAAATGTGGCAAAAGGTTGAAAAGTTCAAGGGGGCCGAATACTTTCGCAAGGCACTGTATATCCTGCGTAAAAATGTGCGTAGCAGAGGATGGTTTCGATCCATCGACCTCGGGGTGATGTCCGTCACCAGTGCACGCTTCATGTATAATAACATAATGTATAATGTTTCTTTATTAGCCCTGTCCAATTTCTTGCATTAGGAATCTGTCTTTCCGCATACCTCAGCTTTTCTCCATGGAGATACAGACACACAGACAGGGAAGCTTGGGGTCGGAGCGCAGGGTCTGCCACTGTACAGCGCTCCTGGAGCAGTTAGGATTAAGGGCCTTGCTCAGAGGCCCAGCGGAGTAGGATTCCTCTGCTGGCCGTGGGATTTGAACCAGCAACCTTCCAGTCACAAGCGCACATCCTTAGCCACAGAGCCACCGCTCCGCCCCCTTTTTTTTTAAATGCAAGTTTTTATTTCAATAAAAGTAGTCTATCTTTGACATCTAAAAGCACGCCTGAGATTACAAGTGTCAACGGTAAGAGAAGATGTCACCTTGAGCCCTTGGTGTTTTTAGTACAAATTATCACACGCACTACGACATAGGCAGGTTTTAAAGATCGTAAGGAAACAAAGCTTCTGGCTTTCCGCGGCTACTGATTCTGTCATCTTAAATCCCCGATTCTTCAACAACAATCAGTTAAACGACCACCAGACTTACAGTACAGCACACAGTCGCGTCCTGACGTGAAAGAAATATGATGGAAGCATTAAAGAATCTGCTTCACAGCCCAGACAGAGATTTCGATTTCTTCTCCATTGCACACAGCGTGTATGGTCGCTCCCTCAATTCCCTCGTTTGTACAGCCGCGATTTACAGGTCGAAGCACTTTTGTTAATGCTCTGGAATCTCGGATTAAAAAGCCAGAAATGAACAAAAAGCACCTCGACGTCAGGGTTATAACGCTAAAAACGATGCTAGCATAACGACAAAGATCTAAAATCAGCCCTTTAAAAGCGGCTAGACAACATTAAATGCTCCTTTCCTGAGCTTTAAAAGATTGTAATCCATACGTTTTGTGTTTTTCTTTGCTCATGCTTGCTTCTTACAGATTTGAAAGATTCAAAGTAACCTCGCTTAAAGTCAGTTCAACAATTGAGTCGATAACTGAGACGGGAGCAGCATCCCCACTGGCTTCTTCAACAGTGCCGGACAAGCTGCTCGACACTCAAGTGCATCTTAGAATTCCAGGTCTGCGGTGCATATATTTCAACACATTATTCATCCACTCAGAAACAGAGAAACTGAGGAAGGGACCTAAGGTATTTGCAGTTTATTGACGTGATGTTGTGCTTGACCGCGCGTAAAAAAAAAAAAGGTGCCTAGCAGAGGATGGTTTCGATCCATCGACCTCTGGGTTATGGGCCCAGCACGCTTCCGCTGCGCCACTCTGCTGTCGCTCTTTAGCAGGCGCTCCTGCCCAACTCCGCTTTCTTCTCTGTGTAAAACCACCGTTGACGAAACGTCTGCACGGTAAGGAAACTAAGGTGCTCTCTCTTCCTTATCGGTACGTGTGATATTGAGCCCAGTTACTTATCAGCGAAACACTGCAAAGCCAATTCGCTGGTTAATTACATGCAAAGAATGATTCGTTTCAGGAAGGGGCACATGTCTCAGCCACGTTTAAGCAATCCAGATACACGTTTTCCAATGCAGCCTTTATTTCAATGGGTATTTCTCGAAAGCTTGTTTTGCACAAAAGAAAAGAAAACGAAAGCACATGGGGGAGGATATTTTAAAGCGGAGGATTTGACTTGTGAGAAACGGGTCGTGTTGTGTGTCTCGCCGCTTTCCAAGCCTCTGATTTCGAAGGTTGTCGTTCTTTCAGCCTCAAGTGCAGGAGATTCCAGAATATTAAAAAAAGTGCCTCGATTTTTAAATCGCGGCTTTCAAACGAGGGTATCGCGGGGGCGCCCATCACACGTTGTGCAAAGGAGAATAAATCGAAATCTCTTTCTGTGCTGTGGAGGAGATTCTCAAATGCTTGCATCCTGTTTCTTTCGCGTTATGAGGCGAGTGCGTGTATGGTTCTGGTTTCCATTTCCCTGATTCTGGTTGAAGAACCGGGGATTTAAGATGATAGAATCAGTTACCTCTGACAGAGGCAGCTTTGTTACTTACCGATCTTGAAGACATTCCTATGTACAATAGTAGCGCTGTGATAACTTTTACTAAAAACAGCAAGTGCCAGTCTATTAGCTGTTCTTGTCTTTGGCACTTCTTAAATTCCACATTTTTACAGCATATCTAAATGACTTATTTATGTTCTTTTTTTTTTTTACTGGCAAACACAGACGTGGATTGTTGCATATTTATTCCGTTCCGTCTCGGACTTCAGTTATGGCAATGAGCTAATGTCGCAAGCAATACCTGGAAGGTGACGTTCCAAATTCGCATCTCTTTGGTTTGTGTTATGAATAGGAAATGCGATCCCTTCCAAATCGTACACTAACGTAGAGACACAGCGACAGAGAAGGAAGAAAAGAGGTACTCTTCAAGGCGTGTCTGGACACTGACTGAACCTCCCCCGTCCGTCAAGACATTTCTAATGTTTCAGGACAGAGATTCAGCCTTGGTCTTACCAACGACCTGCGTTTAAGTTTGTAAGTTAAATATATATATATATTTGTCGTTATTTGATTTCTGGCTTGCTAAAACAATTTAGCGGATTCCATCAGAAGCTTATTTTTCACTGAAGTACTGTACCATGTTCTTCATACAGGAACTATGCACACGTGCTTCTCAAGATCTCACAACGAAGGAAGTCACTTTTGGACCTCTGCTTATTGGTAAAGATTAAAGAGTACAGTAAGTGTGAAGCTTGCGCACAATTATTTGCGCTGTAAATAAAAAATATATATATTTGTAAGCAAAGAGATTTGTTGTTATTGGACTTATGAATAAATGGGTAGAAAGGAAGACCTTGTCGAAGGATTGTGACAACTTATGTGCGAAAAAAACACGACGTTGCTTTATTGATTTTTAAATCTGAAAGTAGCATTTTGATATAAATCCGCTGCTTTTTCATTGATATGGGAAAGTTGGATTTGTGTCTCATAGTGCCCAAATAAAAGAGTATAATGTCCATTTTAATTAAACAACAATAATAAATGCTACTGCTGTAATAATAACAGTTATAGCAGTTGATCTTTTTTTATCATTCCTGTGAGTGTTTTCCTGCATCTGTTTTTTTTTTGTTCATGTGAGCAATAGACTGTCACCGGTGTGAGACAGCTTTTAAGTTAAACTTAAAAGCCAGAGTGTAGATTCTCCTCCAGTGTCCAGCTGAAAAGACAGTCCCGAGCTGTCGGTGGGCTGAGCTTTACAGAGACAGAGCACAAAGGCTGTATGTAGAGTTGAGATGTCAGAAGAAGAGAGAAAGTAAATACATCCGGCTGGTGCAAAATAGCTTGATTCTTAGAAATGAAGACACAATTTTAAAAAGTCGGTCTGTTAGATGTCATATCCTTTATGTACATATGTAATCTACAGATAGGAAAAGAAATGTTCTAATAAGGAAGTATATACTTAATGATTTGTTTTAGTTTTAAGGGAAGTTTTAAGATGACCATTCAATCCATCCATCTATCAATCAACTTGATTATACTCATTAAAATTATTGTTGAATCATATTTTGTACTATACAAAACATACTAGTGTACAGAAATCTCATTCTACAGCAGAATAAATACTTGCAGTATCTTTGTGCATCTTCATGTTCTGTTCTCTCAGAATCTGATCTGCCCACCTTCATCTAGATAATAATCACATAAATTGAAACCACGCATAGACATCATATCAGTGTTTAATAAAACATTACACAGAAGTGTATGAATTTCATTAGGCGTCAGCTAAACTGTCGTGAAAGAATCACACGGCTGGCAGGGAAGTGCCCCCTTCTGGTAAAACGCGATACTGCACTGAGCACAAAATTGACTGCTTGGAAGTATTTCAGTCTCGTTTGTGTTGCGTCATGTTCGTTATCCATCTGAGAATTCAAGAACAAGTCTTCATTGTTCACATTCAAGTTTTTCTTTAATTTGAAGAATAATGTCCAAGAGCCCAGCAGCTTTTAGAATGCTGCTCACTGTGGCGCGATCAAGCTCAATAGGAAATTAACACATTTGATTTTTCCTGCAGTCCGAATTAGTAGACAAGTAAAACATTTCTTGGCAGGAAAAAAAGTGTACCTGATCTTTGCATTTTTGCACAGAAATGCGTCCCTTACAAAAACAGGACACAGTTTGTTGGTAAAATTCCAAGTATGCAGGTATGACCAAAGTATATTGGGAGCTGTTCTTGGTGCTGCAACATTGTGAGCATTAAACCTATTACAGTATTCTCATGTCTAGCAGTTATTGATCTTAGTTGTAACTTAAGCTTTGGTTCTATAGGAATCAGCTGACCATGAGCCATACTTTTGTGTGACTTGTCTAGCTGAGAGAGAGGCAGCCTGACTGAATCTTCTTTATTTTCCTGAGGAATGAGCTGGGAAGCTGCTATATGGATGTGGATGGGAAGGTAAGAAGTGTTGTGAGAAAAATGGGCACAGGGCAGTCCTGACCTAACGATATGAAAGTGGACATAGGACAACAGTGTTTTTCCTAAACTTTTGAACTTCATTTGCAGTGTTTTGAAGCAAGTTTCTAATATTTTCATTTTATCCTATTATTCCAAGGACTGTAACCTTCAATAATTCCTCAGTGACTTTCACACTTGACTTATTGTCTCTGAGTAGATGACGTTGCGGTAGGTGGGTGGGTGGTTATTTTCAGCTGTGGCTCACAGAAAACAGTTAGTTGCAATTCATAGACCTTAAACTCTTTTTTCACCATTTATTTCTTCCATTTATTTACCTGCCCCCTGAGGTGGAGAGTGTGTGGGGAGGGCATCAGCTTTAGAAAGAGGAAGCTGTAGCTGTATTATGGTTGTGTCAGTTTATTTTACTGTGTTTATCAAGCACAGCCTTCTGCCTTCAGGCTGTTCAGTGTTAGTGAAGACCTGCTGTTCCAGCTGTCCCTGATCAGAGTCAGTCGTTTCACACTGTTTGCGCAATTTGTGTTTCCATTATACCCCAGCCACTGTTCTGCATTGAATAGATCCAAATATTACTGCCAACAGTAAACAAATTACATTCCTGACCCGTGAACCGTGCATACAGGCTTCCAGCAGCAGATTATCTCAATTCTTACAGCTGCTGTCAGTTTTTGTACATATTCATTGCTGAAAAGCACCACAGTTCTCCTCCGTGCACAGTAATACACAGCTGTGTCCTCAGCTGTGAGGCTGGAGATCTGTAAATACACATTGGAGCTGTCCTTTGATGCGGAGAACCGTCCTTCAAAGGCTGTAGCGTAGCGGTAATCAGATGAAGAGTAATAGTTAACTATCCACTCCAGCCCTCTCTCTGAAGATTGTCTAATCCAGCTCATAACATTACTGGCCACATTTAACCCACTGACAGCACATTTCAGCTGGAGAGACTCCCCAGGTCTCTTTACTTCCAACTGGGACTGGGTCAGAACAATGTCGCACTGCACACCTAGTTAAAAAAAAAAAGATTTGCAAGAAACATGTAATCAGCAAAGTAAAGTAACTGTGATGTAACATATTGAGAAATCTGAGATAGAATTATATGTATATTAGATATACTTACATGTTACAGTTATCAGAACCACAGTCAAACAGACTTTGAATTCCATTTTCAGAATAAGCAGAGATGTAACTGATCAATGCCTTTAATTGCAATGACAGTGCTAGATCCTTGTATCTCGAAACAGGGAGAAGTGCTCGTTTAATAGAAAAAAATGTAATTTGTTTTGCATACAGGAAGTTGTATAGACCCACATGCAAAGTATCAGCTTTGCAGTCCTGGAGCTCAGTAAATAAAAAGAACATGCATAAATCATAAACTCTCAGATGGATCTTTATCCTTGAGAGAAAATACTTTTCTTTGTGGGTGTCATGATCATAAGCCCCTGCTCTTAAGGATGGTCCAGCCCTTCCTTGTTTACCTGACTTCCTGCACCTGCCTCCTGTTCCACTCTCCCCTTTAAAAGCCAGACGCTCCTACCAAACTGGGTTCAGCTTTGGAAGATGGATGCCAGGAAGCCCGCTTACCAGCAAGCTCAGGAAAGGCTCGACGGCATAGGCTTCACAATGGCATCCTGACCATCTGGGTCCGGGGCTGGGAGCGCCTGGACCCGTTACCCTCTTCATTCCCCTGACCTTTCGCCGGATCCCGCTCCGGCTTTTAACTTCATCTTGTCTTTGTCACAGATGGACCACCCAGTTCTGGACATCAAACAAACCAATAGCCCATTAAAGCTGCCCTTCGGTCATCAAGCTAAAGGAAAAACTGAGCCCAGTTGTCACAACTCGTACCTCCTCCCGTAAGTGCCCTGGCATTCCCACGCTTACTGAACTCCACACACGCTCACCCAGGAACTAATTATCCAACCACGTCTCTCTCTCTTCACCGGCTTACCTACGCTCACTGTTGAGAAGTCTTCCACAGCTTTCTCTTGTGCGCTCAAATATTCTGGACCTGACTCCTTGATTACTCGACCTGGTTCTCCTACTTTTGACTTTGCTCTTGCCTAATGCCTTGGATTTGGAATCTTGGATTTACTTTTGCTCGAACTCACGGCTTCAGACAGGGTTCCCACTACTCACCCCTTTCAGAATTCCTGACACCAGTCCTGTCATCTGAAAAAACTGCAGTGTGTTAAGATGATTCTTGAGATCATGTCATTACAACGTGTCCTTCACTATTCAGTGAAGGGATATGATATGATATGAATGAGTTGACTTTCAGGGCTGTTTTCTCAGTTTAAAGTAATGGCTTGATTTCACTCTCAGTGCTCTTGAGATTTTCACAGTCACAGAGGAAAGTATTTTGTTTATGCAAACACCTAATTTAATTGACCCAAATAGACTCCACTCCTCTGTAACCTTTCTTGTGTTCTAATTGTTGTGTTAAGCATCATATATAAATAAGAAAGAGATAGCTTGATAAATACATTCATCAAAACCAAAGCCCAATGGGCTGACTTTGTGCCTGAATTTAAAACACTTTTGAATGAGATCCATCATTACCTCATGTTGAAGACGTTCAAGACAGTAGCTATAACAGCATGTGTAGGCTGCAAAGGAACAGGTTAAGGTTTATTCCAGGCTGAAAGGCATTCAGTGTGAAATAAATCTTTACCTATTACCTGTGTTGCTCTGGTGTTTCAAAATGGCATTTTGATCCTAGCGTAAAGATGAAATTTTACGTCAAATCAATTGCGGACGTGAAACCGAGAGGACACGGAAAATGAATATATAAATTAGTGAATAATGAAATAATAATAAACTAATAAAAGCAATAGTTCCAAATTGTGAGGAAGTAACATATCATATACAAAGTGCTACATTATTTATTTCTGATACTGTGATCCAAAAAGAAGTGTAAAGGTAAATGTTACATAATATTCCAAACAGTCGGTAATACGAGATGGCTGGTTAGTTCGCTGATTACAGTATTCATCTCGTTTTATAAGAGGGGAGCTGTCGTGTTTCTTTAATTAAACAAAAGCAGCCCTTGATTCGGGAAAGGGGGGGAGCGAGTTCAGTGCTTGTGAGGATTTTGTACAGACTCGTCATCTGTTTCCTTCACCGTGACTGTCTCGCACAGTAGTAAAGCGCGGTGTCGTCTGTCTGCAGGCTCCTCAGCTCCAGGTACGCTGTGGTGGATCTGTCCGTGGAGGCCAGGGCTCGCCCTTGAATGGACTGGGCGTAGCTGATGTCCGCATTGTCTCCTCTGATGTACAGTAACCACTCGAAGGTCCTCCCGGGAGCTCGACGAATCCAG